>NC_091791.1:64087500-64712500 GCF_041296235.1 Equus asinus | reverse complement strand
TTCTTAAGAACCAGCTCTGCCACCTCTTTTGCAGCCTCAACTGCCTTTCACTGCATATGTCCTCTCCAGAAGCAGTAGGCCATTAATGGGAGACAAATAATCTTATTTTAAAAAGTGAAATATAACTTCCTGTCACTATGCTAATGAAGCAATAACGTTGGAATTCATAAAGTATTGTATTTAATGAAAATACTGCCAAGATGGTATTTCAGTGGGGTGCATTCTAGAATAGCCACCCATACAGATTTCTTCCTTTTGTACAGTCTTTGGCACTGGGTCTCATACTTGTTGATCTCAAGACTTTTAACCCTGTGATAGAAAAATTCCTATTCTCAATAGATTAGCACATCTCATACCGGAACATCCTCCTGGACTGACTTACCGGCAGGTATTCTTCTCTCTATAATAGAAATGTAGTGCCACCCCTTAGTCAGCCATCTTGACCTTCTTGGCCAGGGATTTTAATTTGACGTTTACAGGTAGACTTCATGCATTAATATAAGAACATTTTACATACCACGGATTTGTCTTGGGAGAAGCTACATTCTTTTTTATTTGACTCTCAAAATGATCTATTGATTTTCAAAAATGTTTTAAAAGTATTACTCTTTCCAGGCTCCTATGGTAGATTCTGTTAATGACTCAAATCCTTCACCTTTCCCTCTACCCACATTTTGACCACATGATTGTGCAGTTCTTGCTATATTCCTATTCCTTGAATCTGGGCTCAGTCCTGTGATTTGCTTTCTCCAACAGAATGAGGAAGATATTTAGTATGCCATTTCCAGGTTAAGGCCTTAAGAGACCTTGCGTGTTTCTGCTTGGTTTCTTAGGCTACTGCCATCACCATAGGAAAGACATGCCTGGACCGACCTGCAGATCCTAAGAAGAGGATGATGAATTCTGAGCTGCCACAACCCACATGCCTCAGCTAAGCTCAGCTTAAAGGAAAGACCCCAGACAACCCTCACACACACGAGCAAGCCCAACTGAGACTGAGACAAACTAAAGTTAGTCTTTATCAGGAACACCCAGCTGACCCACAGATATGTACCCTATAATAATAAATGATTGTAGTTTTAAACCACTGAATTTGGGATAGTTTGTTACATAGCAATAGTTAACTGCTCCAGCTCCCGATACTTAAGGAGAGATTGCTGGCCTGCTCTAAAATCTCCACAAGGATCCTTGGGATCTGATATTCTTATCAATACAGACATGGCCTGAACGCCAGTCTCTGAGAAATTTTCTCTATATCTGTCCCCTGCACATAAATCTTGGGGATAACTCCATAGATCCTTCTTCCAGAATTGTTCTATAAGTGTCCTGTGGTGAGTTCACCTGACCTGCTTTGCCCCATGTCCAACAATTACTGTTCTTAAATTACTGTAGGCAAGATTCACGGGAAGGAAAGGCTTCTATTAACTCAGGTTAATATCAGGAGAGGACATTAGCAGAAAGAAAGTGAGATGATAATAGTATATAAGTGCTTTTGAGTTACTAAGACCAAAAAGAGGGGCAGGTACACTGGCTACGGTCGATGGGAAAGTATGTGCTTTGATATCTATCCATTCTCTGTTTTAATTCTACTTAGGATCTTTCATTGTATTAAAAGCAAACTCTCTCTGGCAACATGGTCCTTTAGACACAATTCGTCATGTAACTCCTTTATCTACAGAGTTAATTTTCTCTCTCTTTCTATAGCAGAAATACCTGAGGGAAGAAAGTCAGCTATCTCCTGTTGTCCACTTGCCTTCTGACACAGCCCACAGACTCTATTCCAACCTAAACAAAGACTTCAGTGCGCCCAGAACACCCAGTTACACCCCCCACCACACACACACAAAGACACCCAGTACTTTCCTATATTGTAGCTAGGTGACCTTGAGTAAGTCCCATTATCTTTCCAGGCCTGGACTTCCACATTTGCAAACCTAAGGAACTGGATCACTAGATGACCTTTATGGCTTGCAATCATAAAATTCTCTGATTAGTCTTCTCTATTCAACCAGTTTTCACACAAACATCAATTTTTAACCTGGGAAGAAACTTTCAAAATTATCCAGTCCCAACTCTTTAATTTATGAAAGAGATAACAAAGCCCCAGACAGATATAGTGAGTTATCTGGTCCCACCCAGCAAGTTAACAGCAGAGCTGAGAAGAGGATCAGGGCTTCTTTCCTTTTCAACATTGTCTCTCATTTGATCTCCTTGAGGTCAGGGGATAATTTAAAAATCATCTTTTTCATCTTCCACACAGTTCAGGAATTGTAACCAACCCTCAATAAATCTCAACAAATATTTGTTTACTTAAATTAGGAATGAGTAAGCATTGGTGACATGGCTAAGAACCAAATTTCTGAGTCTGTTCAGCCAAGAGGTCACGAGTGCCACATACCCTGGGGGTCGTCTTCTCTCATGTAGGGCAAAAGTATGATTGTGCATAACCAGTTTCTTAAGTTACATTTTGATCAAAGGGCTAAAACGCCTCCTTATCCAGGACTAGGTTCATATCTCTGGGTCTTCAGACAACAGCACTACTCACCACGAAGGTGTGGTGGGCAGCTGACACATAATTTCTCACTCACAGTTTAGGTTTGAGAGAAGAGATAGGCTGTGGGCAAGGCCATGATGGATTAGATTTAGGCAGACAGCCACTAAAAATGCTTATTGTTTCAGAGTGAACTAACGCTTCTCTGAATAGAAAATAATTTATACTCACAAGGAAGGAAAAGCAAAGGAGTCATGTGCCAAGGCCAGTCAGGCTGGGATTATTTGTCATAGTCCCAGGTAATCTCTTCTCCCATTTTTGGATCAGTACCAGGTTGAATATGGTCCTCTCTTGGGTGACATTGTTATTGAAATGAGGAGACACAAAACCACACTTCATCCCAGTCTGCTCTCTTGGGAAACCACATTAATAAAGCTCAGTTTACTCTCAAGTTAGCACTGAAAGCATTCCAAGGGCACTAGTTCTGCATATTAATGAAGGTCCCGTAGAACGAATGTCCTGCTCTCAAACATGTTTTGGAAATTCTTGGTTAAAGGTTTTTTTAACTTTATTTATTTTCTTTTTAAAAATCATATAAATAATTATGTGATATTTGATATGTAAAAAGAATATATGGTGTTTATAAGTTATGACGCTTAATGGTAAAATAAATATCCATGAGCCTCTAATCAAATTAAATAAGAAAACATTGCCAATATCTCTGAATCTACTTGTGAATTCCTTCCTGCTTCCTTTAACTGCCCCTTGACACACATACGTATATACACACATCAGACATTATATAATTTTATTTTTTTGTAATTTTATAAAAATTGAATCATACTGTACATAGTCTTAAATGACTTGAGTTTTGTCTTTCATCGTTATATGTCTAAGATTCAACCATGTTGTTGTACACAACTGTAGACTATGGAACTGTTAACATTCTATGATGTGAAAATCCTACTGTTTATTTGTCTGTACTATAGTAGATGGACATTTTCGTTGTTTCCAGTTTTTAGCTATTGTGAGTAATGATGGAATGAATAGCCTTATAAATGACTCCTATGACAAATATGCAAGAAGTTGTCTAGTATATACACCTAGGAGTAGAACTCCCGAGTCATAAGTAATGTGCATGTTTAACTTAATAAGATAAAAGCAGACTGCTTTCCAAAGTGATTATATTGATGCAGTCCCTACCAGCAGTGCATAAGAACAGTACAACCTTTATACCCAGGTGAGAAGTCTCTGCCCAGGCCTATACCACAGAGGACTGTGCACTTTGGACTGCCTTCCTGAACATTTTCTAAATTCCCTCCAGGCCTAATACTGGCTTGAACCAGGAGCAGTGTCTGGGTAGGGCATTCTAGGCCTTATTTAGCCTCTCTAGGGTTCTCTCTGACCTTCTAAACTCCCACCCAACCCACTTGCCCCATCCACAAATGAGAAGTTCCCAGGCTCCCATCTGTGGGGCTGTCCTGACCTTGAGGTGGGCTCTATGTTCCAGGGATTGGCCTGGCTAGCACACGGCTTCTGCTGGCTGAGGCAGTATTTCTTTCGCAGGGTCGTGTGAGATTGGGCTGCCAGAATAGTGCTGACAAGCTGATTTGAGGTGATTCTAATTGTTTATATAGATACGGCCCCTGAAAAATATATTTGCTTATAAGCCCACACACTCTAGGAAGAGTCATGTGAAGAGTTCTCAGTATTCTACGATCCCATCACCACTTAGTACTGTCAAACTTCTTAATTTTGCAACCTAGCAGGTGTGAAATGGCATCTTATTGTGGTCGTAATTTGCTTATCCCTGATTACTAGTTAATTTGATCATTTTTTCATATTTTTATTTGCCATTACAAGAATTTTTCTGTGAAATACTTTCTCAGGTCCTTTATTATTTTAAAATTGTGGTAAAATACACATAGTATAATATTTACTGTCTTAAATATTTCTTAAGTGTACAGTTCAGTACTGTCAAGTATATTCATATACTTCATTGTACAACCAATCTCCAGAACTTTTTCTCTTGCAAAACTGAAACTCTATACCTATTAAACAACAACTCCTCATTTTCCCCGTCCCCTAGCCCCTATAAGTTACTATTCTGCTTTCTGCTAAAATGAATTAAACTACTTTAGCTATCTCACATAAGTGAAATCATACAATATTGTCTTTTTGTGACTAACTTATTTCAGTTAGCAGTGTCCTCAAGGTTCATCCATGTTGTAACATGTGTCAGAACTTCCTTCCTTTTAAAGGGTGAATAATATTCCATTGTATGTATAGATCACATTCTGTTTATCCATTCATCTGTCAAATGACATTTGAATTGCTTCCACCTTTTGACTATTGTGAATAAAGCTTCTATAAATATGGGTGTGCAATATCTCTTCAAGACCTTGCTTTTGATTCTTTTAGATATATACCCAAAAGTGGATTTTCTGGATCATATCCACTTCTAAGTTTTTGAGGAGCCATCATCCTATTTTCCATAGTGGCTGCAGCATTTTACATTCCCACAAACAGTGCACAAGGGTTCCTATTTTTCCAAATCCTTGCCAACTTATTTATTTTATAATAGCCATCCTAATAGATGTGAGGTGGTATCTCATTGTGGTTTGCTTTGCATTACCCTAACAATTAGTGATGTTGACTGTCTTTTATATGCTTGTTGGTCATTTGCATGTCTTCTTTGAAGAATGTCTATTCAAGTCCTTTGCGTATTTTTTAATATGGTTTTTTTATTGTTGTTATTGTTGTTGAGTTGTACGAGTTCCTCTTCACATGTTCTGGATATTAACCCCTCACCAGATATATGATGTGCAAACACTTTCTCCCATTTTGTAGATTGCCTTTTGTGTCCTTTGATGCACAGAAGTTTTTAATATTGATTAATTTTGATGTAGTCAAACTTATCTATTTTCACTTTATTACCTATGCTTTTGGTGTCATAGCCAAGAAATCATTCCCAAATCCAATGTCATAAAGCTTTTACTCTATGTTGTCTTCTAGGAGTTTTATAGTTTTAGGTCTTTCTTTGATCAATTTTGAGTTAATTTTTGTATATAGTGTAAGATAAGGGTCCAACTTCATTCTTTCACATGTGTATATCCAGTTTTCTCAAGTGGATTTGTTGAAAAGACAAACAATTGTCTTAAAAACCAGTGTGTAAAAAGACCGTCCCTTCCCCCTTTGATGATCTTGACACTCGTGTGGAAAACTGTTTGACCAAACGGTTTTACTTCTAGGCTCTCTATTCTATTCCATTGGTCTATATGTCTATCTTTATGCCAGTACCACACTTTGTTGATTACTGTAGCTTTTTAATCAGTTTTGAAATAATGAAGACTGAGACCCAAATTTATTCTTTTTCAAGATTGCTTTGGTTAGTCAGGGTCCCTTGAGATTCCATCTGAATTTTAGGATAAATTTTTCTATTTCTGCAAAAAATGCCAGTGCGATTTTGATAGGGATTGTGTCAATTCTGTAAATCACTTGGGTAGTACTGACATAAAATATTAAACTTTCCAATCTATAAACATAGATATCCTTCCATTTGTTTGTCTTGTCTTAATTTCTTTCGGCAACACTTTGTAGTATTCACTGTAAAAGTCTTTTGCCACCTTGTTAAGTTTATTCCTAAGTATTTATTCTTTTTGATGCTATTTTAAATGAAATTATTTCTTCCTTTCTTCTCAGATGGTTCATTGTCAGTGTATAGAAATGAAACTTACTTTTGCATGTTGGTTTCATATCTTGCAACTTTACTGAATTTGTTTCTTAGTTCTAAGTCTTTTTTTCATAGAATCTGTAGGATTTCCTTTAACCATTTTTTTAAAATGTCTTTTTTTTTTAATTTGGAGAAGTTCATTATGTTTTTCAGATACTAATCTTTTATTGGCGATATGCAACAAAAATACTTTTCCCAGTATTATGGCTTGTCTTTCTTTCTCCTTATGGTGTCCTTAGAGGGAAAAAAACCCCTTATTTTAACGTAGTTGAATTTAGCTCTTTTGGTTGGCACTCTTTGAGTTTTACTGTTTTATTTAAGAAATCATTTCCTAGCTCAATTTTATGAAGATGTTCTCTTAAATATCCTTCCAAATTTTAATTGTTTAATTTCTATTTAAGCACGTAATTCATCTGGAGTTGATTGTGTGGTATCAGGTAAGTATATAATTTTATTTCATTTTTTCATAAGTAAAAACTTCTGTCTCTGTATCTGTTATTTACTAGTCCCTTAGTCATATGACATGTTTCCTCTGGCACATATCAAGTGTTTATTTATGCGTGAAATTCTGTCTGGGCTCTTTATTTTGTTCCATATTAACTTTCTCTACACAATAGCAAAAGCACCTTAATTATTTGGCTTTGAAATGAATCCCGATATCTGGTAAGGAATGTCCCCTCATACTATTTATCTTCTTTAGCTATCTGGGGGCTCTCTCCTATACATTTTAGAAACAGCTTACCAACTTCCTTAAAAAAAACTCAATTGGAATTTTTATTGGAATTGAATTGAATCTACACATAGAATTAGAAGAAATGTCATCTTTAGGATTTTGAGTCTTTCAATTCATAAACAAGGAATACTCTCCATTTATTTAAGTTTCTTTAATGTATTTCAATATATATTTTTAATGTTTCTATATCAAGGAATTGCAGGTCTTTTGTTAAATTTATTCATAGGTACTTATTTTTTGTTATTTATTATAAATGATGTACTTTTATTTAAATTACAACTTCTAATGTTTATTTTTGCCATAGGAGATGCAATAGATTTTTTTTGCATAGATCTTATATCCAGCCACCTTGGAAAGTGCTCTTTAATTTTTATAACTTATCTTTAGAGTCTTTTGAGTTTTCAATGTAGTCAATTATATTCTCTGTGTTGATAATACTTCTTCATTTCCATCTTTATGCCTTTTAGTTTTCACCCTTTTCCTACTGCATCAGCTAGGCTCTCCACTGCAATATTTAATAGAAGTGGTAATTTGGGACTCCTTTATGCCCCTGACATTTTAGGGAATAACTCCCCTCTAAATTTTTTTGTTAAGAATACTATTTGCTGTAGGGGTTTTTTTTTGTTAAATACCTTTTTTTAAATTAAGGAAAGACACTTCTATTCCTAAGATTTTTTTGTTTTCTCATTTTGTTTTGTTTCCTCTTTGTTAATAGTTGTTTAATTTTATCAAAAGATTTTTCTGTAACTATTGACATAATCAAGTATTTTCTCTCTAATAATTATATATTTAATATTTTTAATGGAATTCACAGATATAGGAACACATATGCTATTAAATAATAGGAAATCCACAAACACATAACAATAACAAAAATAGTTAATAATAAAATAAATCTATATCACACCAAAGACAAAAGATCCTAAAAACAGCAAGAGAGAAAAATCAGACACTTAAAAATGATATGAGATTAAAGCTATAGCAATAATTAAAGTCAATAGATGATGGATAATACATATAAGTGCTTAGTTGTGTAACCAGAAAAACCACTTTTCCAGAATGAAAATGAAAGAGAGAGATTGCCAGACAACTTCCATCAACAAACGTTCACTCAAAGAACTGACGGCTCTGAAAAAGTTAAACATCAAATGACCAGCAATTCTATTCCTAGGCATATACCTCAAAGAATTGAGAACAGGTATTCAAACAAATACTTGAACATGAATGTTCATAGCAGCACTATTCACAATAGCCGAAAGGTGGAAATAGCTTAAGTGTCCATCAGTGGACTAACAGATAAACAAAACGTGATATATACATAATTAGCCATAAAAAGGAAAAAGAACTGATATATGCTACAACATGGATGAACCTCGAAATATTATGCTAAGTGAAAGAAGCCAGACACAAAAGGTCACCCATTGTACGATTTCATTTATATGAAACATCCGGAATAGTTAAACCCATAGGGACAGAAAGAAGATTAGTTGTGGCCAGCAGATGGGGTAGAGGAGAATGGAGAATGACTGTTTAATGAGTGCATGGTTTTCTTTTGGGATGATGAAAGTCTGGAACTAGACAGAGGTGGTGGTTGCACAACATTGGAAATATACTAAATGCCACTAAATTATACTATAAAATGGTTAAGTTTATGTAATGTAAATTTCAGCTCAATAGAAAATTATTTATGGTAATTTTACCAGTTCTCAGTGTATTTTAGCAGGTAGATGCGTCAGTGTACCCAGTCCATTATACACTGGAATTAGAAGTAGCATTTTGTTTGTTTAACTGCAGAATCCCTCAGCTGTTTTAATATACAATGTACACTGTTGCCTTCCAAGTGAGAGAGAGCACACAGGACGCTGGGGGTAGGGGAGTGGTATTGGGGGGGAGGGGAGCGGTATTGGGAAGTCCGACTTTAAAGAGAGCCGCGTGATGCTAGTAGTAGTATAGTAGTAGCTGCTGTTGTGGTAACAGCTAATATTAATGAGTGTTTGCTTCTTATTCTGTTCTAGGCACATTATAGCTAACTCCAACAATCCTCATAGCAACTCTGTGAGGTAGGTTACATTATTATCCCCATTTACAGATAAGGAAACTGAGTCCCAGCTACTTAAAGGGCGACAGGGGTTCAGTCTAGCACTTGGATCTGTCTACCAACAAACACTCATAGATTAAAGTTCCCTTAAGGTGAACATTCACAGCTGTTCAGAAGCTCTAAGCACTGACAGAAAGGTGGTCTGAGAGAAAAGCCACTGAGAAACCACGGAGCTCTCCCCTCCCAACCCTGTGGGGAGCTGTGAGGATGGGTAGTAGACAGCTGATCCCTGCCTTCTTCTGTGAGCATTCACTTCTTTCCTGCCAAAGAAGTCTTTGGTCCAGAGACTACCCTCTTTTTTTTGCTCCTCTTTGTCCCAGTTCAATTCAGTGGACTCCTACTACCTCTTAATTATAGTCATATATATAACCTGTAAGAAATCTATGATCTCAGGTATCTACCTAACCTTTAAGGTACCTCTAAGGTGCATGAGCTCTGAGCTCACACTCCTTTGTGGGGATAATACATGCTTCTGTGTTTCTTCAAGGTTTCCAGAAGCATGCCACAGTACTAATTTAACCTGGGCATTTGTACCAGAAAGGGAGGTAGACTGGGATTGACTGATTTTCCTCCTGTTCCTACTCAGAGCCTGCTCCTCAGCTTCCCTCTCCATGGGCTCCCATCACATTCAGCACCATCCATCACGGCTGCAGCTCAGCCTAGTGATGTATTACACTAACATATCATTAGTGCAACGGCAGAGCAAGGAGCTTTGATGATGTATTGGGGCCATACATCATCAGAATGAGTCACTCTGATGATGTATAACTCAAAAGATGGTACTATCCAGGGAAATGTGGACATACCATAAATCAGGGACACTGTTAAAGAAGAAAACTCAGGACAGCCTTGAAGGAAAATAAAGGTTCGGGGGTCTCCCGCAGTAGGGGTTGAGAGACAAAACTAGTAAATTCTTAACGGCTCAGATTGAAGCGTTCTGTTAGCTGTAGCATTCATAATGACTAAACCAGATCATCAGCATCCCAGGGTGACAGTGGATTTCCTTTCCATCTGGAATTCAGTTTGCTTTCTGCTGTCCCGAAAAGCCCCAGTGTCCTGGAGGAGACGCGGAGCCCATCAGATCAAACGCGCAATGCTCCTGTCTGTTCTCCATCCGGGTCCTCTTGGATTCATCATGGATTGTGGGGGGCTTATCTGCCTACGGTGGTTCAAGCTTACGTTCTCTCAAAAGTTCTCTGCCTTTAGCCGTTGATTAATAAAATTCCTTAGTCTTACAAAGGGGTGTGAGTTTGAAATTAGAGTGTAAAAATAGAGCCAGGAGAGCCCTTGCTTGGAGTAGGAGTTACAGACTTCTAGAACATAGTTGAGGATTCCTATTTGTCAACAGGCTAGATCTTGCCGAAACTTTCTTTGCTTTTCTATCTACAAACTAGCAACAGAAAAGGGAGGAGCCTAGGTACCGTTTAGTTCAAGGCACAGAAAATTCCAAAATTAGATTTTCATGCTGTCAACTGCTCAATTGGACTGGCAATGTTGACACCTGTGTATGCGACCTCTGTTGAAGTCCCTTCCCTTCCGTCCCTCTACGTTTTCCAGCTTTACTCCGTCCGCCGGGAGATAATTATGAAAAGTTTCGGCCTCCTTTCAGTACCTCAGATTAGGCGGAGACAAATGATGTTCTCAAAGGTAAGAGGATAAACCTCTTGGTAATTTTTAAAACTGGTAGATAAAGAAAGTCTTAAGGAAAGGAAGTAGAGAGCCATAGGGCAGAAGGGGGAGGTAAGACCACACACAGGCACACTGGGAAAAAAAAAAAAAAACCTCATGTTTGAGTTTAATGCTCTATTTAACGCTGAACTGTCAACTTGAGATCTGAGGCCCAAGCATACTGATTCTATTCCTCCACTCATCCAAAATAAAATAAAAAATCAAAGCCTAGGTGCTTCGGGACTGGAGAATATCAGAACTCAGCCCTTGGCATATGGGATCCATTACAGGCAAGAAGATTTCCTCTGGGGGTTCCTTCCCGCTGGTCCCCGCCCACATTCCCGCAGGGGAGACTGCAAGCAAAGGCTCTTCCAGTCAACTCTGGTCATGTTTCTGGGACTCATTGTCTCTGTTCATTGCAAACTCTGCGTCTGACTCTGTCCTTGAGGGCAGCGCAATTGGAGAGCTCGCTGAGAGGATGCAGGAGAAGGGCCTGAGCCAACCATGAAACACAACCGCCCCTCCCTCCTCTCCCTGTGAAGGACAAGAGGGGCTTCACCACCTGAGCAGCAAAGAAACAAAATGCTTTTTTTTTTGGTTCTCAAATAGCTGTGCTTTCAAAGGCTTTAAAAGTTGAAACAAAACAGATCTTGCCTCTGCTCTCTATTTATTTTTTTGGTTGGGGGGAAGGGGAGGAGAATGAGGGAGCTGATAAAGCCAGCACATTCCTTTGGAGTCCTTTATAAAGGAGCAGGCACTGAAAGTGTCCCGTGTGTCTTAAGGACCCTCTTGCTGTTGAATGGGATGCAGTCACCAGCAACTGTGTGCAAGGCTGCCCTCTGCCTGTGTGGAGAAGAGCTGTGAGGCATGGGGTATTGTACATCCAGGGATGCTTGTCCAGATGGGAAAGCCAGGGAATGACTACAGATGATGCCAAGGTGTGGGTTAAGGGAGCAGTTGGGACCTACAGGACAGTGCAATCAGTGGTCAACAAGGACAAGAGAGAACATAGGGAACTTGCCAGAAACAATAGTTTTAGCTATTAGTGACAGTCTGGTTCACTCAAGAGTGGCTTGGGTCAAGCTGTCCTGTGGTACAGCCATTGACTGACCCCACACATTTGGGCCCCCAGGCCTGCAGGTCAGTGCTGTATATCCCCTTGTGGGACCTGCTAGATCCTGAGAATGTAAACAGTAAGAGTAGCAGCAACAGGTACGCCAATTATTACACATTTATTGTATATCAACACTGTATCAAGCATTTGACTTACATTATATCTCAATCATCACATTAGTTTGAAGGTGTAGTTTTATGTACCTGATTTTTAGATGAGGAAACCAAGGCTGGCACCACTGTAGATCTCTTCTTGGTTACATGGCTAGTAAGTGGCAAAACAAGGTTCCAACTCAATTTCCTTTGGCTCCTAAGCTTCTCCTTGTCGGGGCCATGTGACCTGCAATGCAGGGGCAGACCTGCAATGTCACCCAATCAGGCTTCGAGTCTCTCCCTTGATTCGTCCCCTTCTCAAGCTGCCTGTCTTCAGGGATGGCTCAGACTAGCATTCTAGAACCTATGCCCAACTGCTTTAAAACCTGGAAGAAGAATTATATCCCGAAGCCCCTGCTATTTTGCACCTGACATAAAGAGCAGAGAAATGGTCCTAAAGACCAAAGGCCGTTTGTCCAAAGGCACAAGTAAAGGAGGAAAAGAACTGGGTTTTATGGGTCTGCCTGGGTTGCTGCTCTTTGCTTGGAAGAGAGCTTGGAACCTGCCACATGCTTGAGTTTCCATCATCAGCTCTGGAACTGGTCTCAAAACTGGCCTGGCCCATTGATAACATGTCCATCCCTTCCCTGCTTTTGGAGAGATGGTGTGCCCAGAGTCCAGAGGGCAGCAGAACCACACAGAGATAAAACAATTCAACTTTACCTAAATTATCTGAATCTCCGGAATAAATAATAACAATAATAATAAAACAGCTTTGCTATGTTATTTTATGCCCTCCCCAACTTCAGCATAATAACGCATGGTTTTACAAGATGGAGGTGCAAGAACTAATAAAATGTATGGTTTAATTAAGTAAACTTATGCTGTAGTCCACATTAGAAGGCCATGATTTAGCATGCACTCTCATCCTCAGGACAGAATAATGCAAACAGCATAATTAAAAGTTGATGAGAAGTATATTTATTGGGCACACAGAAAGAAGAGACACTCAGATTTATGGGACATAAAGTAAACCTTTAGTTTACAATATAATTAATATTTTAAAAACCACAGCGTGCATATAATGCAATTGAAGAGTCCGCCTCCGCAGAAGGATAATTTCTTTGGTGCTGATCTTGGCCCCGTTTAATAGTAAATTATGTTCCTGAGCATATACAAATGTAACATGATCTATTATGATCTAGAGATGATGCTCATTGAGATGTCTGCGGCTGTGATAGATCGTGGTTGCGCGTCTCTGAAGACATGGAAGATGGCTGAAGGGCCAATTATTTATCTGTGGCACGAATTCCATGGCTATTAGTCACACACACAGTGACGCAAAATGAGGGTATGCCACTACATTTTAATCAATCTCTGCTCGAAACCCCTCGTTAGCACAGAGCTGAGGACATCAGAAGTTTTCAGGGGAAGGAGGGAGCTTTCAAAAAGCAAGAGGACTGGGGGAGAGGGACAGCCTCAGAGCAATAGGAAGCACCCAGACACCTACCGGCATTGATGGTCTTGGGTTACGGTTTTAATCTCATGTAATACTCATAACAACCACATGTGATAGGTGTAATTTTTTCATGCCTGTTGTGCAGATGAGGAAACTGAGGCCCTGAGAAATTAATTAGCATGGCAATAAAGGCAGAGCCGGGATTCCTAGCCAGGAATTGTCCAAGCCAGAATTCCAGCCAGGTTGTACAGCTCATTCTGCTCTACCCAGGGCTTCCACAGAGGACCCTGGAGAGAGCTGAGTAATGTGTCTCTACAATTCAGTCTGCACTTGTTTTTAGGTTCCAGAAGCTTAGGGTGCCTCCTATTGTACAGATTCTAGGTTTCTCCTCTCAGACATACCCCAAATTGCTTATCTGGGAGGCAAATCTCTGCCACCTTTCATCCCCTTTCCTTTTGCACTTATTCCAAAGACATCAATGATCCTGCAGTAGCTGGGAACCTCACCCTTGATCCCAACCTCAAGGATAATTCAAGTAGGGTCATATTTGCAGCCATTTAATGTGTTTTTCCTTGCCCTGATAAATAATTAAATAAGTGAATTATCTTCCCTCCCTCCTCTCTAATCTTCCTTCCTTCCTCTCTCCCTCCCCTCCTCCCTCCCTTATTGCTTTTTTCCCTGTTCCCTTCCTTCATATTTTTTTTTAATCTGGGATCTGAGTTTAAAATACATACTTGTATTTTCCTTTTATTGAAGCAGAAATACTACGTATTTGGGGGAAAAGGCAAAATGGCTTTTGCGCTTGCTCTCTAGTATACACCCTGCCTAAACTCCCCAGGCTGTTTAGCCTACCTCACACCATAAGCTGTAAAGAATGTGGACACAGTGTCTACTAGAGCAGTACTCTTCCAGTTATCTGTTCACTCTGCTCATCCTAGCACTGGACCATTGCTATGGGGAGCCACTGAAGGAGTTCATGAAGGAATACCTGGCTAACTCCTCCTACCCAATCTACATGCTTTACAGGCCATGGAATAATTATGAGTATCTTACAGAGAATGGATGAATGGTGCCCAGCCACATGAAAGAACTCCTGGGAGCCATGAGTGCCTGGACTTGAGACTTTGGATCCTGTTGCTTCAGCCACACTCTAGTCTGGGCCCCCAATACCCAAGTATCATAACCACAGACAAGGAGAAGTCCAGTCTAGCATGGGCCATACTTCCTATTATGTACTCTACACTCGAAGTGGAAACCAGCATGGCATCATCCTTAGACCCAGGTGGGACCCATTTGGCTTGAGGCTTGGGAGGGAATTCACTGGAGACTGAGTGACATCAAGTCCCAAAAGGGGTTGCCTTGTCCTGGGAATGAGTTTGAGATCCTCTCCTGAGTGGTCTGGACAGGATTATATACAGCATTTAAATCAGGATCTTTACCAGGTTTCAGTGGAACTAAATGAAACATTTACCTACAATCCTAATGTTGTTTAAAACACTCTCAGGGAAGAGCCATGCAAAGGAAACATGCAAAATAAGTTAAGTACAAAGTAGATAAAGAAAATAATATGAGTTCTTCTTCATTATCTGGTTCATTACACTTTTTAGTGCTTATTAAAATTGTGGCTAAATGATTTAATTTTGTTATTTTGTTTTGAAAAAAGTGGATGAAGAAGGGACTAAGAGATTGAGGAGATAAACTGCTGAGGTTTCCATTTTGGAACTGGTTACAGAATAAGCATACAATGAGAAAATTAATTTGTAGGTTTCTCTGAGGGAACAGTCAACACCAGTCACCACAACACACACATTTGTTTTATTCTTTACTTAATTGGTATGGCCTTCCATGGGGAGAGCTCAGTCTAAGCCAAGTAAGAGGATAAATCACCTTTAGTGTGGCCCCTTCTGGGTCACTGATAATTTCTCAGACGGCCATGTCAGATCAGGATGTTAATGTATCAGCTATTGCCTCTGTTTCCCAGCATTGAGTGTGTAATTCCCTTCCTATTAGCACACGTACACACAAACACATTCCCCAGGGTGGTTTAGTGAAGGTCTCCAGTACTGATTTGGGGAAGAAGATCTCTGAGAGAACCTAGGATGTTCTAGGCCAGGACAGATAGCAATCTTTGCTTCTAGAACCACCTTTCTGCCCCTCCAAGAGGGCTTCCTCCATCTTATCATGGACTTAGTATCTTCTAGTTGCACCAGATGCCCTGAGATACATGCCTGTTTGTAATCTGGTAGGTTCGTGGTGGTGGCAGTTGTCCAGATGAGGTCCTAGTTTTTCATGACAAATACATCAGAGCATCTTCTCTTTACCAAGTAAAATATTTAAAGTTTAATATATACCTTTAGGACACCATACCTGAACCCACATGAATAACACTAATGGTGGAAATGTTGCATTTTGTTTTGTTTTTGGTGAGGAAGATTTGCCTTGAGCTAACATCTGAACCAATCTTCCTCTATTTTTTGTATGTGGGATGGCTCCACAGCATAGCTGATGAGTAGTGGAGGTCCACACCCAGCATTCCAAACCTGCGAACCCAGCCTGCCAAAGCAGAGTGAGGAAACTTTAAACACTCAGCCATGTGACCAGACCCCAGAAATGTTGCATTTTAAGATAAACTCATGGAAAAGTATTTCAGGAAAGGGGAAACTTTGTGCACTCTTCCAAATGCAGCATGTAGACCACAGAGGACCCAAATAACGCTACTGACTGCAGTATGGATGCCCTGGGTTGGTTCCAGATGCTAGAAGGCCCAAGTTTGGTCTTATGAAGACTTTCTTCAGAAATAGATCCTCTGGGCCTCTGGATCTAGTCCTCATCCCAATGAATGAGCACTGTTTATTCATGCAATATCCTACCTCACCATGCTGTGACCACCTTGAGGACAGGGACCGTTGCCTTATGTATTATTAAATGGATATCATAGATATCATAGGGCCTGGCACATGGTAGGTCCTCAATAAATGCTGAGTTGATTCAATATGACATGGGAAACATGACATTTCCCTTATCTAGGAAAGTAGAGGAGATAGAAGATTATACCAATAGTTTCAAGGCAAAGTAGAAAGTGCCAGGCCCCTTAGCAGAGGTGCATGTCTTAAAGGTTACACCAGTTTAGTTAAGGAAAGAACTGAGAAGAGTTGTGTTACCTTGAGGGCCTCCCTTGGCTCTAAGCATGTGTGATTCTGAGATGCAGAGATACTGTCACCAAAGGGGCACAGCATGGATCAGAATGGTGCTGAGGACACCTGCATAAGGGCTCACAAATGAAGTCCTAGGGCATAAAGCATCTTCTCTTTCAGTTCTAGAAGTTGGTTTTTGTTTTTCTTCCTAAAACCTGCTTCTTCAACAATATTCGTCTCTCCTGCAATATCAAGCCCTTTCCCATCTCAGTCCACACCCAATGGGAAGACTTTTGGGAGCCCAGCCATTGGACAAGGGGTCTCCCATCAGATAACCATGAGTGCTGAGGCTGACAACAATGCCTCCTAAGGGAGAAAAGAGTGGTCTCTTTGCTGCCTCTGACAATAGACAGCACCTACAGGCTGGGGGCCAGGAAAGTCCTTGGCAGTGAGGGCTCAACATTACCCACTATGAGCATCCATCCCATGCTCACTGACTGTCTATATTATGTACAGGGCATTTGCCACGTCCTCTCCTAGAGATAAACTGTGCAGCTACTCTCATCTTTTCTGTTACTCAGAGCTTCCACCTCACTGCTCGGAGTGCGCAACATGATTAATCGGAGAGATAACAAGGGAGGGAGCTGGCACTGACCATCAGCAGAGCCAGAGGAAGGGCTGGCCTGGGCAGGTGCCAGGGACGAGCCAAGCAAAATCTTTCCTTTATCCTGATGCTTCCCGACGCAGAGGCCTTCGGTCTCCATTACTAAATCCTCTGCAAATTGCAGTGAGGACAAAAAGCAAGACTCTGCCTTTTATAATGGATTTGGGCATAAAAGAGGATTGTTTCTAGGTAACTCACCCTGCCTTACTTCTTCCCACCTGCTTTCTAACAAAGTCAACCAGAGAGCAAACAGAGTTGGGCTTTTAAAGCCTGAGATTTAAAACAGAAAAATCCTCC
Organism: Equus asinus; assembly: GCF_041296235.1. Taxonomy (NCBI): domain Eukaryota; kingdom Metazoa; phylum Chordata; class Mammalia; order Perissodactyla; family Equidae; genus Equus; species Equus asinus. The sequence goes on along the minus strand of NC_091791.1, from coordinate 64,695,017 downwards.
CTTTCATGGTGCCTGTACTTACAAATATGTATTCCATATTTTTACAGCATATTAAAACCTCAAACCTACACTAATGCAACATTAAAGTCAAGAAATGCAAAAGTGAAGGGTTTATGGCATTGTTAGCTTGCCTACACTGTGCATTCTGCATAATGAACCTCACCTTGAAATTCAAGCCATATACCATGGGATGGGGTCCACCTCACCAGGCAAGCCTTAAACCTTTTGCATTTTGTGAATTTCATTACCTCAGCTTGCAATATTAATAACTGAAATGTGCAGCCGAGAAAATGCTAATTTCATGCTTTTCATTTTATCCTTTTCTTTCATCTGTTTTCCCTTCTAATTAGAAAAATGGGAAAGATAGAGAAATAAGGAGAAAGGGAGGGGAAAAGCTGATGAGGAGAAACCCTACCATGTGAATTCACAATGTTAGACAGTTTTATGGGAGGGGAAACTGAGGCCCAGAGGGAGATGTCCACAGTCCTCAGTTTATTGGGGATGTCACAGTAAGTTTCCCACTGTAAACTCAATGCTCTTTGGCTGGATTTCCCTGCCAATTCTTTGATGAGACTCCAAATCTAAATGGGGAAATGGATCCAATAGCAAATAAAGGAAAGGCCAAAACCAAATTTTCTGTGGGCAGCTAGAACTACTTTTCTTCCATTTGCACTATCTGGTTTGTCATCACTTAGCATAACTCTGATCTCAAGGGGTACAGAATGATTTTAAATTACTGGCGTTCAGAGAAGACTCATGTTTCAAACAATAAAAGGAATGCATTGTCCCTTTGACTATATAATTCCCAAGGAGAAGAATACATTTAACTCACAAAGTAGCCAGCATGGATAGAGCTCCAGGGGCCACATTCTAATCAGCAATATCCCTTTCAACCCAATGATCTGGCACCTTTGCAGGGACGGTTGCTCCCCATTTCTCGTGGAGAAACAGATACGGGGTCTGAGATGAAAAGTCTGTTGACAGTCCTGGCTTCTTTTCCAGAAACCTCTTGTCTGGGTAGGCTGGGGTCATCTGGAAGGAGGAAGGGTCTGTGTGACCTTGAGTCAGACTTCTCATGAATCTGGGGCCAGAGCTGCCATGGCACTTGGGGGCTCACAGAATCTGCAAAAAATGGTATAGATGGATTTTTATTCCAATAAATCTGACCATAGAACGTCCTTTGTCTGTTTCTTGGCTAGAATGCATCTGAAGTGAATGCCAACTTGGCAAATGTTTGCCCCACTGAAAGAAAGAGGAGAGAAAGGAGAGAAGACCAAATGTACCCCTACAACTCCAGGAAGAGATGCTCTTGGATGTCAAGCATTAACTTCTAGAAACTCCCCACCCAAGTGACCTAAGGGTTTCCCTTTAAGGGGAATGTTTCAATGGAGCCCTCACTGTCTCACTCACCTCGGAGATCTGGAGGTCAGTTTCAGCTGTGTGAAACTGCTTGGAATCATAGTGAATTTTTCTATGTTGGAAGGGTGGAGGCCCTTCTGTCTGGGACCTCCCTCTGCAGAGACGTTTATGAAGAAGGGTAGCAACTTCAGGATAGCCATCTAACTCCTACCCCTGCCCATGGGACAATGAGAACCAAGTGCTACAAGTAGACATTTGAGGGAAGAAGAGGAATGTCCCCAAGAGGGCTTGGTAGTTAGAGTTAGAGGACCCATTTATAAATGACTCCAAAACCCAGTGAGTAAAGCAGAAACAGATTTAATGAGGCAAAAGGTGGGGAAAAGAGGAAACACCCAAGGGTAGCAGATCAAAGTCAGAAACTGATGCCCGTCAAACAGAAGACTGCTTAGAAGTGGCTTACCCTTTCTCAGTCAGTTTATTGAATCCAAAAGGTGCTCACCCCACCCAACAGCAGCCTGTTCTCCCTTCTCCCACCTCGCTCCTGAAGTCCCTGCTGCTCTCCGCCTAACAGATGGTAGCACACACGAGCATTTTTTTCTTGCTTCTGATGTTAAGCATGATTTACAGGCTTGAGTTATTATTTATCATTATTCATTTTTTGTCAGCAGTGCATTGAAGGTTAATAGAAATGCCAGCATGCTCACTGATTTACTTAGTAAAATATTTGTTCCAAGGTTTAGGTCATATGATTGGTGTCTGAGTGAGTTTCAGGTTTATGCATTATGAAAAGCAAGATGACTTGACCTTCAGCCACCAAGACTAGCACCATATATTACTTTAGTGAGTGACCTTCAGAGACCTAAGATGCAGTAGATGTATTCAACACGTGTTAGCCTCCTCCATGTTGCTGGCATTGTATACATACCAGCTGAGTTCACTCAATGTAAACTGAGCCCCAGAGCCCACCTAATGGATGGAACGCAGATGAGATGTAAACTCAGGCTAAACTAGATCCTCTCCTTAAGATAATAAACTGGCTGTGCAGCCCAGCTGTGCTGTGGCTGTATGTACACATGGGGACTTCACATTGCCCCCAGGGCTTCGTGCAGCTTGGCAGAGAGAAGGAGGCGGACAACAGGACAATTCGGAAGGAAACTAGTCTGAGATGAGCAATTAGTCAGGGTCCCAAGGGGAGAGTGGGCTTGGAGGGATCCGCCATGCTGGTATCATTGTCCTGGGGTTGCAGGCTGGAGGTGGCAGAGGAGGGATGGAGCAAAGAAGGAAGAGACATGAGCCTGAGTCTTTAGAGCTCAGGGCCAGGTTGGCAGAAGAGATCTAAATAGCATTACAGTGACACAGAAATAAAAACTATGTCAAAAGCAAACAATGCATAATTATTTCTGAAGGGCCAAGTCCTAACTATTACTGTAGAGATAATGTAGTACAGTGTAGTGGGTTCAAGGCATGGGCCCGGATTTAGGATGCATGAGTTTGAGTCCCATCTCACTAGGCAAGTTGGCTTAACTTCTTTAAAGCCTCAGCTTTATCGTTTTTAAAATGAGTTTAGTAAGTGGGCCTTCTTCCTCTTTGTGATGTTGAGAGGGCCAGTTGAGGTAATACATGAACTGTGCCTACCACAGGGGCTGGTGCACTTACCAAGTGTCTGCTGTTATGCTAAGTTCTATAAATAGATGGTGAAGAGATTGCTGACAACAGCTGGCAAGTCTTTATGTCTGAGAAGGGACTTGACATGAGAGTCAAAAAGGAAAAAGAGTGAGGCCAGCTGGTGGCATAGTGGTTGAGTTAGTGTGCTCTGCTTCAGCATCCCAGGGTTCACAGGTTCGGCTCCCAGGCTTAGACCTACACACCGCTTGTCAAGCCATGCTGTGGTGTCATCCCACATACAAAAAATAGAGGAAGATTGACACAGATGTTAACTCAGGGACAATCTTCCTCACACACACACAAAAAGGTAAAAAGAAATAAAGTACTTTGGTGGAGAAAATAAGAGTCCTGAAAGAACAGAAAGCCTGTGGGTGCCAGAAACATGTCCCAACCCTGGAGCTGGAAATGAACATCAGAGTGTGTGAGAGCATAACTTGTTTGCTTTTCTCAATCTGCGCTCCTTCCCTACAGTGCTTCAAAGAGGCTATCAGTGTCCCTTTATAAATGGTTCGCTAAATATCGTTCACTTTCAAATCCAAAGAAATATGTTCAGGCCTTTAGAATTGCCTTGAACATGGTTTTAAAATTCAGCAATCAGTTGATATGCTCCAAAGAGCCTTCCCAATCACTCCTCTAATCTGTCCTTTCCCTTCCTTATTCTTAGCACAGTCCACTACTACCTGGACTTCCCACCTTACAGGTAACACATTACATCTAAGTTCATTCATCCAGATTTAACTATTCATGCCAATGGGAGGGGGCAGGTGTTTTGTTCCTTAAAATATTGCCTTTGGTGTCTATATGGGTAGTTGTAATACCCCTGAGCCCCATCCACTTCTCCTGAAAGTGGCATAAACTCTCTTTCCCACATGTTGTTATACTAAGAAAATAGCCCATATCGGACAGGGGTCAGGAAAGGTGGCTTAACATCCAATGGAAATTCCCTAACCTGAAATTAAACACAGGCAGTTTTCTTCAGAGAAAGCAAACATTGGAAATGGATCCAGAGATTCCCCTTACATCAGTCCAAAGGAACAGGCAATATTGTATTTGAAATAAAAATTGTCCCTCACTGGGAACACTACAGCGAACTGGATCTAATCCACAAAGAATGGAAGACCGCCTGTTGGTCATTCATTTATCCATTATTTCTAGATATGTTTGCTGGAGGGTGGGGAGGAAGAATTTCTACATTCAAGGCATTCACTCAGTCTAGTAGCCAAACTCCTCAAGGTCAAGGCCATAATACTAGGACTCTGCTCTTCATACTGATCATTCATAATAGCATCACTAGCCCTAGCACTAGACAAGATCTGAGGGGTCATTGAGTGAGATCTTTCCCCTTTGCCAGTGAGAACTGTGAAGCCCAGATTTGTCAATCTGTGATTGATAGTGGCAGAAATAGGCCTGAAACAGAGATCTTCTGGCTCCTCTTTGCCCCTCTCTACATTTGCCTCTGTTCCAAAAATCCTTTCTCCAAAACTGGCCCTAGCAATAAACTGATGACTGGGATTTAGCTGCTCAGACTACACGCCCATTCTCAGGAAAGCCACCTTTCCTCCCCTTGAACAAAGGTGGGAATGCCAAGAAACCCATGTGTATCAGAAATGTTGATGGCTAAATATTGCAATGTAATAACAAAGGCAACCTTTGGAGGAATAAGGAAACAAAGCAATTTAAATCTCATTTAAATAACTTTCCCTTTTTCCCCCTATCTTGACCCTAGACTGTTCAATGAGCCCATCTGAATGCTGAGGGCACGTTCATCCTCTCGCAATGGGGGCTGAGTACTGGAAATGTCCTTTCATTTAATTTCCAGAACTAGCTAAATTATCTATTGCTATGATCTGTGATGGATTTAGTTTTTATTGTTCTTGGCTGTGACAATCTATAAGGACCCAGCTATTTTCCCTTTTTGAGTTTTAGGTTTTATTGCTGTCATTTTAATAACAGATGTTAAACACAGGGAATTCTCATCTGAATTTTCTCCAATAGGCAGAGCCGTATGTTGTATCTGAATGTGAAATGATATCAAGAAGTGGTTCTTCCAAAGTCTGCTTCTCCTACTTGCTCCCTCAATCATGCCAAGAATCTGTGACAATTCTGAAGAAGAACACATGAATCGTCGGGATAATTTCATTATCACAATATCAAACATATAGTAAATATCTAGTAAATATTTGATGAACAAACTAATGAATGAAGACCTCATTAATCCTCTGGCATGTGGAATTTTCCATGAATCTGCCATTAATCCTCATTTTCAAATGCTAACTGAGTACCTACTGTGTGCAAGGAAATTATACTAGGTGTTATTCAAAGTATTTGATGTTACTTTCCATGAACTTGCAATTTATTGATAAAAATCAAGGATGTACATTAAAAAATCAATATTATAAAATATGAAATGGTGATAAATGAGATAGCAAATTTCCTAAGTGTATAAAAGAGTGCAATATTCCTTGAGTTGAGAAAAGAAAGAGAAAAGAAGTAGGAAAGACGATCTGAGTTAAATGGAAAAGGGAACCATTTGATACCGTGTTAGGTCTTTTTCACCTATAAGAGACAGAAATCAGTTAGAGTCCATTTATTGGCTCACAAGTGACACTTCTGGGATAAGGGCTCATATGATGTCATGAGGAATCTAAAATATCTGCCCACTACAAGACCAGAGTCTGATCTACCTACATCTATATTCCTTTTTACAGAGTTTCCAGATAAATGCTTCTTCATTACTCTTCAAACTTGGACACAGTTTGTTCAGTGCAAGAAATACAGAATTTCTAAATTTGATTTTTGAGATGTCTTCTTAAGTCTTGAAAATATATGTCTAAATCAGGCTGAAATGCAAGAGCAGTAGCACAGTCAAGTCAAGTAAGAAGTTGGTGAATAAATTGCTGGAAAGCCCAGAATTCAACTCTGCATTCTGTTTATAAATGATAGACTCAAAAGAGATTGAGTCCCTCCTTTACCATGCATACATTCCTGAGATGCATCACTCATTGAGATCCTAGCTCCTGTTCTTGGGTGCTGCTCCTGATGATATTTTCGTTTGTTAATAGACTCAAGTGTCCCTCTAGGGTATCCATTCAGAGAATTGACTCTGTTAGAAGAGAAAGAAAGAAATTTATTTATGCTTGACTATTATGAGATTATTTATGGATGGTAATGGTGAGAAGAAGGAAGTTACCAACTAAAAAAATATAATAACCCCACAGAATTGGATTTTTGCCCAGTTAAGAAGCACAGGAAATATACGTAGGTAGTAGTTAATATTTATATTTAACATAATTATATGTATAAATATTATATCTTGGATGATAGAAAAATACAACTTTTCAAAATTTTTTTGTTGATATTATTTTTCTTGTATGAAAACTTGAATGATGACAATGAAGACATACCCATCAAATCTGTAGATGACACAAACTTTGGATGAAGGAATCTACATTTGATGGGAGATCTACAATGCTTTTTCCATTAGTCCTCAAAATTCAGAATACATACGACATACAATGTAGGAAAATGAGTTTCAAAATAACACAAAGGAAATGGAGTATTAAGCTCCTCCTTTTCTTACCCTTTCTTTTGATCCCCCCAAATAAGGAGTTGTAAGTCAGCCACCAGAAGTCTGGGCTTCTAGCAGGCCTTACTGGTAGAAGCACTTGAATTGCTTCTGATAAGAATAAAGCTTGGTGATTTCAAAGAATTTAACCTGAAATTTTAGAGGTTGGGGTTTGTTTTCTCTTGGAAAATTTGGTTTTCCTCATTCTGAGAAAAGAGGTTCTTTGAGCATTGGAAATTTCAAAGGACTGTAATTAAATCAAAGTCAATCATTCATTCAACAAATGTTCACTGAGTGGTTTCCACGTTCCATTTACTATTCCAGGAGGTAGAGATACAGTGACAAACAAAATTTGTAGAAGTTCCTACTCTTCTCTGGCTTACAATCAAGTGGAAATAAGTGACTTTGGAACATACCAAGGGGTACCCACCTCCACTAGCAGGGAAATTAAGAGAGGACAGACCTGGAAGTTGAAGAAAATGAGAGAGATCCTGGTTGGGGTGGGGGTGGGAATAGGCTTTGGTAACTTTCTGAATTGCACAGAAAATAAAACAAATTGAAGGATTTCGTAAATGTCCAACACTCTATAGCATCTTTCACCCCAGGCCTGGAATTTTCCACCCACCTCTATGCATCTTGAGGAACATCACAGCCAGCTTCTCCACCAAACCCACTTCCTAATCCTCCAAGCAGAGAGAGCCTGACGTTGGCAGTGGTGTTGAGAGGTCATCTGTCCCCATGGAAGGGCCCTAGGAGGAATAAGAGTCCAAAAGATGATCCAAATGTCTCAAATGAATCCAAATTCAATCAGAGGACCTAGGACTGTTATCCAATTCAAATAATAAGGAAACCAAGAATCGTATATTACCATGCGCCAGGTGCTTTGAGCATGTTCTAAAGTGTTTTCAAAAGTGGCTTTAAAGTCAGAAAATGGATTGAAATTCTAGCTATGATAACTTTCAGCTGTGACTTGAGTAAGAGGGTAAAATACAGGATCTTCTATTAGTATTACTATTACTGCTACTCTACGACTATTACTTTTACTACCACTATAAATACTATCACAATTACCTTGTTGGGTGTTATATAATTCACCATAAAACCTTATGACATAGATATTACTATACCCATTATACCAACAGGAACACACAAGAAAGGAAAAAAGAAAAAGAAAAAGTAAAACTAATATCTACTAAATAGTTTGTCCAATGTTGTCTAGCCAAGACGTAGTGGGACTAGAATTTGAATCCAGGTTTGTTTGATTTCAAAGCCTATGTGCTTGTCCAATAATCCATAGTCCTATAGGGTGGGCAAGAATCTAGCTCCTTCAGACCCAAGGAAAAGAGAGAGAGAAGAATGGTTGCTTAAGATCCTAAAGAGTACAAAAAAGTCTTAGCAGAGCAAGGAGGACCAGAGGGAGCATGTCTCCGGGACCATCTCAGATAACCATCCAAAAAGACCACCCCGGGCCTGAAGCCAGCTCATAATTTTGTCTAGACCTTCCTGGTGCAAACCAGCTTTTGCTTAGTGTAGATCACTGGTGGACCATCCTCTCAGTTCTGCTGTGCGGATGCATATCCCTAGTGGGACCAAATTGTCCAAGATAGTTACCATATAAAATATGTGGTCCTACTCTTTTACTAGTCACTGAAATACTCTAGAAATTCTGATTGTTATGCTCTATAACACTCTTACGTTGACTCTTATGCCTAGAAATAGTTGAAATAAATTTATTGGGCTTATTTTTAGTTTGGAAAATATAGCTGAGAGAAGAAGACCCATCTCCGGTTCAGCTTGCTAGCACCTGTTGCAGCTGACCCTGCAGAAAGGTTTCATTGCTGCCTGAGTCAGAACAAGGAACTCAGAGCCTAACAACCTGAAGAGGGGAGTAGTCACATCCAGAAAGCTCCTCAGAGTACCATGAATAATAATAACAAGGAAGTACCTTATATTTATATACCATTTGACATCAGATCCTCACAAACTCCTTGTGAGGAAGACCAGGTGTCTTACAGATGAGAAAGGGAATACACAAAGGAAGGGGCAGGGATCTAGTATCTGGTAGGCAAGTGTTTTACCTGAGCTGGCTCATTTACTCATCTCACAGCACTTGTGGGTGGAGGTGAATTATTTTCTTTCATTTGTAAGTGAGGAAATTCAATTTCAGATGGTTGAAGTAATTTTCCCAGGGTTGGCACATAGTCACCAAGAACAAGGCTTTCAGCTCTTTCCATGGGTCCACACAACCTTTCTCTCTAAGACCACAAGTCTCCATGCTCCCATCCCCCACAACCCACTTCAAGGGATGCATGCCCTCCATTCTCATATAGAGAAGTAAAATTTGGGTAGACTCTGAAGGCCTCCAGGTTTAGGAGTATGTTTTTAAGCCCTGACCATATTGAGAAGTTCCTATCCAAAAGGCTAGCTTGTAGTCTCAGCCTAAATAAAGCCCTCCCTACATCTGCAGAGTCGTGAGGGAGCAAATGTGAAAACCGATTCACACCACTTCATTTTCTGGCACAGATATCTCACAGGTATTGCATTCAGAGAGGACCCAGGGTTCCTTGCTTCATCACTGCCATGTCTCCCAAGCATAGAAAACTTGGGCTTGAGCCTTCTTTCTTCTTTGGGGAAATCAACTTCAAACACAGTTCCCTATTTGAGGCAAATGAACTTTTGCAATCATAAAGAATTTCAGGGGGCTAGTCCCGTAGTGCAGTGGTTAAGTGCGCACATTCTGCTTCGGCGGCCGGGGGTACACCGGTTCTGATCTAGGGTGCGGACATGGCACAGCTTGGCAAGCCGTGCTGTGGTAGGTGTCCCACATACAAGGCAGAGGAAGATGGGCACGGATGGTAGCTCAGGTCCAGTATTCCTCAGCAAAAAGAGAAGGATTGGTAGCAGTTAACTCAGGGCTAATCTTCCTTAAAAAAAAAACCAAAATTACTATTTTATCAAAATCTTCCTATCATTTTTTTTTTTTTTTTGAGGAAAATTAGCCTTGAGCTAACATCTGCCGCCAATCCTCCTCTTGTTGCTGAGGAAGACCGGCCCTGAGCTAACATCCATGCTCATCTTCCTCTACTTTGTCTGTGGGACACGTACCACAGCATGGCTTGCCCAGCGGTGCCATGTCCCCACCCGGGATCCGAACTGGGGAACCCCGGGGCCCTCGAAGCGGAACATACAAACTTAACCCCTGCGCCACCGGGTGGCCCTCTTCCTACCATTTTATCTATCATTTTACCAGACTCTTCCTATGTGCTCAGTGCTTTAAATGTATGTATTTATTTTATCCTTACAATAACCTCTGAGCTACATAGTTTTATTTTCTCATTTTGTAGATGGGAAAACTGCAAGTCTGAGTTATCTAAGTCCCTTTAATAGGAAAGTGACCAAGCTGGGATTCAAACCCAGAAGCATCTGGTTCGACAGCATTGCACTTGAAACAGGCTGGTATCCTTCTGAAGGAGTTCCCTTACTGAGAATTCATCTGTAGCCTAGGTATTATTGAACTTTTCTTCAGGCATTTGTTCCATTTCTATTTGGATGGAAGTTGAGGGACATCTCCACAGCTTCAGCTCTTAGAGGAGTGGTTTGGATTTATAGGACTAGAGTTTGAGGTCACCTACCTTCCTACTGCCTGACTGTCACTTGCCAAAGAAACACAAAATATACCTGGTGTTATTACCATGGAATCACCCAGGTACATGTGAAGGGGGTATTGAGAGAGTACCTGTGTCTAGCCTGAAGTAGAAGAGGAGTGGCGCTCTCTGCATGGTATCATTTATCATACTCTACCACCCCCTCTACCATTCAAACCCAGGATGTGGCATTCTGCAGGTCCAAGGGTAAAGAGCATGAATACAGAGCACGAGCCACGTATCCTCACCAGATCCTTTCCCAAGGGATCAGCAGAACCCGTTCAGGACCAACCGCCAAGCACCAGGCACCCAAATGCAAAGACCTTTTGCTCTCTTGAAAACTTGTCTGTGTTGGTGAGGTTGCTATTGCTGTGGTCTTGGAAGGGAGGAAAATGCCAACATCTTCAGTTTTCAATATGGTAAATGTCAGTGTTTACGCTTGCACGGGCAGGCCTAATTATCCTGTGTCCTCTAAAATTTTCCGCTGTAATTACCACTCACCACAGTGACACCTACTGCTAAAAGGAGAGCCATCAGCTGCAGGAGCTCAAAGGCAGAGCACACTCCGGAAACGGCAAGCAACACCAGCAGCTCTTTCTGGTTTTGAAGCAGTGGGAGCTTCATAAGCCATTTTCCCTGGTCCCTCTGGAGTAAATGCCACCATGGTTGAAAAGTTGGTAATGTTTGTCAGGCCCAGAACAAAGCTGTGAATGAATACTACAATAATTTGCTTTCCCCCACAATCCCTTCCTTTCTCTAAACCAGCGACAGAAGCCACTGAGGGACTAGAGCGAAAAAAAAAAAAAAACTATTAGCACCAGTGATATCTGCTATATCGTTGCTATTATGGGTATAATAGCCTTTGTGTTATCTACATATGTACTATAATGCATAGAGAACTGAAGAGTTGAGACAGCTCAAGAGACTAGCTTTTAAGTAAAATGTTATGCTAAAAAGACTGATCATCCTTCTAAAAAAAATGCCCATTCGTACACACAGGCAGTATTGAATTGTGTTTGCAGTGTAGAGGGAATAGTTTAGCCTGGCTTCTATGCTTGCAACTGTATAGAAGGAGGAGGGAAGACGAAGAAGAAGAGGGAGAAGGGAAAAAAATCAATAAATTCAGTGTAAGCAAAGTCACAGCAACCTTTAAAATAATAAGACAAATCCATTTATTTCACAAATGTCTTCATTTCCAAATGCCATTGTTTGGGGCACTCTGCTGTCATTGTCCATGACATTTTCAAAAACTTGGCTCTTAATCATTTAGGTATAGCAGGAGTTCTCCAGAAACAGCCAAGCTAAAAGATTATACATTCACCCCACTGCTCTGGCAGGGAAGATCGACTTTAACAGCCTTGTCCTGTGGGGTGAAGGAAGGAGGCTGGCAGTGGGGGAAGAGGCTGGGAGAAAGACAAGGCTTAAATATGGACAGAAAAGCTCAGCTGTATTGCTATATACAATGAAAAGTAATTACTGAGAAAAATGAAAGCTGTTTCTTGCTGTTAGCAGGAAGAATAAGAGAATTCTGTACCTTTTTAAAGCTCTGAGTCCATTTTGATGTAATTGGTTCTGGAATTATTTATGACATTAATTGCTGCGCTATCGACTGCCTGTCAGTGGCTCTGGCAGTTAGTCCATCTTTCTTAGCAGAGACAGCCTGCTCAGCCCAAACTAGACTGACAAGCTAATTATACCCATCTTCCCCTTCAATGACAAATGCTGCTCATCGGAAACCTTTCTAGAAATAAGCTCTCATTCTTTTCCCTTTTTCCTGAGCCAGACATAACGGATATCTCAAGGTGCAGATCACAGCTAAAACTCAGCTCACAGGGCTATTAGCTCTGAACATCTCACTTGAGCAAAAAAACCTAAGCATCTTATGTTATCAAACTGTATGTCATTCCCTGATGCTGGTTTTCAGGGATGAGCAGGGGCCTGGCCTGTCAGTCAGAACAGGGCAGAGAGAGCCAAGCCTACTGAATTAGCCAAGCTCTTCTTAACTGTCAACCGCGTCCTACTCAGGTGATGATATGGAGGTAGTGGAAATGCCTCCTGTGCTTTGTGCAGATGCTATAGGGGTCATTTTGGGGATGCTCACTGCAGGGGACCATTTAAGGGAGGCAAGGTGGATAGTTTCCCCGGCCACTTTTTATCCAAAAGCCCCTTTGTGATTTAATTGTGTAAACTGTTCTTGTGTTTAAGGTTTATTTTGCATGCAATTTTTGGAGGCACAGCACCTTCTCCATCAGGCATTGCTTTGAAATGTGGGCACACTTGTATGTGAAGCACTGGAAGGAGGCACAAGAGAAGAAATGATGTGATTCTTTTGCTTTAGGAGCTTGTAGTCTAGTTTGGAAGACAAGACATGCCCATATAGGCATGAAGAGTCCTTTCTGAAAGCGTTAGGTATACACACGAGAATCACATATTTACAGGAATGATGGAAAGTGTAACAAAAAGAAGCAACTCTCCTTTGAAAATACCACCTGGTTTATTCTCTTCCACGGGTATTTTTGCTCTATTTTGTGCTCTCTAAGATAAGTTGTCAAATGAATTATCTTTTAAAAGATAAAGACACTTCAGAAAAGAAAGGCTCAGCTGTGTATTGTTACTCAGTTGGGAGGAAAGTCAGGAGGCTAGAATTAAAGTCCCTGCACTTGGGCCTTGAGCATGACCCAAGCACTGTAACATGAATTGAATAACCCCAGCTTGCCTCCCAGACAAGGTTTGGCAGGAATAAATTTGGGAAAATTATAAAAACACTGAATAAAGAAGAACTCTGCAATATAGCTGCAAAGCATAGTGATGAGAACAATGGGGAAATATGGGCTTTGGAGCAGGAAAGTCATTGGATACAGCTTCTTTTGAGAAAGGTCTTAGAAGGCCTTTGAGACTGTGGGGTCACTAGTGCAGTATTAGGTGTATTGGGATCCTTCACGTAATTTTGCCATGGTCTTTCTTTAGTGCTGGAAGGGCTGTTTATGGAAGCCAAGTCAACACGGGCTGGACTGTGGTAGATTTGTACAGTATTAGCTTAGCTAAATTGTAACAGTTCCCAGAATTCCCTTCCTTGCATAGGTCCTAGTTAATGTGGACCACACAAGACATTTTGTCTGAGATTTGGAAAGGAGCAATGGAGATGTGGCCACATTTTTTTGCTCTTGGAAGGTCAGTGGAGGCAGCTCATGCCTTGCCACTTATCTGCTGGCTCATCAGATTGGTGTGGGACAAAAGTGAGGCTCTCAGCTCCTCCAGCTCCTGCTGGGTCTTCTGCTTCAGCTTTTCCAACTCCTGGAACAGGTGCCAGCCTGAAAAATGGGGCCAGCTTCTCCTGCAGCCCACTCCCTCATCAAAGCTTGTGGCATATAGGAGGTAAGAGATCAACACAAATTCCAGACTGACCTCTTGAGCTCAGCCTTGGAGGTTCCAGCTTGTCCTTGATTTACCCACTTCACATCTGCCTTTCTTTCTTGGCTGTCTGCTATGGATTTCAGGCCCTAGAACCAGCATAAAATATCTAGTATAAAAAAATATATACATCATTCTCCACATATCCTCAGGATTATATATATACACACATATCCTCAGGATTACTCATTGTCCAGTTGGTGTAAGAACCAGGAACCCTAGAGGAGAAAGATTCCAGTAAAGAATTCCTCAGTATGTGGAGAGATGGCATCAGCTACTGTGTCCATAAAGACATGGACATCAATGTGCCTCACAAGATTTGATTTTCGTGTAAGTGTAAGGCAAATGAGAGAAGGAAAATTGTGTGAGATTTGAGGTCTATCTTTATAACCCCAAATATCTGGACACCACCTGATATTTTGACTCCAGAACGCCAGACACTTGTGTAGCTAGAAAATGGACCTTGTTTTCATGCATAGGGTTAATATTATATAAACGTAAGTTACTGATCCATGGCATAGCACAGTCCTGGGCAAACTGTGATGATGGTTGATTAATCTAAGTATAAGACAACTTTCTTGCCATAAGAGTTAGCCAGCCCAGCATTATAACGCTTTTGGTCTCTCTAAGTCTGGTTCCTCAACTCTAAAACAGTGTGTCCCAGGGTAAATTGTTGTAATATATGTAAGACACTTACTGAAGTTCTTGAAAAATAATAAACACTGAATATATAGTTACTAATAATAGCAAATAATATTATCAGAAAAAGTATCATGTGAATATAAACAATATAAGAAAAACTCCACCTGTGATGAAATAATGAGCATTAAGTGATGATGAAAGCATGTACCACAGAGTCTACAGGGAGCTACAACATGAGGGCAGGAGGTTCTTCTATTCATTCACTCAGCAGAGTACCTGCTCTGGGGCAGCTCTGGGCTCAGTGCCAGGTTTAATTTGGTGAACAAATCGGACAGTTGTTCCCACCTCATGGGGAGGATCAATCTGTGGGAGAATCAAAACACAAACAAAAAAAAAAAATACGAGTATTATGAGAGAAAATAATTGAGTACCCTCAGAGAAAATTCTGGGGGAGATCTAATTCTGGTTGCATAATCAGAGAAGTTCTCTGATGAATTTGAGGATGAGTCCTGAAGGAGGAGAAGGAGCCAGCCGGATAAAAAGTAGGAGAAAGCACAGCCCACACAGGGAAAGAACAGGGCTCAGAGATTGTATCTTGGAAGAGGTGGGATTTGAATCGGGTGTTGAAGAATAAGTGAGGTTCCAATGGACACAGAGAAATAACGCCTATCATGGGCCCTTCTATCTCCTTACTGACCTTGGGAAAATTCTTTTCATCACCAGGCCTCAATTTCTTCTCCCATGAGATAAACGAGTTCATCTGAACGATTCTTACGAGGGAATTATGTTTATGTGATTGAATATGCCCGAGAAGATGAACACGTAAGTATCAAAAGCCATGTGCTCTTAGCCATGGCCACACACAAATATCCCACAAGAATTGGAGGAAAAATGTAGGTTCCCCTGGTTGCTATAGTCACTGCCCATTAATTAAATGGATGTAGATGTGAAGACTTGAACAGATGATGGGGTGCCAATTAGGCCTGCCCAGGAGCACGTCTGATGCATGTGTGCACCTCTTTAGGAGGAATTTGTTCTTCTTATTTTCAGTGAATGATTTCAGTGGGTCAGAGAAAAGGAGTTTCCTTTTATGAAGTCTCTTCCCCACTAGGAGGAAGGGGATAATTGAATAGCTAAACTGTGGACATTTTACACCATAGATATTTTTTTCTCCTCGTAAACTTCTTGGAAAAACGCACATAAATTTAACATGAAGCTTTAAAAATTGGCTCCTTTAAACAACTCTCTACCTATAAATTGTGTGGTGCTGAGGGCAGCTTTCTTAGGCCATTCTTTTCACTGAGTGTGCAGAGCTGCTGAAATAGGTGGATCAGGAGGAAGATTATTACGCAAGTCCTCACCCCCTTCCCAGGCAGCCAAGGGTTCATTGCTGTGCTTCTCCCTCAAAATTGCCAGAAAAGGAGGAGATTAGGACTTCTCTGAGGACCTTCAGCTAACTCATTGAGCCCCACGAGGGTGGAAGAGTCTGCCACCTTGCCACTGACTCACAGTGCAGAGCCTGGCCCAAGTGGGAACTCAGGAACTGTCAGTTGAATGGACACATTAAATTCAAGCCAAGATCTGATTTGATTTGATCTGGCTAATGTGGAAATTAAGGAATGTCAAGGAAATTGGGGAAGCATTTAGGGAAAGAATAACATGCTGGCACTTGGAAAGAAAAATAGACTCTCTGTCAAGCTGTAGGGGACAGCTGCCTCCTGGGGCCCTCAGCAAGGTGACCTTGACCGTGGTGTCTGTTCTCTAGTCTTAACTCTGCAGGTAAAACCTTCTCTCCTAGCTGGGAAAATGTCCTTAAAAAAATTAAGTGAACTTGCCAAATAGTCTTTCAAATCTGTAGCTTAGACTTCTAAGTAGACATTTTACAACACGACGTAGGATAGCTTATGCTTAGCCCTAATAAAGACAGAAATCATCTAGCAATTGCAATAAAAATATCAATAGTATCTCATAGTTAGTAAACAGATCAAGACTCCAAAGTCCTCTTACATACATTCTCCCATTTAGAATGGCACAACCATAATTTAAGCTCCAATGTGGGCAGGGACCAGGCATCTTTTCTTTACACTCTATTCGCCTCATTTCAATAAATCGTTGCTGAATAAATCAGTGACAGCAAATAGGACACTAAGGCTTAGAAATGCCCTATCCCTTTCCCAATGTCAAATGGCTCATAAGTGGCCGAACAGTTACATTTCAGCACAGGCAGCTCAGAATGTTTTCCATGTATGTTAATAACTCAGCCTCTTGCTACATCCGCAATGGCAGGTAATGCACCTTCAGCTTCATTGATACAGGTAGTGTTCAAGTTGAAGAAAGGAGAAAGTTCTAGATCACAAAGAAAAATATAGAAAAACAGCAACCCAATGTACATATGTTTCACAGCTCATAAATCCAAAAGGAAATCAACTCTCATTATAGCTTTGTGGTATATTATGGCTTACCATACTGTATGGGTTGATGTTTTAATGTCAGTAAATAATTTTTTTCAAGTTCACTAAATACCCAAGTAGTATTTCCCTTTCTTAAACTCTTTTGAATTTTCTGTACAAGTATACTTTGACCAAAATTTAGCAATTGCACAGATGATATGCATATGTCTTTTATCTTTAAGCGTAACATTATTTAGCACTCTAGCCATGGCTTCTGGAAATTATTCTCTGGGTGCTTCCAAAATGCCCCTCGCTGAGTAAATCCCATACTCGACCATTTACCAGTCTTTGGGATAGCAGGCAAGTGGAACGTTTACATCCAGCCGAGATCACAAAGGCTGCAGTACTTAACTCCAGGGAAATCTCTATATTCAGTGGTGCTTTCTCTTTTTAATTTCTGAATTTAAGGCCGCAGTTGAAAAGAAGATAAAGATGGGCACCTCCCTTCCCTTTTGGTCTATAAACTCACATCAACTTGCCCAGTACTCACAGACATTATCTTCACTCAGGACAGGTGGCAGAGGGGGTGGTTTGTTCCCTCCTCACCCTATCCTTTTAGGTTTCTAATATTTTTGAGACACACATAGAATTTTTTTCAGGTGAATGCCACAAGAGATCTAATAGAAGAAGTATTTGTTTTTGACTTATAATTAATCAAGATAACATCTCTTTCAACTATTAGACAGTAAAATCAATACCACAGGCCACTGCACCGCCTGTTAGAGTTATACACCAATACCAATTATTGGCAAATCAGTGATGTATTCAACCATGTTGTAGTCTATCATTTTATAATATGTGACCAATGTGACTATGTTGAGGGTGTGCAGAGGGGGCAATTTTTGCCCCTGGACTCAGTAATGGAATTTCTGCTATATCCCCAGCCCTGGCGCACTTCTTCCCACACCCAAAGATAGGGCAAAGATTCATTTCCCAGTCACTGGGTGGCATAAAACCACTCACTCGCCATGAGGGCTGCCAGAATCCCAGAGTTGGGAAACATACAAAGAGCAAGATTCTGGGCAAAGAGGTGGCCAAGAACCATAAGAAATGTGGGTGCATCAAGATACTCCTTCCATGAACAGGCAGCAGTGGCCTGGAATTGGAGAAGCCCTGGCTATTCTGAGGCCCTGCTCTCCAACTGAGGAGCAGTAGTAGGGGTATAAAGAGGAGGGAGGGACGGAGGCGAGGCCCCTCTCTGGAAACAGCATGTGGAGATGTCTAAGATCTAGCTGAGAAGGGAATGAATTTCTGAGGGAGTCCCTGTAGAATTTGCATAAGTGGCGCCTGACCTAGTCACTGTAAATATTCTTCCAGGCAAAACCCACCAAGTCAAGGGCTCCATGGAGGTAGGGGGGCTTTCTCTTTAAGGTAATCTATTGCCTCCTCCTGACCCAGAGCTAGAGGACCGAGTTCATGATCTGCTACAGCAATTGATAGGTACCCAAGTCACTGTGTGGCAGATCAAGAAAGCCTATAAGGCAAGTGACTCTCAGTGCTAAGTCACCCAAGTCTGCATCACTACTCCTCTTTACTAGGATACCCTAGGTTTCAATCATCCCAAGTTTTCACCTAATTTGTAAATATTCTGTGAGCAAGACTCTTGAAGGCATGATGAGCTCTAGATGACGTGGGTCTTCTGATGAAGACCCTCCTACAATGAGGAAGAGGCTGGGGAAGTGACTCGACTGCAGGAGCTGCATAGAGGGTTCTGCTGGGGCCCTGAGGCACAAGGGAGCTGATGCTATGCTTTAGACAGGCATGCTCTTCTGACTGATGCTTTTCCAGAAAGCACTCTCTTACCCCTCAGGCATCCCCTCTGGGTACACCCTGGCTGTATTTGGTACCCTTACCCACATGTTACAGTAAGTGACCTGTTTCCTGTCCCTCCCTGAGTTACTGTGAGCCCCATGAGTCTCAATCCTCTCCAATCCTCCAGGGCCAAGCTCAGACTTGGTTCAGGGAGCATTCTGTCAAGGGTAGCTACTTTGGTATGGACATTCTGTTGCAGGAAGCACTCAGCCACAAGTTAGCCTGAGGGCAAAAGGGTTAAGGAGCACTGGATCAGTTCCATTTTCTGAAATAACTACTGAGAGAAGGATCACACTTCTATAGCTCCTAGCTTTTCGGCAAGTTGGTAGAGATAGTAACAACAACAACAATAATATCTATCATCATTATGAAAATACATATGTGGCATTGTGTGTGTCTCTCTGAGGTTGGTGTTAATACCCTATCATATTGATGAGGAAACTGACTCTGAGAGGTCTAATAATACACCCAAGGTCACATAGCATTTGAACTTGAATAGGTCTTACTCTAAAACCTGTCCTCCTTCCATTCTGCTATGGTATCTGCCACGTAAAGCTCTGAAATGGCATTTCTTCAGTTTTCACTGAGACATTTTCACTTTCTCTTTAACACTCAGTTTCTTTCCCAGACCTCATCATGGTCACAGCCCTGTGTTCCTCTCATTGGAAAGCTACACTTGGAAAGTCAATGTAAACAGAAAAGTGATTTTTTAAGAACACTACATTTTTAAGACTATCAGGATCTATTCTTTTGACACCAAGATGATGATTCAGTGGATCACAGACATTGCCCTATAGACTCACAAGTGGGGGAACAACCCATGATGTATGTGCTGAATATAAATGATGAACTTCTGCTGACCCTGCCTCTCTAATCAAAAGACCTGAATTAGGTGCCAAAAGTCATCCCCCAGCAAATTACCCACACTGAGCTGTGAGCTCAAGGAGAGATCCTCTCCCATTCCTTGCTTTATACACAAACTAATACAGCTAAGAGTTTATATTGTCTATGAACTTGTCTAAATTTCTCATTGAAATATTTTGTTTAAACATGTTCTTGGGTGGGAAGCTGAATGTGTAATTTAAAGCACAAATTTGTGTGAAATGGAGCATAATGCCTCTTGCCTCAGTCTTCAAGTCACTTCCCTCTTAATGACATTTTCACACTCCCACCTCGTATTGTCTTGAGCTATATAGTCTGTTCCATTTGAATAGGAAGTCCTGTATCAACCACAACACACAGCCCAATTCTTTGCTTATATGTTTGTGGGAATTAATCAGGGTTTTGATTAATTACCTGGTTTCTTAGCCTTGATGTCAAATCTCACCCTTAATGTATTACCATGTGAACATGCATTACAGATTGGGAAAGCACTCACCCGCACAGGAAGTTGTTTGGCTGACATTTAATTTTACCACTTGTCGGTACCATGATATGAGATATGAACCATCTTTTGACAGGAAGTGCTCTGAATTCTCCTAGAGATTTGTTGGTGATGCACCAACCTCTGCGGGACATTTCAGGAATGTTCTTCCAATTCAGCATTCATGCTTTAAATGCTGTTTGTCTGAGTACCTCAGTATTAGTCAGCAAAGTCAAAGGTGGCTGATCTTCCATAAAACATAGACTGTTCAATTATGTCTTTGACTCACACTCTGTTATGGTACCCTATTCACTGTGGTCACTCCCCCTGTGGTTCCTGGAAGCTTCAGGTGACCTGTAATACTGGCCACCCCTTCCCTGGTCCAGGCCACACCTAGACCTGCTGCTCTGATCCAACCACGTATGTCAGCCATGTCTGCTTTCTTGCATTAGTTCTTTATTTTTAAACTCATTCATTCATTCATTTAACAAATATTGGTTGAGCACCTTCTATGTGCCAGGCACTCCACTAGATTCTAGGGCTAAAGCAATGATTATGATTGACATGGTCCTTGTATTCATGATTGTTAGAATTTATTCGGGGAGAGAGAGAGAGTAATCAATTACATACAAATAAATATGTAATTATAAATCATAATAAATGCTAGGAAGGAAAATAATAGCATGCTATAAAAAAAGAATAACATGGTATCTACTTGAGATGGGTACCACTTGAGTGGGAATCAGCCTGTGGATTCCTAACTTTCTGATTGGATCAAGGAGCTCACTCCCTCTTTACTCTACTCTTGGTGAATTGTCCTTAGCTGAAGAGAGTTGCCCTACCCAAGTAAACACACCCTTGCTGGAACACTTACATCCAATGACTGGTTCACACGGAGCTGCAAAACCCTGATCCCCTTGCCTCAGGCCTGGACAGCTCAGAAGACCATCCCAGCTCCACGGCCCACTATGGGATCTGCTGAGGCCTCTAGTGCATATGCATACAATTCAACTTCTCTCTCTGCTCATCCTTCTCCCCTCACTCTCTTATAGGACTTGTTCTAGTGAGTGTTCCTCAATAAACCTGCATGCAAATCTTAGAGTGTCAGAGCCTGGTTCCCTAAGGACCCAACCTATGATACAGCCCATCCCAAGAAGTGGCATTAGCTGAGGCCAGCAGTAGGAAGAAGGGGGAGGTATCTCTCCAGGCAGTGGGAATAGCACATGCAAAGCCATAGAAGGAGAAACACTGGGAAGTAATTGTAGGTCACTAGTTGTAGGGCTGCTGCACTCTGAGGGTCCTCCCTCTCACATTGATGTCCCAAGGTCTGCAGCATGTGAACTGGCCTTGTCTATCCAAATGCCTCCCGATCTACTTCCCCTGAGAACTGTACACAAGGTAGATCAGTCTCCCACTGCCTCGTGGGCTCTGATTATAGACTTCCAGTCTGCAGCGACTTCCTCTTCTCTTAACTGCCATCCACATTAATATTTTTTGAATACTTGATTCCAAGCTTATTATTCTCTCCTCTCAACTTCTACCACTTAGTGCTTAATTGCAATGATTCTGCTTTGTTTATTTGGGTTTTTAAAAATGTTTTACTTGTGTAATCCTTACAGCCCTGATGAGACCAAAAGATCCCTCATGGAAGGAATTGTTTGGGAACTTCTACAGAATCCTCTTTAGCCTACACAGAGGACTGAAGGAGAGATGAAGTAGGATACCAGTGAGGGTTTTTTAGTTATGGACAGTAAGATCCAACCTGGCTAGTTCAAGAAGGAAAGAAATTATGTGGCTCATAATACCTGGTAGAACAGAATACCTGGGAGAGCCAGAGAACCAGGCTTGGAAGCTATTCAGGGAAACACAGCCTCTTTCATCATGGGCTGTGTCAATGGGGACATCACTGCAACTTGGCCAAGGCTTTGCAGCTCACACCCAGCCCTGATGCTGAGTCAGGACATGCCACTAGAGTCTCAGTCACTGTTGTCCCTGGGACATCTATGCCCCCATTCCCTCAGAGTGAAGTCTTCCTGGCATCTACTTCACTGAGTCCATAGCTTCTGAATCAGAGTCTCACACAGGGACATCTGATCAGTGGAGCTTAGGTCACATGCCTGCACTGCAAGAGAAACTGGCAAACCAAGTTTCTGGCATCTACTGTATGGTGGTGCCGATTCATAGGTGTAAAAATTGGAAGCTTAGGAAAAGTGTTCAAATGTGATGAACAGCCAAAAGCAATGACTGTTGAGCACTACAGATGGATGGAGTGGGGAGATGGAGATAGAGCCTAAGGGCCTCTACCATCAGTCTAGGATGTTGAGTCATATCTAGGGGTCATTGGGCACCCCCTTCTCTCTTCATATCCAATCCCTGAGGAATACCATCTAATTTAATTTTTAACCATATCTTAAAACCTTCTGTCTCCCTTGCCATCATCCTAGTCCAGGGGTCAGCAAACTTAGATCTACAGGCTAAAGCCAGTCCACTTCCTGCTTTTGTAAATCAAATTTATTGGACCACAGTCATGACCATTCATTAACATATTGTCTATGAGTATTTTGAGTAGAGTAGTTTTGCTAGACACCATATGGTGGACAAGGCCTAAAATATTTACTACCTAGTCCTTTCCAGAAAAGGTTTGCTGACTCCTGTCCTAATCTAAGACACCACCATCTCTTACTGTATTTCTGCAAGAGCTTCCTAACGAAGCCCACGTTTCCTGTCACTGCCTACAATCTGATGTCACCTTATAGCCAGTAGTCATTGTGAAACACAATCATGTCAGTCCAAGACAAAATCATTCCATAAACTCCTATTATACTTAATATATAGAGGAACATTCTCAATATGGCAATAAGACCCTGCAAAATTTAACTTGTGTCTGTGTGGATGGTTGGCCAGTGGGACCATAATGTTGAGTGAAAGACACCAACAGACGTGGTTAGAGAATATGACATTTCTTTGATGGTCAAGGGTAAGTGATGTTCTGACAAACCCTGAGATGAGAGCTTGACCCCCAGATACCAGATACAGGGAGGGGCTTCTCCCTTTCCCAAGGCCCACATAGAACAAACAACCCCCTGTGAACAATGCCTCTATGGAATGAGGATTCAGCCAGCTGCAAGAAGCCTGTGTTTGCCATTCTCCTGTCTTTAAAAGTACCTTCCTGAGGCTGGCGTGGTGGCGTAGTGGTTAAGTTCGTGAGATCTGCTTTGGTGGCCGGGGGTTCCTGGGGTTCACATCCCAGGTGCGGATATACACACTGTACATCAAGTCATGCTGTGGTGGCATCCCACATACAAAAAAATAGAGGAAAATTGGAACAAATGTTAACTCAGGGCCAATTATCCTCAACAATAAAGACAACAAAACCTTCCTGTCTCCCCCTTTCCTAACCCACCTATCTGACGTGAAGTCTCTGACTATGGTCCTGATTGCTTCTTGGGCACAAGTGACAAATACTTTATATCCCAGCACATTCTTCTTTACTGCAGGGCTACATAAATTAGTGGTTAATTTTCCAGCAGGCTCATGCTTCAAGTCTGCGTAAGGTCCATTCCTGAAATACAGCCTCTGATCTAAAATTAAAAATTCTCACAGTATCAATTTAGCAGATTTAGTTTTATTGTTGGCTTACTTTGTGTTTTTTGTTTTGTTTTGTCTTTCTGTAAAGTCTCTTTTGTTATGGGTAGTATACAATCGACTTGAACTACACAATAACGGGAAATAGTACGAAGCAAATGAATCATTATTTCATCAATTGAATAATTTCCCCATTTTTGTGAGTATATTATGTATTTTGTCTGTCTCTTTTGAGGATCAGTAACAGACTTACAATGTTTCACAGTTTAGCAAGTTCTAATAATTGCCATAATAGCTTTTTAAAATTTTCTACAGCCTGCAATTGTTACTGTGGGACAGCGAGGCATCCTTTTCTTCAGGCTGACTGCTCTATTATTGTTAGTATTATTCCCAGGAACTGCTGAAGATATTCTTCTTTTGTGCCAATATCAAGGTAAGCTCTCCTGCCCTAAACATGTAGTGAGTACTCTCCAGGGAGCCCTGAGTATCTATCTCTATCTGTCATCTACATATCTATCGATCTATCTATCTGTCTGTCTGTCTGCCATGTATCTGTCTGTTTATTTTTCTAGAGTACAGTATTAGAAGCCAAAATTGGTTCTAGGACTATACGAGGTAGGTATGGTGACAATAGGCATATTATTTCTTTATTTTTAGAAATTTTAAATAAAATTGTTATTGGAATATATGTGGGACACTAAACAGAACATAACATAATAGAGCTCAAAGTGGACACAGCCATATAACCATAACCCAGATCAAGAAATACTTTACCAGTCCCACCAAAGATCCCTCATGGCCCATTCCAGTCACTGCCCCTCCAAAGGAAACAGCTATTAATTGTGTCTCTTCCTCTATAAATGAGGACACCATTTATATTGGATTGGGGCTCACTCAACGTATTTTTCGAAGGGATATATTTCAACCCATAACAGTCAGTTTTTAAGCTCTGTAGTTAGTTGCATACCTACTTAGGATCATTATGCCTTTTTGGTAAATTGATTTTTTATCATTATGTATTGTCCATCTTTATCCTTGGTAATTTTTTCCCTCTAAATCCTACTTTGTCTGATATTAATATAGATGCTTCAGCTTTCTTTTGATTAGTGTTTGCAAGGTAGATCTTTTTTTTTTTTAGTCTTAACCTACACATATACTATACTTCCAGAGAGTTTGTATAGTTTCTTATAGTTATATATTTATCAGTTCCAATTATCTCTGTCTGTTAATTGTTTTTATATGGTTTATATTTAATGAAATTGACATATTTAGGTTTAAGTCTACCATTTTATCATTTTCTCTGTTTTTTGTTCCTCTGTTTCCTTTTTCCTGCCCTGTTTACAGCTATTGGACATTTTCAGCATTCCATTTTAAATTGTGTATTGTGTTTTTAAATATATTTGTATAGGGATTTTTGGTTGTTTGATTGTTGCTCTAGGGATTACAAAATACAATCCTACCTTTTAGCATTCTACATAGAATCACTATTTTACCACTTCAAGTATAACGTAAGAAGTGTACCACAACTTAGGTTCCTTTACTTTCCCCTCTTTACATTACAGTTGTCTTATATATTTACATTTATATACATTGAAACCCCCTTGAGACAATGTTTCAATTTTTATCAACAAATACATTCTTAGAGAACTCAATAGGAGGAGGATAGTCCATTATATTTGCCAGATATTTACTACTTTTTTTGCTCTTCCTTCATTTCTGTAGTTATGTTTTCTTCTGTTATCACATGCCTCTGAAGAATATCCTTTTAGATCAGGTTTGTTTCTGGAAACAAATTATTGTAGTTTTGCTTCATCTGAGAAGTTTTTATGTCACCTTCATTCCTATAGGATACTCTTGCTGTATATAGAATTCTGGGTTGACAGTTCTTTTCTTTCAGCATTTTAAAATGTTACTCCCTTCTGTTGTCCACAGCTTCTGTTAAGAAATTCAGTTACTGTAATCATGACTTCTCTAATTAATGCTTCATTTTGCTCTGCTGCTTTCAAGATTTCTGTCTTTGTCTTTAGTTTGCTTCAGTTTGTGATGTCTTTCAGTGGTCTTCTTATTGAGTCTCTCCCTCTCTGCAAACTTCCCAGTACTTTCCAGCTTCCTAGGGCTCTGCTTTTATAATCCTCTGATTAGAGAATTGGGACTTTAATGACCTCTCTGCTGTGCACTCCCGCTACTATGTCAGCCAAGTGGTAGGAGGACAGAGAGAGAATAGAAAGCTACAAAGATTCACTTCACTCTCTTGGGAGTATCATTCCTCCAATCAGAAGGGAAATTTCCCTCCTTCACTATTTCAGGTTTCTATCAGTACCCACTGCCTCCAGGGCTAGCACCACTCCGTCACATGGTAGATAGAGAAAGAGAGTTCTGGTCTCTCTCTCTCTCTCCTTATAAGGGCAGTAATCCCAACATGGCAGCCCCACCCTCATGATCTCATGTAAATGTAATTACCTCCCAAAAGTCTCACCTCCAAATACTACCACATTGTGGGGGTTAGGGCTTCAGCATAAGAATTTTTGGGAGACACAAATATTCGATCCATGACAGCCACAGTCAGACAAAAGGGCCAGAGCAGGGTCTTCTAAAGAGACCAAAGACCTGAACCCTTTTATCTAAGTCTAATAGTGGTAATGATGATAAGTATTGAGTCTATAACGAAGATTAAACCATAAAATTAGGACTAAAAGTAAATAAATAAAATTGGCAATTAGGATGACAGTATAGAATACAAATAATATATGCTCCAATAATACAGGAATTAAACAAATAAAAATTGAGCAAAGAAGGGGAAAAAGGTGAGAGGTAGAAAAGTATGCTAATTTCCTTATCTTTAACAGCTAGAAATAGAAGGATACCATTTAAAGTTCCCAAATCAAGTACAGTCTATCCTCCACAATGCATATTTCTGTTAAATAAATTAGGTCATATGTGATTTGAAATTGGTAGAGGTGATGCTGATATACTGTGGAAGTCGTTGATTCATGTGTTACATTTATCAGCATGTTAATATTTCAAACCGCCAGGGAGCAACAGCTGCATGCAGTGAGCCACAAGGGAGTACCAAACTGCACGCCATACCCAGTACTCCACATTTTCTTTCTTGGCTCACTTTATCCACGTGCACTATCCTTAAGGGCTTATTGCATATCACTCCCTAATCATTGTGCATTTTGTCCTTGTTTTCAGAAATAAGCAAATGCAGCACTTGCTTCTTCCTCCTCCCTTCAAACTATATTCATTTTTATTTTTAAAAATATTGTATTTACTGTTTATTCCTTTATTTGTTAGGCATTTGACATGATTTATTGATTGATTACTAAGTGGTTTTGTTGGGATTATAACTGTTTTTGTTCTGATAACAAAGTTGCATAGATTTTGAATAGTCTGATCTTAACCCTATTTTTCCCCATATTTAGGTGACAGTTTTGCAGAAGTAAGATTTTTTTATACACACACAGATACACACACTGAACTTTAATAACACAAAGAAGGATAAATACCTGAATAAAATCAAATAGAGAAAGAAGAGGAAAAAGAAAAAATAAGCTAATGTGTTTATTGCCAATTTTAGGACACCATATTAGTCAGGGTTTCACCAGAGAAACAGAACCGGTGATTATATGTACAAAGAGATTTGGGCAAGTCCAAAATCGATAGTGTGGGCAATTAGGAAGGGCAGGCTGGAAACTCTTGGGCAGGAGCCGATGCTAAAGTCCACAGACGGAATTTCTTCTTCCTCAGAAATCTTCAGATTTCCTGCTCTTAAGAGCTTTCAAGTGATTGGATCAAGCCCACTCAGATTATTAAGGATAATCTTTTACTTAAAGTCAACTGGCTATAGATATTAATCACATCTGCTAAATACCTTCCTCAACCACACCTAGACTAGAGTTTGATGGAATAACTGGTATTACAGCCCAGTCAAGATGACATGTAGAGCTGACCATCACAGAAACTAATAGATAAGTTCCAAAAAGAGATGATTAAGAATATAGTATGTAGTTATAGATATGAAAGTATCCTCTGGCAGAAGTACAAGCCTTCCTAAATATCAAGAGAATTACAAAATTAAAAAGCAGAGAAAAGAGTACAAATTGAAGTATTTTAAGTGATACAAACAAAAAACCACACCATAGAATAATATAAATTCAAAGCACAAATATATTAATATTTTCAAATGAACTAAATCTGTTGCTTAACACATAATTTCAGGTTGGATTAAAAAGCAAAATCCATAGGCATTCACGGTAAAAAGTCTAAACTTTGCTGATTGTTAAAAATTTTCATAATAATATATTTGTACATAAATATTAATATGGAAAAATAAAATCATAACACAACTCCATGCTCTATAATGAAACATACATCAAACAAAGTGACTCAGAAAATTTGAGGAAAAAAAGGCAAATATAAATAAGAAAGATGAAATAAAAAAGAGTGCGAATTAGAAAATTTAAAACATAATGTTGAATTCAGCCAAAAATGCTTAAACAAAGCAAAGAAAGACACTGTATCAGGCTAAAGAGTACAATATACAATTGTACTATATACAACTATAACATAATTATGTTGTAATTCTATGCTTTCAATAATATAGAATTCACATTCATAAATCACAACAGTGAGAGCTACATGGATAAAATAGAAATGTACTAATCCAAGATTTTAATTCACCACCTGTAGAAGGAAACGGAAAATCTAAATAACATAATTAAAAGATATAATTGATATACTTTGAGCTTCAAACACTGAAAATAAAGAATATACTTTCTTTTCAAGGTATAGAATATTTGCAAAGATTGCCCATATATTAGACCATTTGGAAGCCCCCAATAAATTTCAAAAGGTGGAAGTAGCATCAAAAAATGTACTATGCTTACAATGAAATAACACTAGTAATTTGTAACAAAACAATAATATTAAAGAAGTCCCATAGGCAGCTCTTTTTTCAAATATAAAATTGAAACTGAAATCACAGAATATCTAGAAGAGAATGATTGAGAATTCTAAAGATCAAATCCTATACATTCACATGGTAGAAACATATATGGAAGGATATATGATGGAAAGTATATGCGTTTGAGTAAATACACAAAGCTTAGGCTCATTTGTAATAGCAATAGATGTTTCTAAATAATCTATCATTGTGTTTGGATCAATTTTTATCTTTATACCATAATTAAAAACTTCCAGGCCTAGATAATTTCATAAGGAAATTCTGGAAAACCTTTACTAATCAATCATTTTAAAGCTTTATAAACCATTTTAGATCATTAATTAAGGAGGAAAGTCCAAATTCATTTTATGAAGTGAGGATAACATTGGTATCATACTTCAATGAAGACAGCACAAAAAGAGAAAATTCCACAAAAGCTAACTAATATATATCATTTGAAAACTCCAAAGTTAAATAATTTCAGACTCAATTCATAAGCATATTACATGAATAATACAATATAATGAAATGGAATTTATTCTGAAAATGCAAAGATGGTTTCATATTTAAAATATTCTTAACTTTATATATGTAATATATAACAATATATTCAAAGACTTACAGAAAGACATTTTAGTATTGTTTCCATAGATGCTGAAAAAAGCATCTGATCATTAAACATCTATTCCTGAATTTTCAAACTTTCAGTAAAATAGGAATAGATTGTTAATGTAGAACTTATATTCATAATTTAACAAAAATATCAAATACATACAAATAAATCTAGCAAAAAAATGGAAGACTTTTACAAAGAAAAATGCAATATTTTTGAGAAATATTTTAAGGAAAGATCAAATTGAGTGATAAACCATCATCAGTGATCTGAGGACTTAATATTTTAAAGATACAATTCATCCCCAAAAGATATATAGATTCAATATCATCCTCATGAAAATTCTATCAGGTTGTTTTTTTGTGAAATTGATCCACTGATTTTAAAATTTATATGGAATTCCAAAGGACCAAGAATAGTGAAAATAATGTTAAAGGAAAGAACAGAATCAGAAAACTTGTTCTACTGAATATCAAGTTTTTAAACAGTTACATTAGTTAAGACAATGCGGTCTTATTCAAGGACAGACAAATAGACTGATGAACACAATAAAGGACAGACAAATAAACTGATGAACGTAATAAAGAGTCCATACATATATGAATACGTATTTGTGACATAGATGACATCACAGAATGGTCTTTTTAGTAAATGGCATTTGGTCATTGGATTTTTGTGTGGTAAAACAAAGCAAACTCAATCACTACCTTACACCATACAAATAGTGGATTCTCAAGGTAGATTGTAGATCTAAATATGAAAGGCGAAACATTAAAGCTTCTAGAAGATAATATCAGCATAGAACACTATATTTATGATGTTGATACAGCAAAGATTTCTTAAATGGGAAAGAAGAACACTAACCAAAGAAGAGGATTATAAAATTAGGTTTATAAAATTAAATATTTTTGCTCATCCAAAGACACACTTAAGAGAGTAAAAAGGCAGTCAAAATGTAGAAGACATTCCTATCACATAAAACCAGCAAAGTCCAAAGTAAATAATAGTTAATAGGTTATAGAAAAATAGGTTAGAGTTTTACCCTATTTTATACGAAAACTTAACAAATCTACAGTAATTAAAACTACTGGCCCAGGGATAGACAATTAAACAAATGAAACAGGATAAAGAACCTAGAATTAGTGGGGAAAGAAAAATGTTTCCCACTGTTTTTCCATATTAAAAAAATTCAATTGTTATCTCATGCCAATCTGTCATAATCACACTCATACAGTGGCTTAAAGACACAAGAATAAAAAGCATAGTTTACAAACTCTAAAGGAACATATGAGACTATGTTCACAATCTCATGGTTCAAAAAGATTTCTTAAGAAAGATGCAAAAAGCATAGATGACAAAGATAGAAAATAGATAAATTCAACCATATTAAAAAGTTTCCATATTACAGAAGACACTACACAAAATGTTAAACAATTAGATATGGAATTAGGAAAGATACTTATAACACATAAAACTAATAATGAATTGGAAACCAGGATATATAAAGTACTCTTAAGAATCAATAAGAAAAAGAAAAAATCAAACCAGTAGGAAAGTGGGCAAAGGATATGAACTTATAAATAACAAAAGAAGAAATATAGGTCACTAAACATTTGAAAATATGCTCAATCTCACTGGTAACCAGTACTCAGGAAAACGTAAAATAAGCCAACATTAAGGTACCATTCAATATCTATTAAATGAGGAAATATGAAAAAGTATAATGACATAAAGTGCTCATGAGGATGTGAATTATTGAAAAGCATAATTATCAAAGTATAATTATCCAAAAAATATAATGTTTGGAAAGTCCTGATGGTAGTATAAAATTTTCCTAGATATTTAGAAATGTCAAATAAAGTTAAAGACACATGCAGTCCTCATTTGTTCCCAAATCTACCTCTGAATGTATATCATAAAGAAATTCTCACACATGTTAAAGACTACAAATGAACAAGATTATTTGCTACAGCATTACTTTCCATTGAAAAACTGGAAACAACTAAATATCCATAGATAGGAGAATCCTGAAATTTATTGAACTACATGTGTTGACATTGACAAATCTTGCAAAGGTAATGCTGAATGAAAAAAGCAAAGTGTAGAATATAAGTCCAGTTTGATAGCATTTAAATGAGATTGAAACAGTCTGTAAAATATACTATGTATTTCTTGGATACATACATATGTAAGAATACCATAGAAGCATATATAGGAATTGTAAACAACAAATGAAGGACAGTAGATTTCTCTGTGGAAGAGTAATGGGAAATAGAATGAGGGAGGGGCATGTAAGAGAGTGTACATGAGTTTGTATGTTTTATTTTGTAAGATAAAGACATTCAAAGTAAAAAAATCAAAATTCTAAAATTTGCTGAAGTTGAGTGTTATGCTTGTTATGTGTTTTTCTCTAGTCTTGAAATACATCTTGTGATAAAATAGACAAGCAAGTAAATAATGACTGAGAGTGGGGCAAAAATGGATCTCTGATTTCTATAGTAGAAAATGGTACTATGTCTGTTAATATTGTGGGGAAAAAATAAGACAAGAATGTAGCAATGAGTCAAGTTGTTATTCAAGTAGAGGAGCCATGTGAAGACATTTTCAAACGTGACAGAGCTTGAGCGTACAGCATCCTTTAGTCCCTTGCCTTTTTGGAGGGGAGGGAGAAGATGGGAATAAAACCACCCAACGATGAAATGCAGCCTAATGAAAAAGAACGGCAACCACATAGTAAAAGGAGTATGCAGTATTCAGGTCAGAAATCAGCGGTACAATGTCTGAATCTTGCTGATAAAATAAAAGTATGACTTTGGCATGCAAAGAACTCAGAGAATGCACTGAAGTTCCCTCTTGAGAAAAGTACACTACAGTGAAATCTGACCAAGCAGGAAGAATCTAAACACGCAGAAATGGAGAAGCTGCAGAGACATGACTGGAAATTAATTCAAATAAAGAACGAAGATGGTTATACTCTAGACATTATGGTTACAGAATGGAAATGTTGTAACTCTTGCTAAGTAAATTTGGGAAGTAGGAATAGAAGTCTTGACAGGAAGTATAGAAGAGCTACCCACTTACTTCCCTTCATGTGAGTTTGATCACTACTGATTAAAATTGAAGTGGAATTTTAAGTATCATACTTCCACAATCTCTTAAAGTTGGAAGTTCTTTTTTCCTTTCTTTCTTTCTTTCTTTCTTTTTTTTTTTTTTTTTTGAGAAAGATTAGCCCTGAGCTGACATCTGCTGCCAATGCCCCTCTTTTTGATGAGGAAGACTGGCACTGAGCTAACAGGTGTGCCCATCTTCCTCTACTTTATATTTTATTTGTGGGACGCCTACCACAGCATGGCTTGACAAGCAGTGTGTAGGTCTGCACCTGAGATCCAAACCGGTGACCCCCGGGCCACCAAAGCAGAAGATGGGAACTTAACCGCTGCACCACCAGGTCAGCCTTGGAAGTTCATATTTTTTACCCTCAGATAATTTAGGCATTTGTATATCTTGTGGTAAAGAGAGAGCTGAAGTTAAGCAATTCCCTTAATTTTCATTGTTTTTCTTTTTTCCTGTTAAAATCAAATACAATTACATTTAATGTTTTTGTTAAAATAACATGGGAGTATAATCCTATTTTAGTAAGATTTTTTTCCATCCACCTATCCATCCATCCACCCATCCATCCATCCATATATGTGCATCAAAAGCAGTCTAGAAGAATACTATTTAATTTTATGAACTATTTATGGACAGTATGATTTGGGATATTTTTAATTTTTTTCTTTTGGTTGTGTTTTTCTTTCTTCGGTATGCTTTGCCATATTTGAAAATTTCACGATGAACATGCATAATTTTAAAAAGTGAAATATAAAAACACTATCTCAAAAATCAAAATGGGGAGCAGATGCAGGAGGTTTTACATAAGAAAACTGACAGGCTTAGATAACTGCTTGACTATAGGGAGCAAAGGAAGAGGAGAATTCAAAGGCATGCTGAGATTTAGAGGCTGGGCCACAGGGAGAATGACAGAATTGCAAACAGAATAGGGAACCCAGCAGAGAACATGACTGATGGGAAAACCAGATTCCTTCAGCCTGGGTCATGTGCTTTTTAGGGTTACTGTCAGTATATAGATGTAAGATTAGAGGTTAGAAGATAGAACTGGCTAGAAAGACATATTTAGGAGTCAGTGCTGTAGAGATGTGAGCTGGTGTCCTGGAAAAGGATGAGATTTCAGGATTGGTGTATGTGTAGGGAGGGCCTGTGGTCCTGATACTCGTTGACACTATCATTGCTTTCTGGCAGGCCCCCCAGAAAGGAGATGTTCTGTTAAAAGGGTCATCTCCAGTCAATAAGCACAAAAGCAGAGCAGAGAGTGGCTGAAGCTAAGATGAAGCAGCACACGTGGCCCAAACTTATCTTGACACTCCACGGTGCAGGTTGCAATTATAATGTCTACTCTGGGTCCCTGCCATTCTCAAATTTCAGGCACAGTGACTTGGGTCACTGTGACGCCAGAATTCTATTTTCACTTCAGCGTTGACTGTTGGCATTTGGAGAGGGAGACAGTCGCACCACAGTTGATTTATCACTCTGCCGGAGGCTCCAAGGAATTTTCAGTGGAAATCAGACTCAGAACCTATATGTGCCACTGACTTTTTATTGAATAATTATTTGTTGGATTTGTTTAAATGAATGCACTTATAAAGTCCTTATGTTACTTGAAAATGCTTAACTACAAGCCAATGTATTGAGTTAAGAACTATTAAATAAATACATTTCCTGTTAGTAGCCTGGAAGGCCAGGCTAAAGATTATACACACATCTGCTCTCATCCATCATGCCTTAATGCCAGTTAACCATCACTTCTGGGCTGGAGTTAATCAAGCTGGGCTTTCCCACCAGGTGAGTTTGGTTACCACCTGTTACGTTGGCTGTGAGAGGCCTAGCCATAGATTTTTATTTAGCAGAAATATTTGACTTTGGCAGACTGTTAAAAGAAGTAATATTTCAAAACAATGAAACAGAGCAATATTTATGAAACTATTTGTACAGCGTAGCCGAGAAACCAGTCCTCCTCTCCCCTTATAAATCACTCTCCAGCCGGGTCAGAAGAGCAAGTTTGCCAAATATTTAGTTACTGCCGGACCTGCTACAGAGATCATTGTATTAAAGAAATTAGAGTCGTCAGAAGTTATTGATGTAGGAAAATTCTGGCAGCACAAAAATCACATGCAAAAATGTGGAAAAGAACTGGAGGATTGAAACCCTTGACTTGGAAGGCAATGCAGAGAACAAAGAAAAAGAGCAAGGCATCCCACAGCAAACCATCCCTGCCTCCCCTTCTGACTCTCCCCAGGTGAAGCACACCCACTTTGAGTGGCTGATCTTATGTTATTGCGGGTCAGGAAAGGATGTTTTTAAGTTTTCTGAACACTTCCCACTGGCTCTGTCCATTTGTAGTTGCTATTCTGGAGTTGGGACGTGACAAGGATTGGAAGTGACATACACCAAACTCTGCATGTCCTGGAGCCAGCCTCAATGGCTCTGCCACTGTCACGTCAGGCTCCATCACTCCTGTAAGCTCAGTGCCTGCGCCCATGACACCTGTCAGAAACTTTCAAGTGTCTGCTCGTTTCTTCATCAGAATTGCCTGTGCAGCCTGAACAAGGAAGGGATGACATTTGGGATGAGGGAGGGATGGGCAGGGCCTTCCTCTTTCTGCCTCGTCCAACTGTCAGTTCGGGTTTTCTCCCAACATATCAAAGCTTAGACCCAGTCTCCTTGTCATTTAGAAATGCATGCAGTGGTAACCAGGTTTGAAAACAATGTGGAAGAGAGGGAACTTGGGCACATCTCCTTAGAGCAAGATGCATTGTGAGGAAATTAAACAAGCAAAAGAGGCATCGCATGAGGCTCTCTCTGTCCTTTGGAACGTGCTGCTTTGGGAGATGGGTAGATGCACTCAAGTCGTCTATACACATGGAATCCTTTGCATCTTTTTCTCTTTCCATTAAAGTGGAATAATTTGGCATATGAGTTATCCAAAATAGCAGAGGCTTTCTTGATGGGAGGTTTTAGTTGTCTACTATCTTTCTTTTTAATAATGCTTTCATTTTAATAAAGAATGGAAGGGCAAAAACCACAGATGTCAATTAAAGACAAACTTTCACAGTGTCGCAATCTCTGTATGGATGTCTGTCTGTAATTCACTCTTCCCATTAACATAATCTGGAAAAATATGTATATGAGGAAGTGCTGCTTCTGGCCCATGTGCATTTTTCAAAGTGGCTTTAACAGATTCCTGGTAAAAGAACAAAATGAGTGTTTTCTTTTCCTTTTGATCCATCTGAGCTATTATAACACTCCAAACAGGATTCACAGAGTGAAACTGCGTCATTCTACTGCTTCATCTCCCATCGGTTTCTAGAGTGCTTAAACTCTGGCTCTTGCCACCAAAATGTCACCCAAACTTTCTGTGCTGCATTTTTTTATTATTTTATTTTGTTAACCCCCACAATAAATTAATTCTTTCCATTTACTCAGGGGATGTGCCTTCTCAAGGCAGGGCATTCAACCGGGGTTGACGGGGCTGGCTTCTTGCAGAGCATCATCTTGTCAACCATGTCAGAGTCCTATTGATTGCTGAGCTGTCCTGTGAGGTCTGAACACACAGATGCAGTAGGTGTGCTGGCTTTGGGGTCAGATGTGTTGTCTTACCCCAAGTCTGCCCCCAACTCTATTCTATGCCTAGAGCTAATGATTTCACACTTTGTGCCTCTTGTCCCTCCATGTAGAATGGGAGGTTAAATCATGATTTGCCTCACTCATAAGATTCTTTTGAGGTCCAAATGAGATAATAGTTATGCAATTACATTAAAACAAATAAAGGTATTATTAGTACACAGAAAAGATAATTAGTTCAAAGCCATCTTCTAAATACTGACAATGGGGTTCTATGCCCTGATTTTGCCTCAACAACCACACATAAGAAGCAAAGGGTCCAGGAACCACATTTGTATGAGTGGTTACCGGCTAACTTGTGGAAGGCAAAGGAGAAGCAGAGATACGTAGCTTGAGAAAGGAGATTGTGAAAGATGTTCTGAATACTTTAATTGTTCTGGGTTGGAATAGAAGATTGCAAAAGCTTTCAGGTAACTTTTACAAGCTAGGAGAACTCTTTATTCCTGGAAATGAAAAGATAATAAGATGATCATAACGGGTAATAGTGAAAGTGGCAGAGACTCTTCAGACTTTGTCTTAAGGGTAAAAAGGAAATCAAGAGAGGAAAGGAATATAAATTCATAACTCTAAAAGGCACCCTGAGGAGCAGAAAGAAGGGGCATGTCAACAGCAATGTTCATCTTCTCTGGCCAGCAGTTTGCTCCTCTCAGCTTGGAGGAGGGACTTCAGGGAGAGAAAAGCAAACCCACGGAGCAGACGGTTTGCTCATGTCCAGGTGTCTAACATCAAGTAACACCCTTACAGACTGTGAGATTTCAAGGAGAGGGAATGGCATGCCAAGGAGGAGGTGAGTAGTTCCCAGGTTCACATCTGGGCCATCAGCCCCTCAGACAAAAACTCACAAGGCAACAGACAACAGGCATTGCCACAGGGCCTTGTGTCTGGACAGGTAGATTATCTGGGAAGAAGTACCAGCACCCACACAAGCTAACCTCATCTCACAGCTGACTAGGGTAGTGGGACTCAGCGCCTATTTGTAAATGCAAGGAGATGTGAGGGAACCGTTCTCTCTCCTGCTCAGTATTCCTCTTTGGCTCAGAAAACGGAGGTGGTTATTCTTCAGAAGTAGCATCTCTACTCACCGAAGGAAGGAGTGAATCTGATGTGGAGAATTGGGCTCCAGCCCTAGGGTGTGCAGCCCTGCCCCTCTGGGCTCTCTTTCCACTCTGTCCATCTGCCTGTCTGCAGGGCACTGATTTCACATTTTCTTCTGGTTGTCATGAGGTAGGTCAGCTCACAGGAGCAGACCACCCCCACTATGCAACTGACAAACAGGCTGTACAATTTTGGCTGGTACCATTCCACCTAATTGAATTTTATCAATAATAAAGCCGACATTTGTGTCCCTATCTGACTCCTATGTCTATTTTTAATTGTTTTTTGACTCCTGGAGGAAAGGGTTATTCAAAATCTTAACAGAAGAGTCTCACCGGTATAAATCAAATGGGTCCTTTCTCTAGCAACTTCTATGGGAAGTTGAAGAATACGGACATCATAAACAGAACTGTGAGAAGCGATTAAAAGTGAGTCACAGGTGAACTCTCAGAGGAAATGCATGAGTTATAAACTCTGCACTGACCTTTGACTAATTCTCCCCATGATCCTAGTGGGGATTGTTCTATAGTGGAAATGACCTGTGTCAAAGGTAGGAGCTTATGCCAACATCTGAAAATAAAATTTAGTAAGTATAATTGTGAAGTTGTGAACTTAGTTCTAAAAAGCAAACTTCATAAATGTACAATGAGGGAGTGTAGCTATGCATAAAGGAGATATACTACATGTAAAGAAAATTAGGGTCTGGCAGTAACGTCCGTGATTATAAATGCCAATGAGAACTTGAGATATGGAGATTAAAGTTCCATCCCATTCTGCCCTGGTGGAACCACTCCTAGATTTTGAGGCCAGGTTAAATGTGATACTTTAAGTAGGACATAGGAAACCCAGGGCAGGCACACAAGAGACAAAGCCAGGTGGTGAGGGGAAGGGAGCATGGGATCTGAAGGCATGGGAGGAGGCATGATGGGCATCTTTAAACATCCAAGTGGTGATCTTGTGGAAAAGGAAGCTAGCTGTGTGGCTGTAAAAGGACCAAATGGTGAATACAAGCAAAAGTTTTCTAACAATTAGACCTATTCAAATAAAATGCCCCCCATGTAGTGATTTCTTAGCTCTCAAAGTACAATATAGACAGAATTCATGCATTAGCTAAGAGCTTAATGGGGTGAGGTAATATATGGGTATCCAGGTCTGATATGTTGTGATTCTAGAAATTACTCATATAACACTTATCCAGCACAGCCTTGAATTATTATAACTATCTAATCCTGAATGTGGATTCTCGCCTCCTTTTTCCTTACTTGTTCACTCAAGGGGGTATGCTAGTGCCTTTCATTGAGCATTTGATAATTGTTTACTGAATAAGCGAATAGTAGACACTCAAATATTTTTGATAATGGTGATGATATGCTTAATAATATTTGATTAGTAGATTAATAAACAAAAAGGGATGTTAAGTATTAGCAAACTTTTTTTTCTTCATACTGTTTATCAACACAAGCAATTCTTCCTGATTTGGTAATATTTCTCTTTAACATTCTTTACATGAACACAATATGCTGAACAGTCTTGAGGCATCTCCCAGTTTGAAAAAAAGCAATATAGTTTACATTTTACAAAGGATGCTCACATCCGTTATTTCTTTATAAAACTCAGAATAACTCTATGAGGTTGACACTTCCCAAAGGAGGAAACAAGGCCCAGAGATAGAAGGGGACTTGTTCAAGGACACAAAGCTACTAAGTAGCAGAGCCTGAACCAGGATCAAGGTCCATTAATTCTAAGTCGCATGCTTAGACTTAATTCCACTGTATGTAAAATGCCTCCAACAAAGGTCATATGTGAAAAGAAGAAAGATTGTGTGCTTCCATCTGGTTAAGTTGGTCAGACCCACCTACCCCTCACTTTTCCCATGTGTCTCTCTTCCCAGCTTCCTGCATTCAGTAAAACCAGCTGTTCACAGGATATGGCTCTGGTTTGCCTGGATGGTGAGCTGATGGTGATGCTAGGTGAATATGACCATGACATAACTTGTCTTTATAAATATCCATTCCTTGCAGGCTTGTAAAACTACTCACTTGAAATCTGAGTCTTTTTGGCAGGGAGACAGGGACAGGGCAGCTATAAGTTGGCACAGTGACCCTAGGCTAGTCCATCACAAGCCACCTCACTTAAAGGAAGACTGGAAGCTGGTGCAGTGGTTTAATACCAGGACTGCTGGAAGCTTCCACCTTGTGACCTGGAATTGCAAGATGATCTATGAAGCGAGTCTTTGAAATATCATCAGATATGCTCGAAGGGTATGCTTGCTGCTGCTTAAGTGCTTTGGAGAAGGGACGTCTAGTAAACGTGTTCTGTGTTCTCCTTTCCTTTTCAATTACATCTTCTCCCATCGTTTTCCTTTTCTACCTTCTTGAAGAAATAGCCAAAAAGCAACATGTTCTCATAATAGTCAGATGAAGTTTCCTTGCATTAATTCATTTAATAAACATGAACGCTAACAGTGTGCCTGATGCTGGGCTCAGTTATAGAAATACAGAACAGAAGAATACTGCAATCAATGAGTTACAATCTAGTAGAAGAGATAGAAGTTCGACAAACAAGTAAAATAAAAGGTTGTTAGTACTATTGTTGAGGTATCTGCAAGAAACTATAATTGGTATTCCTGAAGAAATTATCAGAAGCAGTGGAATATAAATGATAATCTATGTATAATAAAAAAACTTTCCCAAACTGAATAAGAGTGGGCCTACAAAGGACATATCAGGTAAATTCATGAAAAAAAGAGCAACATTTACATATTTCCTGAAGAAATTTAATTTTTTCAGTAATTGTCTTAGTTTGAATAAAGCTCCCTTGTGGAAGCAAATAATCATCATTTCTGGAAGAAAGCTTTCTCTTGTAAGGACCTTTATTATTATTTAAATGATTTCGTGCTATAGTCCGTTTTAGAAAAAAGTCATGTCATTTTTTAATGCTTTATATTTTACCTAGAGTTTTTAGTTGTCTTTATTTTATTCTTGAAGGTTATTTTTTTTCACCTTCTTTAGGCCTTCTGCACAGATATCCTCCTGGCTTTTCTTTTGATAATTCTCTTGAGTGAAATGCACTGGTTCTTTGTAGCCCCCCTCACAAGACTTCCATTATAGATCATTGCCTAGAATATGGTCAATGGCCAGTTGAAAGCAAAAATAAAATTCAATTTGTCATTAATTGACACATATACTCAAGTAGCTTTCTCTGTCAATTTGAATTAGGTACAGCAGCATATAAGAGAATAATAAAAAATAAATGTTACCTAAGCAAAATAAAATTTTATTTTTCTATTACAAAGAGAAATTTAGAGCTAAGCAGTACAGAGCTGATATGATGAGCTCATATTGTCATCAGGGACATAGTTTCCCATCTTTCTTTTCCATTATCCTCCTCCTATGGCTTTCATCTCAAGGAAGCCAAAAATGAATGATACAGCTCCACCTATCATGTCTACAAATTAGAAAGAAGAACAAGAGGAGAACAATCCCTCTCTTTAAACATATCTCCGTGAGGTCCCCCTCACAACACATCCATTACAAATCACTGGCCAGAACTTGGTCATATAGCCATCCATAGCTGCAAGGGAGGCAGAGGAAGGTAATTTTTTTTTAGCTTAGCTGGAATGTGTCTAAGCAGAAACTGTTTTCTATTGCTGAGCTAAAAAAAGAATGGATCATTGTGGGGAAGATATTGCTCTCTCTTTCATGTCTGAAAATACCTTTACTTTGTTCTGACATTTGTTTTATGTTTTGGCAGAATAGAGAATTCCAAGTTGAAAATAAATTTCATTAGAACTTTAAGAGTACTTTACTACCATCATCTAGCATTTACTGTTATGACAGCAGCTTAGTCCTACAGAGGTGTCATATTTGTCTGATTCATTTATTTTTTTTAGTCTCTGCAGGTTTTTAGTTCTTTGTCGTTAACTTTCTGAAATTTCACAATGGTTTTTCCATTTATTTTCATTTGTCATATCCCTTAGTACTTCAAAATTGTGTTCCATTATTTCTTTGAATATTTTCTTTCATTCATTTCCTATATCTTTTCTTTCTATAATTTCTATTAATTGACAATTAGACCTCTTGGATTAGTCATCTGTCACTAATCTTTTCTGTCATATTTTTGTCTCTACTTCCTTTTCATTTCATGAAGGAAGGTATCCTGGAATTGTTTCTTTCAATCCTTCAACCCAATTCTTCTACTGAATATTTTGTTTTGGCAATAATATTTTAATCATCAAGATCTCATTCTTTTTTCTCTGAATCTTCCTTTTTCATAACGTTCTATTATGTGGTGAATGCAATATCAGGTCACATGTCTCTGAGGATATTAATGAAAGGTTTTTGTGTGTTTTACCCCCTATTCTAGAATATTTCTATTTCCTTTGAAACTTTTTGTTTCATTTGTTTACCTTAGAATCAATCTAATGTCATATTTTATTCCTCAAATATTTGGTGATTCTTGATTTTCCACTCATTTCTAAAAATGAAAACATGTAAGAATTTCAGTAAATATAGCTCATGAAAGAAACTCCAACCACTGCAAACATTATAGTGTTGGAATATACACACAGACACACACACACCTGAGCTTCAAAGTAGGAAAGGAAAATTTTCATCTTTGAAACATAAAAAAGAGACTCAAAGCCATAGTTGAGTGTGAAAATCAAAGGCAAGTGGCACAAAGGAGTATCAGATTTGTATATAAGTGTAAATGCCTAAGTGGGTAGGTTTTAGGGTCAAGGCCCTTAAGCACAACGAACTGAACCTGAGCCTCTGAATAACATCCTGAGCCTGGAAGGACATAGCATGAGATCCAACTAGTGGCTCTAAACGATGTATCATAAAAGCTTCACTCGTATGAAATTGGAAACCCAAATCTGTGCAGTGGGGAATATGGAGTTCAAATTTGCACTCCACTCCTAGAGAAGCAATTATAAGCAGAAAATGAGCATAATATCTGCTCGGGAATTGGTAATACCCACAGGGTCTGGATTATTGAAATTTGAAAGTGCTCAGTAGAGGTACTCCATAGTATAGAGTATCAAGTGCTATCTTGGCAAATAAATGTTGAGGAGAAGAAGAAGAAGAATGAGGGAAGTGACGGGAAGAAAGGAGGGAGAAGAAACTACAAAGAAAAAATCATAATGAGATTCAGCAGGTACGGCAAACAGGAAAATTATACCCCATGGACTACAGGTAATAAACCAAATTGAAAGAAATTTAAAAAATGGCAAATCTGGAAAAGAATGAATTTCTAAAAATGGAAAACATAGCTAAATTTTTCCAATTTTGATGAAAACTATAAACCCACAGATTTGAGAAGCTCAACAAACCCCAAACAGAATAAACAAAAAGAAACCACATCACAGTACATCATAATCAAATTGCTGAAAACTAGTGATAAAAAGAAAATCATAAAAGTTGTCAGGAAAAAGAAAAGCCACATTATGTACAGAGGAACGAGGTTAGAATGATGGCAGATCAGAAACGATGCAAGACAGAGCACAGTGAAATGACAGATTTAATGTGCTGAAAGGAAACAGTGTCAACCTACAACTGCACATCCAGTGAAAATATCCTTCAAAAACGAAGGTGAAATAAGGCCATCTCTAAACAAGCAAACATTGAGAGAATTTATTGCAAGCAAGATCACACTATAAGAAATGTTAAAGGAAGGTTTTTCATGCTAAAGAATAATGTTTCCAAATGGAAATGCAGATTTACACAAAGAAATGAAGAACACTGGAAATGGTAAATATGGAAATTAGAAAAATGTGTGTGTGTGCATGTAAATATTTTTCCTTATTTAAAATTTTTTTAAAAGATAATTGGCTGTTTAAATAAAAATAATAAAAATGTATTGTGCATTTTATAAATATATAGAAAATATATATGACAAAGGATAGTGGGGATAGGAGGATGGAAGTATCTGCTGTAAGGTGCTACATTTCATGTGAAGTAAATATTAATTAAAGACATACTGTGATAAGTTGAAGATTATTACTGTAAACGTAGAATAATCACACATACAAAAAAAGGTAAACTAGAATACTAAAGCCACTAAATTAATCAATAAGAAGCAGAAAAAGACCACACAGGAGAGGACAACAAATAGTACGAATAGAAAGCAAATAGCCAGATGGTAGAATTAATAGAACTAAATATGCTGATAATTCCATTACACATAAATTGTCTAAATGCTCCATTGGTAGGCAAGATTGTTCAACTTTCTTAAAAGCAAGAAGCAACTATATGCTACTTATTTTAAATGCAAAGATAGCTTAAAATAAAAATAATTTTAAATGCAAAGATAGCTTAAAAATAAAAGGATGGAGAAGTAGAAAAAGATAAATCATACAAGCACCAAAATAGCTATATTAATAACAAAGTAGATTTTAGGGTGAGGAATATTATCTGAAATAGGACACTTAAAAATGAAAAACGAAAAATGCATCAAAAGTATATAATAATTCTAAATGTGTAAACAGAATCTAATAGAGCTTTACAATACATAAAGCAAAGCTTACAGGCTAAAAGGAAATATGGAAAAATCCACAATTATATTTAGAGACTTGAACATACTTCTCTTAGTAATTAATGAAAATGTATATATTGAATCACTAAGGACATAAAAGATGTGAACAGAAATACAAACCAACTTGTGTTAGTTGACATTTGTGGACAATATACCAACAACAGCAGTAGACACATTCTTTCAAGTGCACATAAAACACCCTCCAAGCTATACTATCAGCTAAGTTAGAAGGAGCAAAGTCACACAGGGTACATTCTCTCATACATACACACAAATTTAATAGAATATAAATACCAAAAATAATCTGAAAAATACTCAAATATCTGGAAATTAAACAAGGCATTTCTAAATAATCCATAAGTCAAAGAAGATAGATATTACAAAGGACATTAATAAATATTTTTAAATGACAAAAATCACTACATATCAAAATGTGAGAATGAAGCTAAAGAAGTATTTAGAGAGAAATATATTGCTGTAAATGCTTTTATTAGAAGACAGTTTTAAAATCAATGATCTAAGTTCCCATATTAGAAAACTAGGAAAAGAAAAGTAACTCAAAGTAAGTGAAAGGGAGAAAATAACAAAGTAAGAATAAAATTTAATGAAATGGAAACATACAACAGGAAAATCAATGAAATCAAATCAGGTTCTCAGGAAAGATAAGAAAAATTAATCAACTTCTAATAATCTCCTGGATTACGGATTAGCAAAAGGACATTAGTGGAACAACCAATGAAATGTAAGTAAGGTCTATAGGTCAAAGTATTGTCCAACTTTTTGATAATTGTATTGTAGTAATATAAAGTATTAACGTTTGGGAAAGCTGTATGAAAGGTACACAGAAACTCTTTGCACTATTTTTTGGCAACTTTTTTGTAAGTTTGAAGTGATTTCAAAATGAAAACACTTTTAAGAAGAGAGAAGAATTCTGTTATTTGAAAGATTCCATTAAGAAATCAAAAAGGCAAGCTGCTGACTAGGAGAAAATATTTGCAAAGCATACATCTGACAAAGACTTGCATAAAGATAAGTTAGTCATGGGGATATAATGTACAGGATATGGAATATAGTAAATAGTATTGGAATAAGTTTGTATGGTGACAGATGGTAACTAGGCTTACCACAGTGATCATTTTGTAATGTATAGAAATATCAAACCACTGTGATGTATAAACCTGAAACTAATAGGATATCGTACATCAATTATGCTTCAATAAAATAAAAGGAATATATAAAGAATTCTTATAATTCAATCATAAGACACACAAACCAATTAAAAATGGGTGAAAGATTTGAACAGATATTTCACAAAAGAAGATAGATGAATGTCCAACAAGTACATGAAAACATGCTCAAAATTACTAATTATCATGGAAATGCAAATAAAAGCACAATACTCTAACACTACATACTATACATACTATATACTATAACACTACATTTGAAATGTAGTGGTCAAATTTTAGCCATTTTAAAAGACTAAAATTTAAAAATTTTAAAAAGACTGACTACACTCAATGTTGGCTTATA
This sequence comes from Equus asinus, assembly GCF_041296235.1. Taxonomy (NCBI): domain Eukaryota; kingdom Metazoa; phylum Chordata; class Mammalia; order Perissodactyla; family Equidae; genus Equus; species Equus asinus. Next base: position 64,650,060 of record NC_091791.1, on the reverse strand, counting down.
TGTGGTGCAACTGAACTCTCATACATTGCTGTTGGGAGTGTGAAATGGTACAACTTCTTTGGAAATAACTTGGAAGTTTTATATGAAGTTCATGAAAAAGCAAAACTAATCTACAGTGAAAGAAATAAATCAGCTGTTGAGTAGGATCGGCGGTTCTAACTGTAAGGGAGGGCAAGGGAACTTTTAGGGGAGGCGGGAATGTTTTATATCCTGACTGGCATTGTGATTATACAGGTGTGTGTATCTGGCATAATTCACTGAACTCTAAACTTACAGTGAAGGCATTTATTGTTCTATTGTATGTAAGCTCTACCTCAGTAAAATTGATGAAAAGGAAGGAAGGAAGGGAGGGAGGAAGGGAGGGAAGAAAGAGGGAGGAAGGAATAAAATCACACAGCTATAGCAATTAGAATAGGGTAATAATGGCACAAAAAAAGGAAATTACACACATTTAATAAAACAGAGAGCCCAGAAATAATTCCACATATATACGCAAACTTGGCAACGTCAGGGATGGCATTAACAAGGAGAAAAAAAGATGAATTGGAACAATAAGTGAGCCATGTACATGAAAAGTTTCATTCTATCCCTGTGTCACACCACCAGAGGGTAAATTCCAGACGGATCAAACACCTAAATATGCCAGACAAAATTTTACAGCTTTTACAAGAAAATATAGGATAATAACTTTATAATTTCAAGGTAGTGAAGAAATCCCTCAGCCACACCACAGCCCCAGCACCTCTCCCATATGTATATCATAAAAATTAGAAATTTGATGACATCAAAATTGTAAATATCCCCCAAAAAGACCATATACAGAGTTAATATGTAAATCAAAGAATCACAAAAGATATTTGTTAGCACATTAAAGTCAAGTTTTCACATCTAGATTATTCAAGGAGTCTTGAGTCTTCGTGTAGATTTAAGCTTTAATCATATCAGAAGTGCGAGTGCTACCAACTTACCTTAACACATCACTCTAGTCGATTTTCAAACTTTGTAAAAACTTCCTCAGCTGCTGCCTAGTGATAGGAAGAATTGCATTTATAATCTTGGCCTGAAGATCCTCCAAAGAAGGTGGCTTTGGTGAACATGCAGACAGTTTGAACATGACCCCATGAGGAAAAGTCTAATGGGAACAGAGTAGGTGACCTAGGTGGCCAAGCCAGAGGCTTCTTCCACTGAGCCATTGCCCGAGAAAGCATCTTTCAGAGACTGCTGCACCAGAGTAAGTAAAAGTAAAAAATTCACTTTTCAAACCCACAAAAGTAAATAACTGGAAGAGCCATGTAAACAATTGTACTGCCAAATGATATGTCTGTAACTATGTAGCGTTTAAACTTTTAGAGTCATTAAAGCTTAAAACTTCACTAAGACTTTTGAAATACTCTGCAAAGTGAATGCCTACAAATTTCCAACTAGAATTACTTATTTTTCTTTCCCTCCACATTGTTCTATCATTGTTTTATATATATTTGAGCCTTTATTGACAGGTGCATATGCATTTATGGTCTTAATATTTTTTATTTATTTTGAGGAAGATTAGCCCTGAGCTAACTACTGCCAATCCTCCTCTTTTTGCTGAGGAAGACTGGCCCTGAGCTAACATCCATGCCCATCTTCCTCTACTTTCTATGTGGGACGCCTACCACAGCACAGCTTTTGCCAAGCGGTGCCATGTCCACGCCCGCGATCTGAACTGGCGAACCCCGGGCCGCCGAGAAGCAGAAAGTGCAAACTTAACTGCTGTGCCACTGGGCCATCCCTTAATCTCTTTTTGATTTAGTATTTCTCTTAGAAATATTATACCATCTGTATTAGTCAGAATTCTCCAGAGAAATAGAACCAATAGAAGAGATATATATATATACGTGTGTATGTACATATATATATATGTTTTTGTGTGTGTGTGGCATTTATTATGAGGAACAGACTCAAGTGAGTATGGAGGCTGAGAAGCCCCATGACCTGCCACCTGCAACTTGGAGACCAAAGAACATGCACGGTGTAATTCAGCCCAAATCCGAAGGTCTGAGAACCAGTAGAGCCAATGGTGTAAATCTGAGTCCAAGGGCGGAAGATGAGACGAAATGTCCCAGCTGAAGCAATGAGGCTGGAAAAAAGGGGCAAATTTCTCCTTCTTCTGCCTTTTGTTCTATTCATGCCCTCAACAGATTGGATGATGCCCACTCACACTGGGGAGGGAAATCTACTTTACTGAGTCCACCAGTTCAAATGCTTAATCTCATCCAGAACCACCCTCACAGAGACATCCTGAAATAATGTTTAACCTGGGCACCCCATGGCCAGTCGACACATAAAATTAGCCATCACATCATCCATCTTTGTTCTTTAGGGAATGTTAAGTGAAAAAAAAGAAGGTGCAGGAAATTGCATATGCATCCATTTGTATAAAAAGAAGGGATTATGTGTATATATATGCACACCACTAGGTCTCCTTATGTGGAGAGAAACAGTGCTTTATAATCAGGGGGAAAAGGCAAATGTGAGGTTCATTCTTCTCATACACAGGCATTGACGAACAGCAGGCCACAAACTTTCCCAGTTTCTGCCAAACTGTGTAGAAGAGGAAAACAACTTTCATGAGAAGAACTAAAAGCCACTGGTAAATGCTTTAATAGCTAAAAGGGGAAAATGCAAAGATAAGAGAAACCATCACAGATAGAACTTAGTCTTCAGTAATGAAGCTAGCTACAAGCCACAGTTTTGTAGCTATAAATTAAACCCGGATTGAGTGTTGACAAGACTAAGGATCTTTAAATGAGTGATGTCCAAATTCCCTCCAATTTTCCCCAAGGGGTGTGACCTAGTCAGGGTTGGGATTACAGTGGCCTGAAATGGAATTTCTTACCCAAGGCAACTGGGACATCAAAGGATTGAGGAAAGCAAAGGTCTGACTAGAAGTGTCAAGACCCGAGGTAGAAGAGTCAAGCCAGGAGGAATGTCTGAAAAATTACTAAAATTAGATGAGAATGAATGGCTGAAATTAGAAGTGGCACAAAAGTCAGACATACAGCAAGGAACATAGGGTCACAGAAATAAAAACAGATGAAACACATTGGAAGCAAGAAGAGAAAGGAGGATTTCTGAGTGATTACCTAGAAAACACTGGTCTAACTTACAATTATGGATGAATCACAGAGCATGGGACACAGAATGTGGGTTTGTTGGCTTTGATGCTTTACGGATAGAATGGAACAGGTGAATATAGTGTTGTGCTGAGGCATACTGAAGGCCGAGGCAAACGGAAAAGTTTTCATTCAATATTTGATATCTTGTTCATCATAAATTTTTTGCAATAATTTTGAGTTTTTAAAGATATTGCATTAAAATATAATTTATCTTGATTACTGAGAGTTTTGGTGTGAGCTGACAACCATACCCAAGGTGAGTGCCTCACTTGCCTCACCCTAGTTGAGCCCTGGTGAATAAACAGAAACCAGAAGAAATATTAAATCCACACCATCTAATGATGGTGAATACATAATGTAAGAGAAAAGTCATCATGGATTATTACCAAATGAAAACACGGCACATGAAAAATACCACCCATGAAGTCCAAACAACACTAAAGCAGTAAAAAACTGAGTATATGAGACTTAACTAAAACGTGGTGACCAATTTTAGAATCCTCACTCCAGGAATGATGCAAATATCATGGTTTAGTCTGTTTCAAAGTAGTCATCTTGAGAGACTATGCCCTGATTCCAAGAATGAACCTGATCATCTAAAATAGTTTTGAAACATTTTTTTGAAAACGCCTTCAGAGTTTGCAGTTTACCATACAATTATTTACACCTGGGTAGTACTTTAATTTGCAAAGGACTTTCATATACATTCATATCTCACAAGGTCACTAAATTCTGAGTTTGGAGAAACATTGGTGATCCCCTTCTGTCTTCAATGGTGTTGGCTGTAGTTGCCTTTGGACAGTTTCCACTTCCTCCCTAACCCAGCACAGAAACTGAAGAGCTGATGGATGAGCAAAGTGAGGAGCAGAGCAGAAAGAGAACCAGGGTCTTTTAGCTCTGGTGCACCTTTCATAAGCATCCACTAAGATGGAGTTTTCCCAAATTTTCAACATAACTAATGATTGCTGACTGAAAGGCAGAAATCAGGATGTGGGATTTCCAGACTTTAATTCTTTCATTACACTATACTGTGTTCATATAAAGGCTTCAAAAATCTTAAACCATAAAATATTTTTCATTTGAAGTTAGCTTGGATCTATTTATAGTGTAGGATTTTGTTCTTTTTTTTGTTGTTGGAACTTATTCTGGGGAATGAATTGGGTCTAGAGCTACTTAATGCCATTTTTTCCTTTTGTTCACATTGAGTCTCATTTTATGAATAATTTGTAAGAGTTTTAAAGCTTGTTCCAAAAGAGAAGCTTCAAAATGTTTTGAGTAATATCTACATCACTAGAAAAATGTGAACTTACAAAGTAAGAGGATGCCCTTCATACAGATATTGCAGTGGTGAAGAACGTGGACTCTGGACATAGACAGCCTGAGTTAAAAGCCTGGAGTCCACAACTACTACCAGTATGTGACCCATTCCACAGTACTGAGCTTTTCAGGGCCTTAGTTTCCTTACTGGGATAATAATACCTACGATTAAATTAGTCGAGACATGTAAAAAGTTTTTATAGTATTTGTGCAAGTGATAATTATCATTACTTAATTAGATTCATAAATTCTGTGCCCTGCTTCCAACAGGAAAAATTTCATTATTTTATAGTCACCAATCAGAAGTTTTGAGAAGATCTGGACACTAAATTACAAATTTAAAATGTTAGTTCTATTCATGTTGGATAAAATACTTTATTAATGTCTGAGAAGAGTTAATGTTATAAATAATATGTCTCTGTCTTTGAAGTTCCCTTTAAATCTTGCTTTAATTGTATATATCTTATAATTATATTGGTATATAAGAATTCCAAAAAGGATTAGACTTTTTTTGAAAATGTTTAATTGAATGAAAGAGAAGAGCTTCCACTTGCACACATACAGTCTTGGATATAGAATACCTAAGTGTGTCCACAACCAAATCCACAGCCTGCTGGCTGCGTGGGAGGTAACCGGAGAGGACGGCCCTGTGAAGCTGACACTGCATCTCAAATCCATGGAAAGTCAAGCTGCATGTCATTTTGTCATTCTGCTTCTTGAATTCTGCTTCATTTTCCTTTTCTGATTCAGTCTTAACCCATTTTCACTGTTTCATGCTTCCACACTGTACATTGTTCTGAAACTGAATAAATAAGTTTCTTTGCTTGATCCAGGCTAAAGAAAAGGGGTAGAAATTTTTCAAATGAAAATTCCTTTCATGAAAGAGACTCACCTTGTTTAATGTGCCACAACATGTCAGTACACATAGCCTAATAGACCTCTGTGAATTGGAATAATTCTTTCATTCATACATGAAACAATTATTGAGTGGTTGCTGCATGCAACAGACCCTTTAGGCTCAGAACAGAAAAAGTCTTTCCCTTTATTTGGACAATAAATGACAAAACAAACAAACATGTAATATGTCAAGTGGTGATAAGTGCAACAGAGAAAAACAAAGCATCATAATAGACTGTGACGGGCGGGGTGGGTGCTACTTTAGATACAGTGGTCTGAGAAGGCCTCTCAAATGAGATGGCATTTTAGCAAAGACCCGAATGGCAAGTTCAAAGTCTAGGACTGCAGTACTCATTGTAGACCAGTGTGGCTGTACCTGGGTGTTAAACTCATTAAAATCTTGCTTCAAATGGAATTTATTTTATAATACCACTTAATTATTATTATTTAAACTATGATTTAATAAATATAACCTTTGTGAGTGGGTAATATATATTATTTCTTACCTATTTCAAGACTCTTTAACTCAAGTAGTCTAAATATTGTGATTAAGCCCATTATAAGGCAACTTTGTCCCTCTCATCACAACTATACGAATTGAAAAGCTAGTATCTAAAGGAAATTATTCCCAGTGACTTCCAAATTCATTCTTATTTCTGAGATTGAAGGAATTATTCCAATATGGAAAAGAAAAAGTTGATTGAAAGTAATCAATGTGATAAAACATAAGCATTAATTATTTACAGAATATTCTGGATGTTAAGTCAGGTTATCCAGTTGAACTTGGATGTTATCCACACCTCCTATGAGTTGAGTTATTGTTTACTGCCTGAACAAAGGGATGGTCAAATCCTTGCCCCAGCATCTTCAGCCCCACCTAGGGGCCTTCATCATTTTTCTTAACTATCTTTGCATTGTGTCATCTTGTCGAGGACTCATCTACCTCTGAACCTAATGAATATATAAAGGCTTGTCATGAACATGAAACTATTTTCTCTCTTTGATCTTATTACCCAGACAACAAGTTTTCTCCTTATCTTTCAGCCTGTCCAGCAGCTAGGGAACTTACCTTAGGATGCTGGTTTTTTAGGCACAGGCCATAGTCATCTTTGTCCATATGTAGCCATACACATATGATCATTTATTCCCACAGTGACTTATCATCCATCTTTTCCACACTGTTATATTGTCTTGGGCAGAGAAACTTGTAAAACATTACTAAGTGATGGCACTCCTCATGTATCAAAGATGATTCCATTTTGAGGAAAAAATATTGCTAAATACACCTTAGTGCTGAATTTCAGCAAATCTTCTAATTGGCAGAAAACTGTCTTTTCCCTTCCTTTCCTATTATTCCCTCAGCTCCCTATTTATCCCTACCTACTCAGAGTGCACACTCTAATTCTGCTTCAAGCTCTGCTTCATGTTCTCCCTTGGCATAATTCCATTTATTACCATTTCTATCAACTATACTTTAGCAACTCACCCAGAGGCACATTCCATACTTCGAATTTTCTTTTTGCTTTCTTAGAAAATCTCCCTTGTCCTAGGTTGCATGTTCTCCAGGCCATATTCCATGCTACTTTAGAAAAACTAGCATATGCTAATATGTTAATATGTACGAATAACATAGCATTACCTACCCTACCCACAAAGTGATAAATTAACCTTTAGGATTATAATTACCCAAAGGAGAATTACTAATGCTGGAAAATTTCAGGTAAACTTGTAGGAAGACAATGATTTCAGACAGGTGGCTTTGTCTTTTAATGTTCTTCAAATCCCTTAAGTGTTTGCTGATGTATTAGATGTAACATACATTACTCCACTAAGGGCTAATGGTCTGTTGGTCATACAAACGAGTGACCAACATGGTTTCTGCTCTCCCTTTCCAGGTCTTGTAAACAGTAGTTTACAACATGGTATTTGGACAAGGTAGAGAGAGCAGAAACAAGTAGTGGTAACAGCCTTCTTTGGTGAAGTCTTCTTGGAAACAGAATTGGGCAAAGCAGACGGTGAAGCTCACGTTGGATCAGCTGCTGTGGATGGGCAAAATGGAAGAGTCTCAATGGGCCCTGTGTGATGCATCCTAGGCGTTAGGCAGATTTGACTTAGGCTGCTCTCATGAGTAGTAGCTACTGAACACTGTTACGGTTTTGATGAAAAGAGCCCTGTGTGGATTGTTTTTGATCTGCGTATTAACAAAGAATAGAAAGACAGCCAGGTTATTTCTTGAGGCAGTAAGAAAGACATTTTCCCTTGAAAATGTGTAAGAAACACTCTGCTGGAAAACACACACGCACACAGACAAAAAAAGAAAAACAAACAAACAAACAAAAAATCCTTTCATCCAGAATCTGTGGTTTGCTTTCTTTTATTCCATTGTATACATGAATATGTGAAAATGCACAACTCTCAGACATGCAGCGTGATCAAGTGACAATCGCTTATAATGTTCCTCTATTTAAAGCAACAAACAGATGGAGGGTTTATGAGCAAGGCTGGGAAAAGTAAAAGCAAATGATTGTAATAGTTATACTTTTAATAGGGTTCCCCACAATCTAAAACATTATTTCCCAAGGAACAAATTGTTCTATAAAATTACGTTACTTAGGAAAGAGATAGTCTGTCCTGACTTTGCTGAGGCAACAGAGCACTCCAGAGTGGCCTTCTATTGCTGAAGGCTCTCTAGTCAGATCAGTGTCCTGAGAGATAGGATGCAGGGATGTTGGGCACCATGATTCCCAAAGAAAAAGCTCAGTGGAATAGGGTAAAATGCAGAAAGATCAAGCAGAGAGAAAAGGGATATGAAGTATATCTGAGCTTTGATTGAAGCTATTATGTTCTAATTCTCTACTTTGAAAAACAAGGTTTGGGAAATTCCTATGAATTTAAGATAAGCACACAACATCTCTACTTTCTCAACCAATTCAGACTGATGTCTAGCTCTAGCATAGCAAATCTTAACAAACAGCAGAACTGTAAACAATCCAACACTAATTCATTATCATTATCCCCTTTTAAGAAAAACAAAACTCTCTATAATTCTATCATTAAGATGAATATGCCATAGCAATGGCCTTTACGTAAATTATAATTAAAGCTAATCTTAATTAAAGTTATTACACCACTTTGGAAGAAAATAAACAGTCCAAAGAGAGGGAAACAATGTGGTCAATAACTCACTCCAAAAATATTTTTTGCCTCCAAAGCTTGCATTGAGGGAGACATTCCTGTGCGTGATACAAATGGTTCTGACATTAAGAAAAGTAAACAAGTAAGAAAAATAAAGATGGAAAAATTCTGTGGTCAGTTCACAAGTGCTTTTTTATTGTTTGAGGCAGGGTTAAAGCCTTTTATAAAGACAAGGATATATGTGCTGCTAGATTGGATATGACACTAGACTAGTCTAGCTGCCCTTGCATAGAACTCTGGCTGCCCATAATACGCCATGGACAAACATGTGTTGGTGCTGCTAAACAAAGAACCAAGGTGGGACCTTACGCAGCTAATTGAAAGCATTACTCCAGTGCCGTTTTGTCAATCAAGTAGAGAAAAGATACTCAGCTCTGGTTATTAATGGACTTGAGAGATAAAGGCAAACATTCAATATCCTCTAATTATTAATGGTCTTCAGGATTTTAATTTGTCTCAATAACTGATTACTAAAGGTTGCATAATCCACAAGAGTGACTCTTGTCAGCCTCAAAGCAAGCCATTCAAGGACTGTGTTGACTCACTAGGCCAGAGGCCAGGTAAATGAACTAAAACCAAGAAAGTAGGTTCTTCTCGGGTATCTCAGGGATTCTGAGTCCCCAGAGACTTTTACAATAGCAACTCTCAGTCAATCGGTATTGTGGGGGATTGGAATTGGCCACCCCAAGATATTTCTCTTTGGCATGAGGATTATTTGGGGCTGGTTACTTTTAAAAACTGCAGACATGAGAGAAACTCTGGAAAGCAGAATTCACTTACCCTTTGTTAAGAGATATTTACATTTGTAAAACAAATCTCTATCTCTAAAGGTGTCTCCCTCTCTGTACCAGGAAGAAGAGGGGGATGACCTTATCCTCTAAAAACTCTTAACAATGCAGAAGGCAAGGACTCAAATCTGCACAATAACTTTAGTCTTGTTTACTGTGCTTTGCTGGTAATCTCCCATAACTGACTCCCCCCACCCGCAACATCCTCTTTTGTCTTTAGCTGAGGAGGATATTTAAGGTGAGAGCTTCCGCCATCTTGGTGAGTTGCTCAGTTTGCCTGAGTCACTCCCAGGTATACATGTTATAAAGCTTTGTTTAATTTTCTCCTGTTATTCTGTCTCATGTGAATTTAATTCATTGTCTGGCCAGAAGGACCCAGAGTGGATAAAGGAAATGTCTTCTTCCCCTCCAGTAGCTATAATTTGGAAGGATTCTCTTTCAGGTTTTGCTGTTCTCAAACTAAACTAACACTGGGAGACCCAAGACAATGAACACATAGTCCAACTAAAAGAAGCAAAAATAAATGCTACTGTGTCAAGAACAATTAGCCTTTCAAATATCTTCTAGAGTGATTTTACTGGTATGCCTGTTTAAATTAAATGAAATTTTATCCAGTCAACTAGTGTGATCAAGCTTATTTTCCTTAGAACATTAGCATTGGAATGCAGCCAAAGACACATAAAGACACCACCATCTCACAAGCTACGGATATCATTTCTGAGAGCTCCCAAAAAAGATACGAAATTCAAAGAGTTTGTGCTTTCTATTAAAAACTGTTTGGTCTGATGGGTGTTTTCTACTGCCTTCACTTTCTTTTTTAGCTTTCTGACCTGTCACTCTATCTTTCATCATCTCACTATTTTTAAGTAGCACCCAAAGGAGCAAGGCAGCCGCAAACACAAATATGGCCACGGATGTAGCTGGAAGTGTGTGTGGTTAAAAATAAATAAATTAATTAATTAATTAATTGATTAATTAATTAATAATAGCCCCTGGTGCAACCAGAACCTGGTGATGGGAAAGATGCCTGACACTGTCTAGTATTCAGGGCAAGAAGCAGAGTTAGAAATGAACAAGACAAGATAAAGTTCATGCTTTTGTAGTCAGGGATTTAGGGAAAGCTATTTACTCCAATACAGGAATTGTAACAACATGAAGCCGACCATAAACGTATGACCTAGCTGAAAACTTATACTTCTGTTCTCTGAAAAGCTGCAAACTGAAATGTGTTGCCCATGATAAAGATGCTAAAAGATGGTGGCACAGGGGATGCTAGGGGGAGGGGAAGGAGTATGCAGAATATAAGAGATTAAGATTTAAGAGGAATAAGGGAGAGTGGCTTTCCTCTAAACTGTGACTATTTCACTAAAAATAAACCCACAGCACAATGGTATCAGAGGGATCTCTACTCAATAGGCAAGCTTAAGACACAATCCCTCTCACTTGACTACAGCCACTGAGCATGCTCAGGGAGGCCCCAGGTGTGACCTCTGCTCCCCTGTGAGCAGTGGAGGGGCCAGGCAATCTATCATGGTGTTCATCCTGTCAGCCCTGGTGCTTTGCCGCCGCTGTCTGTCACCCTGGTGGATGAGACCTGCTTAAGGGCAATCATGTCAATCTCTATGTGACCACTCAGTCTAAGGCAGAAGGATGATCTTGACAGGGCTGGCAAAGTCAGCAGAAGGTACCAAAAGCTGAAGTCATAGCCTTCCCACAGAGATGCAATTTGGGTCATTGTTTTTTTCTTTAGCTTTTTCTTTATTTTTACTTTCTCTTTTTCTTTTATTCTCACAACATGGGCTAAGGCATACAGAACTTGCCTTCAGAGCTGGTCATCTCGGATAAACCTGTTGCCCTCTGAGTTTTTCCCATAGTAAATATAGCGACACTTCCCCAGGACACCTGCAAATAAAAGGAAACACATCATTACAGGTGGTACACTTAGTATAGCAAGGAAACATAGGTTCTGCAAAGCAGAAACGCCACACAATCACAGACGCAATGGGTGGCAGCAAATGGATTAAGCCCCAGAAGCGAAGAACCCTATTTTCTTGTCCTCAGAGTTGACATTCAAATAGAATGTTACCAGAGCACAGGCTCCTAGGAATAACATATTTCCTGCAGGATTTCTCTTGCACATTTTAGAGACTTTTCTAGTTTGGCCAATTACTCCTCAAAATAAAGTATAACCCTCTCCTCTCTTGAGGTTCTCTTAGTAGAATTTCTAAAAATGGAAAATTAGAGTTTAAAGATGGTCTTAGCCCAAGCAAAAGATGTAGAACAATATTCCCAGAATGTATTTTCAAGTCCTTTATCATGAATCAATATCGTTAACTTCCAGAGAGAAGCTTTCAAATCCCAGGAGGCGTCAAGCACATACTGGTTGATTAGGGAAGAGTGGTGGTGTTAACAAAATGCCACATAGAAAGTAACAAGAGCCTCTGACAGTAAATGGCTTCTTCTTATAGGCATCCTAACCTCTATTCTCAGGTTGGAATGCATTTGATTTTCATCTTCAGTTTTATTTTAAATAATTTTGTGGCTCCATATAGAGCTTTCCTCTCATTCAAGGAGATTGTAGGAAGGCTTAACTATGAAAAATACCCCCGGAATAGAGTCAAACCTTTTAATCAGCTCAATATTTATTCTAAATATCCATAAGAAATCACCTGCCATAGTTATTTTGAAAGTTTGTAGGATTATTAAGCAAAAATAAGTTTTTCCAAGAAAATATTTATAACTACAATTTGCTTTTTACTACCTTGTTTTCTCTTCTAGTTTTAGAAAAACAAACTTCAAATTCAGCTTCACAGAGTTGTCTTATTACTAATAGCACTTGAGTCTCTGAAGTATTCATAACCAGAGGGGGAAAAAAAAAGCATTGTCCATAAAACATTAATTCATGAGCCACAGATCTGTCTTTAAAAAAGCTACTTATATGCATTAGTTTTTTACATCAGTTTGATAGCGTGAAACCACCAATCACCAACCATTGTTCATTTGGGATAAAGCAGCACTGGAAATTATCCTGGTTCTTCACATCAGAAGGACTAAATAGTAAATATTTTTATGATCGTACAAACGATGTTTCTCTACTACAGAACCTTAAACCTTATTCTTAAATAAGGATTAAAAATGACTCTCAGAAACTTTTAAGGACAGGGCAGATGCTCCCTGGTTTGAATGGCTTGGGACAAAGTTTGGAATTGCTGGGATCATAGAATCTTTGAGAGTTGGCAGTAGGGAGAAGATGACATCATTCCACGGCCTCAAAACTGGTCTTGGGCTTGCTCTCATTACTTCTATTTCCTGCCATGTTCCATGAGCAAGTGTGCTATGGACCATTCTTCTCCCTTGGCTGTGCTTTCTCCTCAGCCACCTATCCCCAATTTCTGCTTTTCAGTATTGATCTGGTGCCCGGAAACACCGAGGCAGGATGAAACCTTTCTGTGGCCCTTCTTGGGGCCTAAATTATTCTTCAGGCTGTTGGCACTGAGCTGTTTTTTTTTCTTTTTCTTTTATTGTGCTGGGTTATATAGCACCTGGGGTTGTATTAATATTGTCACTCATGCCAGGAACCAGTCTGTGGGCTTAGCTGGTCAGGCTCCATTCCAGGAAGAGCATCCCCTACAGGCCTGGGTGGGAATGTCTCAGATGTTTCTGAAAATCTACAAAGAGCATCCTTAAACATAATTGATTCAAATAAACCCTCAAGAATCTGGAAGGATGAGTCTGAGGGATGTTAATTTCTTTTTACAGCACTAGGACAGCATAAATTTTTACTTAAAAAAATGGATAGGGCTGTCAGATATCATAAAGAACACAATCTTTCTTTTGAGGAAAAAGAATGGAAGGCAGACATACACACGCACACACACAGACACCCACAAGTCACCAGCAAGTGCATTCTCTCCAATCAACTCTCCAGTGCCTTCATGGACTGAATTTCTTTCTCTACTCTCTCTCCATAGTAAACTTCAACTCTGGATCTCACCTAGATGCCACCTGGACAGCAAGTGTCATCCTGGAAACAGGCTGGATACTCCTGAGACATGGGCTATAATGTGGAGGGAGGTGAAGTGATCTGAGCCACAATCCCCAGGCCTGCTTTCTAGTCAGCACTGATAAAAGTCCTTTTTAAGGCCTGCCCTGTTCCTTTGGGCCTGAATGCAAGAATGTTGATAGACATCCTGGTGAGAGAGGGCTGTTTGATGAATGCAGGAAACTGGTGAGGTGTCAGAGCTTAGAAAATGAGGCAAGGACATGAAGTATTAATATTGTCAATGATCTCTTGATGGGAAAACAGATACTGCACTAACCGTCAGATTTAAATAGACATCAAGTACATTAATGACAAAAGGGCAGACTTCAAACAAAGGGTCTGTGTGGCAGGGAGCAGAGCTAGTCTCTGTGCTGGCAATAACCTGATCTGAAAAGACTCTGTCAGGGCTAGAGACAGGCCCAGGATTGTGTGCAGTGACAGAAAACAGAGATGCTGACAGAGACACCAGTGCCATATTATGCCAAAGATATTCTAACACTGTCTGCTGCTCTAACGAAAGCTGACATCAGTCCCTATCACTTGGAGTCTTCTCTGCCTGCTCCTGCAGAACAGTTCTCCCCAGACATCACGACAAAACTCACTGCCCTGGTGAAGTTCCTGCGGCCCCGTTCTGTCCAAGTGCCAGAGTCAAGGGGCCTAAGGATAACCTCAGTCAGTCTAAATTTGGACTTCGCAGGAGGAGTGCACTCACCCCCCCACCCACCCCCTGATATCTCGCTACTCGAGGTGATCAGAGCGCCAACGTGTAAGGAGCTGTCACCTTGAATAAAATCCTTAAAGGGAAGGCACTCAGTCCGTGGGCTGCTCCAGGAAGGCGCAGGGACGGCCTGGCAGCCAAAAATGAAATCCAGCTGCTGGTGCTCCCCTGGGGAGAAAGGTGGTCTGGCTAGTGACAGTTAAGATCGCCTGAAATCTTTGAACTCGAACCACCTACAAATGCTTAAATTAAGCAAGTGTTATCTCTGTTGGGACTCCCACCAGAGCTCACAGCTGGGAAGTGATTACCCCTCAAATGGGAATTTTATGTTAAATAAATAAATAAATAAATAACATTAACAAGGAAGGGGGAAAAAAAGCACTATCCCATGTGTGGCCATAGGATTTTATCAGGTTATTGGTAAAATAATAGTTTCTGCTTATAAATTAAGCGAGGTGGCAGTGTGTTTTTCTCTCCCCTGACCCCCCATAGCCCTCCGTCTCCCATCATGGCAACTGCCATAAACTGTGAAAATTACAGGGGGAACAGTTTGCTTGCAAAGAACATTTTGACGGGGAGCCTCTCCAAGGCTGGAATTTGAGAATCCGCTGGTTGTGACTCGGTAGGTGGTGGTTTCTGCATTACATCTGCAATGCAAGTTCACTTGTTTGCATCTCCTCAAATTATAACATCTTGGGACTGGAGGGGGAACAACACATTCAATGGCACATGTAGTGTTTTCATTAAAATATCTGGCTTTGGCCATAATAAATGGAGCAAGTTTGCTATGCATCAGGCTGATGTGTAGCTGTCTGTGTGGGGGTTTCTTTTCAGGGGTCCTGAAAAAAACGACAGCATGCTCTCCCCTGGGGAATCCTCTCCTACCAAATGAGATTCCTAATTTTTCTTAAGTAGCCAGCTCTCTCATCACCACAAGCTCTTAAAACTTTAATTATGAAAAAAATGTATTCAGAAGGATCTGTTTTAAAGAGATCCTTTATCTTTTAAATTTTCTCTGGAATGGATGTTCTAATTATGCAGGTTAAGTTATGACCTTGGGGCTGCCTGAGGGAGTGGAAATCAGCCTCTTTTCTTGGATGCAAGGCTGTGATGGCAGGGACAGTACCAGAGACCTCCCTGGGGGAGAACCTCGAGTGTCCTGAGAAGGAAGTCCTTGTACATTCATGCAGAGTCCAGCAAAGGCCCCAGGACTCCTGGATCTCTGGATGTCCTCGCATTTCAACTGTCTACTTAATAAGGGGAGGTGGGGGAAGATCAGTGTTTAAACCTAGCTCTGCTCCTAACAGTTACGTGACCACGGCCCTTTCCCTCGCTGTGCTGGTTTCCCCATTTGTAAAATGAGGGCAAGGGGCCAGATAATCTCAGAGGTTCATTTTAGTTCTGAAATAGATAATTTAGTATTTTTGAATGTTTCTTTTGAAGATAAAGATGTCAGGTCCAATATTGCCTGATGCAGGAGGCAAATCCAATGGTCAGTTAATCAAAAATTTGATTTGGACTAAGTCAGCTCTTGAAACGCATCCAGCCCATTTTCATATAATATATAGAAGGAGAGCTCTGCTGGACCTCAAAATCCCAAAAGAAAGAACTACCACTAACTTTCCTGCAATCTGTATTTCATACTTAGAGCTGGGAAGTACTTACAACTAACTAGCCTAAGTCCCACTAGCTTTGACATAAGCTCAAGTCTCATAACTCCATATTCAATAGAACTAAAGACTAGATATCAGAATAAGTGATCTGTCATTAATAGTTTAGTTGTGAAATAATAATCTTTACGCAAATACAAAAGCTTATTTGATGATGGAGTATAGGTTAGACCAATAAATTCATATTTGTAACATAGAGAAATTATCAATTTTTCATCATTATTAATGTTAATCGTAATCATCATTTTAAATTATTGTAATTTTAAATGCTATTATCACAAATGTTTGTAAGTGTAGCTGTGTAATGACAAACAGACTTTAATCTGTTTGCGATCACTAAAAGCTTAAAATTAGATAGTGCTACAAAAGACAGAAGGACAGAGGGCTCCTTGGAGAACTTCTGTTCTCCAGTCTGTATGAGTAAAGGAAGGAACTAGACTCTTCATGGCCTCTGAAAACAGTGATGACAGTGTTGTGAAGTGGTGGATGGGCCCAGCGACAGAGAGAGAAAGGGTACCAGGAGATTCTTTCTGGTCCATTCCAGAAGGTTCAAGAACTAAGCTTCTATGTGACACTATATATAACCACTAACATACCTGTTAACATACATGTTAACATATCACACCTATAATACTCTCCCTCCTCCCCAATTTCTAGTACTCAGTGCCTAAAACAGTACTTACTACAGAGGAGAGATTCAATGAATATTTGTCAAATAGATAAATTAATACCATTAAATTATGATCTAGACACAATTTAAACAGAGTACACAAAGTAAGGAATTTCAATTGTTGAACATTCATACTTTAACCTCTGTTAAGACTACAGATATTTGGAACACTGTAAAATATATACTGATTAAATATTTGCCTTATTAAAGAAGAGGGCAAATTATCAAAGGCAACAGCCTCAATTCCTAAACACTGGTGTTGTTTTTATGCTGAACACTTTTCTCCCACGAAGTCAGAGCAATCACAACGTCTGGTTGAAAAGAGAGAAGTGAACTGAATGTTATCATCCAGCCTTAAGAGCTGTAAACATCACACACAGGAAAGGACATTCCCCAGAAAGCACATTCCTCGGTCTTTGTTGTGTGTAGGCTGTGAGTAAGCTGGGAACTGGACAGGAATAAACACACATGTTTTATGATCTTGAGAAGTGGCTGGAGCAATACCCCGAGGTCAGCCTGTGTGACGTGCTATCAGCTCTGCTGTGGCTATCACACAGGATTTAGCAGAGCCTGCAGAATTACAGCTCCTGGCAAACATCCTCCTTCAGTGTAAGCTACTTAAATACTAAGGCAAAAGGAAAAGGAGAGAGGTTTGAAAAGGTCTTCAAGGAAGGGGTTGCTTGGGAGCAGTTTTTGTGGAAGGAGGACCAAGTCCGTCTTCTGTGCCAGATGTATTTTTCCTCTGTCTGCAGGTCCATCTGAGAAGCCTCAGGTTGGAAACGAAATGAGGAAAGGCTCTCCACCTGACCCAGGGGAGGGTAGAGAAGGCAAAGAAGAAAGCGAGACTCCCTTCCCAAACCAGCTGAGTGTGATTTCAGGCAAGAGTGTCAGTTTATAATCTGCATCTTGGGCTTGCTAATCGCCAAAATAACTGTAAGGGCTCTTGCTTCTTCTCCATGGACCAGGGGGCATGCTGTCCCTGCTAAATACCGCAGTGACCACCTCAAACAGCTGTCCAAGGGATGTTTTCTAGTGTTTCAACTGAGCACTCTCTTGAACACTTCTCCTTCGTTATACAAAACAACCCCAAGAGGGATATTCTGGCCCTGCTATGCTGACCCTGATATTTGCAATGGTGGACATCTGAATTTGGCTGTTTTCACCCCAAAGATGCTTTGACTTCAGGCTTATGAACATAAACATATAAACCAGCCTGGTAATTTTTCTTTGCAAAAGCATTAATTATTCAGAGCTAACTTCATTTAGCCAATTTAATTCCTTGATTTTCAAATTCAAAGTTAAACCATATTCTATTTTTAACATTTTAATTTCTATTTTATTGAATTTATTTCCACTGGGATCAATTCTTTCCCATGTAATTTTTACTTTAATGTTAAATTCCTCATCAGCTTTTGCCAAACATCAACTTTCACTGATTATATCTTCTAACTCTCTTTGAGTCATTTATTTTTACAAAGTCACATTTCCTTGAGTAAAATTTCGCAGATCCAAATTGTAACAGGAAGACTTGTGTCCTCTGTTAAAGTTTAGTCAACGCATTTTTATTGTGTAGTTTTAGTTCATTCCAATTTTATTTTGTTTTCATTATTTCTACCAAAGCTAATTCCTCTCCATGAATTTGTGGAGTTTTCAATATACCAACAAGATACAAATTTTCAGTTAGTTTTTCATCCATAATAAATTGCATTGTGTGCAGGTTTAGTTGCTGTCAGTTTCATTTCAGATTGATTATTTCTACCAGCAACATTTATTTAAGTTAAAGTGAATGATAGTTTTTATTCATTTTTTAGCACAGAAAGTATGCAAGGCAAAGGTAAATACTCTGAATGCACAATAGGATACAAGTCGTGGGGTTATGATATGCTGCTTTCTACCAACCACCAGTCAAAAAAACCCAGCATAGGCCACCTAATCAAGGGTTAAGACACGTCCATATCCTGAAAGAAAACCAACACAAATGCCAGGCAACAGATTCCTTTGAGAAGAGAGCATTCGGCCCCAGTGCTCAGGCTCCTCCGGTGAGGCCTGATGGAAGGCTAAACTTTCCATGGAGAGAGAACAGATGATACCGCCCGCTTAGACAAAGACTCGGCCTTGTCAAGCCTCACGCATGTGTTTGTGAAGGAGAAAAAGCTGGGGAAGGAAACCAGTCAGCAAGGAGAGGATATTGGTAAAATCTGGCCTGAAGGTGATAGGGACACGAGGCTGAGAAGCCAGCCGCCCAGCCTAGGGAAGGCTGCACAAATGGTCACATGAGTGGGCAGACAAACTGATGTGTGACAAGTCAGAGCCTGTGGAAAATGCACTCTGGGTTCCCAGGGCACCTGAAATGAGGCCTGTCATTTTAAAACAAGAGAAGGAGGTGGGAAAGAGAGGAGAGAGAAAAAATGTAGGGCCAGATTTTCCCTCACATCATCTGTCAACGGGAAATGTAAAAGCCGGTCCAAGTCACAGAAATCACTGCCCCCTTAGTAGTGAGCTCCACTGTCCCATGTAGAGCCCCTGCATGCGGATTGCAGATGCCGTGGCCCTACCCAAACCTGACCGGGCCAGTCATAGTCCTCACCACATCGAGGAAATATTAGGTTGACAGATTGAAAAGCTATCTAGCAGCAAATGTTTCCATCATGTGAATCCTGGAAAGGAAACAGTCAATATGCTTTTCCTCACATGTCAATGCTTTTTAAATTTTTTTGTATTGAGGGTCATGTGGGTAGGCAGAGTATGGTGGGGAAGAACCCCAGGTCTGAGGGTGGTCTCACTTGCTCCCTTTTTTGAACATCGTTAATATGATTGGCTCTTACCTCTGCACATGCCGTATTTCAATCACACAGGAACACACGCATGTCAGAGATCAAATGCCCTAGTAAATATTTCCCTGTTCCAACAACACCCACCCCCAACAACAACAGCAAAACCACTGCTAAATCTTGACTAGTTTAGATGACTATCCAAATTTTAGTTTTTCTTCTCAGGTTAAAATTTTTGTGCCAGTTTAAAATGAAGGCAGAAACATTGTTTACTCTGACTTCCTAAACAATGATTTATTTATGAATTCCTATAATGATACTTTCCTATTTTGCTGCACTTCCTAGTACACTGAAACACAGAATAGAAAACTTTTCTTTGAAAGTGTTTCTTTAACTGTATCGAAGAATTCTCACCAGGGCAGAATTTGAAGATCTTCATTTTAGGTAAAGTCCACCATTTAATAGAGGAGGAAAATGGCATTCAAAGTGGCATCCCCAATGTCACAGGACTAGCCCAGACACCCAGACAACTCTACCTTAATAGTCCAGATATCCCTGAATTATAGGACTCTGCCTAGAGGACAAGAGAACTTCAAGGATCACCAAACATCTGACTTAGCCTCACTCTTACCCACTTTTCCACTGGGAGAAACTTGAATTTCCAAGGTCAGCGAGCTCTGAGTATGTTTCTCTCTCCTCCATCTCTGTGTTCTACATGGGGTTTAATGGATTTGAGGTGGGCTAGATTCCAAAGTGCATGCCAAGATGGGATGCAAATCAGTTAAGATTTGTGAAGTTCCCTTCAGTGAAGCTAACTGATGGATGTCACATCAACCAGACTGTCAGTCAAAATGGATAGCGGTCAAGTGGTATGGCTTCATTTTTCTTCCTCAGTTTTTGACTGAGGAACTCAGAACTACTTCAGACAGGAAAGAGAAAAGAAAAAAAGAAAAAGTTCACCCTTTCAGTCCCTCCACCATCCCCACCGTTATCTCTTCATTCATCTTTTCCACCTTCCAGCTGGAGGGAGTATTGCCACTAGAGGGCAGCATGAATTTAGGAAAAACAGCAGCTTTCTTTTTTTAAAAAAAAATAAACGATGTCAACTATTCAGGGAGGGCCATTAAAGCCACACTGTGCTTTTGGTCACCAATTATAGGTTCCGTAATGATCAATATGTCATGTTTGCTCAATCTGTGCTAAAGGCTTTCTGGGGCTGGGGCTACCAGACGACCCCCTTTTGGACTTTTCTGGCCTCCATTTCAAGGATCAGGGACTGATTTTCTTTACCATGAATTGCTCTAATTAATCTTCCAGGCTCAGGGGTTGGGGATTTTTGCATATCACCTGCATAAATTTAAAGAAGCATGAAAACTAATAAACAAACATAGATTCCTGCATTGCTTAGAAAAAGATCATTTTTATTGTGGAAGACCAAAAAGAAATATGCCACCCAATGCGAGTTACCAATCATCATCTGATAGTCAAAAAAATAAAAAACAGAGAAGTAAAATAAAATAAAAACTGGAGCAATGAAATATACAAAAGGTATGTGTACTCTCCATCCACGCAAATCACAGACACCTCTTTTTAAGGCCCTCCCTGCCCCAAACCTACCCAGCCCTTGTCTTCTCTTTTAGAGTACCTGGCCTAGATAAATCAGAAAAGAGAGGTAGTAGCTGCTCAAAATAAAAATAATAATAAAGCCAGCTTCTGTTCCATCATCATTTGGTCACCATCATTGGTCTCTGGCACATGGGCCAGTGATTATCTTCATGCTGGGAACAACAAATGACAACCTCCATTTTGGAGAAGAGAGGTTCTCATGGGTTTCTAGGGATTTCAAGCATATCATTATTTTTCAAAACAGCACTAAAGGTGTGACATTCCAGTGAACGGCATTTTAAATGAGAATTTTCGAGAATTAAAATAAATGAGTGGACTCAATCAGAGAAAGGAATGAACAAAAATTGGAATTACGGGACTCAGGGAAACCAGAGCTGAGTCCAGGTGGGGCTCTCCATTTCAGCTGAGAGACTTCTCAAGTAGTCAGTAAAGCAAGTAAAGAAAGGCTCTCACATGCTTTCTTCCCTTATACTTTCTTTCCTAATATAACAGTCATGTGATTGACTAGCCACTAGGGTAATGTTGGGTTCCAGTTAATTAATTAAATTATCTCATTAACTCATGGTTTCCTAGAAATCTTTTTGAGTTTTCTCTTGCCTATGAAACACTATGTGAAACTAAAGTCAATT
The DNA here is from genome assembly GCF_041296235.1 of Equus asinus. NCBI lineage: Eukaryota > Metazoa > Chordata > Mammalia > Perissodactyla > Equidae > Equus > Equus asinus. The sequence goes on along the minus strand of NC_091791.1, from coordinate 64,628,582 downwards.
TCACTGTCTTACAAGGTACATCATAGTGACCACAATGAGTATTTCTTTGAGTGTTTATAGTGAGGATGATACAGTTCACAAGTTTAGCTGGGTTGGGAAGATTGCTCATTGAACATTTCTCAAGGTCTTAGGATCTCCTTTTTATAAGAGCATGAAGAGTACAGAGATGACAGCGTTTCATCCACGCTTCAGGAGGCCTAGGACATAGTAGGTACTCAATAGATTGTTTCTTATTGTGGAACAAATGAACAGATCTCAGGAGACTCCTTCTGAACCCCAGTGTCTGCTACACATTGCTGAACATTTACAGGTAGAGGCATTGGGCGGGTTGTCCACAGGACAGTGGTTCTCCAACTTGCCCATCATCAGAATCTCCTGGATGGCTTGTTGAAAGATTGCTGAGCACCATCCCCAGAGTCTCTCATTTAGTGGGTCTGAGCTGGGGCCAAGAATTTGCATTTTTGCTAGTTCCCATGTGACAGTGATGCTGCTGATTATGGGACCACACTTTAAGAAACACTGTTCCAGGACAACCTAAAAGGGCTCCCTTTTTAAAAATAAAACCCTTGACATTAGCTTTTATTTTTGTAAAATAAAGACCACTCAAATTCAGAGATAAAACATCAGCTTGACTGAGGGATTTAGTGTATTGCTGAGTTTTAGTAAATGGAGGTCTCACTGTCTCCCCAATAGCAGTTTGAAAACAAATGGTGCCTAAAATAAAACAATAATATAACGTTGCTCCAGTCCTTTAATATAAAACAAAAAACATGAAAGTGATGTGCAGATTATATTAACAGAAGAAAATAGATTTTTGGATAGGTAAAATGGAACTGGACCTGCAAACCATAATTTATGAAGTATAAGAAAAAATAATCTTGCAGAAAAAATTTCCCAGAAAGTCTTTAGCCTCTCTCTAAAATGACAGAATCTTCTATGAACAAATCTGAGCAGTAGGGGCTTGAATGGGAATTTTGGCTTTACTCTCAAGCAGAAATTTGCTTTTAGGTTTCAGATCTGTTCCTATTAGAAAGCTCACATCAGAAGTGGGGAAAGCATCCACAGTTCTGTCTGGTTCTTCAGGCTAAAATTTGTCAAGAGAGTCATTGAAAATAAAGACAAGTTGCTTTTTTTTTTTTTTTAAATTCTTCAAACTGCAAACAAGAGCCTCTCAAATACTATTAAGTAGATTCAGTAACAAGTGGGTTTGTCATAAATTCAAACCCTGCAAGGATTGGGGAAAAGACCTCCCTTTCTTCGGCCCATTAATCCAGCATCCATCTGCACTTCATTAGAATCCAAACTAATTTTTCCTGTAAGATATTATTATAATCTTTCCTAATTCCAGGACACTTTAAATTGCTTTCTCCAAAAGGCAAACAAAAGGGATCTGCTGATATACGATCTAACTGAAAGAAGTTTGCAATACAAGAAATAACCAAAACTATATTGTTGCAGAAAGCACAGCATAATTCTTGGGCACTAGCAAATCTCACTGTGAAATGCCAAAATATTTTCATCATTTCCTGATCTAGAATTCCCCATCCTCTAACCTGCTTTGAAAAAAACCCATATCAATATATACTAATGCTAATGAAACAAACTATAGGTTAAGTAACAATTAATAGTAGAAAGCAGTTTATAAGAGCAATTTGAACCCTCTTGTACATTTTTGGTTTTGCCAAAGATAAAGATAACTAAATAGTAGAAGAGCATACAGTCATGCACTCTATGATGTTTGCACAATGATGAAATTGCCTAACGATGCATTTCTCAGAATGCATCCCTGTCATTAAGCAACACATGACTGTATTATAAGGGCCTTCATTAGGGTCAGGCTCATTAAAACTTAGTGAAGGCACCGGAGTCTCTCCAGCAATATGAAGAAGGGTGTACTTTTTGCCTATCAATGGAATGGCATGGGTCAGAGAGACATTGCTGACAGTGGGTGGTACCAGGTGTTATCTGTCTCTGGAACATACTACTTTGATGGCTTGGGATACCACCCTTTTATTTGACTGGCTTGAATTTCTCAGGATTCACCCTGTGGTGAGCTAACATGCCTCCATATTGAAAAAAAAATTGCACAAGGGCCAATGTGAGCCTCATACCAAACAGAATACATCTGGCTCTGACAGTTTGATGCCTAGCTCTGAGCCACATTCAGCAACACAGATTAACAGTGTAGACATTACCCATGCTGAGCAGGAAGTAATAATGTGCTACCTGCTACTTGACCAAAATCTCATTATAAGCCATTACGGTAATTGAGGGCCAAGACTCTGTGGATATTAGACTCCCCGAGCGCCAGTCGTTAGTTCAACTGAAGAAAGACCGTGAATGGAGGGGGATGTGGGGCCAACTGAGGAGAAACTGCCTTGGACCATTGAATGAATTTCCTCTACAGGGTACTCTGTGGCTCCAGGAGATTTGAGAGCTGTTTCTCTTCTGCCCCGAAGCACACAACCTCTCCCAGGGGTCCTCAGGGCTCCAGGAAGATGCCGTAACTCTTGGTAGGCCTCCAACAATGCTATGCAATTAAAATTTTGGTTTAAGTGAATATTGGGGACAGCCACAAAGGGAAGAAGAGGGCAAAAGAAGTCAGAGTGTTCCATGAGTAATAAGCATAGAAGCTGGCGCAGGAAGAGGGAAAGGAGGAAGCCATCATCCTCCCTAGAAGACGGAGGCTCTCTAGAATTCCCGCATGTATGTGAGTTTCCATTCTTCTGTAGCAAAGCCAAATCCTTTTCCCATAAGGCTGGCCCTCTTAGTCTCTGTCCAGGGTTGAGCAGCTATGGATAAAGTAGTGTGGGTTTTGGGGAGGGAACCAGGGCAGACGTCCAATCGATCAATCAATCAACCAGTTGATCAATCAACTGGATTTTTTGTAGCATGAGGATGGCTTTGGACTGCAATAACTATGACAGCTATCAATAAATGTTTCTTAGAAAGAGTTATATAGGACCAGGGAGAGAAGTAATTGAAAATACAATAAACTGTCTCCAGAAATCCCTTCTTATTATCCTCCTCCACACACAAACAAACAAACACACACACACACACAGAATCAAACTTTCCAATAATGGGAGCAAGTTTACGCAAGGTTTTACCTAATGTATAATAAAAGCTCCCGTCTGCCATGTCTTCTCCAGAAAGCACTGGAAGCCTGGTTAATAAACCTTCGTGGGCATCCTGAGGTTTCTACTTCCTCCTACCCCAGGTCTCAGTGAAAGGCTCTTTGGTCTTGGCATTTTGAGAGAATTGGAATTTTAGGAAAAATAAGCACTACAGTGGAGGAAATAGAGTATTGCTGAGGGTGAGGATGTCTGTGAGCGTCAAGTCCACACTCTGTATACCCTAAGATTATCTTCCCGACCCAGCCACTCCAACCTCATTATTTCTCTTCACCTAGAGGGTTAAGCACAGTCTGGAGCCTAGAAAGTGGCTGCTGTTGGTACAAGTGAGGCCTTCCCTATAACTAGATCCTTCAGGAAAAAACAAATTAATCAACAGCGAGCTGAAGTGGGTTTAATGATTGCATTCTGCATACAATCAGCTTTTCCCTTTTCAAGGGCCATCAATATGTCAAGAGAAGACATATCTGAAGGATATAGCTCTTAACATCAAGGTTATCTATTCTCCACAAGGCTCCCACTCCTTGCCGGGCTGATACTCCACGCTGCCTGTGTCTAACATTTTCATCAACTCTGCAATCAATCAAGGTAATAATGTTGTGCAAAAAATCAATTAACAACGCAATTAAACTTTCCTTATTATCTCAAAGGGCTGAAATAATACCTAAAGGGAAGATAGACTCACTGAACACAGACATCCATAATCCAATGTGGAAGTGAATTATGAGGTTGGACAGATGCAGGCATGTGCTGGTGCTGTTATTTTCCAGGGGTTATATCTCATCATGGCAGTGTATCAGTCAGCCCCAATCCCAGACCCTAAAATTCCAAATTACTTTTAAGAAATATATGATGTGCAATATCCATTTCATATTCACTTTTAAAGATAACCCCCTCCCCTCCAAAAAAAATTGAACGGCCATATTATTCAAAGACAAAATGATCTTTCAACAAGAGCATAAAATATAAAAGCTATAATAACATTTACATCTGTATAGAATACATCTCTGTAAATGCAGGTCATCTTTTATATATAATCTGCAGCACCTAAGACGTCCAGGAGCGGCATAACATTTAAAACCCAAATGTGTAAATATGAAACTCCTATGGGATGGCTGTGGCTTTCCCCAAGTCAGGGTCTCCCCCTGCCTGCCTACATGCACACATGCACACACATACATACACACGTGTGTACACACATGCATGTAGAAGCATTGGGAACAATGGAAGTATTACTCATTTAAAATGAGAATGACTATATTATTTAGCAATTACACTTAACTTGTCCTGAAACACTGTCCTTAGGAATTGAGCATGTATAGTAGGCAAAAAAAGAGAAGACTATTAACCTTTTGCTGCAGCGAGGAGAGCGAAGTGCTTGAAATTTCACACGGAAATGAGATACATAGTAGAAGAAGGGGAAGAGGTTTCCCGGCATTTACAGAGCTCATTTTAAACTGTTCAGGACCCACATGCATCGGTCTGGCACTAAGAGAAGAAGGTTTACAGAAACAACCAGAAGAAGGAAGGTTAGTTTAACAAACAAACAAACATCAACGCAAAAGCCAGCAAACAAAAAGTGCTGATGGACAACTAACATTTGACTACCTTCTTCATTCCTGGAGGTAAAAAGCAACAACACTGACTTAAAGGATAAATATGAACAAATATCAAATGTGAAAGCCCAGATAGAAATCATCCAGTTCCTCTGTCCCTCCGCTCATCTTTCTGCATCATGGCACCCAAGGCTTCCTTATGCCTGAGTTTGAGGGTCTCTCCAGCGTATGTGGAAACCCTCAGAGATCCCTAGAAATTCACGGGAGCCAAATGAACTGATCTACAAAGTTACAATTCCAAATTTGGGCCTCAAAGTGTTATCAGAATCAGAATAAGGAGGGATTTCCCTGTGTTTGTTTATCAAACACATTGCTACATGAGCTCTAGGTTTTGGTAATGCATAGCTATTCTCCTGGCAGTGTGGATTTCCACATCTACCACCTGGAGTTGTACAGGTATTGCTGTTTTAAAATATCATTGCCCAACAATGAATTCCTTTTTTGCTAGTTACTCATTTGTAACAAGGATCCACCTTCTTAAGCCCAGTCTCCCCCATTTTCAGCACAGCAAGGAGGCAGGACTGAGCACAAGTGCAGATTTAAATGAGCAGTAAAACAAGACAAACACACACACATGCTCAGTATGTATTTTCTTAAGAAAAATAAGGAAGCAACCCATGATGTACTTTTTGTTACAGAATTTCAACAGAGAAGCTGAACAGGTCAGTGGTGCCATTTTCTCTCCTAAGCTTAAGGAACATAATTAATATGTTTTCATTTTCAATGACTATATTGTGTGTGTATCAACTGGAACTGTTCCTGCTGTGTACTTGATTCCACTGACGATGGGGTGGGTTGGATTTTAAATGATGTGTGAGCACTTCTGTTCTTTCTGTGCTCTGGTTTATGTGTTATTCATGACTTGCATTACAGACATGGCTGATACACAGATGTAAATGTTATTAAATCTTTTGTATATTAGAGGCTTTGTGAAAGGCTTCTTTGTTTTCAAATAATTCTCTTAACCACGAAAAATAACCGGTAATACATGACAATGTCTTGGGAATTTTTTTTCACAGAATTTTCTGATGAAGAGGTTTTCTCCCCTCTACTGCTATTTTTTCATCAAAATAAAAATGTAGCATAAGTTGGCAGATGCAAAAGTTACATCTTTATAGTAACAGTCAAGAACAAATTTGTGTGTGCGTATGTGTAGGCATGCACAAGTGTGTGTTTCGTGTGCATGGGTGTTACATGTGGGCACATGGGTACTTGTATGTGCAGTGTTGTATGTGTGCTCTGTCTGTGAATTGTGTTATACATGTTGTGTGTGTCTTTCTTGTGTGCGTGCATCTTGTACATGAAGGTGTCATGTGTGTACGTGGTATGTGCGTGGGTATGAATATGTTGACATCATCATTCAAAATCAGAACTCAGAGTCACCCAATTCTTGATTACCTGCCAAAGATGCAGTTGCCATACTGAATTTTGGTATGTGACATAATTTTTAATCTGTTTTCACTTTGTTCCATCCTCTTCATACTTCTCAGGATTTCAACAGAAATGTGGCAGAGGATACACCTCTTTTTACAGACAGCACTTAACCCGTCTGTGCCTGTTACTGGCTCACTTTGCTTTCTTGATTTTAAATTTAAACAATGCTCTGAGGCTGAACAATGCATCTCCACAAATATAGCTGACTTGACTAAAGCAGGTCGAGAAAGACGGAGATGTACATTTCAGTCCTGAGATTCAGTCCTGACTTTGAAGAGCTCTAAAAGGAGAGAAAGTTCAGGCCCTCTCCCCATCCTCAGGGCAGTTGGGGTACCTGCTTGATTTCCCAAGTATCCTGTTGGAAGCACAAGAAAGGTCATATCAACTCTGGGGAGTGTGGTAGAGTCCAAAGATCAGGTGCTAGCTCCCGGTCTGTACTTACTGACCTGTGCGATTTTTCAATCTCTCTGGGCCTCAGTTTCTCAGTATCTGGAGAAAATGCTCCTTGAGGGCTATTTCTGTTCCAATGAATATGACCCCTGTTATCATCTAAGCAGATTGTCTATGCTGTACATAGCTCACATAGCTGACACGATGGTACAGGTCGTTCCCTTTCCAAGCCCCTTTCCTTTTCCTTGGTTTGTCTCTTTCCCTCCTAGAATATCTAGGACCCTCATAATCCCTCTTGGCTTTCTTGGAGTTTCACCTCGAGAATCAAAATACAACTGTCCTCTTTCAGACACCTGTCTTTCACACCTTTCACACCCTTTTGACACCTTGTTCACCTTTTCTAAGAAATAACTAGTTCTCTGATCAACTAATTCAATAGTTGACGATTATATAAAGTGTCATCACTTCTGACAAAATATTTCCTTTTTTAAAATAGACATATTAAAAAATAGACCAACTAAATAAATTTCTAATGTGATTTTGGGCAAAACAGGTAAGTGGGGAAACAGGATCTGCCAGGCACAATCAATGATAACCAAAATAAAGAAGAAAAAGAGAGACCCTTTCTACATGTGAGCAACTAACAGGCCAGAAGGGGAGATGACTTGTCGAATAAAAATTACTGCAATAAAATTTGTTATAACAATGTTATATACAAAATGTTAAGCAAACACAGAAAAAAAGATGAGCTCTGCCTTGGGGAGTGAAGGAGTAAGCAGAAGGCATAAAAAGAAGACATTTCTCTACATGTATTTCTCTTTATAGTTATGTTAAGTCACAAATGCAGTGTTTGCTGTAATGAGTTAAACAATACAGAAAGCATATTTCAAAACTTAATAACTATTCCTTTCAAGATTTCCCTGACCATCTGATATAGAGTGACTCTCAGGATAAACTTCTGGAGATTAGATAGAGAAAGAGACAGACAGACAGACATCATTATGCCAATGTCTGCCTCCAGACAGACACACAGGATAAAATGCAAAGTAAAAATGCAAGGAGCAAAAAATTGCATAACTCAGTTACTTTTGAGTAAGAAAGAAGTAAAAATAAAGACACATCTTCATCTATGTTTTGCAGAAAGAAACATAGGAAGGATAAACCATAGGCTAAAAAAATGACTACGTGTAGTGGGTGTGTGAAAATAGGGTGGAAGGGATCGGAATGGGACTGAGACTCTCTGAATACATATCTTTTTATATTCATATGTTTTATATACTCAAAAAATAAAATCAAAAAGTATGGAAAAAGCAAACCCTAAAACTGAATAAAGCCAGAAAAAATAAACTTAACTGTATATCAAATTGATAACATAAGGACACAGAAAAAGAAATTAAGTAATTTTGGAACAGGGTATTTCAAGCTGAGGGAGATATATTCTGAGTGCCAGAACAAAATGAATAAAACTGCAAAGAAATCTTGAACTTTACTTAGTAGGCTTATTGTCATTAGTGTTATTACTGTTATAATTCTCAAATTATTTTGTGTATATTGTAGGATAGAGAAAATGTGTAAATATGCTGAAGTTGCTAGAAGTCAGGGTTTTCACCATGAAAGAAGGCAAATCAAACAAAGAATGAGGGAAGATGTGGGCGGCAGAATAATGGTCTCCCAGATGTCCACACTCTAATCCTTGGAACCTGTGAATATACTATCTTACATGGCAAAAGGGACTTGGCAGAAGTGATTAAGGGTATGGACGTTAGGATGAAGAGATTAATCTGGACTATCTGGGTGGTCTCAAGCTAATCACATGGGTTCAAAGCGGAGAAGCTTTTAGGGTTGTGGTTAGAGAGAGAAAAGTGACCATGGAAGAATGGTCAGAGAGAGGTAATGCCACTGGCTTTGAAGGTGGAAGAAGGGGCCAGGAGCCAAAGAATGAGGAAGGCCTCCAGAAGCTAGAAAAGGCAAGAAAATGGATTTTCCCCTTGAGTTTCCAGAAAGGAACTCGACTCATCTGACACCTTGATTTTAGCTCAGTGAAGACTCATATTAGATTTCTGACCTACAGAACTACAAGATAGTGAATATATGCTGTTTGAATCCATTCAGTTTGTAGTAATTCATTATGGCAGCCCTGGAAAACTAACACAAAAGATGACGACAATGATAACTCCACAAGTTTAAATTGAAGGGATCTATAAGAAATTATTATTAAAAGTTATACATGTGTGAATATGTGTGTACACTTGTGTAGGCTATCTAGCATCTGGATACTGATACTCCAAAAATATTTTCCACTAAAAATAACCAGGGCTTCTTGAGGAAATGGCTATTTCTGGTTGTGGGCAGGAAATGTACAAAGTGAGTCTAGAACATCTCATTCCAGAAAGCAGGGAAATAACCCAGAATGTAGCTTGAAGAGGCTCTCTCTGGCCCAATTTGGCACTATTTGAATATCGAAAAGGACAATGATAGTAATTTGACAAATTGAATTTAAAAAACTGAGTCCGTAATGATACTTAAATGTATAAACAAAGAAATGCAATGGAAGAAGGAAAGCTCTTATTTAAAGAATGCCAGCTAATTAATGCAGAAAGAATGACAAAATTAGGAAAAGCACCACACTCCAATGTAGTAGCTCAGGCAAGTATTATCAATGGATGCCGTAACTATGGGGTGAAAAGTTATTGGGGACGAAAATATTCACTCAGCCTTAGATTGTCACCCTTTAGGTTACTTATTAACTATAAACATATATATACCTATATATGTTTATAAAGGTATAAACATATACCTTTAGAGTAGATCAATATGGTGGCAACCACCTTAACCAAATGGTCAATCAGCATTACTAGGAAAGGGATCATTAAATATCATGTGACTCTCAGCACGAGGAAATATGCCCAACATCACCTACACTCACCAAAATGTTACAAACTTGAATCAAACTATGAGGGAGCAATCAGAAAAGTTCAGGGTGTGGGACATTCTACAATGAAATGTAGAATGAAAAAAACAAAATGTCATGAAAATCAGAAAGGGTGTGAGGTGTGTCCTAGATCAATGGTTCTTCAGTTTGAGTGTAAATCAGAATCACCTGGAGCGCTTGTTACAGCAGATTGCTGGGCCCGCCCCCAGAGTTTCTTATTTGGTGGGTCTAAGGCAGGTCTCCAGCATTTTCATTTCTGACAAGTTCTCTAGTGATCCTAATGCTGCTGGTCTGGGAGTTACCCTTGAGAAGCACTCTCCTAGATTTAGAAATACTTAAAAGACTTAACAACCAAATGCAATCTTTGATTCAATCTTTGACTGAATAGTAGATTAAAACAAAAAGAGTTTGTTTTTTTTTTGAGGAAGATTAGCCCTGAGCTAACTACTGCCAGTCCTCCTCTTTTTTGCTGAGGAAGCCTGGCCCTGAGCTAGCATCCATGCCCATCTTCCTCTACTTTATACATGGGATGCCTACCACAGCATGGTGTGCCAAAGCGGTGCCAGTCTGCACCTGGGATCTGAACCAGCGAACCCTGGGCCGCCAAGCAACGGAATGTGCAAACTTAACTGCTGCGCCACTGGGACGGCCCAAAACAAAAAGAGTTTTAAGAGACATCATTGGACAAATTAAGGAAATTTAACTATGGATTGTATTCTATTAGGCAATGGTTTTGAATTAATAATTTTTTTAGCATTTTTGTTGCTTTGTAAGAAAAGGTCCTTATCTTAGGAGACCATGCTGAAGTATTTAGGGATGAAGTGTGATGATGTCTGCAATTTATTTAAACGTTTCATAAAAAATGTGGGTATACACATGCAAACTCATAGACATACACATAGAGAGAGAGCAAATGTGGCAAAATAATAGGAGATTTAGGTAAAGAATGTATGTACGTTCAATGTACTATTCTTTTGACTTTTCTGTAGGTTTAAAAATTTTCACAGCAATAATTTTGGAGTAAAAGTCTTGGTTATCTTGGTATATGATACTTATGGCATAATGACCCCAGGAATAATTTTCAAATCTGTGTTAACTTTCTTTGCCTTCTCTTCTGATTCCATCAGGCGATCTATTTAAGTATCTCAGGCTAGCACTGACTGGGTTCCTTTCAGGCCAACGTGTTATCACAAATAGCACTCTTGTTCAAAATAAAATAATCGAGAGTTGAAAAACTATCAGTCCCATTCATTCCCGTCCCATCACTCTGTGCTTTCCTCTTGGTACCCACACTCCACATATACAACACATCCTTCTTCCATTCTTTCCTTCCATCTTTTCTACACAAAAATGTATAAGGTAACAATTTTTCATGAGACATTTAAAAATGTAATTTGCATTACAGTATGCCTAGCTAGTAAAGGCATTTATTTAATGTTATTAAATTCTTCTTCCATTCTTCCATTATGCAACTATTTACTGAGATCCTATATGTTCCAGTCAGTGTGCTCTTAAGATGGTGATACAGCAGTAGATAAGGTCTCAGCTAATGGGCACTACAACCTACTGGTGGAAGACAGACAATAAGAAAGAAGACAAAACTGAAAAATAAATACTGTAATAATTTTAGATATAAATATAATGAAGGCGATAAATCTATAATGAAGGTGGTAAAGGGTAAGAAGTTAGAGCTAAGAAACAGAATACCTTGGTGCTAATACTAATTCCTCATATTCCAGGCTTGTGAATTTTGGCAGGTCACATGACTTATGTGAACCTCAATTTTCATGTCTAAAATGGGAATAATAACCCTTGCCTATGTACCCTTTAGCTCTGGCATGGTGACTGTGAGGAACCCCAGCTACAGAATAATACGTATAATCATTGTCAAATGATACCATATCTTGGGATATGCCTTGATGATTTGTCATAATTCTTATAATAATGAGCCATCTTATAGTTGTTCTACTACTGTATTAGCAAGGATTATGCAAGCTGTTATACCAGCCCTGTAACTTCAGTGGCCTTACACAACAGAAGTATGTCTCCCTTACTCAAAAGTCCAATGCAGGAAGCTTCCTCCATGTGTGATCTCCTATCAAGTCCTGTCACCTGCATGAGGCAGTGGAAGGAGGAAAAGCAAAGAAGGCTCAGCCATTTCTCAAAAGCCTTGGTCGTGAAATCACACTTTTCACTTCCATTAACGTTTCTTTGGCTAAAAGACACTTATGTAACCATATCTAATTGCAAGAGAGACTGAAATGGAGTCTGGCTTTGTATTCCCAAAAGAGGAAGAAAACGTGGATTTTAGTGAGCAAAAAGCAATCTCTACTATACAACTTAAATGTTTCTTCTTTCCACGTTCTTCCTCATTATGGAATAATGTAATATGTTAAAGAGAACAGAAGGGGTAGTTTTACCACCAGTTAAATATTTGTTATGGGCTGACTATGTACTGGGAACAATATGATACTGATGTTTTCACCTGTACAGCAAAGCACAGCTCCTATCATAGCGCCTGGAACACGGTGGCATTTCCCTATTTATTCATAGGTTAATGAATGAATGAACATCCCACTAGATTCCAAGCTCCATGAGAGCAGGAAATTGGACTTGTTTACTGTAGTCTCTTGAGGGCCTAGCACTGTGCTCATCATATAGTGAACAATAACTATATGCTAAGAATCTAAATTTTGAAACCTAAAGTTATATTTTGTTCCTCAAATTGAGCATATGCATTTATACCATATTCTTGGAGCAAAAACTTTTATGGCATATTTAGTCATGTTAGAATAATTCCAAGTCATCCTGGCTTTACCTAAATACTCATGAATACTTAAATAACTGACAATTCCACAGAGCCATTATAGGTATATTTTAGTATCAAAGAGTAATAAGCAAATCAAGTGGGATAGCATCTATTTTAAAAATGGAAATCAGTAGCTGCCTTTAACTGAAAATTAAAAACAAGGGACCCCAACTTCCAAGGATACTCAATTAATTAATTAAAGCAATGAATTTGCAAGCTCTTGGATGACAGTGAGGTGCTCCTAGAAGCCAACACAGTTGTGTAAAGGCAACAAAACCAGCAACAACCGCCACATCAACACATCAACAAACATCAACAAAGAAAAGGAACTCAGGTCCTTTATGGGAAAGATGCAGACACAGCAAGCTAGATGAGGAGGAGGTGTTCTTCTTCAAATTTACACAAAGACATTGTTTTTCATGAAATATGCAGAGGGTAATGAATCCAGTTGAATCTGAACATAGCAGCTTAAGTTGGCCTGACATGATCAACATGCTCCAGGTAAAATTGTGAATAATCATAATCAACTGACTGTGGGAGAAATTGCGCAATGGCCACACTTTACAGGTGTTTGTGATCTCTCTCTTTTAATCTATCCATCTATCTACAAACAACCTTGTTTTTCTTCTTTTGTTACTGGAATGTCAGCACTCAAATTAAAATCCATTTCAAAGGCCACAGCTTCGTTGAAGAAAATGTTTATTTACTATTACAACCATGCAAATAATAATTTAAGTAAAAATTGGATCTAAAAATCTGAGAATCACCTTGAAGCAATAATTCAACCTATGTCCACTCTGCAGTGATATTTTATCAGATATGTCAACTGTATTTGAGAAACAGATAATTAGAAGAATTGTGATAACTAAAGTAATTTAACTTTGTTTTTTTTCGAGGAAGATTAGCCTTGAGCTAACATCTGCCAAATCCTCCTCTTTTTTCTGAGGAAGACTGGCCCTGAGCTAACATCTGTGCCCATCTTCCTCTACTTTATATTTGGGACGCCTGTCACAGCATGGCTTGCCACATGGTGCCATGTCCACACCCAGGATCCAAACCGGAAACCTTGGGCCACTGAAGCAGAACGTGTGCACTTAACCGCTGCGCCACCAGGCCAGCCCCCAATTTAACTTTTTAATTTAGGATTCAGATTTTGAGTCCCCTGATCAAAGCAATTAAATCCTGAAGGAAATGTTTCTACCCTCAGAAAATCTGAAATGATTTGTTCTCCAAACATCTCATGACATTTCGTGTGACAATGCTCCCTTCTTCCACAAAGAATTCTCCTTGTGTTTCATGGCCCAATTCAAATGCCGTTTCTCCTTAGGAGTCTCCCTTGATTTCCCCTAGGCAGAATTAGTGGCTCCTTCTTTGTTCTCCCCGTGTACTATTCGTTGTACAACAATTACACATATCCCACCACGTCATAGCCAATCATTCCATAACTATTCACACTAGTGTAATTTACTTGACCACAGGGATACTGTCTTATTCATTTTTGAATCCGTAATCCCTATCACAGATCCTAGAATTTAAAATGTGGTTAAAATGTTTGTTAAATGAACAAATACATGAATGTGTGGATAAGCAAGTGACCCAGACTCTTCTCTGTTTACCAAATAGGAGGTCATGAGAAGAATTAGTAATCAAGCTAGGGATAATAATAGTAACACAATGGTTATCTGGTAGCCACAATTATTAGAAGTAGAGGCTTAATGGGGGTGAAATTTGTCTTTTTAAAAAAGCTTAAGCACTAAATAAGAAATGAATAACCTGAAGAATCTCATATCTCTTAAGGAAATTGAATTCATAGTTTAATATTTGCCCATGAAGATAACTCCAGGTCCCAATGGGTTTAATGGCAAATTTAACCAAAGATTTACCAAAGAATAATACCAATTCTACACAAACTTTTCCAGAATATCGAAGAGGTGGGAACACTCTACAATTTATTTTATGAGTCCAGCATTATACTGATGCCAAAACTAAACAATATATCACAAGAAAAGAAAACTACAGAACAATATTCCTCATGTACATGCATGCAAAAATATATAATAAAATATTAGCAGGTCAGATCTAGCAAGATATAAAAGTATAATGCATCATGACCAAGTAGGGTTATTCTACAAATGTAAGGTTGGTTCAATATTCAAAATTAAATATAACTGACCATATCAACAATGAAAAAAATATAATCATCTCAAATGATGCAGGAAAAAACTACTGACAAAATTCAACATTCATTCATGATAAAAACTTTCAACAACATAGGAATAAAAGGAAAGTTCCTCAACTTGACAAAGGTCATCTACAAAAAAGCCCACAGCTAACATATTGCAAATGGAAAGACTGAGTGCTTCTCCTCTATCAGGAACAAGATGGGATATTGGATATGCACTCTCACTCCTGCTATCAATTCACATATCCTCTTCTTTCTGTTTTGAATTACCTATGCCTCTGTGCTGTAGGGATTATATGGCATGATACCTAGCAATCCACTCTTGGATATTAAAGGCAATTAAATTCGCTAACAATGGCAGCACAAAGGCTGGCCTTCTCATACTAGAGAAGTGCTAGGCGGACTTCCAAGGAAGAAGTGCTTGGGACATGTTGGGTAGCACTACATTGGGTGATTATGATGGGGTGGGGCTGGAGATTTTCTTTCAAACTTTAAGAGGAAAGGCATAACAAAATCTCTGCCCCTGGACATGGAATAATTAGTCGTTAGGCCATATAACCATTAACATAATAAAAGGGGTTCTCAGTTCTGAGTGCTCTTTCGTAGAACTGTCTTCTGCATCAGGAGTGTCCCTGGAGTTGGAGGGGTGGATTGTCCCTCAGAAGTAGGGCACATTCTGAAGAGCTCTGCTGGCTGCCATAGCCCTTCACAGCATCAGTTATTCATATGATCACCTTCTGTGTGTAAGACACTATAGTGAGTACTTTAAATATATCATCTCATTTAATCCCCACAATCACTAGGTAGGTTTTCTTACTCCCAGACCTCAGATGAAGAAAGTGAGACTTAGAAAGGTTAAACAATGTGTTCAGAGAGACAAAATTATTACAAAGAAAAGATATAGTTAGCTTTCAGTTCTTCTGACTCCAAATTCAATACTCCTTCCAGTATAACAAAGGTCATTTTAGGGATTGATGAGCCAGAGAAGAATGCAAAGAGCAATGTTTCTGTGACTTCGGGCCTTATCAAAAAGTTTAATGTTTCACCTCATCATAAAATTTTCAAAACGCATTTTTCCAGTTATAAATACAAAGCCTCTCCTTTTTCAATGCAAATTTTTAACTGAAAGACATTTTATGGAGCAACATCTTAGCAGATTTCTTGCACTTCTCTTTCTCTTCCTCCTCGGCACCATCATCATAGGTAACTTTATTGAGCTTCCTAAATGTGTAGGCATTGCGATGAGCATTTTATATGGATTATCACAAAACTTGATCCTCTAAACAACCCTATGCAGTAAGTAATATTATTTCTCGCCCTTTCTTTCTTTTACAGATTGCTTATAAAGTAGATCTAAACAAAATGCAAATCTGTAGGTCCTTGGAGTATTCCTGTTCTCCCTGGAGCCCACCATCGGTTTACAACGCAGTTGGTGAAAATCCTTGTCCATAACTTTCATTCCTTCTCCATGCATCCCTCAGTGCTTATATCTATCACAACATATGATTTGACTTGATGATTCTGATCCACTGCTAGAAAGAAAGTCTTAAAAAGAGCCAAAAATGTTTCCAAAATTCAGTTGCTCTGACATTCTTCCTGCATTCAAGCAGGAAATGAGTCTCTTGGGAACTTTAAATGGCAGAGTCCTTGTCTTCTGTCCTGGGGAGCTTGTCCACTGACAAACATAGAGCTCCCCATTGCACCTCCGCTATTAGTGGGCCAAGAGGAAAGCTCAAAAGAAAGGCGTGTGGCA
This sequence comes from Equus asinus, assembly GCF_041296235.1. Classification (NCBI taxonomy): domain Eukaryota; kingdom Metazoa; phylum Chordata; class Mammalia; order Perissodactyla; family Equidae; genus Equus; species Equus asinus. Next base: position 64,612,332 of record NC_091791.1, on the reverse strand, counting down.
GATACTCCTGATCTTTCTGAAAATTAACTGTTCACCTCCCCTTGGCCAGTCAGCCCTTATGCTTGGCCTCAAAGACTTTCTCTTTGCAAAACAATGAAAACCCAACTAACAAAGTCAAATCTATTCGCCCAAATCTTCTCACCTTTGAGAGTCCCCAAACTACTGTATACAGAGTAGCCTCAGAAGTGAGTGCCCTGTTTTCCATGTGAGATGATAAAGCATGCCAAACAATTGGCATGCCACTAAAAATATCTGCTCAAATGGGGTGTAGTCTCCCTGCCAATGAAGATCAAGGAAAAGCTGGAGCAGAATTCAGGAGCCAGAGGAACTCGGTCTCTGAGGAACACTGCCTTTCACTGCATGGCTGGAAAATCGAGTTTATAGTTGGGAGAACTGAGAGCAATTAAGTGTGGTTTGCAGCCCACTTGCAGCAGAATCTGATTTCTGATTCTGGACATCTGCTTTTTAAACAAGTTAGTAAGCACACTAAAGTTTGAGAACCACGTCATGGACTCAGGACTCAGACAACCTGGGTACAAATCTCTTTGTGTCTCAATATCTGCACCTGTAAAATGAGTATACTCATAACATCAAACTCTTAGGATTAAATGAGATGTTACATATAAAGAGAGCTCAAAAGTGACTAGCATGTGTTGAGGACCCAATTCTCATTAGCAACTAGTCTTAAAAAAATTATATTTGTATAGCAGAATTAGTTAGCCTTTCCAAAAAGAATTTTACCAGTATAAAATCCTATTATTTTACAACAATCCTAAAAGGCAATGAAAATTTCATCATGCCTATTTTAAACAAATGGGGGAAAAGAAATTACAAGGGATACCAGAGGCTTAGAATGGCAAATAGGATTCATCTGGAAAACCAAGCATAGTTGATGGTAATGGTTGCCTATGGTGCAGTACTGAAAAGGTTTCTGAGGCTTCCTTAGTGCCACTTATATGTTAAACTTTGTCAAATCAACCTGCTATTGAGTCACAGAGTTGGAATTAAAATCAGGAAGCATTTTATTCTCCTTTTATTCCTAGTATCCACAGTCCCCTTTTATCTTACACACAGACATCCTATGCTGTTGAGCATGACAATGTGCTCATTGACAGTGGCCATAAAATAAAAGCGGATGTTATGAAGGGCTCCTGGGACATCTTTTTAAAAGAGAATTGCTTTGCTTGGAGGAATATCTTTCTGACTTTATCTTTTCTTCCTTTCTGCTACTTGGAACATGGAAATAAGGGTTGGTGCTGCAGCAACAATATTGTGACCAAAAATCAAACTTGAGGACAGGAGACAGTCTGTTGGGAAGGTAGAACAAAAATAAAAGAAGCTGGGGTTCCTGATGGTATCATATCAGCTTACAGCTGGGGTTCATGTTATATGAAAGTATCTTGTTAAAGCCACTGCTATTTAGGTGTTTGTTAGTTGCTGTTCAACACAGTTCCTAATTCATGCAAACCCTTTTTCTTACTATCACTACTCTTTCCTCTAGAACTATTTTCATAAAGACCAATCGCTGTTTGAGGGTTTGTTTTAAATTGTTTTCTTATTATATCTACATGCCCATTGCAAAAAAAATAAATAAGCATAAAGAAAAATAAATAATAATGTATAATTCCACTGCCCAGAGCTAACTATCAAAGTTAATACCATAATGTTTTGTTTTACAGTCTTCTTTCTATACATATGTCAGAAACATGGATGAGTCCATATCTATCTTTCTTCATTTGTTCTATTACATAAACATTTGCCTGTTATATTAAAAATTATTTTAAACATCACTTGAATGCTATATAACATTGCATGCTGTGGATGTGCCATAATTTACTTAGCATTCCTATCTAGTTCAATATTGACTGTTTTCTTTGTTTTGATGTTATACATATTACTACACTGAACACTTTAATGTATAAAGATCCTTTGTTTATGCATTTCAGATTCTTTTCTTTGGATAGATTCCTAAGTGCAGCATTATTGCGTCAAAGGACCTAAATATTTTCTAGCCTCAATGCATAGGGCCAAATGCTTTTCATAAACATATCAATATACAGTTAATCCACTCAATAGTACCAAGAATGGTTATTTGATCATCGTAGCTAGCTTAATAAATGGAAAAATTATATCCCAGAGTTGTTTTACTTTTCAATCATTTGATGATTATTGAAGGTGAACATTGCTCCTATTAATCGCTGCTTGTGTTTCCTACTGTTTTATGCATCTTTGTATCTCTAACATCTATCACATGCCCTAGACCTCAGGATATACTCAATATGGTTTCACCAGAAGATATGGTTATTCTTAATAATTGTGTACCTGAGATGGTACATTGTCTCATTCAAACTTCACAATAACCCTGTGAGGCAGATGGTATCCTCATTTTAGGATTTGGAAGATCAGGAAAAAAGATGTTAAATCAATGAATAAAGATTTGAACCCATGCAGTGTGATTCTAGGACGAGTTTTTACTCAGTGTTTCCAGTGTGCATGGAAACTTGTTAAGTGTTTTCGGGAATACCAACAGGTGAAATAAACATGGCCTGGGCCTCCTCAGTTCAGTCTGGTCATGTAGACAAAATGAAAGACAGTAAATGTGGATAATAATGGTGATAGTAATAACCAACGTTTACTGAGGGTCGGTCACTCTTCCAAGTACTTAATCTTCTCAAAACACTCACGCTGTAGATGCTACTATTACTTCCATCTTACAGATGAGGAAACTGAAACAGAGAGGTTATGTAATTTGTCTGCACTTACACACGTAGTAACTAAGGGAGCCAGGATTTGACTCTAGACAGACTCAAGAGTCTACTTTCTTAACCACGTTGTATAGAATTTTCCATGGTTGACTATGAAAGCATAGAAGAGGGCATATGGCAGTGCATACTTAACTAACAAATGTGTTAAGTGAATTCAGAAGCAGCACATTCACCATCAGCTGGCACAATTGGGAGTGGCCCTACCATCCTTCACTACGAAATCAAAATGGCAGCTAAAGAAACATGACATCAGGGAAGGTGTAGAGCGGAATCAGACAAATGCAGTTTCGAATCCCAGCTTCACCACTCTCCAGTGTAATGGCAATGAATATTCTTCTGGAAGAAGGTGCTTGTAAGGATGATATGAGTTGTTGTACACAGGGCATCTAGCAAAATGTCAAGCCTTTTGTAGGAACACAGAAAAAATGACTTATTTTACATAATAGAAACTATGGATTGACTCTCTTTTATCCTTCCTTCCTCTACTATAAGAGTATGAAAATGAAAATATTCGATTTTTCAGCCTCTGAATGACATGGTCTGGGTACTGAGAATTAGGCAGTGTCTTCAGGAGCTGTCCATCCACAAACAAAAGTAAATGCTTGCAAGAAAAAGCCCTTCCCTCTTCATGCGGCCACGTTGCTGAAACGATGCCAGGTGGAGCAGCAGCTATTTTGAGAACACGAAAATGAAATTCACATGCTAAGGATAGTGGGCTAGAAGGACAAAAAGAGACTGGGTGCTTACTGGCCTACTCTTTCAGCCACCATGACAGTCCTGAATTAGCGACCTCCATATTTATTTTTATGTAAGAAAAATGAACACTTACATATTCAGGTCACTATTTGTTGGATTTCTGTTGTTTGCAGCTGAACATACGTTTATCTGACACAGTTTCCTCATCTTTTTCCAGAGCCCCTCGTGTTTCCTCAGATCATGGGAGACACATATCTGAGGGTCACACTGCCCATCACCAAACAGCCAACGTCCACTTTAGAGTCAATGGCTCAGTGTTCTCCATAGATAGGCCTCAGGATGTCAGGTTTAGCTGAGAAAGTAGTAATCTAATCCTTCATCCGTTAGCAGCCAGTTGGAGAGTTGGATGGTTGTGGATTAGAATAAAAAGTTGGGGTCATTTAGTGAGATTTTAATCATCACTGACAACATAAGGTACTAGAACATGAGGGAGTATTGTATACAGAGACAAACAGGCCCAGATTCAAATTCTGGAATTGCTACATACTAACAGTGACTCTGAATGATTAGTTTAAACTCTAGACCTCAGCATTCGCCTCTGTAAGATGGAGATAAAAATTCTTACCTTCTAGGGTTACAACCAAGATCATGTATAGTATTATCTGTAAAACTATCCCAGTGCCTAGAAATCATAATAGGTGATTAAAAAATGGCTGTCATTATGATTATTAAAGCCAATAAGAAATGATAGTCTGAAATTCACTTAATTGCTGTTTATAAGACCCTGCTATGAGCCAGGCCCTGGGATTCCCGGAACAAAGAAGAAAATCATGTTCCTGTCCCCTACCTCCTGCTAACCTGCCCCCAACCATAGATCTTATATTAACACGGTGGAAACACAAAATAAATGAATAAAATAAATCAATCACCTAAGATAGTGAGAAGAACTGGGAAGAAAACTAAAGAAGGGTCCAGTACTGCCTGGGGAGTGGGTGTGAGAAGTAGTGGGTGGGAAATCATCACAGTTAACAGTGAGCCATGCTTTGGTCTTCAGAACAAAGAGTTTTCTCCCATTTTGCTTATGGGAAGACAAAAGGCCAGAGAATTCATTAGTTTGGTTGACTGACCTAATGCCACATAACGCTGATTTCTTTTGCATCTTAGGTCCAATTAGAACACAAATTCTTGTCAAATTTTTAAAAAATTTAAAATTTAAGGTATAAGAAGATGCTATTCATACATTTTTAAAGGTCCAAATACTGGACAGCTAGGTATTTTACCCCTTTGCCTTCTTTACCTCATCCTGCAGCCCCATCTCAATATCTATTGAACTATTTTCTACAATGCTCTGTAATTAAATGTGAGGACTTTTAGGGGCCCTCAGATACTGAAGAGGACCTGCGACAGTTGGTAGCAAAAGGGACATTAAAAACATGCTCTCTATTGTCTAAAATGTTTCTAATTATTTTTATAAAGTGTATGCCATTTACCAAGGCCCCATGCTCCACAGGGATAATATACTCAGTCTGTTTTATTTGGGGAGAAAAAAAAAAGCAAAGCTGAAACATGTCTATATTTTTTTTGTTCAGACGAAGCTATTTCTCTCCTTTTATTTCAGCCTGCTTCTGTCCAGCGAGATGGCACAGCTACTGGCAAAGTCCATTCTCTTTTAGCCAACACAGTCCTACCAGACTCACAGCAGTGCTACAAAATATCGACTTGAAAAGTAATTAAGATATAAGTATTCCGAAAGAGAACACATGGTTATTTAAAGTCATTGGACATTGTTCAAAAGGAAAGATCTATGGAACACAAGGGCTGAGAGCCATCATGCTGTTTCTCCCCCACTTCTCACATTAAGAAAAAAGACTAATTATAAATCTTCAGCAAATATGACCTGGTAAAGAGTGTTCAAACAAAAGCCTGCACCGAACGGGATATCTGGCAGATCTGGGTGCTTGTTTTCCCTAATAACCATTAAAGTTGTTCCTAGTAAACCATTTTACAGCAACATTAGAAATATCAGAGTTTACGTTTTCATTAATGAATTGCTGCAGAATGTTAGCGCTGCATCCAGTCTCCAAGTGACTCTTTATCCTCACTTTGTCTCTGTGGTGCTTTTCTCCCCCCTTAACATTTCATGTCCAATGACACGTCAGGCGTCTTTCACCAACCTCAAAGGAAAGTTGAATGCAGGGCTCACAAAGTTAAGCTGACATTTGCTCCCTTCCAATAAAAAATATTTAGTCCATTAAACATAAATAGCTGTCATTATGATACATGGACTGAGTGCAAACCTCCCGGTTCCCTCTGATGTTTATTACATCCAAGCAACTGCAGTGCCTGCATGTTTTCAACTTTAGTGTATTGATTAAACTTTTAAATGGCTGCCATATAACCCAGGGACAGCGGGAAGATTAATTTGCGTCAATGTTCATCTGTAATTCATTAGCCATTTATTCTTTACAACCACATGGGCTATCAAGAAAATGCAGGCCATTTTTCACTCTGCACAGGCTGAGAACAGATTCTGAAATTTGTGCTGCATACAAATAAGTTCCCTGGGCCTGGCCAGTGAAACTGCTTGGCTTTTCAAAAGTTGAAGTTGGGAAATGGCAGCAGGGAAGGAGTATTAAAAACCAGAAACGGGGAAAAACATACATCCTTAGGGTGCTCTCATTTTAACTGAGTTTGTCCACTGTCTTTTCATCCATGGATTGTGGTTTCTTATTTCAGCTGGATTAAAACAACAGAAACTTTTGTCTGAGCAAAGGCCATAAATAAAATGGGTTGCTTCTTCCCATCCCTCCCTCCCCACCCCCTTTCTAATATCTCCAAAAATGCTGTTTCTGGCAGGAAACTCCAGAGAGTGGCAGTGGAGTAGAAAAGTGCATAGCCTAGAGGAACTTGGAGCTGAACTCTCAGGGACAGTGGCGTTTGAACCAATCCCTCCCCAGAACAGTGGAATCTCACCCTGCCTTGAGTTGGGAAGGTGCCCAGCTAAATAGTGGCACGTTTCCTAAGGGAAGAGGTAAGCCATCTGGCTTCTCCATGTGCCCTCCTGACCCCCTTGGCAGAGCACAAAATGCATATTAAACACATAAATGGAATGAGTACCCTAGTGAAAGGCCCTTTGACACACAAGGCACTCGGAGAGAGAAGGAAGGAGGACTCCACGTGTGCTCAGATTGGGGCTAGAGGAGGATAAAGCACACCAGGGAAATTTTTCTTCATAAGGATGAATAATTAAAGTGGAGAGCTAAGCGCCCTGGCCTCACTGTGGCTAATAACTGCAATAGTGAGTAGCAAAAAATCAATGGTCAGGATGACATCTGGGGAAGATGGCTGACCAGTACCCATTTGCAGGACATGTGAAAGCCAACGTGCAGATGCTGAGGGCAACAACTCTTTTCTCTGGTCTAGAGTGCCCACAAAAATGAAAGGCACCAGGCGCGCTGGTAACCTTTGGTAACAAAGTCCATGAAAGAGCTGACAGAGGAGGGCTTAGGGAGGAGGCTGTAAATTACTCATTTATAACATAACTGCTCAGTCTGCTTACAAGTGAGGATAAAGGGAACCCTCCACAAAAGCCTCCATCTGGAGTCCCGCTTGCCCCACCCCAGGGATCACCAGCACTAAGAATCCACAGCATACAACTCCTTTTCAAGTCTTTTGGGGAAATGGTTGAGGGATCAACCTGCACCATAGAAATGCAGCTTGAGGAGTTTTATTTGGCCTATGACTGTGACATGTAAGTGTCAAAAAGAATACACATGAATTGTAGAAAAATGTGCTGGATGGAGCCTCAAGGTCATTACACAAAGCCCCTGCTACACATAGGAACTGTCGACTTTATCTATTATTTTCATAGTTACAAGTAGTCTGGGCTTTGCACCTCATAGGAGCTCAATAAACGTTTGTAGAATGATTAATTAATTCAAGCTAAGCACACAGATTCATTCATTCACCAATTCAACAAGTATTTATTGACCATCGATCATATCCCTGGCACTGTTCTAGATCTAGAATAAAATAGGAACAAATGTGGCTGCAAACTCTTAGTAATAGGGTACTTCTATCAAAGTTAACTTTAACTCTCACGTGGAGCTAATAGACATTCTAGAATCCCAGGACATCAGTTTTAGATGACCAGTGCCATGTCCTTTGTCTGATCTTTCTATGGACAAACCCTAAAAATGATGGTACTTGAACAGCTTAAGCCTTATAAATTAATTGAATAAGAGCTAGAATAAAATGAGTCTAAAGTTTTAGAAAAATTCAAAACACATGTTTACTAAAAATTTCAAATAACATTGATTCCAAGGATAAGTATAACTTCTAGGTAAGTTTAGGGTAAGAGTTTATTTTTGCAGGTAAGAGTCCACAAATATGCTGCTTGCCAAATGCATCTGTCATTATTGATCTTGAGTTTGAAGACAAAAAAGAATTTTGTCAGTTAAAAGCAAATACAGAAGACAACTATGACTGCTACACTTTTTTGAGGCTATTGTGGAGCATAAAGAAAAAACAAAAATCATTGTCTCTACTCTCACACAAGGACTATACAACTCTTTGAGGAGACAAAATTAACATGTTAAAGCTAACTAAGACATGACAACAGAGAATTAGGGGCAAACGGGTTTAATATGCATTTTTTCCTCTCTCTTAAATAATCCTAGTGAAATATTTACGCCTAGTGAAATCAAAGCTGATGGAGCACCAGAACTCTCATAGACAAAACTGATGGATGAAGTCACCTGATAACATACATCAAGAGCCTGAAAACGCTCTCATCTTTTCCCCTTTAATTCCAATTCTTGATGTCTATTCTACAGAAATAATTCCCCATAGAGAGGAAAACTACACTACAAAGACTTTACTGCAGAGATTTTTGTTGTACAGAACAGATAGTAAAGCAAAGATTAAGTAAATAATAGCTCATTCATTGACTCTATAGAATACTGGGTGGCCATTAAAATGGTAATAACACAATGAAGCAACATAGAGAAGCTTGAAACTATGCTAAAATAGCCTCCAAAACTGTAAGTTCACTAGGGTTACCACTATGTAGTCATATTAAAAATACTGTAAGGGGATATATACAATTCACAATAGGGAGTTAGAGCTATATAAAATATGTCTTCTCTCTTTATCAAATGTTCTGTGTTTTATTACTTTTATAATTAGAAAAAGTTCTAAAATGCTTAAAGTGTGTGGAACAGATTATAAATGCTATGAATATTGAAAGAAAGCTTTGTGCTGGAGGAGCCAGAGTTTGGACTTAAAGAAAGATTCCTTAAAGAAACAAACCTTAACACATAGAAAAGAAGAAAAAAAAAATATCCCTGGCAAAGAATATTCTTGGGAAAGGCCAAGGATTTGAAATGTGCATGGCCCAAAGCAGGAATACTGAAGAGATTTGTCTAGCTACAGTAGATGAGATGCTTTGGAGAAATAATGTCAGATAAATAATATTGGATAAATTTTTTACAACTTTGATTATGTCAGAGTATAACTACTTCCTATCTACCTCCCCCTTTCCAAACTAATAGGTTTATTTCTTACTTTAGAGTCCTACCTTAGTTCTCCCCCAAGTTTATAGGCCAAATGAAATTAAAAATAACATATCAAAAGGATTGGTTAAGTTTGTAGTTTTCAAGCTCAGGAAGTGACTCTGTATTTCATCCTAGTTAACAAATTAAAAAAGGATAGTTGAGATAATTTCGAAATAGAAGAACATGCTTAATGTTTGTAATTTTTAAAAAGAATCCAATAATATGGAGGAAAAAAGAAAAGGAAGAAGAATGGGAGAGGGTGATGAGAATTATCATGACCTCATACATAACAATGCTACAATAATTAAACAACATGGAACTTGTAAAAAAAAAAAAAAGAACTGAAAGGGAGATCAACGGTACAAAATAGAAAGCAAAGAAGTAGATTCTATTATAAAGAAATTTACACTATGATAAAGTTGACACTTTATATCAGTGAGGAAATGAAGTGCTGTTTAATAAATGTTAAAGAGACAAATGAATTTGCAATCCTAACCAGATAAATAGTCAAGTGTAAGAGAAGTAACTGCACAACAGCTACACAAAGTATCTGCAGACTCGCCGAGCTCTAGGGAATTTGCATAAAGTCAAAGGAAGGAATAACACAAGAAAACACTGTCAGATCTGGCTGCGTAAAAGTTTAAAAGCCTCTGCGTGTTAAAACACCATGAAAAAGTAAAACTCAAATTACATTCAAAAAAACAGTTTTCATCATCTATGACAAATAGAGTTATTATCTCTAAAGTAGTAAATATTTTTTACAAAACAAATGAAAATTATTAACATCTCCATAGGAAAATGGGTAAACAATAAGAACAATTGTTTACAACATAAAAATAAAAATGGCCAATAAACTTACTGAGCACATTTAGTCTCACAGGGCAGCAAAAGAATATTTAAAAAAAATAGGTGTTTCATTATTTTAAAAAATGGTAATATTCAGTGCTTGTGATCCTGTAGTAAAATGAACCCTATCACACTCTGTTGGTAAAAGTTAAACTGGTACAGCTTGTGGGAAGGCTGTCTGTCAACGTGTATCAAGCACTTTAAAAAAGCATAAAACAAGTCAAACTAATACAAAAAGTTTCTCTTCCTGCCCCACTACCAAAACACAGGAGTGGGTTTTTGCCTCTGAAAGATAAACTGGGTTGGGAGGACAAATTGCTTTTCACTGAATAAGCTTTTGATTTTAAAAGAAACACATCAACTTTTGACCGTTAAAAACAAAATATGCTATAGTTTTTTTTTTGTAAATACTCTTTATTTAGTTAAGAAGTTCCCTTCAATTCCTTGTTCTATGGGTGATTTTCACTATAAATGGATTCATGCCATGATTTATATACATACATTTTTTTTATTATCATTCAGCCATAGGAATTTTTAATTTCCATTATTTTTATGAGCCATGAATTATAACTGTTGTTTTTAAAATATCCAAACATATGAAGTTTTACTAGTTAATTTGTTATTATTAACTTCTAAATACAAATCGTATTGTCATCAGATAACATGTGTGATATCTAGTTTTTGAAATTTGTTAAAACTTGCTTTTATAGCTTATGGTGTAGTCAACTGTTAAAGTGTTCCCTATATGCTTCAGAAGAATTGTGTACAGTTCTACATATGTCTGTTAAAATCAGCTTAAATATATTAATTTATATGTCTTTACTATTTTTGTCTGTTTGACCTATCACAAATTGAGAGAAATGTTTTGAAATCTGTGGCTATTATGTAGACTTTTCTATTGCTTTCCTACTATATAAATCCTTGCTTTATATGGGATGAGGCTCTGATAGTACATCGATTCTAAGACATTTTTCTTTTTCGCATTTAATAGCAGTCCTTTACATCATTTCAAACATTCCTTCCAATATTATCTCCTTTCTTTTTCAGTACATGCTTTAGAAGGTCTTTTAGGGGCTGGCCCCGTGGCCGAGTGGTTAAGTTCGCGCGCTCCACTGCAGGCGGCCCAGTGTTTCGTCGGTTCGAATCCTGGGCGCGGACATGGCACTGCTCGTCAGACCACGCTGAGGCAGCAGTCCCACATGCCACAACTAGAGGAACCCACAACGAAGAATACACAACTATGTACCGGGGGGCTTTGGGGAGAAAAAGGAAAAAATAAAATCTTTAAAAAAAAAAAAAAAAAAAAAAGGTCTTTTAGTTGAATTCATGGGTAGAAAATTCTCCCCATTTTGTCCATATAATATTTCCTTATTTTTCACTCAATCTTGAAAGATAGTTTCACTTCTAACACAATTGTAGACTAATATTTATTTTTTGTCAGTACTCTGAAAATATAATTCCACTGGTTCTTGGCTTCCATTTTGATGCTGAGAAATTTGCCTTCTGCCTTCACTTGAATTGTCATTTCTTTGTAGGCGATTTTTATTTTCTCTCTAGCTCCTTATAAAATCTTCTCTTTGTCTTTGGTATTCTGTAATTTTAATAATGTTTAGGTGCAGCTTTTAAAAATTTAACCTACCACATGCCTCTTGTGTATTTTCGTGTCTTTCATTCTTTTCAAGAATTCTCAGCTATCATCTCTCCAAGTACTGTCTCGCCTATCTCGTCTCTGTCCTCTGTCTCTGGAACTTTGATTTGCTGATGGAAAACCTGAGCCTAAATGTCATACAACCTCTTAGACTTTCCATCTCCTTGTACGTCTGTGTTGCATTCTGTATGCTTTCTTTACATCTACTCAGCAGTTTACTAATTATTCTCTTCAATGATCTAACCTATTCAATCTAAATGTAGAAATAAAAAATATAGGATATCATCAAGATGGCGGTGTCAACAGACGTTGAACTTGCCTCCTTCCACAAACACAACCAGGTTACAATTTTTGGAAGAGTTACCCCGGATTGAAACTGAAAACTGGATAAAAAGAACCTCCATAACAAGGAACAGTTCTGATGAAGGCAGAAGAGGCAGAAATTCTTGCTGGAGAGGAAAAAAGCCACCTTTGGGAGCAGCGGAGCTTCTCAGATCACCCTAAGGTATGCAGCCCTACCTGGAGGAGTGCGGTCCGGAGCGGGGGCAACACTGCTATAAGCATCCTACAGACTCACCCCAACTGAGACGGGGGTCTTACTGTCTGGCTTTGCTGGCTATTAACTGCAGTGAAGATACCCCCAGAAAAGCTATCTGCCGAAAGCCAAAAAGACCTGGGTCTTAAAGAGCCCACACACAAACTCACTCATTGCAGCAACCTAAAATCACCAGAGAGAAGGCTGACAGTCCTTTGGTGAAATGAGACTCACCTGGTGGACTCTGGGGGCATCTTGGTGAGAGGAAGGACCTCTCCAGAGACTGAGACATTGGTGGGGGCCATTGTTCTGAGCTGGTTCAGGTGTGCTGACAGGACCCTGGTGGGTCCCATTGAGGTTCATCCCTTGGCCTCTTAGCCCAGGAGTCTGCCACACCCACTACAGCACAGATTTAATCCAGTTCAGCCAGGGCAGGCAACCTGCCCTAGGGACTGGCCCCACCTAACAGCAAGCCCCCAGGCTACTTTTCAGCCTGCATTGACTGGGTGTCTTGATCCTCTACAGGCAGGCAAGCATGTCTGCCTCTGTGGGGCAGGGCCTGTGTGAGGACCAGGTGAACTGTGTGTCGGGGGGGCATTGGTGGAGAGGTGGGGGCCTCTGCAGTGTTGCACTGGGGTATGCTCCAGGGGGTTGAGAAGTGTGCATGGACCAGGACTGTGTTTATGGTGTTTGTGGTCTTGTAGGGGGGTGAGACTTGTCAGTGGCAGAAGATCTGTGCTTCGTAAATAGCCATAAAAAGGATCAACCCCACCTTCCAAAGCCTGAAACAATTGAGTGCCCCATGCCAAGGGCCAGCCCCACTCAGCTGCACTCCTAAGAGAACTGGTAACAGCTTTGTATGCCTGAGGCCTATCACAACTGTACACCCCTGAGCCTAGGCACCAGCTACACTGGGTACAAACCCTATTAAGAGGAAAACTGCAATAGGAGCGTGCTGATAGACTTTGTAGCCAACAGTGCTGAGGCTCCCCAAACCAGATTTACAGACAGCTGGCCAGGGAAGGAAAGATTAGACTCCTTGGGTACCTGCAGTGGGAGCAACCCTGCCACAGCAGAAGGACACAAGTAGCCCACAAAGATGTCACTCCTGGTTCTTATGGACTGCTGACAAGAAGGAAGCACACTGCTGGGTCTTATAAGGCATCTCATACATAATGCCACTTCTTGAAGATCAGGAGACATAGCCGACTCACCTAATACATAGAAATAAGCACAGAGAAAGAGGCATAATGAGGAGGCAAAGGAATACATGCCAAGCAAGGGAACAGTACAAAACCCCAGAAAAAGGACTAAATGAAACAGAATCTAGTGACCTACTCGACAAAGAGTTCAAACAAAATATCATGAGGATGCTCACAGATATGCAGATAAGAATGGATGAACACACCAAGCACATCAGCAAAGAACTGGAAGATATAAACAAAAAATCAGAAATGAAGAATACAATACTCAAAATGAGAAATTCACTAGAAGGACTCTATAGCGGAGTAGAGGAAGCAGAAGAATGGATCAGTGAGCTAGATAAAAGACTAGAGGAAATCACCCAAGCAGAACAGAAAAGGCAATATCAAGCGTGCTAACATTCGTATTAAAGGTGTCCCAGAAGAAGAAGAGAGAGAAAAAGGGGCAGAAAATTTATTTGTAGATATTATAGATGAAAATTTTCCTAATCTGAGGAAGGAAACAGACATCCAAGTTCAGGAAGCCCAGAGAGCTCCAAACAAGATAAGCCCACAGAGGCCAACACCAAGACACATTATAATCAAAATGTCCAAAATTAAAGACAAAGAGAGAATCCCAAAAGCAGCAAAAGAAAGGCCACAAATAACATATAAAGGGAAGCCCATCAGGCTATCAGTGGACTTAGCTGAGACCCTACAGGTGAGAAGATAATGGCACAGCCTATTTAAAGTGCTAAAAGGAAAAAACCTACAGCCAAGAATACTCTGTCCATCAAGGCTCTCATTCAGAATGGAAGAAGAGATAAAGAGCTTCCCAGATAAGCAAAAATTAAAGGAGTTTATCACCAAGAAACCAGTTTTGCAAGAAATGCTGAAGGTACTTATTTAAGTGGGAAAGCAATGACCACAAATAGAGATAAAAAAAATTATCAAAAAACCAAAACAACAACAACAAAAAACCAGGCAATAAAATCACTTGTAAGGTAAAAATATAGTAAAGGCAGCAGATCAACTAGCTGTGAAGATAATATGAATCTTAAAAGACAAATGTACTAAAATCACCTATTTCAATGATAAGAAGGTAATGGATAGACACACACTAAACAAGAGACTATATATGATTTGAAAAACATATAATGTGGGAGGAGCAGAGTGAAAAAGTACAGCTTTTAGAAAGAGGTCAAGCTAAAGAGTCTATCAACTCAATATAGACCATTATATGCATAGTATATTAAATAGGATCCCCATGGTAATCACAAATCAGAAACCTATAACAAGCAAGGAAAAAAGTAAGACAAAAGAAATCAAACATATTACTAAAGAGAGCCATCAAACCACAAGGGAAGAGAGCAAGAGAAAAAGAAAGGAACAGACAAGAACTACTAAAACACCCATAGAAAAAAAAGTGACAAAATGGCAATAAGTATATAATTACCAATAGATACTTTAAATGTCAATGGACTAAATGCTCCAATCAAATGCCGTAGGGTTGCCAACTGGATAAAAAACAAGACCCATGTATATGATGCATACAAGAGACACACTTCAGACCTACAGACACTCAAAAACTGAAAGTGAAAGGATGGAAAAAGATATTCCATGCAAATGGCAAAGAAAAGAAAGCAGGGGTAGCAACATTTATCAGAAAAAATAGACTTTAAAACCAAAACTGTAACAAGAGACAAAGACAGGCACTACCTAATGATAAAAGGAACAATCCAACAAGAAAATACAACACTTGTAAATATCTATGCACCCAACATAGGAGCACCTAAATATATAAAGCAATTATTAACGGACATGAAAGGAGAAATACACAGTAACACAATCATAGTAGAGGACTTTAACACTCCACTTACACCAATGGATAGATCATGCAAACAGAAGATCTATAAGGAAACACTGGCCTTAAAGGACACATTAGACCAGATGGACTTAGTAGATATATACAGAACATTCAATCCAAAAACCACAGAATACAGATTCTTTTCAAATGCACATGGAACATTCTCCAAGATTGATCACATATTAGGCCACAAAACAAGTCTCAATAAATTTAAGATCGAAATAATACCATGCATCTTTTCTGACCACAAAGGTATGAAACTGGAAATCAACTACAGGAAGAAAACCACAAAAGCCACAAAAATGTGGAGATTAAGCAAAATGCTACTGAACAACGTTTGGGTCAATGAAGAAATCAAAGAAGAAATCAAAAAATTCCTGGAGACAAATGAAAATGAAAACACGACATGCCAAAGTCTGTGGGATACAGCAAAAGCGGTTCTAAGAGGGAAGTTTATAGCAATTCAGGCCTACCTCAACAAAGAAGAAAAATCCCAAATAGACAACCTAAAAGTGCATCTAAAGGTACTGGAAAAAGAACAACAAAACAAAGCCCAAAATCAGCAGAGGAAGGAAATAATAAAAATCAGAGCAGAAATAAATGAAATAGAGACTAAAAAAACAATATAAAAAATTTATGAAACCAAGAGCTGGTTCTTTGAAAAGATAAACAAAATTGACAAACCCTAAGCTAGACTCACTAAGAAAAAAAGAGAGAAGGCTCAAATAAATAAAATCAGAAATGAAAGAGGAGAGACTACAACAGACACTTCAGAAATACAAAAGATAATAAGAGAATATTATGAAAAGCTATACAGCAACAAATTGGATAATCTAGAAGAAATGGATAATTCTTAGAAACATACAACCTTGCAAAACTGGACCAAGAAGAGGGAGAAAATTTGAATAGACCGATCACCGGTAAGGAGATGGAAACGGCAATCAAAAACCTCCCAAAAAATAAAAGCCCAGGACAAGATGGCTTCCCTGGTGAATTCTACCAAACATTCAAAGAAGACCTAATAATATCCTTCTCAAACTCTTTCAAAAGAATTGAAGAGGAGGGGAAGCTTCCTACCTCATTCTATGAAGCCAACGTTATCCTGATACCAAAACCAAACAAGAATAACACAGGAAAAGAAAATTACAGGCCAATATCACAGATGAACATTGATGCAAAAATCCTCGCAAAATACTAGCAAATCAAATACAACAATACATCAAAAACATCATACATCATGATCCAGTGGGTTTCATTCCAGGGATGCAGAGATGGTTCCACATCTGCAAAGCTATCAATATGATACACCACATTAACAAAATGAAGAATAAAAATCACATGATCATCTGAATAGATGCAGAGAAAGCATTTGACAAGATACATCATCCATTTATGATAAAAACTCTAAGTAAAATGGGTATAGAAGGAAAATATCTCAGCATAATAAAGCCCATATATGACAAACCCTCAGAAAATATCATTCTCAATGGAGAAAAACTGAAAGCTATCCCTCTAAGAACAGGAACCAGACAAGGATGCCCACTGTCACCACTCTTATTTAACAGAGTATTGGAAGTCCTAGCCAGAGCAAGCAGGCAAGAAAAAGAAATAAAAGGGATCCATATTGGAAAAGAAGAAGTGAAACTGTCACTCTTTGCAGATGACATGATTTTATATATAGAAAACCCTAAAGAATCCACTAAAACACTTTTAGAAATAATAAATGAATACAGTCAAGTTGCAGGATAGAAAATCAACATACAAAAATTGGTTGCGTTTCTATACACTAACAACGAAGTAGCAAAAGGAGAATTTAAGAATACAACCCCATTTACCATTGCAATAAGAAGAATAAAATACCTAGGAATAAGTTTAACCAAAGAGGTGAAAGATCTGTACACAGAAAACTATAAAACATTGATGAAAGAAATCAAAGAAGACATAAAGAAATGGAAAGATATTCCGTGCTCTTGGATTGGAAGAATTAACATCGTTAAAATGTCTATAATTCCTAAAGCAATCTACAGATTCAATGCAATCCCTATCAAAGTCCCAACAACATTTTTCACAGATATAGAACAAAGAATCCTAAAATTTATATGGAACAACAAAAAACGCTGAATAGCCACAGGATTCCTGAGAAAAAAGAACAAAGCTGGAGGTATCACACTCCCTGATTTCAAAATATACTACAAAGCCATAGTAACCAAAACAGCATGGTACTGGCACAAAAACAGATACACAGATCAATGGAAGAGAATCAAGAGCCCAGAAATAAATTCACACATTTATGGGCAGCAATATTCGACAAGGGAGCCAAGAGCATACAATGGAGAAAGGAGAGTCTCTTCAATAAATGGTGTTGGGAAAACTGCAGTCACATGCAAAAGAATGAAAGTAGACCATTTCCTTACACCACGCACAAAAATCAACTCAAAATGGATTAAAGACTTGAATGTAAGACCTGAAACCATGAAACTTCTAGAAGAAAACATAGGCAGTACGCTCTTTGACATCGGTCTGAGCAGCATATTTTCAAGTCCCATGTCTGATGGGGCAAGGGAAACAAAAGAAAAAAATGAACAAATGGGACTAAATCAAACTAAAAAGCTTCTGCACAGCAAAGGAAACCATCAACAAATGAAAAGACAACCTAACAATTGGGAGAAGATATTTGCAAACCATATATCAGATAAAGGGTTAATATCCAAAATATACAAAGAACTCATACAGCTCAACAACAAAAAAACAATAACCTAATTAAAAAATGGGCAAAAGATATGAACAGAGATTTCTCCAAAGAAGATACACGGATGGCCAACATGGATATGAAAAAATGCTCAACATCATTAGCTATCAGGGAAATGCAAACCAAAACTACAATGAGATATCACCTCACTCTAGTCAGAGTGGCTATAATTAACAAGACAGGAAACAGCAAGTGTTGGAGAGGATGTGGAGAGAAGGGAACCCTTCTTCACTGCTGGTGGGAGTGCAAACTGGTGCAGCCACTGTGGAAAGCAGTATGGAGTATCCTCAGAAAATTAAGGATAGATCTATCATATGATCCAGCTATCCCGCTGCTGGGTATTTATCCAAAGAACTTGAAAACGCAAAGGCATAAAGATACTTGCACCCCCATGTTCATTGTAGCATTATACACAATAGCCAAGACTTGGAAGCAACCTAGGTGCCCATCAAGGGATGAATGGATAAAGAAGATGTGGTATATATACACGATGGACTACTACTCAGCCATAAGAAATGATGAAATCTGGCCATTTGTGACAACATGGATGGACCTTGAGGGTATCATGCTGAGCGAAATAAGTCAGAGGGAGAAAGTCAAATTCCATATGATCTCACTCATAAGTAGAAGATAAAAACAATGACAAACGCATAGCATTGGAGATTGGATTGATGGTTACCATAGGGGAAGGGGGGAGGGGAGAAGGCATAAGGAGTGATTAGGCTCACATGTGAGGGGATGTGTTTTATATGCAGACTGTGATAATTCCATCATCTGATGCCACTGGAGTTTAATCTGTTTCTTTGCTAGCTCTTACTTTCATGTGAGGTTTCCTTGAATGTTTAGTAATTTCTGATTATGTGCCCATATTTGTCTTTTCTCAACCTGTGGAAATCTTAAGAGCCTAAATTTATGATGCTTTCTTTTAGAAAGGATTTATGCTATAGCCTTGAGACCTCTCTATTAAACTGCAAGGATCCAGACTTAATAAGAAGTTTTGGTTCACATCTTCCACCTTGTGGTAGCTCCAAGGCTTTATCTTCATATTCTAGTGTCTGGATTTGGAGAAAATATCTGCTTCCTTCACTGACCTCAGCTCAATGTAATAAGGTGGCTGATTGACCCCATTTTTGATATTTGACCACTGACAGCTTACAGGCCCTACTCCTCCACTTTTCCTTTTGCCCCACATCTGGGCAAGCTGGTAAGAAAGCCTGGGTGCTCGTTCCCTTGGCACTGGTGGGGAAGTTCAAGTCATGCAAACCTTCGCCCACAGGTAGACACTCTCTCCCTGGCACTACCGTTAACCACAATAAAAAACAAAGCCATTTGCCCTTTCACTGAAGCCAAATGAACCAGCTTGAATGCCTGCCCTGTTATTTCCAGAGAGCCTCATGATGTGAGTCATGAATGTCTTCTTACCCTCCAGTGTATGTGTGGTGTCATCAGTCTTGATGTGAGATCTAATTTTGGGAGGGGGTGCTTGGTTCCGCCCTCTGCTGAGTAACTACAAGACAACTGGCTGGTGAACAGGATAGTCTAGGTGATGACCACTGTCACCTTGCTAACAAACTCTGCTGCCTGCTGGCTAGTGTGGATTTTTGAAGCATGCTGGCTAGCGTGCACTTTGAGTAGTATTTTCTGAGTCCTCTCAAGTCTCTTTTATGGATTTAACCAACCTAAGTCAAAGTTTCAATACTGACATGTAGGGACAGGAGTAGGGATTAGAGCTCTCCTTAAAGTAGGCTTAAGTCATGTGTCTCAGCCTAGACTTATCTTTGTGCTTCAGATTAAATGTTGTATCTCAATTCCAGCATAAACTGTGACTCATGCTAGGTTCAGGGAAATAACTATTACTCTGAGACCATTCATTGTGTCTCTCAACCAGGCATGGATCCTGTTCTCTAATCAGGGGAAAGACCAATACTAATACCCTGTGCAATATATGGGCCAATTGGGTGCTGCTTCTGTAAAGAAAAACAGTCAGCACATGGTGTGCTGTGGTCTACACTTCTAGAAGATGGCTCACTAGGACTCAACCAGGCTTTAAATGCTTCTGCTGCTTCCTATGCCTCTGTCACCAAAAACAAACCTGACTCTCAGAGTTACAGGGAAAGAACACCCATGCACCACATAGCACAGACCCTTACCAAAAAAATGGCCTTGAAGGCTTTATCCCTACCTTTCTTAAAGGGCCAGAGGACATCATCACCCTACCAGACAACTATAAAATTGACCAATAAAGATTCTACCTTCTAGCACATTGAGTGATGTGGCTCATCAACATAAACCTTACTTTAGCCACGACCTTACATCCAATAAACAACAACTGGCATGGGGTAGGTCCTTAACCTTGATGATACCAGATTGGCACTCTCTGGAGGAAAAAGAAAATGTACATAAATCTGAGCAGGGTAGGACCCAGGAAAGTATACTAGCAACCATCCAAAAAGTAAAAAAAAATTTTTTTAAATGTGGGGGAATTGAAAAGGAGATCCATAATTTGACCAAATTAGAAATCCAAAATTTACTAAAAGAATTTAACAATAGAAAACTAAAAAGGGTGTCAATCAGCTTTTGTGTCTCTAAAACACAGATTCTAAATTAACTCCAATCTCTGCGGAGCTGCACAAAGTGGCAAACCTTCATGGCCTCAACTGATACTGAGGCTCAAATTACAGTTATGCCTGGGTATTTCACTAAATTTAAAGGTACCCCATACTCTTAGGGGAGTTACCAAAAGTAAAGTAGAGGACAAACAGGTATGCTTCACCTTACCCACTGAATACTACCTTGTCTAAATTCCCCATGGTCTTAACACCCCTTTCCTTAACATATCCCATAGTGGACATGGATACTCTGATCCAACAAGCAATAACCTGAAATAAAATGAAATCTTTGACACTTAAAATCAGCTTGACAAAATGGGACTCGATGGACTCAAAATGAGAATATCCCTCCTGGGTTAAAATAGTTAATATGGCCTAATATAAATTAAAACAAGGTCGACAGAAATTAAGACCCATTCTACAAAGTGTACTTGAAGGAGGCTATTGTTTCTACTATCCTCCCATTTAATAGTGATGTTGAGCATCATTCCTTTTTCTTTTGTCACTTGTGCTTTTTGGTGTCACAGCTAAGATGAGTTTACTAACCCAAGGTCATAGGAATCTTACTCTTATGATTTCTCCTAAGAGTTTTATAGTTTTAGCTCTTATATTTAGGTCTACAATCCATTTTGAGTAAATTTTTATGTATAGTGTAAGGAAGGAGTCCAACTTTATTCTTTTGCATGTGGATATCCTGTTGTGCCAGCACCATTTGTTAAAAAGACTACTCCCTCCTCATTGAAATGTCTTGGCATCCTCGTTGAAAATCAAATGCCTTAAATATATACCTTAATATCACCTTAAATATAAGGGTTTATTCCTGGACTTCCAATCTATTATATTGATCTATATATTTATCCTTATGCCAGTACCATACTTTCTTCATTACTGTACTTCTGTAGTAAGTTTTGAAATTGGGAAGTATAAGTCCTCCAACTTTGTCTTGTTTTTCAAGATTGTGTCTTTTATTCTGGATCCCTTGCATTTCCATATGAATTTCTACAAAAAAAGCCAGCTGGGATTTTGATAGAGATTGTGTTCAATCTGTAGATCAAATTGGAGAATATTGTCATTTTAATAATATTAAGACCTAGAATCCATGAACATAGGATATCTTCCTATTCATTTAGGTCTTCTTTAATTTTTCAATAATGTTTTGAGTTTTTGGAATATAAGTTTTATACTTCTTTCGTGAAATTTGTTCCTAAGTAATTTATACTGTTAAGCACTATGTTAAATGGAAATATTTTCTTAATTTCATTTTTATATTGTTCATTGTAAATGTATAAAAATAGAATTGATTTCTTTCTATATTGATCTTGTATCTTGCAATCTTACTACTTCATTTATTAGTTCTAGTAGATTTTTAGTGGATTCCTTGGGATTTTCTAACATGTAAGATCATTTGATTCCATCATCTGGCTGCTGACTACTTTTAGACTCCATTTTTCTTCCCTTCCTTTTTGCCCCACATCTGGCAAACCAATAAAAAAGCTCCTTCGCTTGGCACTAGCAGGGAAGTTCAAACTCCACAAACACTAGCCTTCAGCTGGGAACTCTCATACCTGCTTACCCCTAAGAACAATAAAAACCACTTGCCCCTTCTTCACTCAAACCAAGTAGATCAGCTTGGGTGCTTCCTTTGCTCTCCCCAGAAAGCCTCATGATGAGAAATAAACGTTTCCATTACTCTCTTGGTGCATGTGTGGCATCATTAATCTTGACATCTGAATCAATTGGGGGAAAGGGAGTATTGATCGCACCTTCTGTGGGACAACCACAAGACAAATAGCAAAAAATAGAAACAATTCAAACATCCTACAACAGGCACAAGGTTAAATACAGCCATTACAACTTATATATTTGAAAACCACTTAATAATATCGGCATACTCTCATGATATACTATTGTGAAAAAAGGAACACAAAAATGTATATGCAATATAATCTCAGTTTTCATTTTAAATATATGCACACATACATATGTAGAATAAGGAATGAAAGAAAACATGTTAGAAGTATTTATTACTGGGTGGTGGGAACACAAGTTTGTTTTTATTCTTTATAATTTTATATATTTTTCAAAGTTTTTATGAAGAACATTTATTATGTATTTTATCATTAATAAGAACAAAAAAGAGCTAAAAACCCTACCAAGGAGCCATAGCCCTAACCTAAAAATAGAGTTAGGTGCTATATCACTTGACCTGGCTGAAGAATAAAGGTAGATTCCCAAGGCTTTATTCTGGGGCACCTGTCTTTTGTTAGCTTAATTAGGCCCTTGGATCTACTTAATTATAATTTCCATTGGTGCTGAATTGTCATTTCAACAAAAATAAGCATTGAAGCAAGTTTTCCTCTAAAAAGCATGTGGTTAGCATAATCTTTGTAAAATAAACACATTCAAGTAACAACAACAACAAAAACGCTCACGCAAAAACTTTTGGTTGGTTTTGGTATTTACAGAGTGCTGATTCACCTTCCATAACATCTCTTCTCCTTGTCCCCATGCCCCATTCTGCAGCTATGAGTCTAGGTCTCCCTTCATTATCCATCACTAACTCTAATCAGGGTTTTCTAATTCTGCTGTTTCCCAGATTTCCCAAGAAGGCTGCTGCCAGAGGTATACTTGTAAAATGTAGATCCCCCCCAATTTTATAACCTTAGCAATATCTCAAATTTGGCAAGGCATAGTATATTCTTCATAATGTGACTGTTGGCTTATTTTCTAATGCTTCCTCACTTTGAACGTAATTCTTCAACAATATCAAATGACCTTCAGGCCAAACCTGCCATGCTTTCACACCTCTATGCCCTTTGCCCAGAATGCCTTTTCCTCTTTGCATCCTCCTTATCTTCAGATGAAGTGTTTCTTCTACTGCCTTTCTGGATCCCTCTCCATTCTAGCAGCACCTTCAGTTGCCTCCTATGTGTCTTATTGCATATTAAACAAACCTTCATGGCAGCACCACACCGCACTAAAGTAACTTGTATGGTAGGATAATATTTTTGAAACGTTTCCTTGGACCACTGGCCATTGGTCTTCTTCCATGCTGTCTTCCTCTATCCCTGTGGTTTTAACTGTTTTCCTGATTCCCAAAATCTCTGTGAAGTTGTCTCACTGTATATTGCTGGGAGGACAGTGTAAGCAAGGCAGATGTAGGTTATAGAGCTCCTCATTCATGCTTTATTAAGAATAGTTCCATTTTTATCTACATTACAACCTGGTCTTCAAAGAAGGAATCCGTTGGAAGACAGGCTTCAATAGTTATAAAAAACTCCATAGCTTAACCTGAAGAAGACCGGACAGACATAGAGTGTGGGCCATGAAAGGGTAAATATAGTAGGGAAATGGGGACAGGATCTTTCTCACAGATGGGATAGTGGCTGAAGCTCTGGCAAGGTAGATAATCACGTCCAGGGTCACAGGCTCTGGAAGACCTCACCTCAACAATGATCATGAGTCATCCATTTGTACAATAAAATTCCAGAGTCAGAAGGAATTACAAAATTATCTATTTCATCTTCCTCACTGGACAGGGAAATTAAGAGAAATTAAGTGGCTTCCTCAGGATACCTGATCACATCACAACTTCATGGTAGCCTGAGGATTAGAATTTGCTTCTTCTGGACCCCCTGTCTGTGCTCTTCCCACTACATTGAGTCTACATGTAAGATCAGTCTTTTCTGTGATTCTTGGGAAACTGCGGTTACTAGCTGAAAGATTCCAAGCATCACTGTTCATTTTACTGCTCTCTGATAGGGAAGAAAATGATTTTAGCACCAGTCTCCTGAAAAAAAAATGCCACAAATTTGTGTCTGAAACTTGTAAACATCAGGGGATTTGGGACACTCAGCTACTTTTATAGCCTGGTTGGAGCACACCAATCCTAAACGTCAGCCCAGAGCTGCCTTTTCAGTCCCTGCTAGCAGCCCAGGCACTCAGCTGGGGTCTGAGTTTGAGATAATCCAGACCAAAACCACTGCCCCCTCACCTCAACACACACACACATTGAATATCACTCATTGTGGCTTAAACCAGTGTCCCTGTGCCAGCAGTGACCTGGATGCTATGCCAACCATAAAGCCAAAAGGGAACCTCTTAGAAATGAGATGGCTCATGAAATTCTGTCTTTGCACAGGCAGCCTTAATCTTTTTCAGTCAAATTGCTACTCTCGGATCTTTCTCTGCTAACCATCATTCAGTGCCACAGGGGAAGAACAAACTGATTTTTGTTTCCCAAAATTAAGCAAAGTATTTTGTAGTATTTGTGTAATCTAGTATTTTTTAGGGGTTGCATTTATCATCCCATAACATTTGGAGAAGTTAGGACCTTCCATGCCCCTTGCTTGTTAGCATGCATACCTAGCCCCTGTGTTGCTTAGAAGTTCCCATATAAGCATCATTTCAAGGAATGCTGGGAAATGGTTAGAAACTAAGGTTGCAAGATGCTTTAAAATGTTGCAATGTTCTCTGCCTCTTTTTGGTAGAGACAGATCAACTCTCTCAACTCTTCATCACTCATGTCCAGTGTAGCAAATACATCTCATCTGATTGGTAATGGCTGCCTATGCCCTATCTTGGAAAGGATTCTGGGGTCCTGTTTGGGTACAGGGAAGGAGTGACATAATAGATTAGTGATATACCATGGCCTGGGCTATAGGAAAATAATCAGCAGATGGTTTTCATCCCTTATGTAGAGCAATGAGACTGAAGCTAGAGGAGGAGATGGGGGAGGTGCATACTCATTCTGTGGAGCCCTGAGCTAGGCTTCTAGTCTCCTCTGGAGATAACACTGGCCTGGCAATCCAACACATAGCTGGCCTTGCTCTGTTCCACTCTGCCTCTCTCCACAACCTCTGAATAACACCATTCTCTTTTCATAATCTGACAACACTCCATCACAAGGCCTGTAACTCTTAGACTTTAGACAAGATAGAAGCTACTTTAAGATATACATTTCTGCTGAAGATAAACTTTAAAAGGAAAGATTCCAAAAGGCATATGTCCTTGGTTCATATCTGGCATATGAAAATTGATTATGAGGCAGATATAAAAGTTTTTGGATGGATGTAGAAGAGGGATAGACCGATGGATCTCGTGCAGACTTATGACTTGATTGCCAAGAAGTTCAGAATCATATAAAGTTTATGGTGGAAGTTTCTCCCTCTTCTCTATGACTCATTCCATCTCCCCCACCGCCATTGACCCAGCCAACCTCTTCTATCCCAGGGGTTCTCAAAGGGTGGTTCCTAGACTAGCAACATCAGTATCACCTGGAAACTTGTTAGAAATGCAAATTCTCAATCCTACTTACTCACACACTTACTCTACTCAAACTTACTTATTCATCCTTACACTACTCTAGTTATTCTCGTATTTACTAGTTCAGAATCTCTGGAAGTGGGCCTCAACAACCTGTTTTTAAGAAATCCACTTGATTCTGATGCATGCCAAAGTTTGAGAACCAACATCCTGCAGTATTGCCTAATAGAATTTTCTGCAATAACAGAAACTATGTCCTATGTTTGTGTTGTGCGATATCATAGTCACTAGCTACATGAGGCTACTGAGCTCTTTAAATGTGCAAATGAGTTACTAAATTTTAAATTTTATTTAATTTTAATGAATTTAAACATAAATAACAGTGTGGTAAGTGGCTACCACACTGACAGCACAGCTCTAGGATAGTAGTATTTAAATATTTTGGGTTCTTGGAGCTTTTTTAGAATCTTATAAAAATTATAAACACTATCCCTAGAAAAAAAGGCATATATCCCAATGAACAAAATTTGGTAAACAATTTCTGTAAGTCCAAGGGAGTTGCAAAGCATTCGAGACAATCTACTGAATATCCACTCTCAAAATTTCCAGCAGCAGAATTTATAATTTCTAGGTTGTAGTTAAACTGTTAAAATAAAGCATCTCTATGTACATCATGTGGAACTTATTTTCTGGATGAATGAAAACACAGATTTGTGTACATTGAGTTCCAAGAGAAGTGTTTAAAAATATTTCACCAAAATAGCAAACCAATTTCCTGGACTCAGAAGTGGCTGTGATGCTGAACATTAGGAACCCAAGCAAAGTTAAACAAATATGTTAAAATTCTAATTATGCCTAAGATAATGTCTCCACATATTCCTCAATTGCTGTCAATGGTATGTGTGGCAAAAGTGATCAGGTCAATAGGCTATGAGACATAGTACAGAAGTGTCTACACTTCTTGGATATCTTGTAGGATGGAGGCCACCTTCCCAGGGAAGACTATTCTCTTGTATAAGAAATGATTTGCATGTGGAAGGTAAATTCTATCCCCTATCCCTGTGATCATTTCTGATGTACAAATGGGTAGTCCTGAACCATACTGTATGCTCCAGTCTCCTAGTTTTCAATGTTCTTCTATGACAATTAAATCCCGTCATCTTTATAGGCTCAGCTCAAATGCCTCCTCCTCCGTCCAAGACTGACCTTTATATTTTACAAAATCTTAGTCCATGCATCCAAAAACAATCCCAGCATTTGTAACATTCACTTAAAATTTCATGCACTATAGTTTCATCTTCTCAGTTATAAGTTCCTACAGGGCAGGGACAATATCTTTTAACTTTCTTTAACCTGCATATTTTCTACCTCAGTGCTGAGAACAAAGTAGGTGTGTATAAACACTTACAAGTAAATAACCTAACTCAGATTCAACTAGTATTTCAGTGCTCACTATGAAAGAAATATTGTGTTAGATAATATCTCATGTGTCCTTGCATTCAGTCACCACAACAACCCTAAGAGGAAAATTGCATTACATTCATTTTGAAGATAAGGATATGAAGGCTCAAAGATACTGGACAAATTTTCTAATCCCAGTGCAAAATTAAATTTAAGTATGGGCATTAGAGTTAAGACACCTGGGTTCATACAGCAGGTTTACCACCTACAACAGTATGATACTGGATGTGTTATTTATGTGAAACCTCAGTTCTTCCATTTAAAAAATGGAGCTCTTAATTATACTTACTCATAGGGAGGAAATAAAATAATATTAGTGCTTAGAATAGTGTCCAGATTATGGCTTCTAAATATCTTTGTCCAATAAAATTTATCAGGTTTCCTTTGAGAAATGACTGACTCTGAGGCTAGGGTGAGAAAAGTATAAGGTAAGCCTGGAACAGAAAATAAGGAAGAGAATAATAAATAAATGGGAGTACAACAAAAAAAATGCAAGATTCAAATGGAAGGGTCTCCAACTGGAAAAATACTAATTCACTCAACAAAATAAATAATGGTAGTAATGTATTTTAACCTATAGGTTAAAGAAGGACCCACGAGACCATAATGAAATTAATTGATTAATTAATTAATAGGAGAGCATGATACACTCTCCCTTAAAGTAGAATTTCAACTAATGAATGGAAGGAACAATGGAAGTAGAAAATCCCCTTTTGGCAAACACCACAGTAATAACTGTTGCAGGTAAATACCACCAATGGATGCTAAGATTGGGGAATGAGACTATGATAAGAAACAAGATATTTACATAGTCTCAGAGTATCTTAGCACAGGAGACTTATTAAATACAAAGGCAAAATAGCAACTTTACAGTAGAGAAACCTGACAGACACTACCTTAACTAAGTTATTAAAGTTAGCTTCACTCATAAATGGAACAAATTAATATCGTGTACCTCCTGATATAATGCACTGAGAAGGACACAACATACTATTCTTGTCAAATGTGCATTGCCTGAATTTACTCTAAAGAAATATCTAAAAAATCCAAATTGAGGGATATTCCATAAAATAACTGGCCAGTACTCTTCAAAACTGTCAAAGTCTTTCTTGAAAGACAAAGAAAGAATGAGGAATTGTTTCAGATTAAAAGGAACTAAGGAGAGATAATGACTAAATGCAACATGTGATTCTGAGTTGGATCCTATACCAGAAAAAAGAACATCAGTGCAAGGGAAAAATTTGATAAAGGTCTTTAGATGAGATAATGATATTACATCAAAATTTGATAATTGTACTATGGTTACAAAAGGTGTTAACCCTTGGGAAAGCTGGGAGAATTCTTTGGACTAACTTTTAAACTTTTTGTGAATTTAAAATTAATTCAAAATGAAAAGCTGAAAAGAAAAAAAGCATAGTGCTTGATACCTAGCAAAACTCCAGCAATGTGGAAACCCAGATGTC
The DNA here is from genome assembly GCF_041296235.1 of Equus asinus. Lineage (NCBI taxonomy): Eukaryota > Metazoa > Chordata > Mammalia > Perissodactyla > Equidae > Equus > Equus asinus. The sequence continues at coordinate 64,583,692 of NC_091791.1, read as the reverse complement.
CATCAACCGATGGATGGATGAGTGGATGTAGCATATCTATGCAATGGAATCTTATTAGTCTATTAAAAGGGTTGAAATACTCACACATACTACAACATGAATGAACTGTGAAAACACCACACTAAGTGAAAGAAGCCAGTCACAAAAGACCATATTCTACGATTCCACTCATATGAAATGCCCCAAACATAAAAATCTATAGAGACAGAAAGTAGATTAGTACTTGACAGGGATTGGGGGGTACAGGAGAATGGAAAGTGACTGATAATGGATATGAGTTTTCTTTTTGGTGTGATAAAAATGTTCTAAAATTAGATAATGGTGACAGTTGTACAACTCTGTAAATATACTAGAAACACCTAAAGCATTACACTTTAAATGGATGAATTTCATTGTATGTGAATTTTATCTCAGTAAAGTTTTTTTCTTTTTTTTTTTTTAAAGAATATTGTCTGGCATATAATAAATGCTCTAAAAATGTAGCACATGATGATGATGATGACAATGATCACTAGTACTATTACTATCCTCATCATTGTTTTTTCCTCACTGGAGTTTATGGCCTTTTCAGCATTAACTTGTAAGGCTTATAAATACACTAGGGGGAAAATGACTTAGTTATTTGTTAATTATCTTTTCCTATCCACTGGGGAACCAAACAATCTCTCTCTTCCCTAACTGAGGGAAGATCAAGGGTTAAAGGAGGACCCATTTCAGTTGCAAGCACTGATGAAGATGCTAGAAAACCAGGGCAAACTGTAATCGAGAGGAGAGATATCAATCTACTTAGCTTTTATAGATTTATTTTGGTTTGTCTTTCTGTTTACTAAAAAACAAATTAAAATGATGTTTTTTCATCTTTCAAAAGGTTGCATTACTGCCAAGCATCCTTGTTTAGCCATCAATCCTTTAAGTAAGGAAATCTCCAAGCATGTTTGTTGCAGTTGCAAAGAACTGACCAGGCCGACAAATACTGAGAAGTTTTATAGGAAGGGACTGGGAGAAAAACCCTAAAGCACTGTGCAAGACAGCCAGGGGGAACTTATGACATACGCAGGGGGCACCTTGTAACAGAAACACATTTCATCCCTGGGTGCTTGCAGACCATCCTGTATCTCTGGAAGTGGAAATGCTGAAGCCAGAGTGAACAACACACCTTCTCTCAGTCTCAGCAGAGCCTCAGAGAGCTAAGGGCTGCCGTCAATCTTGGGAAGACTCCAAATGCAGTATTTGGCTGGGATTTATGAGAGGCCTTTGAGGCTTGCTCATTGGTGGTCACAACCCCAAGTCCTTGATTATTGTGAATGAAGCAAAGCCAAAGAAAACAATGCTGATGGCTGAGCACAGGAAGAGCTAGCTCTGTAGTGTCACAATCAAAACTCACCAACAATTGTTCCTATTTTCAAGCCCATGGAATAGGCTTTTATGAAATTAATAAATGTCCACAAAGGTCTCCTCAAGAGGAAGCTCTGATATTCTGGGAGAGAATGGAAAAGGGAGAAGGCCAAAAGTATTGCTCTCTGCAGCTACATTCTTAACTAATTTGTTCCGAATATCCTCCAGTTATACATGTGAGAAATGACATCTGAGGGCAAGGGGCAACAGTTCAGAGATAAAACAAGTTGAAGGCATTTAAAGTACTTGCCAAGGAAAAGTGCTCATCTGATAAAAATTTAGACAGGAAGGATGCCAAAAACCAGGAGAGACACAACTGAGAGATGTGATGAGGTGATTGCTGCTTCAGCTGTCAGACTTGTCAATGGTCTAGAGATGCCAGATTTTAACTCAAATGCAATGTCAGCCCAAGAGCTGCCTCTATTTCCCTGCATGGTTTTCATTAAGAAAGCACTAAGACTTGGTTCCAACTATAAATATACTACTTGGGACCAGTTCAAGACGTAAATTTGTTGGTTGATCTGTCTCCTCTTCAAAAACGGATTGAAGTAGGAGGAAGAGAATACAATCTGACACCCTTACAGTCACCCTAATGGAATGGAACCAGCTGGGGTTTACTTGAGTTGGAGTTGTGGGCATGTTGGAAAACAAGACGTGAAGGGCAGAGTGGACTTGAATTGCCTTGAGGAAGGCAAAATTTTCCATAATAGTCTTTAAGGGTTTCCCCAAAAAACAATGGTAAGAAGAGTGGCAACTCCTCCACAATTCTGGAATATCAAACCAGATCAGGATTCTGTCTGACCACAAACACTGGCCATAAAAATAGGCCTAGGTACATGCGGACAATAAGACTGTAAGCAACACTGTATTCCATCTGCTTGCTTAAAATATATAAGATAAATATATTAAGAGAAAGATTGAACCTTTTTTTTAAAGGAAAGAAGACTAGGGCCATGGAACTGCATGCCCCCATTAAAGAGATGTCAAGGAACTGGGTGAAGGAAAAGAGACGTTTTAAGGCTACTAATACAATTCTTGTTATTAAATGCTTATTTGTTTTCCTTCAAAGAATGATTTTCCCCATATAGTCCACACAACTGATCATAATGAATCTTTTCAATGCCTTGGAAGACTAGAAACTTATACCTCACTCCACCCACCAACACACAGTTAAAGAATAGATGGAATATCTTCTTAGACAGTTTAAAAGTCACTATTACAACATCAGAGCCTCATTCTTCTTGTTGTTCCTGTCAACTCAGTATTCTCTCTAACTTCCACACTTAGCAGAGTACAACCAGGCATTTTTAAACAATCTACTTCTTAGCCAGATATGCATATTCTCCTTGGTGTGACAAACACTCATATTTAGCTCCCAAGGCATTGTCCCCCAATCAGGGCCAGGAGATTGAGGAAACACTAACAAGTTCCATGCAAAGATGGCTTGGCCTGCATCTCTTTCACTTAACAAGCACACAGCAGTGTTTGAAATATAATAATCAATAGCCAATGAGCTTAAAAAAGGTGTTGGGGTCAAAAGAGGGTTTTCTGATACTTTCAATTCCAACTAAGATGAGATAACAGGGAGCAGATTTACCCCTCACCTCCGGAAACAACTAAAACACTGGACAAAATATACAAAACAAGAGTTTTTAGTCATTCGATGTATGGCAGCACAGGATAGTGTGCCCTAAGAAGAGAAATAAATGAAGTGACCTCCAGGATTGCCTCCATTTACTACCTGGAAAGAATTTCAAGCTCACACCACAGGAAACAGGGAACCCAAGTAGAACCCAGAGTCTCTCTGAATAGAGGAGGTGGGGCTGTGAGAAAAGGTGGGGTAAGGTGACTAGAGTTCAAAGGGCAGACGACTGAAGAGGAGAGAGCTGCACCAAAAGAGCTCCAGAAAGCTTCAGAGAATTTGCCTCAAGTCTTTAGCTGATCAGGGCATGTGTATAAGGCATGTACATGAGTCTTGGAAGAGAATTACCTGAAAGGAACATAGGCAACAATCCCCAGACATTATGCAGAGCTGGGAAGAGATCATGTTCTCACCAGATAGAATGGAAAATCTGGTAAATCCTGGGGCTTTGAATAGAGTACCCAGAGGGATATAAGCTCAACAGCAGGGCAAAATTATCCCTAGATTAAGGCTGCTTTTGTCCCAACTAACAAAGTTTAAAAGCAAGTTGTGAAAGGCAATAAATCAATAAAAAAATAAAATAAAAGCTATATCCATTGGAAATGAAGAAATAAAATTGTCTATATATCTACATGATTGTCTACATGGAAAACCCCAAGAAATCTACAAAATAACTCCTAGAACCAATGAGTGAGTTCTATAAGATGGCAGGATACAAGATCAACACACAAAAATCAATTGCATTTTCTACATACTGACAATGAATGAGTGAAATCTGAAATAATAATGCAATACCATTTACAATTGCTGAAATAATATGAAATTCTCAGGTATAAATCTAATGAGGTATGTATAGGATCTTTATGATGAATATTATAAAAAGCTGGCAAAAGTAATTTTTAAAAGACTTAAACACTTGGAGAGGCATACCATGTTCATGGATTGGAAGGCCCATCATAGTAAATATGTCAATTCTTCCTACATTGATCTGTAGGTTTAATGCAATACCTATCAAAATCTCAACAAGTTTCTTTATAGACATAGACAAGCTTATTCTAGTATTTACGTGGAAAGATAAAAGAGCTAAAATAGCCAAAACAAATTGGAAAAGAATAAAATAGACAAAATCATTCTTCTTAAGGTTTATTATGTAAGTGTAGTAATCAAGATAGTATGGTATTGGTGGAGAGATAGATTTATCAATGGAATAATGTAGAGAATTCATAAAAAGATCCATACAAATATGATCAATTAATTTTTGAGAGAGGAGCAAAAGAACTCAATGGAGGAGGAAGAGTGTTTACAATAAAAGATGCTGCAGGCAACTGGACATTAATTAGCAAAAAAAAAAAATAGAACCTCAACCTAAACCTCACACTTTATACAAATTTAACATAAAATGGTTTGACTTAAATGTAAAACATAAAACTCTAAAACTTTCAGAAAAGATCTTTTGGGATCAAGGACTAGACAGAGTTCTTACAGTTGAGACCAAAGCACAATCTATGAAAAATTAATATATCGGACCTCATCAAAATTAAAAACTTTTATTCAATGAAATATCTTTTTAAAAAGATGCAAAAATAAAAGTATATTCTCTAGAAAAAATTAATTAAATTAGAAGTCAATAACAGAAATGTAACTTCAAAATCCCCAAAATTTGTAAAGAAATTATTAAATAAAGCTATGAGTCAAAAAATAAATTAGAAAGTTTTAAAAAGTAATTAGAATAAAAATACAATATATCAAAATTTTCAGGATGCAAATGAAGCATTACATAGAGCAAAATTTATAGCACTAAGGATTAATATTAGAAGAGAAAAAAGGTCTCAATTCAATGACTTCAGCTTCTAGTTTTAAAAACTTAAAAATGAGGAAATTGAATGCAAAGTAAGCAGCAGAGAAATAATAACGATAAGAGTAAATATCAATAAAATTGAGAACAGCAAATAGAAAGAAAATAATATCAAAGATGATCTTGGAAAAGATGAATAAAACCATATGCCTCTAGTCAGACTTAATCAGAAAAAAATGAGATAAGACATAAATAACTAATATCAGGAATGAAAAAGGTAACATCAATACAGATTCTACAGAAATTTAAAAGATAATAATGGAACTTTATCAACAATTTCATGCCAATATTTTTGACAACTGAGATGAAATGGACAAATTCCTTGAAAGATACAAAATACGAAAGTTCATTCAAGAAAAAATGGATAGCCTGAGTAGCACCATATATATGAAATAAAATTAATTTTTAGTTAAAAATTCTCCCTAAGATCAGGAACACAGGATGGCCACTTTTACCACTTCTATTCAACATTTTACTGGAGGTTCTAACCTGTGTAATAAGGGGAGAAACAGAAACAAAAGGCAACCACTTTGGAAATGAATCAGTAAAACTGCTCTCATGTGTGAAAGTCATCATCATCTATGCAGAAAATCACACAGAATGTACAAAAAAAGCTACTGGAGCTAAAAATGGGTTTATTCAGGTAACAAAATATAAGAACAACATATGAAAATCAATTGAATTTACTGATAAAAGCAACAAACAACTAGAAATTGAAATTAAACAATAGCATGAAAATATGAAATACTAAGGAATCAATTTGTAAACTGAAAAATACAAATAATTGCTGAGAGAAATTAAATATACCTAAATAAATGAGAAATATGCAACGTACATGGACAGGAAGAATCAATATCATTAATATTTTGATGCTACCCAAACTGATCTATAGGCTTAACAAAAGTCCAATCAAAATCCCAGCAGGATTTTCTTTTAGAAGCTGGCAAACTAGTTCTTAAATTTATACACAAATGCAAAGAACAAAATAGCTAAAATAACTTCAAAAAAGTCGAACAACTTTGGAGAATTTACCCTCCCTGATTTACACTGAACACAATATAAAACTACAGAAATCAAGACTATGGTACTGGCATTGAGATAGGCAAATAGATTAATGAAACAAGATGGAAAGTCTAAATTATGTAATGTTATAAACCACTGTTACTGCAATAAAAAAGAATCAAAAATTAAAAAAAAAGAAAAACAAAATGGAAAGTCTAGAAATATACCCAAATGTATGCAATTAATTCATTTGTTTTACAAGACATCAAGGCAATTCAATGGGCAAAGGATCATCTTTTAAACAAATGGTGCTGGTGCTGTAACAATTAGATAGTCACGTGCCAAAAAAAAAGCACCTTGATCGTTACCTCACACTTTATACAAAAATTAACTGGAAAGAGATTATAAATCTAAATGTAAGAACTAATACTATAAAACTACCAGGAAAAAAAAAAGAGGAAAAATTTCTAGTAAACTTGCGTTTGGCAGAGATATCTCAAATATGACTCTAAAACCAAGAACTATAAGAGAGAAAATCAATAAATCAGACTTTATTAAGATTAAAAACTTTCATTCTTCAAAATAGTCTGTGATGGAAATTTAAAAAATAATAAACTACAGCCTGGGAGAAATATTTGCAAAACATATACCTGATAAAGAACTTATATACAGAATATATAGAGCGCTCTTATAATGAGAAAACAACCCAATAGAAAAAATAGGCAAATGATGTGAAACAGACATTTCACCAAAGTACATATATGGATGGAAAATAAGCACATGAAGGAATTGCTCAACATCATTTTCCGTTAGAGAAATGTAAATTAAAACCACAATTAAAAATCATTACACCTTAGAATGACTATGATTAAAAGATTGACTATACCAAGTGTTGCTAAGGATTTGAAGCAACTGAAACTCTTCTATACTGCTGGTGGAAATGTGGAATGGTACAACTACTTTGGAAAATAGTTTAGCTGTATCTTTAAAGGTTAAACGTACCCCTATCATATAAAAGCATTCATACAAAAATGTTTTCAGCTGCTTTATTTGAAATAAAGTTAAAAATTGGACCTACCCTAAATATCCACCAAAAGGTAAATGAAGAAATTATTGTATATCTATAGAATGGAATATTAGTCAGTAATAATTTGTCAGATCATAGACTGCTAAGAGGCAGGAGAAAGAGATTACAAAGTGGTACGAGGAAAATTTGGGGAGTGATGTGATAATGCTCAACATCTTGATTGTGGGGATAGCTTCATGGGAAAATAGACGTTAAATTTTATTAAATTGTACACCGTAAATATGTGTAGTATATTGTATTTAAATAATAGCTCTATCAAACTATAGAAAAAGGGAGAAAAAAGAGAACTTTTTCTTCCAGTGTTATGGAATTTTTACTGACACTCCATGGAGATCACCAAAAATAAGTGAAAGGTTAGAAACTAGGACCTGTAGTTACAGTGTTTTCCTATAGTATTTTTATCCAAACCACTTAGAAAAAGGAAAAATAACTTGTAATTTGAGTACCTACTATTTCTAGGCTTTTAATATATGATGTCACTGTTATCCCACACACTCTACTAGATTATTATCCTTAGTTTAGAAAGGAGGAAACTGATGGCTAGGGAGGTTAAGTTACCACGAATGTGGTACTAGTCAACAGATTAAGATCATAGAGTCTGGAGCACAGGGTTTTGAATCCCAGCTCTCTCTCTTAGTAGCTGTGTGATCTTGGGCAAGTTGCTTAACCCCTCTATGTATCAGTTTCCTCATCTGAAAAGACAGATTACAATAGTACCTACCTTATAGGGTTATGGCATATATAAAGAGCTCAAAAAACGTTAGTTTTAGTTGTTATTTTTTCCTATTTCTTATTCCCACTAACAAATTGTAAATTCTTGGAAGATGTGTCTTATACTCACTCTACCTCAAACATCATAGGTTCTCAAGAGCTGCGACAGACATGCCAGAGGTATCCCAAATCCCCACGGTCAAATCCAGTCTCATTATATCTCCTAGACTTTACTTTGGCATTCTCCCAACTAGTTACAGTATCATAATCCTCACATGCATCCAAAGTCCTCTCTCTGAATCATCTTTTAATGCACCCCTTCTTCATCTTCCAGAGAAAATCACTTCCCAAGTATCCTCGACCTTACCTCCAAAATCTCTCTCCTCTTTCCCCCGTATTTTCTACACCTTAGCTCAACTTCAAGCCCCTGATATCTTTTGCTTATGATATTATAATCATCTACTGGTCTTTTTGATGTCTTAATGATCCACTAATATGTATAAGCAATGTCGTAAATCTCTAGTATACATAGGATTATAGGATGCAAACCTAGAAACCAAGATTAAAGAGGCCAATGATAGGGCCTAGAAATGTGCACATTTAACACGCCTCACAAGGGGTCTGCATGCAGCTGGACATGAACCATACTTGGATAATCATTGTCCTACATGTTATGACTGCCTGAGGAAGAAAACTTTCCATCTTAGTAGGAGCAAATTGGCCTTTATTCAGATATCTAGCTTGAATATCTTTATTAGTTGTCCAAAAATAAAGAGTTAAAACTGTATCTGGGAGCCCCTATAAACCAGAGAGTGTCGGAGGAACCTCCATTATTTCCCCTTTTCCCTCCAGCCCTGTCCCAAGGCCAGTGCCACTCACGGACCTGATCTGCCTTGGCAGCCATGCCAGTGGCAGCAGCATAATCAGCTAAAACCCTGAGAAAAGATCTGTCTCCCTAGCCAGAGTTACAAGAACAAAGCAGCCTCTGCTGTCCAGAGAGTGTGGTGGAAATGGCCATTTCTTTTTTCTTTTTTCCCACTCTCTTTTCCCCAAAATGGTCCCAGTCACACCGAATTGTGTGACAGTGCAGAGACCTAAAACCCTGATAGAAACCTGATTTTCTAGCTAAAGGAACCAGAAAAAGGGTCTCTTAGGAGTCATAAAATATTGGGGAAATCTAAGAGAAGAGAGAGCTGGATAGGGAATCTCCTAATTCTGTGTATGATATTACACAAGTTGCAGAACCAACCTTGAGCTGTGTATATGCAGAACAAACCAAAACCAAAACCGAAACCAAAACAACACAGTAGAGGCTTGGAGAACTAATTAAGATATAAAGATATAAACCATGGCCCAAGTCTTGGATGAACTCTGGCTGATGCACACACCGGACCGCCTCAAAGAGTATAGCAAAGGCTATGAAAACTTCACTGGCATTGGAACCACCACCTAGAGAAGGCAAGACAGAATTTGTAGTGTGAACCTCACTGGATTGATTGCTAACAACATATTCCACAGAGTTTTAATGAGAACTATAGCTATATATACATAATATTATAAATGTCACTTCTGGTTCCAAGTAAGATGGAATAAGCACAATTCACCCTATTTCTGTCATAACTGTGATGAAAAACTCTGGAGTAAAACATAATAAAGCATCTACCAGAAGACTCTGAAAGGGGATCACCGTAGGAGAAGTAGGCGAGGATGTCAGTACTCCAAGGATGGCTCACTGGTGAGCTCCCTGTTTTGCTTTTGTTGTTTGTTTTGTTTCTGCCTCCTATACATAGCAGCCTGGGAGCTATAGCAGCCTTCAAACTTCCAATAGATGCAAACATAAAAAGCCCCTATGGAGAACAAGGATAAGAATTACAGTGGACTTCTTGTCAGAAATCATGCAAGCAAGAAGAGAACAGAGTAAAATATTTAAAGCAGATTTCTGCATTTCATGAAATTATCCTTTAAAGGTGAGAAATACTTTCTTAAACAAACAAATGTGAGATAATTCATTGCCAGTAGCCCTATTCTGTGAGAAATGTTAAAAGAGTTATTTAAAGAAAAAGAAAATGATATAGGTCATAAATTCAGATCTACATGAAGAAATGCAGAGCACCGGAGAAAGAATAAATAGGGGTAAAATAAAATATTATTTTTATTTTTAATTGATCTAAAAGGTGACTGCTTCTTTAAAGTAATAATAGTAGCACTGTATTCAGTGATTATGGCATATAGATAACTGAAATGAATGACAGAGATTTCATAGGGGACAGGTGGGAATAATTATGAATATCCTGTTATAAGGTACCCACACTATTCATATTCAGTATTGGTACTGGCATAAAAGTAGACATACAGACCTATGGAACAGAATCAAGGGCCCAGAAATAAACCCCCACACACATCGTCAACAAATATTTGACAAGAGGGCCAAGAATACTCTATGGGGAAAGGATGGTCTCTTCAATAAAGGGTGCTGGCAAAACTGGACCTCCACATGTAGAATAATGAAATTGGACCCCTATCTTCACCACTCACAAAAATTAACTTGAAACAGATTAAAGACTTAAATGTAAGATTTGAAACCATAAAACTCCAAGAAAAAAAAATAAGGAAAAATTTACGTGACATAGGTCTTGCTAATGATTTTTTTGATATGACATCAAAGCATAAGCAACAAAAGCAAAAATAATTAAATAGGACTACATCAAACTAAAAAGCTTCTGCACAGCAAAGGGGACAATTAATAAAATGAAAAGGCAATCTATGGAATGGCAGAAAATATTTGCAAACCATATAGCTGAAAAGGGGTTAATATCCAAAATATATAAAGAACTCATATAAATCAGTAACAAACAATCCAATTAAAATTGGGCAGAAGAATGGAATAGACATTTTTCCAAAGATGACAAGGTGAAAATATGGGCAATATCACTAATCATCATGGAAATGCAAACCAAAACTACAGTTAGGTATCACCTTACACCTGTTAGAATGGCTGACATCAAAAAGACAAGAGATAGCAAGTGTTGGCGAGGATGTGGAGAAAAGGGAACTCTGTGCGCTGTTGGTGGGAATGTAAATTGTTGCAGTTACTTATGGAAAACAACACAGAGGTTCTTCAAAAAACTAAAAATAGAACTACTATATGAATCAGCAATTCCATTTCTGAGTACATATACAAAGGAATTGAAATCACTATGTTGAAGAGATATCTGGACCCCCATGTTCACTGCAGCATTATTTACCATATCCAAGACATGGAAACAGCCTAAGCGTCCATCAACAGATGCACAAATAAAAGAACAGGTGGTATCTATACACAATGGAATATGATTCAGCCATAAGAAAGAAGGAAATTCTGCCATTTGCAATAATATGGATGGAACTTGAGGGCATTATGCTAATTGAAAAAAGTCAGACAGAGAAAGACAAATACTGTGTGATTTCACTTAAATGTGGAATCTAAAAAAACTGAACTTGTAGAAACGTAGAACAGATTGGTGGTTGCCAAAGGCGGGGAGTAAGGGGATGAGTAAACGGGTGAAGGTGGTCAAAAAGTACAAATTTCCAGTTATAAGATAAATAAGTTCTGAGAATATAGTGTATAGCATGATGACTACAGTTAATAATACTGCATTGTATATTTGAAAGTTGCTAAGAGAGTAGACCTTAAAAGTTCTCATCACAAGAAAAAAATTGTAACTACCTGAGATGATGGATGTTAACTAAATTTACTGTAGTAATCATCTCACAATATACACCTTTCAAATCATTATGTTATACATCTTAAACTAATACAATGGTATATGTCTTACAGCTCAATAAAACTTAGGGGGGAAAAAAAAGCCAGTCTTCATCTCTATCATAAATGTGCTAAGTTCACTTATCAGAGGAATCAGATCAAGGAAAGGTCATTTTAGGCCCTTTGCCAAAGCTTGAGAAGGAGTCCGTAAGGCTTATCATATCAGGGCTACTGCCTTAGAATTGAACACAGGGTCAGAGACGTGTCCTATAGAGTTAAAAAAAAAGCATATAATGGAATAAAGAAAACATCAACAAGTTTTGACTCTCTGGTTTTAATATCATTTAAGAAAGTTGTAGAAAGGAGGAAGATATCAAGACCTCCTCATGATCCATATTAATTTATTAAACTGCCCATCTTTACATCTTGATGGATCCCAAAGGTAGAAATCAATAAGCTACAAATAAGGGTTTTTCAATTCTAAAGTGCCCCAAAAGTATGAATTACAGCATCTTTTCTAATCTTTCTAAATGCTTCATTTTCAATTTCATACCCATTATTTCTACCATTGAGTCACTACTCCAGTGACAGAACTTCTTATTCCTCAACGTGTAAGAACTGTCTGTAACCTGTTCTTTGAACTTGTTGAGAAATTATTTTTCACTGGGTTCTACTATATAAGTTGAAGTCGTCTTCAAAGATGACAACTCTATGTTGAGTTAAAGAAGCCTGTAACTCACACATACAGGATATCTCCAGGCTGTCTAAATCCTATGCCAGCTATTTCTGTCGAAGAAGAAATTTGTCAAACCATCAAACTGGTTCTTTTATTTCATGTAGACAAAACTGACCAAAGAGAGACAAAGTAATGTTTGGAAAGACTGATGAATCTAGAATTCACTTTAATTCACAAATTATATTCCCGACTTTGTCACAAATGTCATGCATCAATAATGTGAACACAGGTAAAATATTAAACCTACCTGGATCTCAGTTACAACATCTGTAAAATGTGTGCGTTGGCACAGGCATCCTTTAAGATTTCTTCCAGCTCTAACATTCTATAACTCTAGAAATGATTGACTCTTTCACTTTCTAATTCAGTATTTTTGTCTCATGTACAGTATTAAATACTCGACCTGGGTATATAATAAATCTCAGTGCAACATGAAAATAACACCACCATATGGTTTTATCATAGTATAAGTGTATAGCAGTATCATATGTCAGTGGATTCCAACACTAATTCTTCTAGTAAAACCAAATATGTTTGGAAAAAAGTCAATGAAAGAGAGAACTACCTATGGATTTCAGATTTCATCTAATAGCAGCTGAGAAGTCAAAAAAGAAGACACACCATTTTCTTCTAATTTTTCTCTGTTCACCTCTCTGAGATGCAGCTTCCTCATCTGTAAAACTGGGATAATCATAATTAACCTAAAAGATTGATAGGAAAACTAGATGAAACAATGTAAGTAAAGTGATTAGCTTAGAATGTTATTATTCATCAGAAATTCTCTGGGAATCATAATTGTTTTTGCTGCAGAGCCTACTGGGTTGGCAATTTCTTAAGGAATCTTCTAATACCAGAAATTAAACAAGTTGAGGCTATATTCATCTAAATTTCAACAGGCCAGTTAATGGAAGACAAGAAGGGCTAAGACATACATGGTTCATATAGAGTATATTTTCAGTCTTAGGAAAGAAAATGAGGGACAAAACCCCTAAATGCCTTGGACCCTCTACACTTTTCTTTTAGGTACATGAAACAAATCAAGGAAACTTCCATGAAGAACACATACTATTCTTGAAAGTTTCAGATTAGTTTCTAGTAGGCTAGTTAAAAATCATAGCACTTAAGAGTTCAACCATTCCTTAGCAATCAGTGCTTCTCGTCAGGGCATTCTGGACAGGGCAATTATTCACTGTACAGGGCTGCCCTGTGCACTGTATGATGTTAAAGGATCCCCAGCCCCTTCCCGCTATCTGTGGGATCAGAACTGGTTACACAATTTGTGGTGCCTAGTGCATGACGAAAATGCCTGACTCCCTGCTCAAAACTTACTAAGAATTTCAAGATGGTAAGAGCAGAGAATTAAACCAAGCATTGGTCCTTCTGAGCAGGGAGCCCTGTGTGACTGTACAAGTTGCACACCCATGAAGCTAGCCCTGTGTGGGAGAAGCCTTCTCAGTCACTATAACCTCTAAGCCCCTCTCCCCTGCCCTACATTGCCAAGTGCCTCTTTTAAGAACTTTTTAGTCCAAGCTATTGTCTTAGAGATAATAAAACTAGGGCCTTACAAATATGCAAATTGCTTAAAGTCATTTTGGCAAGAAAATACAAATGTAGGATTGAATCTCTGTTTTATGACTTCATTTTAGTTTTTTTTAAAAAATAAAAGCTTTATTGAGATATAATAAACATAGCATAACATTCACTATTTTAAAGAGTATATTCAAGCTTTTTCGTACATTCACAGAGTATACGCAAGCATCACCACAACTTAAAAACATTTTCATCAACTCAGAAAGAAATCTCATGCCCATTAGTAGTCACTCCGCATTTTTCTCCCAAACCCCTAGGCAACCACTAATCTTCTCTGTATCTCTAGAGATTCACCTTATACTACATGTGATCTTTTGTAATTGGGTTCTTCCACCTAGCAGAATGTTTTCAAGGTTCATCCAGGTTGTAGCATATATCAGTACTTCGTTTCTTGTAATTGACAAATATTCCACTGTATGGACACATCTTATTTATCAATCCATCAACTGTTGGAAATTTGATTGTTTCTACTTTTTTTTGGCTATTATGAATAATGATGCTATGAACATTCATGCACAAGGTTTTTTGAGGGGACATATGTTTTCAATTCTCCTGGGCACATACTTAGGAGTGGAATTGTTAGGTCATATGATAACTCTATGTTTAACCTTTTGAGAAACTACCAGATTGTTTTCCAAAGCAGATTCACCATTTTATATTCCTAACAGCAGTGTATGAGTGTTCCAATTCTTCCACATCCTTGCCTACACTTGTTATTGTCTGTCTTTTTTGATTATAGCCATCCTAGTGGGTATGAACCAGTATCTCTGAGGTTTTGATTTGCATGATGGCTAATGACATTGAGCATTTGGTTGTGTATTTATCAACCATTTGTATATCTTCTTTCAACAAATATATATTCAGATTCTTTGTCCATTTTTTTAAATGGGATAATTGCCTTTTTATTATTGAATTGTAAATGTTCTTTATATATTCTGAATATGAGTCCTTTATCAGATATATGATTTGCAAAACACATTCTATGGGTTGTGTTTTCACATTTTTGATGGTGTTCTTTGAAGAATACATGTTTCTTAATTTTGATGAAGTCCAATTTATTTATTTTTATTTTTTGTCCTTTGTGATTTTGATGTCATATCTAAGAAACCATTGCCTAACCCCAGGTTACAAAGATATACACTTATGTTTTCATCCAGGAGTTTTATACTTTTAGGTCTTATATTTAGGTCTTTGATCCATTTTTAATGAATCTTGGTAGGGGTTCAACTTTATTCTATTCCATGTGACTATTGAATTACCTCAGCACCATTTATTGAAATGACTGTTATTTCCCCATTGAATTGTCTTGGTAGCCTCATCAAAAATCAGTTGACTGTAAATGTGATGGTTTATTTCCAGACTTTCAATTCTATGCCATCGATCCATATGTTCATCCCTATGCCAGTACCACACTCTCTTGATTATTTTAGCTCTGTGTAAGTTTTGAAATTGGAAAGAAAGTCCACTGCATTAAATCCCTAAGATCAATTTAGGGGCATAGTGCTCTCCTCACATCCATGCTATTATGATGTAAATATTTTCTTTGTTTTTTCTTCCTTTTTTGGTGAGGAAGATTGGCACTGAGCCAACATCTGTTGTCACTCCTCCTCTTTTTGCTTGAGGAAGATTGTTGCTGAGCTAACATCTATGCCAAACTTCCTCTATTTTACATGGGATGCCATCACAGCATGGCTTGATGAGTGGTGCTAGGTCCATGCCCAGGATCCAAACCTGCAATCCCTGGGCTGCCAAAGCAGAGCACGCAAACTTAACCACTACACCACCAGGCCAGCCCCAATATAAATGTTTTCTTAATTTCATTTTCAGATTGCTCATTGCAAGTATATAGAAATACAATTGACTTTTATATATTGATCTTACATATTGCTTTTTAAATCACTTAAGATAAGAAAGGAGAAGAAATATGCATTTATGTTATCTTTTATTATTATACAATAATCTTTGCTGGTGTTCTTTGTTTTTTAATGTGGTTTTGAATTAATTATCTGGGGTCCTTTGCTTTCAGCCTGAAAAATTTCACTTGCTATTTTTTGTAAGGCACGTCTGATAGCAATAAAACCCATCAGTTTTTGTTCTATAAACAAAATGAATGACTTTATTTCATATTCCCATTTGAGAGATAATTTTGCAGGATATAAGAATCTTATTTGACTGCTATTTTCTTTCAGCACTCTGAATATGTCATCTTACTGGCTTCTTGGCCTCCATTTTTTCTGATGAGAAGTTAGATGTTAATCCCTGCCCATGTAGGGAGAAGGAGTGAGGAGTTATTGCGTAACAGTTATAAATTTTCTTCTTGGGGTGATGAAAATGTTCTGGAAATAGATAGTGGTGATGGTTGTACAATATTGTGAATGTAATTAACACCACTGGACTATACATGGGCAGGAATAGTTTTTGAGGCTAATCTTCAAGGTATCTTATGAACCTAGGAGAGTTCTTCTTACCTGTCTCTTTCCTGTGGTTCTCTCATAAATTTACTGGTCTCTGGTTTAGCTTTTTGCTTTCATAGAGTTATTAGCCTCTTCACAATTGCTTACTACCAAAATATCCACTGTTTATGAAAGTGCCCTTAGCCTTGAACTCCCCCACATTCTGTTTCAAACAAAGTCAGTTCCTTTGGAGAAAGTTTCAGAGCTCTTTGTTCTTATGGACTGCCTCTCCCCATGGGGAAAATCTCTGAGCCACTACTTAAGGCACTGGACAGGGTGTGGTAGGCTCTGGTCTTCTCAGCTTGCTTCTCCCAGTATGGAAGCTCCACCTCACAACCAAATTGAGACAAAAGCAATCAAGGCCAAGGCAAGCCCAGTGGCATAGTGGTTAAGTTCATGCACTCTGCTTCGGCAGTTCAGGGTTCGTGGGTTTGAATCCTGGGCATGTACCTACACACCCGTCATCAAGCCATGCTGTGGCAGCATCCCATGTACAAAATAGAGGAAGATTGGCACAGATGTTAGCTCAGGGACAATCTTCCTCATCAAAAGAAGGAGTAATCAAGGCCCCACCATTACTAGGTTGCTTCACTTGGGGGAGAGCCTCTACCCTACAAGTGGGGGTTGGGTAGAAAAAGAAGCCCCAAAGTTATGGCTGCATTCACCAGGAATTTAACCTCTACAACTCAGTGTTGGAGGAAATAAGAAATGCTGGCAGCTTTCCCCTCTTAGTAAGATACCATATCCCTTGTTTGGGAGCTGAAGGGAGATGGAGCTCCACCTTCTTGGCCATGCCCGCCCAGGGTGGCGTTTCCATCAAACTAAGCTGGGAAGGGGAGGGAGAAAATGGGTCATGTTTCAAGTGCCACAGAATCTCACCGTTCCTTATGAGTTTTAGTGGACTTTCTTGAATAAATATTTCTGCAGTTGCTGTATTCCCCTATGATCATATCCAGAGATGTTAAATGGTTGGTATTTTTTCATAATCTTAAAGAGTGATGCTTGTTTCACTGGGGAGCAGGCCACAGAACTCCTCACACTGCCTGTCTGGAAGCGGGTCTCTCTCTTTATCTTTCCTTTGTTTTAACCATCCCCCGCTCCCCATTTTGATGGCTTGGGATTTTGGTTGATGAGCAAAAAGAATTTGTTGTGGTGCTATCATCCTGTCTTTAGGATACATTTCAGAGTTAGGTGACCTTCCATGTTTTTTCTTGTCTTCTATGACAAGAAGTTTAACTTTAAAATCCCTCCAGTTTTTCCAAACATATGCCTTACTTAAAGGATAGCTATTATCAGAGGTATATACCTGAAAATAATTAAAAAGTAGTAAAAGCAACTGAACTACCTAATTATAAACTCCCTGCTGAATCATCCCTCATGTGAAAAAAAGTGTTTGCTTTGTGCTAACTTTATGTTTCCTGGTCTATGCAAGGTTCAGAACTTTCTCTGAGATTCTTCAGAAAGATCCCAGCCGACTCTGCTTAAAAGCATGCAATAGCTAAATAAAACAGAAATATCCTCCAACACTCCCCCTTAAGGGTCAGCAATTATTAATGAAAAGCAAGCCTCAAAACTTGCCAGCCAGTGATTAACAGACATTTGCTCCGGAACAGTCACATTGTCTCAAATAAAAGAGATGAAGAAGGAAATTAAATTCTTGATGAAATAAATTTTGACTGAAGTGAGAAATCACTCTAAGAAGCTAATTTAAGGAAGATGAAATTAATTTTGGTGACATTTATTCTATTTAGCAAAAATGGTGACAAAACCTATAGTAGCTCTGTTAGCCAGAGATAAGAGGCGAGTAATTTAAGGCTGGGCATAGCCACAGTCCAAGGCGATTTAATCCTGCTGCTACACATCCCTTGTGACCTATCATTAAAGGTTTAAAGCAAAACTGACAATTATTATTAGCTAGTAATTGGATTTCGGAGATTCAGTATAAAGTTAGGATAATTTAAATGACTGTTGACATTGGAAAGATTATGTAAACGCTCTGAATCAGCTGAATTTATCAATTTATTTAGTCTTATAAAACTGAGCATACCCCAGCACCAGGAAACCAGCTCGGGGGGTAGTACTTTCTCGGAATTGTCCTCAGGGAGCTAGCAAAGGCTTGAACTCAGATTTTCTGAAGGTAACACCCAAACCTGCACGCCAAATCTCTGTCAAGAAGGTGAGCTTCTAATATCCAGCTCAGAACCATCCAGACATTTATCCTCCACAGAGGACCCAGTGAGTCATATCTCAGAAAATCAGGGCATCCGAGGAGAAAAATAAACTTGTCACAGGCCAACATTTTATGATATGGAGTTTTAATTATCAAAGCTGAAATTCAGAGACTAAAGATGGAATCAAAAACACAACCATCATTAAAGATTTATGGCAATGTCCTCTGGCCAGCATAATTCCTACAAGGCTACACTCCATAAATAACGATATAAACCCTGCCTGCTCCTTTGTCCAACCATAAGCACCAAGTCACACTGGATTACTTAGAGAAATGCTTTCCAAAGTTAGTGCTGCTAAGAATGTAATTGCATTAAAATCAGTAACATGGTGACATGTGGACATGGACACAACATGGCATCTCCACCAACTAAGGCAGATGCTACCATTGCTATTTGCCTTGCCTTTAAATGCTTTCTTAAAGGAAAGGTTTTGTTTCACTCTGAAAAAATTATATCCCCATTCTTATTGCTCACATTTGTCATATACTATTTAAACCCTCTCATGTACCTAAGGTTTTAGGACAGTATTATCTTACCCTATTACATTCCAGAACAGAACTCACTTAGAAAAAGTGAGTTTTTACCTTAAAATTACCCAGATTTTTTGGCTTAGAAATTTCACTTATAAAAAATTTATCCCAAGGGATTATTTAAGGATATATTCTTAGATTTAGCAGGCTGCATTACTCTTTATAAGACCAACAAAAATTTAAAATACCTAACGGCTAAGAATAGAAAGTTGGTTAAGAAAACTATGGTACATCCCTATGATGAAATGCATTGCACAAACATTAGAATTCATGCTCCAGAAGTGTAAAGACATTGAAAATTTTTTAATAGGTTGCTAAGTAATAAAAGCAAGGCTATAAAGAAGGATATGACTTTTTAAAAGAAGCCAAAGGAATTTATACTGGTTATTAAGTTACTGTCTCTCAGCTCAACTCCATGCTTCAATAATACGTCCTATAAAGCTGGGGCCGTGAATTGCAGATTACATTTCTCCTTTACCAGAGGACCCCTGTTAGGTTCTACCTATGGAGGACACTAAAACAAGACTGGAAGGCTGAAGGAGGGAGAAAGGACATGTTCCTTCCCGGTTTTTCCCATGCTCCCAAACACTAGTCTCATTGTGCCTCCATCATAGATGCCAGCACCATCTGCTAGCACCCCTTCCTCAGAGGTCCGGATCCCAGTTCTGTAAGGCCCCTTATCCAAGCTTCTAGGCACTCTGAACTTCCAATCTCTTCCTTTTGTACATCCAGCCCTAAGGGTAGGATAGCTTCTTCTTGCAGTTACTATCTCCGTTATTTCAACATTCTCTCCTTGTCTTTCCAGTCCTCCAATACTTGTTTCCTATGGGCTGAAGTGTGTCCTTCCTCCAAATCCGTATGTTGAAGTCTGAACCCCAGTGCCTAGAATAAGACTATATTTGGAGATAGGGCCTTTAGAGAGGTGATTAAGGTAAAATGAGGTCATATGGGTAGGCCCTCATCCAATCTGACTGGTCGCCTTAGAAGAAAAGGAGATTAGGATACAAACACACAGACCTAGGGGTGACCATGTGAGGACATGAAGAGAAAGCATCAATCAATAAACCAAAGATAGAGCCCTCAGAAGAAATCAACCCTGCCAACACCTTTGATCTTGGACTTCTAGCCACATCTGTGAGAAGATAAATTTCTGTTGTTTGAGCAATCCAGTCTGTGGTATTTGTTAAAGCAACTCTAGCAAACAATTACACTGTTTAACAAATTCCTATATTAAATTATTTCTGTCAAAATAATCAGTATGCTAGTGCTAAGAATTGGTCCTAGGAAACACACCCCCAAAGCTGGGCCCCCTAGGATGTTTTGGACATATCCTTATCTTGTCTTTCTCGTAAACAGTTGCATCAAGTTAATCAAATTATCATTGTGGTTGACTGTGCCTACTGCACCAAGTGACTCAGGCAAACAAATGGCTGCTGCACTTAGCCATTAAGGCAGTAATGATGGCTGCAAGGACTATGGAGTAGGAAGCTGTTGCTGGGTGCACTAGAGTACTTACAGAGAGAAAATGACACACCCGGGTCTTAAAATTTCAGCTCAAGTCACAAGGGAACCAGGAAGCCTCTATATCAGCCCGTAGTGAATATTTTATTTTGAGAGGCTCATAGACCCACAGCTGGAAATGTTCCTGGTAACCCCAAAGCCCTGGGTATCATAGGGGTGGTATCATAGACATTGACCACTTGAACACTTGAGATCACAGAAGAACAATGGAGAAAGATATGGCCCATTACCCAAGTGACAGAAATTACACTGGATTCAAACTGCCAATTGCATTCAAAAATCAGAAAAGGAAGTCAGAGACATCGGGAAAAGATCTTCATCTGTAAATGTTGTTTGTATTCTGGGACTCCTAGCTCAAGGTCACTCAGATGCCACAGGCTTGGTTTCTTTTCCTATGTATCTTTCTGAGAAATGGTAATATCAGAGAACAAGTATTTGCACAATATAAGTTTATCAATTAGTTAACATGATAGTGGGAGCATTCTAGCACTGACAGGCCACCAAGAGTTCTTGTTTGCCAAAATATAGACTTATCTCAATCCTGTTCATCCTCTCATCTTTGACTTTGAGAAACAGTTCTGTAGGTATGGCCTCTGCACTGCTGCCTGCTTCTTCTGTATGTCCACATGTCCACAAAGCCATGTTGAAATAGGGAGGAGAGAAGAGCTACTCTGTATCTTTGGTCAAAAAGCATATGACATGTTCTATTGTCTTTCTGTGCCACACGTCCTCTAAGAGATGATCATATGAGCATGAATATGTATATGGATACACAAAAATTCACAACTCATTACCTACTATGGTAAAGAAGACATGAGGAAAACTTGTGTAATAGAAAACCATTGATCATTTGAAGTCTTATTTCAGATTTCTAACTCACTAACTGTTTCAGATAGGGCTGCTCATTGAGAAATTATGAAGGTATTTGAGTTTACTTCATTCTTCTGGTTCTTTCTGTATTTTTGCTCAAAGAAGTAAACAAGAGGACAGCTAACAGATGAGCTTGAAGAGCAAGAAGTTGAAGTTGGAAAGATGATCCAGGTATGTAGGCACAAACGAATGATCCTTGGTTAAATTCTCCACTGGGTGCATTCTGTCACCAGAGTTCACCCAACTCCTCTAGCCGTCTCTCCTCTGGGAACCCCTCTCCACCTTGAAGTGCTTTTCTCAAGTCCTTTGTTAATTGTAGGCATGCTGACTGGGTACCGATCCATTCTAATCTCTCACCACTTGTCCACTCATCCTTTACATTTGCAGTTCTCAACACCAGGTTTTCTTGCCTCTGTAGCATCATAACACTCATCTCTTCCTGGAAACACCCTTCCCTGTCATCATAACCTAGAGCCAATTCCTTTCCCTCCTTCAAGACTCAGAATATACATAATTTCTTCTGGGAAGTTATTACTGCCTTTCCTCCCTTCCCCTTCTAATTCCAAGGTTTTGCCCTTAGCTGTAACTTAAGCACATCTCGATCACAGCCCTTATACACAAAAGGACTCATTGTCTGTTTGCCTGCCTATTACTTTCCAGCAACCATGAAATCCTTGAGAGCAGGAAATTCTGATATTCACCTTGTATCCCTCCACTCTTAGCAGAGTGCCGGCACACTGTGTTTAATAAATGTTGGCTAAGAACTTTATGCCAGGACACCCAAGGTACCTTTTCCAAGAGTCCTGATGGACTGAGAGAGAAAAAAGGATCCACAAAGCTTCTTTGTGGAGGCAGAAATGGGCTTAAACTATTTTATGTGTTCTCTTCCCCATGAAGGAAAACAACCCTCCTACCTACCCTTTGCCAAAACATGAAGATGATCTATGCCAACTCTGAAAGTTGCCAGAATTTCTTAGGTTAATAGTCCTTGAATAATATAAGTTCACTTTTTCATTCAGAAGATTTATTGTACACCTACTATGTGCCAGGCATTGGACTAGTTCTGCAGATATAGCTGTGAAGAAGTTAGACAATAGTCCAGCTCTTGCAGAGATCACATTTCAGTTGGGAAGATAGATACTAAGTAAGTAGGCAAAC
This sequence comes from Equus asinus, assembly GCF_041296235.1. NCBI lineage: Eukaryota > Metazoa > Chordata > Mammalia > Perissodactyla > Equidae > Equus > Equus asinus. Next base: position 64,561,169 of record NC_091791.1, on the reverse strand, counting down.
ATATAAACAAGATAATTTCAGCTAGTGGCAAAGGCTATGAAGAGAATAAGGCAGTGATGCAGCAGAAAGTGGGTGGGGTGAACATGCAGCTGTCCTTTCTTCTCAGAATGCAGTTCTGCTCTTTTGACGTCCTTCTCTTCTCTCTGACATCCAGCAATTCTCTTTGCTGGGTCTCTCAGGCTCATTCATTCATCTGCTCAAATACTCTAAAGCTTGCACTGAAAGCAGTCTTGCTTTGCCCTGGAAGAAGTAAATTACAAAGCTGGCCTGTCATCACACTAAATCTGGTTACTAATCCATCTGCTGGTGGAGGGGAGCCATCTCCTCTGTGCTGGACAGCTGGGGCCCCACAAGATCCTGGTGGTAACCAAAGCACCATAAACTTCAGCAGCATGAAGAGGCCCTTTCACAATGATAGCCTTGCCTTTTGATTTACTGTCATTTCCCTTTCCTGTATTTCCAACAAAATCTATCAGTCTCCCACTTCCATCTCACTCCACCGTTGTTGCCTGGTTTTCCCTGGGGCAGCATCCGGTCCAGATTACAGTATTTCAGTTGCGGTTTAAGGTTTTCTGCCTCCTGCAGCTGCAGAGCTCTTCTATGAGCCTGCTTTGGATACAGAGATGTGCTGATCAAAGAAGGACATTTGGAGAGAGACGGTCCACTTCTCATCCATGAGCCATTCCTAGGCTGCAGTCAGGCAAACTGCAGCCAGGCTGACTGAGGGGCCCAGTGGACTAGTAACAAATCAATCTTAAGAGGTCCTTTAAGGGGTCCCGAACTAATAACTTGCCAGCTTTATGCATTGAGGCTCTATGTGCTGCCTCAGTTTGTGGAAGAATTGAGGCACTTGTAGGGTTATTGAGCATAGCATTTGCACAGGGGAACAGCGGGAAGTGATTTAGCAGCCACACAGGTGTTTTCTTTAATTATCTGCTATCAAGAACACGAGCTGAGCTCACCAACACCACTGTTCCCTGTGTGCTTTCCCAGTTGTCCAAGGCAGGACATGCTGAGTAACCAGAGAAGACTTTTGTTTGGCTGAAGTGCTTCCTAGTGGCCAAGAAACAGGGCATCTTCTCACCTGTACTCCTGAAAGCTGCCTGCCTTGAAGGTAAGTCTAGGTAGGGGAATCTCCACTCGGCTTAGGCAGAGATAGTGCAGGATGCCAGGAGGACTGTGTATCCATGGGAGAATCTCAACTTCTCATAATTGGAGTTGATACAGCTGGGACATCTTACCTGCCAAACCCCAAAGCAACTTGAAGTGAGATGGGCATCTAGGGGAGCTTCCAAAGAGGAGGTGGGTAAGGAGGAATAGGATGGATCTTCTAGCCATTGGACCCCTAGACCTTTTCTGCTGGTGTCCTTCTACTACCTGTTCCCATCAACTGAAAGAACAAGACTTATTCTTTTTTTTCCTTTTTGCTGAGGAAGATTTCCACTAAGCTAACATCTGTTGCCAACATTCCCCTTTTTTGATGAGGAACATGTGCCCTGAGCTAACATCTGTTGCCAAGCTTCCTCTTTTTCCTGTGAACCACCACCGTAGCATGGCCACTGAGATGAGCAGTGTAGGTCACATCTGGGAGCTAAACCCAGGCTGCCAAAATGGAGTGCGCTGAACTTAACCACTAGGCAACTGGGGCTGGCCCTTGAATGGGACTTATTCTACTCATTTTTTTCCATGTGGAGAAACTGAGGTGCAGATAGAACTAAATTCCTAATTTAGTTCTCCTAATTCCCAGTGTAGTTCTAAGAGACTCTTCTATCTTTTTCCTTAAACTTTAAGGTGTCTATGAATCACCAGGGGCTCTTGAAAACATGCAGATTATGGTTCACGAGGCTTAGGGTGTTACTTGAGAGTCTACGTTCTTAACAGCCGCCCAGGTGATTCTGTGTGTACCACACTTTGAGTAGCACAAAAGCTCTTAACAGACAGCACATCTCAAAGGGCAGGGGCCTTTCTTAATAGTTTGACAAAGATTCTTGACTCTCTTGGTTCACCATCTCCTTCTCCTATAGGAACTTTATTTCACAACTATGTAAGCTCATTGCTTTCTCAAAACATGTTTACGATTCTAGAATTAAGGGAAAGAACATTTGCTAAAAACCAGTTAAGTAGGATACCAGTTCTCTTTATTTCGTATGAATCATTCTGGAAGCAAAGTACTAAAGTTACCAACAGGTTGGTGTAGAAATCTAGGTGCTCACAGCCGACTTCCTGACTATGTGAATACAGAACTGATGTTTCAGTAGATTTTATCATCTACTGACGTTCAACAAGGGCTTGTCTCCATCGTTATTATGGAATCACTAGAAATTTTCCATTCCCCAGCCTCTTGGTTTCCACACCACACATTGTGATGATGGGATAAGGCTACAAACCTTGTTAATCTCCCCTTGCTGCTCCATACACTCCATGAGCACCTCAAGTATCTTTCCAGGAAACGGTGTGTTTGCTACAATGTGGTTATAAACAAAAGGCCTACTGTGACTTTTGTGTTTTGTATTGTGTTTAGAACTATTTTGAGCACAAACTCATCTAATTCTCAAAAGTCTGTGAAGTCTGTCCTTATCCCTATTTAACAAATGAATAAATGGAGGCTTGAAAATTTTAAGTAATGTCTCAAAGATCATATAAGCAAAAATATCAGAGCAAGGATACAAATGCAAATTTTATGTCTATGAATATAGTACTCTCTGCAGCTTCTTTGTTTAAAAGTAAATATTAAAAATGTGCCCTCCCCATTGGGAAGGAAGGGAAGGAGGAAAGGAAGCTCTGCAACACATTTATGAGTCCGTAAATAGAGGGAAATAACTTTCCCCTGGATGTTTGGAGAATGGGGAGACCAAGGGTGTTGGTGATACCTCCAATTCTTCCCATCTGTCCTCCAAACTTTGCTGTGTTAATGCCATTCAAATTACACTTCTGTGTGCTCACCCTGTGTTGGGCACCCTGAGAGCAAAGTAGAAGACACAGCTTCTGGCATTAAGACTTTTACAGTTTAGTTGGAGAAAAAGAACCAAATAACAGGAAACATTTAGAGAAATTCATTGTGGATCTACCTCTATAATGTGCATTAATTAGCAAGGAATGTTAACAATGTGGATCTTAATCTTGGTGGCACACTGGAATCATCAGAAGAATTTGCAAATACCAAAGCCACAAAGATTCCGATTTCACTGATAAAGGGCAAATATCCTCATGTGTGATTTTGGACTAGCAGCATAAGCAATAACTTTTAGAAATACAAATTATCAAGTCCCGGACCTGCTAACTCAGAAACTCTGGGTGTGAAGCCCAGTAATCTGTGTTTCAACATGCTCTCTAGGTGATTCTGACTCAGGCTAAAGTTCTCCAAGCACTGATGGAGGATGTAGCTTGAATATTTTTTTTAAAGCTCTCCAGGTGATTCTTTTGTGCAGCAAAGCTTGGCGACCACTGATGTAGAAGACAACAAAGACCAGTCTCTAAGAAAAAAGATCCACATCACAGACCAGTAACTAAACAAGGGGCAAATTAGGGAGGACTTTGAATGGCAGACCAAGGCTCTACTCTGCAAGTCAGGTAGTGGGTGTTCTGTCTCCCCACAAAGGACATAAGCTCTCCAAAAACAGAGGTCATACCTTCTAATTCCTGTGTACCATTCTGCGCTCATTACACAGTGGTTACTCAGTTCATGTCAGTCACTAGCAATTTCTGATTATTCAGAGTGCGAACAATTGTGAGTTAAGTCGTTGGAAACTAGGCCTCTGAGAAAAAGCCCAGGAAAATGATGGAATAGCCAAAGGGAGGATAACTTGGGTGAAAACAAGAAGCACCTGAGGTATAAACACACCTCTCCAATGCTCACCCTAAAGTGCATAACATTGGCAGAAGCATTAGAAGCAACAATTTCCTCTCCCGACTCCCACCCTCACTCAACCACACATTTTGCAGTGGCACCAAAGCACGTAAAGCATTTATTAAACAGCATGAAAGCCATTTAACGCTTCTGTGGATGCACTAATTAGGTTTTGTATTTTGGGGCAGAGCATTACAGAACGGAAGGCAAAATCCTGGGCTAATTAACACTCTGTGCTTCCTTTTTGGATTTCTCCAAGAGGAATCAAACTCTACTCCCATTATCAGTCCTACGTGATCGAGGAAGTTTCTTTTAGGGAGGATGGAGGGAAAAGATTTAAAAACCTGAAGTCAAAAATAATAAACGCTGGCAATAGCCTATCAATCTTTGGGGCTTTATCCCCAGTCCACAAAGTTCCCCACTTCCATTAATCAACATCTCCGGGAACATTACAGTTCCTTTGGAAGACCCAAAGTGCTTGGCAACAAGGTTCTGATTTCTAGCCAGCCCTTATTTGGTGTTGTCTTAGGAGGATCTGTTAAGCTTCATGCAATTAGCAGGCAGAGATGAGCTTGTGCAGAGAATATTTTTTAGTTCGCTGAATCATACCAAATCTGAATCTATTTACCAAAAGGAATAAAAATTCTGCATCTAGCTAGGCTCTTAGTAGAGGCCTGAGAAAACCTTCACATTTTACTGACTTCTTATTGCTATTTTGCCTTGACATTTGGAATTCACAATCAGAAGAGTGGAGGCTGCAAAATCTCAAACTGAGTTAGAAGGTTGAGGAAAATGGCCATATTGGTATCTGTGCATTGTGCCCAATGTTATTAATACATTTTGAAAGCTTCCTAAGGTGCTTCCTAAGGACCTCTTAAAAAAAAAAGCAAGAAAAAAAATTTTTAAAAAAGTGTAGCCGAAGACGTTACACAGTCAAGATTTCTGTGGCCCCTTAGTAGCTTAGTTTCCAACATGAGTGATTCAACAGTGCAGTAGTCTGAGGGGTCTTCCAAAACATGTCTGACGTGAAGTAGAGTTGAGAGCATTCTTTAAAGATAATTGCTCAGCTGATCAGGCCCGGTATTACTCCTGTCCAAAAGACAGTTCTTTTCCCCGTATCCCATCTATCCCCAGAAAGAAATAAAATGTCAGGAAATAAAAATGTCATATTGGTTTTACTCTACATCCATAGTAGTACAATGGCCAAATCAATCAACAAACACAATTTGACAAAAGTATCAATAAATTTGTCTGTGTGAACTATCAATAGGCTGTTTTTTAGTCATCTAAATGTGTGCATGTTACTAAAAAATAACAGCATGTTCTTTCATGATTGATTAGTATTGGAAATGAGAACGGTATTAAATATCCAATGCAGGCTGGTGCAGGTTCAGAGATTTATTGCAATGTCAAGATTTAATGTAAAATTCAACAAACCACTCTTGTCTGGAAGAGTGGGGTGGCTCCCCTCCATAGGTCCTCAGACTGAAAATGTATATATAACAGTGAGGCCAACTTTTTCTTAATTAAACAGGCATTTTTTGGAAGGCACCAGGAGTGTGAAAGAAAACAAGCTGTGATCCAAGTGAAATGGCCTAGAAAATGTTGCGTTTCTATCTGGCTTATAGGAGAAGTTCTAACAAGGAAAGAGGAGAGTTCTCCCACTTCCCCCACTGTCAAATGTTGTTTACATGGCAAGAATGTGCCTACATCCTTCCCTGGTATATTGGGTCTATAATGTTTATCTTTATCAGTACAGCTAGCACTTATTAGACAATTACAGTTGATTCTTATTGTTTACAGTAGTTATGTTCTTCAAGTTGTTGCACATACTGAAGCATTGCTCCTAGGGGAAATAGAGGGTTAGGTTCCTGAAAGCCTCTGATCACAAGATTTTTGTCAGCCAGTCAATACATAACCTTGTTTTACGTGTTTTCCAATTAAAGACAATATATTTAATATATATTGTTAAATCATTAACAGTGAACTCACAGCCAGCAGCACTATAATTCACACCCACACAAAGCATATCAACACATGTGCTTCCTCCAAAAGGCACCTCACAGCCTTCTTGATCCAGAAACGCTAGAGAGCACTCCAGCACTATGTCTGGAGGTGGTTTTAAACATCAAAATCACCAACAAAAATCACAAAATGTGAAAAGCATAGCAATAAACAGGCCATGAAAAGGACAGTTCTTTATAGCATGAGAGCTGAAACAAGAAGGCAGAGCATGGCCTCATTTGACCTCAGCTGGGAACATGCATCTTGTTAAACTCAAATTTTTGCTGCTTGGTACGTGTCTGTGAATGACAGTGAAAGCATGTCACGAGTACTGATTTTGGGGTTACAAACAGTGTAGTGAGTAGGAAAATTTGCAAATATGGAATCAATTTTAATAATGAGGATCAATTGTACCTGACTTGAAACGTGGCTGACACAGAGAAAAGAAAATGGAAAAGCATTAAACTTTGAAAAGTCAAAACTAAAACCCTGAATGTTCTCTCCCATTGGGAAATTGGCACCAAGTGTGGTCTTTGTAGTGAAGAGAAGCCTGAAGGAATGCAAAGGACAGGGCCTTGACAACTTTTAGAAACAATGAAATGTGACTCTGACCATCCCCAGACAGCCAAGGGACTGCAGAAAAGGCACAGGCTCAGAGTTATGGCTGAGACCACAATTTAAAGAACAACCACTGAACTCCATCTCTTGAACTTCACCTTTGTGTCCCTGAAAAAATTAAAGGCCAGGATCAAAACATCAACAGTTTCACCCAAGTTCCGTTTTTCAGGATTAATATTTCAGACCCACAAAAAATCAAAAAAAAAAAAAGAAGGGAGGGGGAAGAAGGAGGTGATGAAGCAAGAACAAAAGTTCTCTATCAACAACTAGAACAATGTACCTTAACAATAGGAAGGTGGAAACAGGCTGGACACATCAGATGACTGGTTTATATTCTGAGTTTCAAGATCTCAAATTCTTATCTGAAATGCTACTCTTTTTGGTATGAGTGCAACTTGCTCAAAAGGCCTACTCCTTGGTCTTCACTGTGCATAAAGAAACTGAACACTTCTTTTAAGTCTTTACCTTATAAAAACAGAAGGACCACCTCACCTCGAAGGAAGACTCTCATCTTTAAAGTGTACAGACATTTCACTGAGCCTTTGGCCTAACCGTACATCTTTCCAATGGACATCTGCGTAGCCAGCTCTGGTGCTCAGCCCGTGTGTCCTCCGTGACTGCTTTCGTCGCAGTGGAGGAAGTTCCAGCACAGAGTCCGACCTCCCTCTACTTTATGTTTCCTTTGAGAAACTGGCATATACTGAACATGCTCATTGGCTTCTGTGAGAAAACTTCAGAGTGAGACAGTGTGCTGGGACACACTCTGGTACCAAATATACTTGGTGCGGTTAAATAAAAATAGTTCAAAAATGGCCTCAATACATCTCTCTGTAGAAGCCAGATCCATGGCCAAACCATAATGTTGGTATTGAATCTGACCATTGACCCTTATTTAAGATGGCATTAGGAGCACAGTGGAGACTGGATGACTATTTCTGGGTAGGAAAGCTATGCAAGAGAGTGGTCTCTGAGAGACACTCATACCTTTTCTCCACCCCTTCAACATATACTCAAAGGAGAAAAAGGAGGAATGTTAGTAGGACTGGCCAGGTTAGAAAAACCTCTTCTTCAGTATGGTGCATGCATTGGAATCACTGGGCCTGTACAAACTGATGTGTCCTTTCTACCATTTTTTCCACACAGCTGGAATAACAGAGTATACCACTTGGGACATTTCCTCCTACTCTTCAGGGGTTTTCTCTTCTCTCACATAACCAGGTAGGGTGGTCCCAGAAGATATGCCTGCCCTCTCATCCCCACATGAACCAAGGCCAGCCAACAGACTACACACTCCCATTCTTGTGAGTTCATCTGCTGCTAGCTGGGCGTGAGGCCTTTTATCATAGCAACGTGGTAAGATTTACAACTTGATTTTGAGTTTGGAGGGACATAGAGAGAATAGATCTTTTGGCCTGCTTTTATTCTAGTGAAGACTCTTAAGTCAGTCTAAGCTGAGTAAGATAAAGGAGTCCTCTGTGGAATCCATCCTAGCCCATCAGTGTTTTTATTGGGGTCTATTCTCGAAGCTCTTGGCTAGTATTAAAGTCTTATTCCATCTCGTTTCAGCCTCTGTGCATATGCCTGTCTTGGGATCTTGCAGGAAGAGGTGACTAGTAAAGTAAAGGATTCACTTATTATGGTCCTGGGGTTAAACAGCATTTTAAGACCATCAGAATTTCATACCAATCCAATAACACCAATAGATGGTAAGTGTTCTACTTCGAACCAAGGGATTTTTGCATTGAAAATGAGAAGCTGAACTAATGTCCTTTAACACCATCCCTCACTCCATTTCTATAATGTTGACCAATTCTGGATGGCCATAGATGTTGTTTCAAAGGGAAAGAAACAGTCTTAGATTCTAAAAGACAGTTTCTTCTATAAAAAAAAATTTCTCTTACTCTTTCCTGCAGACTTCATCTAAAATTGATTTTGATGGAAGGCTGGGCAACATGACCTTTAATGGCCTTTCCAACCTTGGCATTCTAAGATGAGGAAGTCATGCTCTAAGTTAAAACTCTGCACTCATCATGGCTGCTCTCCAAAGCCACAAGGGAAAAAGAGGACAGAAATACAACTTGGCCTCAGTCGTACCAGATCCCCACCCTGGATTATCCATCAAGGAGGAACACATGTGAAAACGCCACCCAAATTGTCCTTCTCTCAACATCTCTAACTCTCTTCCTGTGGCTGTAAAACATCAGAATTTGTTCTTCTCAGCATTTGAGACTTCCGCAAAGCCAAGAGATTACAAATACTCCTGGTGGTTTCCACAAAAGTCTACTCTGTCATTGAGCACAATGGGGGAAGCTACGCATTTGGCCCAGGGAAAGGAAATGGAGAATACAAAAGAAAGAGAAGCCAAAGTCGTGGGAGAGGAGAACAGCTTGCCTCTAGCTGAGTGAATGCAGACCAACATCACCGAAAGTCTCACTGGGTCATTTTTTTTCTTTATGCTTAAAGGGACACGTGGATTTTTAAAAAGATTATTTACTACTTCTAGGTTTTCTGTTTGTTTGCTTGTTTTACGACAGCCACGTTGGGACAAAGAATACTGCAGCCTCAGAGTGACCAAATTCTGCCTTTTGTGGGGGTCTGCATTAAACAACAAGAAAATACGTAATGCAAACACTGCTACTTTAACAACGGAAGTCATATGATAAATGGCTCTTGTGTAGAACAATTCTGTCATTCAGCATACCAATGGAGATCAGATTCCGTAATGCAATAACCCAATGATCAATCTTTTGTATATCTTCCTGCTCCATCTTGTACTTGATTCACCCGAAGAACTATTTATATACACCAAATCAAATAAGAATTCAAAATGGATGTTATTCTGGATTTAGCTGCATACTAAATGTCATTGAGAGCCCCCAAATATGGTTTCAAAATAAATTATCAATGAAGCAGTTGTTGTGTAAGCCAAGAATACTAGACCATAAATGCAAACACGTGCTTTTCAGTTCACACTGTTACTAATTGCCTGTGTGACTTTAAGAAGTCCGTGAACTTTTGTTACATTTCTTATCTTTAAAATGAGTTTTGAGGATTAAATTTTATGCAAATATGGAATGTCTATATATATGTACACACATTTTTTCCTTTCTTCTCATAAGATAGTGTATTTTTATCTTTGACTCACTTATGCTTAATGCTTTGAATGGTGCAGTTGTGAACACTAGGACTCTCAACCAGCCAATTGAGTTCTAATTTAATTAAGAAATTTCTGAAATCTATATACTCAACTGCTGAGCTACAGTCAAAATCCATGCTATTGTCTATTTAAAACATAATTTTTTTAGTTTCTACAGGGAAAAAATTATGAATGCATAAATTTATGTTTTAAACTCAGTATAAAACATGCTGTTGTGGTCACTGGTTTATCCATCCTTTATGATTTATTCATAAACAATGTAAGACTAGATAATATATAACATGGCAAATAAATGTGCCCTGTTTTATTCAGATCATTCCTCCAAGCAGATGCTTATCATTGCTACCTCAAAGTGAAACGGATGTTCCACTGTTGAAAATCTTGAGAATGTATGTTAAGAAAAGACTGTGTATGGAGTAGAACCCACAGTAGGGTGGAGGGCTTGGGGCTTCCTTTGAATTCATATACACTTTAGATATGAGATTTCACTAAATATTTGTTGACAACTAAAGAGGCAAATCTTGACTATTCCACGTCAGCATGGCTAAATCTGACATGGTAGAGTCCCAGCAAATATATGCATAGAAAGGGCAGCAGATTTAGCCTGATTAAAAGCCCACTGAGTCTAAGCCACTGATCAGCCTTGCAAGGACATTATGGGTCTCTGACTGATAGGGAAGCCTGGTCACTGCTGATGATGACTATCTTTTTAAATGTTCTTTATCTATTTATTTTTTATTTTTTTAATTGCAGTCACATTGGATTATAACATTATATAGCTTTCAGATGTACATTGTAATATATTTAGAATTCTGTGTAGATTACATCATGTTCGCCACCCAAAAACTAATTATAGTCTATCCCCTCACATGTGGGCCTAATCACTCCTTTTGCCCTCCCCCCACTTCCCCTCTGGTAACCACCAATCCAATCTCCATTGTTATGTGCTTGTTTGTTGTTGTTTTTATCTTCTACTTATGAGTGAGATCATATGGAATTTGACTTTCTCCCTTATTTCACTCAGCATAAAACCCTCAAGGACCATCCGTCTTGTCACAAATGGCTGGATTTCATCATTTCTTGTGGCTGAGTAATATTCCACTGTGTATATATACCACATCTTCTTTATCCATTCGTCCCTTGATGGGCACCTAGGTTGCTTCCAAGTCTTGGCTATTGTGTATAATGCTGCAGTGAACATTGGGGTGCATGTATCTTTATGCCTTTGTGTTTTCAAGTTCTTTGGATAAATACCCAGCAGTGGAATAGCTGGATCATATGGTAGTAGAGAATTTGAATAGACCAATCAACAGTAAGGAGATCGAAACAGCAACCAAAAACCTCCCAAAAAATAAATGTCCAGGACCAGGTGGCTTCCCTGCTGAATTCCACCAAACGTTCAAAGAATCCTTCTCAAACTCTTCCAAAAAATTAAAGAGGAGGGGAGGCTTCCCAACTCATTCTATGAAGCCAACGTTATCCTAATACCAAAACCAGACACGGACAACACCAAAAAAGAAAATTACAGGCCAATATCACTGATGAACATTGATGCAAAAATCCTCTCAAAATACTAGCAAATCGAATACAACAATACATTAAAATGATCATACATCATGATCAAGTGGGTTTCATTCCAGGGATGCAGGGATGGTTCAACATCCACAAGTCTACCAGTGTGACGCACCACATTAACAAAATGAAGAATAAAAACCACATGATCATCTCAATAGATGCAGAGAAAACATTTGGCAAGATACAGCACCCATTTATGATAAAAACTCTAAGTAAAATGGGTATAGAAGGAAAATACCTCAACATAATAAAGGCCATATATGACAAACCCACAGCAAGTATCATTCTCAACGGAGAAAAACTGAAACTATCCCTCTGAGAACAGGAACAAGACAAGGATGCCCACTGTCACCACTCTTATTTAAATGTTCTTTAGAAACATCCCTCCCCTATTAATAAGACCTCTAAATGTGTATATATAGAATATTACTTATTATTCACTTCACATATGTATTATTCAAGGGCTACGGTAAGCCAATACTGGATAAGGAACAGGAGATTCACACATATAGAAGTGTAGACCCTGTTCACACAGAGCTTACTGATTAGTAGAGAAATAACATGGCATAGTGGAAACAACCCCTACTAGGAATTGGGAGTCCTAAGATGTAACCCCATTGCAGTGCCTAAAACTTACTGTTATTTGATCAACATGTATTTACTTGATGGATGAAAGAATATATGAATGAATGAATGAATGAATGAAACAAATACATGAAACCTTTGATGCTAACTCACCAAATTATATTACTTACCTTTCGAAACCTCCCTCTCCCAGGGTCTTCCCACAAAATTTTAATTAAATCTACACTCCTTACCCTAGCTTAAAAAAATTTTTCTTTTCTGGACCCTGCGTCCCTCCCTGTCCTGTTCTCATAGCATTTTCCCTCTAAACTATCACGCTCCAGCTATCCTGGCTTTCTTTTAGAACCTCTACTTCACACCTTTGAACCAGCGCTCCTGCCTTTCATGCTCTCTGTTCCTATCTTTGACAGGCTGACATCTCTTGTCATTCAGTGCTCATCTTACATTTCACGCCATCTGCCTATTAAAGGCTAAGTTCTAACTTTCTGATATTCCTGTGACTTTCAAACATTTTGGGGGCAGCCAAAATAGGAAGTGATTAGCTCTTTCGTTTAAGAGAGTTAAGTGGTCTCGGGCCTATATGGCCTCCCCACATCCCCTCTACAATCAGATGGCCTTCAGGTCCCGACCCAGAACCTCAGGGCTTCCTACCACTTACTATATTCCATGTGCAAACTGAATGCTCCCCCACACTTATGTGCATTTGAAGACATGGAATAAGAGTGTAGGACATTTCTTCAAAAAGCTAAAAACAGAACTATTGCATGATCCAGCAATTCCACTTTTGGGTATTTATCCAAAGAAAACAAAAACACTAACTGGAAAGATATATGCACTCTTATGTTCATTGCAGCATAATTTACAATATCCAAGATATGGAGACAATCTAACTGTCCATCAATGGATGAATGGATAAAAAAAATTGTAGTAAATACAGGCATACCTCATTTTATTGCCCTTTGCAGATATTGAGTTTTTATAAATTGAAGGTTGTGGCAAGCCTGCATCAAACAATTGGCACCATTTTTCCAACAGCATTTGCTCACTTCATGTCTCTGTGTCACATTTTGGTAACTCTCGCAATATTTCAAACTTTTTCCTTATTATTATATTCGTTATGGTGATCTGTGATCAGTGGTCTTTGATGTTACTATTGTACATGTTTTGGGAAGCCACGAACTGCACCCATATAAGACAGTGAACTTAAATGCTGTGTGTTCTGACTGCTCAAATGACTGGCCATTCTTCATCTTTTTCTCTCTCCTTGGGGCTCCCTATTCCTTGAGGCACAACAATATTATAAAAAAAAATTATAAGATAAATAAGTCATGGGGATGTAACGTATGGCATGGTGACTATAGTTAACAATACTGTATTGCATATTTGAAAGTTACTAAGAGAGTAGATCTTAAAAGTCCTCATGACAAGAAAAAATTTTATAATTATGTATGGTGATGCATGTTAACTAGACTTATTGTGGTGATCATTTCGCAATATATACAAATATCACACACCTGAAACTAAATGTTATATATAACTTATATCTTAAAAAAGAAAAGAATATAGGATGTAGGCAAAACAGTTGGTTTAAGCCATGTCATAAGACACTGTCCACTCTGTTGCCACTTTGATGATCCATCTGATAAGTGACCTCTGAGCTGTACAGGGCTAGAATCTTAATCCCTACTTCCAATCTCTTCAGTTTCTCTCTCAATAATATATCCATTCATATTATACCTCCTCAATCAAACAATGAAGAAAATAGAGATAAATTTTAGAGATAGATTATTCCTCCAAGGAAAGATTTTACAAATGGCTAAAGGCAGACAAAGCACTAGGAGAAGCATCTATTGATGAATATAGTCTTTGCATGTGGCACCGTGCAAAAAAACCTGAAAAGTCCATCTAATTCCCTGGCTTGTTCAGTTGTCAGTAAAAGTATATCAAAATTCAATTCAGAAGATCCACACAGAGGAATGCTTCCTATGTATCCCAAATTAAGTTACATCACTTTAAACTTCAAGATTAGACTTCTACCAAATTAGAGTAGGACAGAAGCAAAGAATAATCCACAAAGCCTGTCTGTTGGTACTAGCAGAAAACTAGTCCTATTCAAAGATGAACATATAGAAACAGATACATACATCTGTCACTATGGATTATATTAAAAAAGAGAGACAACAATAACACCCAGGAAAGGAAATCTTCCCTATTGATTTGGGTAAAGAAGGTATACTTGAAGATTAATTTCTATATGAGACAGAATAAAGATTTAGAACACATCTATTTGCTATCCTCAAAAATATATAAGAAAACACAGACTCTTTGAAACAGAATCAGTGCCAAAGTGAATGCAGAGATGATAAGGAAACGGAATGAATTAAGGAAATAGCTAGGGAATCCCAAAACACTGTGGTAAAGGAAAATCCATATTGGAGGCAAGTAAATCAGAAGTGACACTGTAAAAAATTAAATGAATAATGTAGATTAAAATTTTGAGAAAATTTCCCAATATTTAGAAGAGAAAAAGAGATAGAAGAGAAGATGAAAGAAACAGAAGATAATTTAGATGTAACTGAAGAGAGGTGTTACTGAGACAGAAATCAGAACAACAGAGACTTTGTCATCAAAGATCTAATATAAATACTTAAAGTAAAAGAGCTTAGTGAGAATGAAATAAAATAAATTTTTCAAATGACTAGAAATATTAGGGAGGTTTCATTTTATTTTAAATTTCATTAAAATTTAAAATATTTTAAAACTCAAAAGAAGAATAAAAGCTTATCTCTAAAGTAGTAAAAATAAGGCTGGCCTCACCCTTCTCCACAAAATCAAATGTCAGAAGACAATGAAACAATTTGTACAGAATAGTGATTGGAAAAATTTGTAATCTGAGAGATTCATATCCAAGTTGTTCATGTGAAAGGTGGCAGGAAGACATTTTGCTAAGCTTAAAATCATGAAAGATAAATCATTCATGTTCTCTTCTTGTGAAAGCACAAAAAAATGAATACCTGTCAACTGATAAAGAGAAAGAGAAATCAAGAACTCAAGACTGTAACAGTTAAATTATAAAAGAAATGGCAAAGAACTTTGAAACCAATTAATTTTTTAGGATCAAATATGAAGAACTGTCAAATGAGCACACAATTAAATTCAAAGTTTGAAAAGATGTATATGAAAAACAAATCAGAATTTTATAGTAAAAGGTTGATATCATAACTCCAGATAAAAGGAGTATATATTGGTAAATACAGAGACAGAGAAAGTCAATTTAAGCCCAGATAATTTAAATTCCTCATTAGGAACTTGTTCTCGAATTTCATAGAGGAATATAGCTTTAATATGCATTTCATAAACAAAAGAATTACCAATAGTAAGCTTAGTAAAAAGATTTCAGTCTTATAAGCCTTTATATAAGATAAAAACAAACAAAATCAAGAATAAAAAATAAAAAGCAAGAAAGCATTAGATAAAGTGATATATTTAAGCCCAAATATATGTTATAGCAATAGATTTAAATGTCATAAATTTTCCTAAAAATTTGTGTTAAAGAATTAAATATATACAGATCTCCAAAGATATTCACATAAAATTTCAAAGATGGTTTAAAAATTGAAATAATGGTATAGTTATTGTGCAAATAACTATAGCTATGTGCAAATGTTAGTGTAAAAAGCACTAACATTCAAGGCAGAAAGCAGTAACCTGGGAAAGGAAGATAAAATTTTGCACTAATAAAAGAAATCCAATGCAATGACATATAACTTATGTGGTAGATGATATAATCATCAAACATCAAAACATATATACCAAAAACTACCAGAAATAATGAGTTGTACAACATCATACAATTGTCAGCCTATGACAGAGTAAACAAATATTAAAAGGATAAAACCTTTGAATAATACAAATGTGAATAAATATATAAATTTACATATATGTCCTTACACACTTCAAAAAGAAAATATAGGTTCTTTCAAAGATCCATGAGGCTTTCAAAATTTGACCATTCGTTCAGTATGTTCATAATGTTTTAAAGAAAAAAATTTATATTCTCAAGCCTCAATGCAATAAAACTAGAATTAATATAAAAAAATTTAACCAAAATTGAAATAAAACTAGAAATTTCCTTAAAAAAATAAAGGATCAAAAAGAAAAGCCAATTACCACCTACTTTGGAAATAATGAAAATAAGTGTATTTGTACCAAAGCTTACAGAATACAGCCGCAGCACTAATAAAACATGTACAGCTATGAATATACAGGAGATAACTAAAATGAATTAATTAAGCAATCAACCTAAGGAGTCATAAAATAAAAGAACATACACAACAAAAGTCTGAATAAGGAAATAAAAGCATATAAGTAGAAATTATGATAAACAGAAAATATTAAATCTAGTTCTCTAGGCAAACCAAAAAATGAGAGGAACCTAGAGTCTTATTTAGAATAAATAAAATTTAAAACTTGGAAGTGAAAATAGGAATATCCAAACAGAAATAGAAAATTTTCAAAGTACAAACATATAAATAGCATTTTTCATCTATCCAACTGGTAAAATTGGAGAAATAATACTTAGCACAGGCTAGAGAATAGTTGTGCTACTACCATTGAAATGTAAAGTGGAAATACCATATTTGGATAGAAATATTTCACTACATATCAAGTGCCTTAAAAATATTCATACTCTTTTACTCAGTAATTACATGTTAATTTATGCTATCAGAGATATTAAAAAATTTGGATGATTTATGTTTTTATAGTACCTCCATATGTTGGGGCATTAAGGAGCTGTTAAAAAAAATTGTTTTTGAAGATTATTTAATGGCATGGTAAATCCACCCTATAATGTCTGGAGTAAAAGAGAAGGATGTTAAACTAAACATACAGGGTAAATCCCATTTAGTGAAAGGCAAAACAGATGACAACACACTGAAAGGTTAACTGTAATTATTTCTGCAGTTGTATAATTGCTTATTTAAATATTTTCTATATACTTTTCTATCGTTTCCAAGTCTATGATAATGAGCATAAATTCTTTTACAATGAAAATAAATTCTTTAAATTAAATTAAAATGATTTCTGGCCAAGTTGGCACTGCAAATTTACATATTCAATACCTCTTCTTTGAAATACCATAAAAAGGACAATTTTAGCTGAAATTTCAAAAATTAAAAGTTGTATCTGTACCCAATACAAGACAAATATTTCCATATACCACAAAAGTATTAAAATAGACAGCAGGGATCAAATGCTCGAACTGTGCTATTATTGAATTCCAGGTCTAGAAATAGACAAAGGCAATGAGAAGGTGGTCAAGGACTGAATTCCGAATCAGGATCACCAGCCAGACTCAGCATGAAACTAAGAGCTGGTGGGGTCTCCCAACCTGTGGGGGGAAAAAAGAACTGAGAAAAGATAGGTCTGCCAACTGTATTAAACCATACATGTGAGACAGGAAGGAAGAGAGCAAGTCACACAGATCAGATTTGTGACAAGCTGCTAAGTACTGGATCTGCAATACCTCCAATACCACGACAGGACAGGAATCCCAGCCCACTAACATAAAACCTGTTTCTAGCCTGAGATTGTCAAGGAGACATGTAGAAGCGACTGCAAATTTGTAAAGCATGATAGATATTTAAAGTTCTTTTAAAAAATAATAACTTCCACTCTAGATCAGCCAGAAAACTAAAATTCAAAACCAAAGAGGAAAACCAGGACCAAGAAGATATTCAACAAAATCAACAACCAGAGGATGATTTGACTCCTGGAAAAAATACACATAGTTATCTCTGAATAACCTTCAAATAAAAATATAAAGAGCTAATATCTTTTAAATAAGAAAGTATTAGACAAAATAAAGCAGATATAAATTGAGAAAAATGATGAAAAAATCAATCATAGATTAGAAAAGAGAAAAAAATGTAATTGAAATCTCAAAACTCTGTAGATAGAATAAACCTGAGAGTTTCTACAGTTAAAGGGAAAATTGGTGAATTGGAAGATAATACTGAGGAAATCTTTCTGAGTGCAGCACTGGGACATAATGAAGTAAAAAACAGAAAGGAAAAATTAAGAGGTAAGGAGTCTCCAACTTATACCTAAGATGATTTCCAGAATTAGGCAATGGAGAGAATACTAGGAAACAATTGAAAGAGAGAACATTGGAAAATTTTTCTATTACTGACGAAAGTCCTAAGTTCTCAAACTTAAGGCACACACCAACTGCTGGGTATAATAAATAAAGACAAATATGCACCTGGACATATTACAATAAAATGGCAAGATAAGTCTGGCCAATGGGCTGTGAGTGAAAGTAATATGAGTCACTTCCCAGGCAAGTATAAAAAATGGGTAGGAGTCTTCCATGAGCTCTTTTCCCTGAAGTTCCAAGCTACCTTTTTTTTTTTTTTAAATATCTTATTTTTTTCCTTCTTCTCTCCAAAGCCCCCAGTACATAGTTGTATATTCTTCGTTGTGGGTCCTTCTAGTTGTGGCATGTGGGATGCTGCCTCAGCATGGTTTGCTGAGCAGTGCCATGTCCGCTCCCAGGATTCGAACCAACGAAACACTGAGCCGCCTGCAGCAGAGCATATGAACTTAACCACTCGGCCACAGGGCCAGCCCCATCCAAGCTACCTTTTTTTGAGATGAAAACAGCCTGATCTGTGGGTCACCACATGGATGGCAGGTGCCTAGAGAGTCACATAAGACACAGCAGACTTTGCAGAAGACTTTTGCTGCATTAACCTGCTGAGATTTTGGAATTACTTGTCTCCAGCTTAACCTAATACAACAGCTTTAAGGCAAACACATAGATATGGTTACAAAACATTAGGAGAAACTTAAGTTTAGAAGACCAAGCAGCACAATTAGCAATCTTGACATAAAAGATATCTATAGAACTCTCATGCCAAGTAAGAGCGATTTTGTCCTCCAGTTATTCAGCTGATGCTTATTGAGCCTTTACACTATTCTGGGTCCTGAGGCATAGTAATGAATGAAAGAGTCAAAATCCTTGCTTTTATGAATTTTCCATTCTAGTAAGGGAAGAAAATAAGTCATATAAAAGGGAAAAAGTGATTAGAGAATGGGGGTGTTTTGTTTGGGGTGCTATATGAAATAGGGTAGTTGGGAAAGGCATTTCTCATAAAAAGATCTTTGAATAGAGACCTGAATGAAGTCAGGGAGCAACACATGTAAATGTCAGGCAGGTGAGCCTGCAGCAGATGTGCAAAGGCCCTAAGGCAGCAGCATGTGACCCAGAGAAAGGGAGGAAAAGACTGCCATAAAATAGAATCGGAAAGGTGACAGGGAACTAGATAATGGGGTGTCTTGAAGGCCATGGCAAAGACTGTGTTCTTTACTCTGAAACAAATGGGAAGCCTTTGGAGGGTTTTGAGCAGAGGAGTAACATGATTTGATTTACATATTGAAAGGACCATTCTGGCTGCTGTTGAATAAGACAGAAGTGTTTGCTTGAGTGGAAGCAGTTCAGAAGCTACCACAACAGTCAGACAATAGTTGTAGTATTGGCTGTGGAAGTGGTTCCAATAGCCAGGTCCAGGCTATACCTTGAAGAAAAAACCAACTGGATATATAGATAAATTGCATATTGGTGTGAGAAAAAGTAAGGAATTAAAGATGACTCTGTGGTTTTTGGCCTAAAGGACAGAAAAAAAAAATAGTGTTGTCATTTTCTGAGATGAGGAAGACTGTGAAGGAAGCAAGTTTGGGAGTTGAAGAAAATAAAAAATATACATTATTTTCAAGCATATATCATGCATTTGGAAAAAACTGCCATGTGCTAAGGTACAAATGAACTTTCCAAAATTTTTAAAGAATATCAAACAAATCATGTCCACGACTACATGTTCCTAAATCAGAAGTCAATAATAAAAGGAAAGGAAAAATATCATGATTTAGAGGGGAAAAAAAGAAAACTTCTAAATGATTTATGGGTCAGAGAGGGAAATGTAATGAGAACTACAACATACTTAAAATTATAAACTTCAAAGAGTTGCTGCAAGACTATTGGGATGCAGCTAAAGCAGGACTGAGAGAGAAATATGTAGACACAAATGAACTTATTTTAAATCAAAAAAACTGAGGGGCTGGCCTGGTGGTGCAGTGGTTAAGTGTGCATGTTCCACTTTGGTGGCCCGGGGTTTGCCGGGTCAGGTCCTGGGTGCTGACTTGGCACTGATTGTCAAGCCATGCTGTGGCAGGCGTCCTACATATAAAGTAGAGGAAGACGGGCATGGATGTTAGCTCAGGGCCACTCTTCCTCAGCAAAAAGAGAAGGATTGGTAGTAGATGTTAGCTCAGGGCTAATCTTCCTCAAAAAAAAAAAAAAAAAGACTGAAAGTAAATATATTAACCTACAAATCAGGAAGATAAAAGAACTGAGTAAAGCCACAGAAGGTAGAAGGAAAGAAACAAGAAGCAAAATTAACAAGCTAGAAAAATATAAAAATAAATCAATAAAAGATAATTCTTTCAAAAGAATAACAAAATAGACAAATTTTAATATGATTGATTAAGAAATCAGGAACACTTGGGGCTGGTCTGGTGGCACATTGGTTAAGGTCATACACTTCGCTTCAGCAGCCTGGAGTTTGCAGGTTCTGATCCCAGGTGCAGACCTAGACCCTGCTCATCAAGCCATGCTGTGGCAGCATCCCACATACAAAATAGAGGAAGATTGGCACAGATGTTAGCTCAGGACCAATCTTCTTCACAAAAAAGAAAAAGAAAAAGAAATCAAGAACACAGAAATAAATAAGAATAAGAGTGAAAATAATAGAAGATAGCTATATTGGCCAAAAAAAAAAACTCTAGGTACGCTAAACGTTGGAAATGATGGAAGGAAAACAAGAACTCTCAACCCTGGGTTGGAAATTACTGCAGCCACTTTAGAAAGCAATTTGGAAATATATAATAAGATATCTCTAGAAAGATCAATTTTAAGTATATAGCCTTAACTAACAAAAACCTCACGTCTCTGTTCCACAGGATGGATATATATGGATGTGCACTGCAGCTTTGTCACAATGGCAAAAATTTGGAAATGACAATCTGTCCAGGAATGGATAAATAAACTGCATTAAATTGATATTATGGAATACTGTACAGCAGTTAAAATGAATGAACTCTGTGTAAATACATCAACCAGGATACTTCTCAAAACTACAATGTTGATCAAACAAAAACAAGTTGTCCAAAGATACAGTGTAACACTACTGAAATCATTTTAAAGTTACTAAAGCAACCTCCCATACTGTCTGTGGATTCATAAATATCTATGCAATACAAGGATAAAAATGGACTGGCTACACACCAAAGTCATGACGGCGTCCGCTTCAGGGGAGCAACGTGAAGGGATGGTACAAGGGAGAGGAATGTGAGAGACTTCACTTTCAAAATACTTTATTTCTTAATAATAAAAATGATCTGAAGTCAATATGTTAAATGGTTTACACTTTTCATACTTCGTGGGAACATCAGTTAACGTTCAGTACATTTTTTCTGTACTTTTTAACTTAGAAAAATGCTTAAGGAAAAAGCAAACAAAGGCTTTCATTTCCTCCCTAGGCTCCAAGTTGTCACTCGTCTGTCCTTGGGAACGGAGCAAGTGTTCGCTCTGATCCTCGACAGGACTGGAACAAGATCTTATCCAAGGGAGGGAGCCTGCCCAAACTTCTCCCTCTGTGTAGTCTCACCAATCTGGTTTGTTGAAGTTATTTCCTGGAAAACAAATCCTATCTATATTTTCAAGGCTTTCCCAACGGGCAGTTGGTATGATATAAGCTATAACGTGGCTGTGATTCACTCGGCAAATGAAGAATTTACTGCTGTACATGTGTCCTGAGTTTGGGGAACAGACAAATAAGCATCCATGATGACCTGCATCTGCAGGGTCAGAAGCAAGCAGACCTTTGAGGGATGTCAGAGCCATGATGAGTGTTAATGCTTCAGAATCAGAACCTGATCTTGCCAAGATCCTGAAGCAAAGAGGGACTGCGCTGCTAGATACCCGCAGAGACATCTTCTAAAAGCAGGCAGTACAGCTAGAAATATTATCACTGCCTTCCAGGAAAAGGGGGAAAAACTCACCTCAGCAACTGTTGTGAAATCAGCTTTCCATTCTTTACTGCTTACAAAATCCAGGGGTAAATTATCCTATTTAAGCTACCAAATCATGGAGAAAGGTAGGCATTTCTGGACTAGTTAAAGGCTTTAGATTACCACATCGCTTCAAGCTTCCTAGAGAAGAGGACTTGTGTTTTATTCCACCAAGTATTTCCCACAGTGATGTGTCCTGTTCTTTGGCCTTAGTAAGTACACTATACACATAGTAGGTACTCTAGACACTGTACGTCATACATACAAATTCATATATACACACATATATATACACATACACACAGCATATTATAAATATATTAATATATTTACATAATATGTACAGTATACACACACATACGTATATATACTGATCAAGATTTTTTCTTCCTTTCTCCTTCTTCCTAGTCTTAGCATTTTATAGAGTTTGGCCTTTGGTTAATATTTTTCACCATCTTGGATTCCAAAGCTTGAGTCTCTAACAGGCTCTTCCATTCTCCTTCAACATGTGATAAGGCAATTTCTGAGAGAAACCTAAGTCCATGCTTGGCTAGATGCGTAAACACACCCAAACATCAGAATACGGATTCTTTGGGTCCAAGAGTACCAGACAGAATAGTAAGATTTCTGAACATGCTCAGCTACAGGCCTTTGAGTGAGCTACTCAGAAAGCTTGTTTTACTGCACTTAAGAAAAAAAAAAAAAAAACAATAAGGCTTGAATCCAGTCTCAAATTCTCTCACTCCTCGAGAATTGTCACCTCTCCAAATCCCGCTTAACTCAGCCCAGGGCCCAAGTCCAGCTCTTATGTCTCACGTCTACCATAGCTTTTGCAATTCCTATCAACTAACATTTCCTCTTGCAGTGCTGTTCTGAGCAAGCACTTTGTACTCATTTGCTGGGCTGCGGAGAGGCCTTGAAACAAAGAGACAAAAGTAATTGTCTTCCAAGAGAGCCACAGCTTTCTATTAGGTTCAGATTAGATGAAGGTGATCTCTGCCAGAGAAAAACCTCACCCTCACCTCCCTTTTCTATAATGGCAGCATTTTGTCACAGAGGAAAGACAAAGGCAACCACCCTGTTCAGAAAGTAGTGAACATAGCTCTGGTTTGATGGCACAGGGACCCAGAGGCCTGAGAAGCAAAGAGCTATCCATTCAGTAGTCATGTTAGATACCAAGAAAGGGAGTTGGGACTCACCCACTCAGCCTTCCATTGGGCTTTATTTCATCCAAGTGGAAGACGTGCATTGTCCTTCAGTCCACCCTCAACGGGATCTCTTTCCCCCGTGATTTAAGTCATCCATCCACGGCCTATTACAGACACGGGCTTTCCTCAACTGGCAACAGAACTTATGCTGCCTTCCCCAAGGTCAGGCTTAACTCAAAGTCTTTTATTTTCCTGTGCTTTACAGATTACTGGCAATGATGATTTAATTAGAAAGATGTTTAATGAAATAAAAACTGAGAGAAGAAACCAATATAAACCCAAAAGACTAAATTAGTTAATTTTAATTTCCAAGTTCTCACAGAAGCAATCACTTATCTATTCCAAAAGATTTCAAATATTCTGGCATCCAAGGAAGACAGCCCATAAAACACCAAAATATCACCTTATGACCCACAGTAAGTTAAAATGTAGATAGCTGAAAGTGATAAGAATATGAAAAATTCCCCCTGCCACATCTAGAAGAAGCAAAGCTGTAGGTGAAACACCCAGCTCTGCACTATATTGTGCTTATGCCTGGCAAAGTGATATTGAAGGCGGTTTCATCCATTAAGCCCCCTTAGTTCTTCTCAATATAACACTCACTATTACAAATATCATGGCCCCATGTGTTTGCCATCTGCAAAAGCTAACTAGTATAATCCAGTCAGCAAAGAACTGAACTAAAACAGTAAGTTCTAGACTAGGGGCACAATCTCATTCAGAGAATTTCTGAGCATCACTCAGAGATGTGATGCTGGAGATGGGAGCAGGCACTGGACTGTCAATGGAAAGATGTACATTATCTAGCTAGAGCTGTAAGCATTTTAAAAATAGAATTTGTAAGAGAATACAAAATAGAAAGACCCTTGAACCAAATAAATATGTGCCTGTCAGGTTTAGTGTTTGAAAATGTGCACAACTGTTTGTCTCGGCTGAACTAAGTTCAGGTCCAAGGACCCTTGTGCCTTTCATGATTCTAGGAAGCAGGAGGTGCTGTTGAGGGAACACTGGACTAGGGATGAAGACACCAAAATCCTGTTCCTGATTCCACAGCTAATTAACCCTTGGCCGTGCTTTTTACCTCAGTTTCCTCATCTGTTGCATTAAGATGTTAGATTAGTTCACCATTATGGTTTCTGCAAACTCTAAAATCAAATAATTTTATAAGATCTAAGTGGGGTAAATCCTAGCATATGCTTACCCAAATAAAGAAAGGGAATCACAAGAAAGGAAAGATGATTCCACCTTCCTTCCAAAAGTAAAATCTCCTACATTAGAAGACAACTGAATACCAAACAAAGAGCATAGTCATTACATGAGGCTTGCCTCAGAACCTAGAAAATACAACTGAGAAATATTTCTAAGAATCCCTAAAAAGGGAAATCAATTGATTGTAAACAGAAAGGAGACCTTAGATATGATTTGGTTTGCCCACTCATTGTAAGGTTAAGAACTTAAGCCTCCGAGGGAGGAAGTGAGGTTGTGAGAAAAGATGTAAGATGCCTGATATATCTCAGTCACAGGAACCCAGGTTCAGGCAGCTTTCTTTGGTTACTTCATTCTATTAAACGTTTTTGCTTTGACAGATAATGTTTTTCTTGTAGAAGACCAAGGTATGGCTCTAATAATCACAAATTAACTCTATATGCTAACCTAGAAATACTTTCAGGACAATACCCTTATCCTAATTTTTAGGAATTGCATGGATATGGGAATTTTCATTGGAGCAACTGAATTAAAAAGAAATACTTGTCTAACTCGGTGCTTTTCATGAAAACTTTATCCATTGAAATTTGAGAATAATACTCCAAAATGTTTCTAGATGTTCCGGGCGGGGATAGACTAGCTGACAGATGAGGAGATAGCTGCCAACACCATGAAAATACTGCTTAAGCAAACACGGTGCCAAGCAAATCTCACCTCTGGCTTTTTTCTTTCTTTTTTTTTTAATTAAGACAATTTTTTAAGAGCAGTTTACAGCAAAAGTGAGGGGGAATGTTTAGAGTTTCCCATATACCCCCTGACCCCACACATGCATAGCCTCCCTGATTATCAACAGCCCACACTAGAGTGGTAATATTTGTTACAGTCGATGAGCCTACATTGACATATCATCATACAAAGTCCACAGTTTACATTAGGGTTCACTCTGGATGTACACTCCATGGGTTTTGACAAATGTATAATGACATGGATCCATCATTATGGCATCATACAGAGCATTCTCACTGCCCTACACATTCTCTGTGCTCTGCCTATTTATCCCTCCTCTCACTCCCCAACCCCTGGCAACCACTGGCCTTTTTAACTGTTTCTATAGTCTTGCCTTTTCCAGAGTGTCATATAGCTGGAATCATCCAGTATGAATCCTTCTCAGAGTGGCTTCTTTCACTTACTAATTTGTATTTAAGTTTCCTCCGTGTCTTTTCATGGCTTGATAACTCATTTCCTTTTAGTGCTGAATAATATTCCATTGTTTACATGTACCATAGTTTATATATCCATTCACCTACTGAGGGACATCTTGGCTGTGTTCAAGTTTTGGCAATTATGAATAAAGTTGCTCTAAACACCTATGTGCAGGTTTTTGTACGGACGTAACTTTTCAACGCCTTTGGGTAAATAGCAAGGAGCATGATTGTTGGATCACCTCTGGCCTTTGCAGCTTAATATCTAGGAGAGGCAATGAATAAGACCTAATGCATATGGTCAAATAGTAAGGAGCATGATTGCTGGATCACCTCTGGCCTTTGCAGCTTAATATCTAGGAGAGGCAATGAATAAGACCTAATACATATGGTCATTTTGGCCACAACATAAAGGCAGAAGACCTACTTCAGGTTATGCAAGAACCAGGCATGGCATGTATATAAAGTTTAAGGAGTCTTTGAAAGTGGAGCAAGAGGAAGTATGTAACTGGGGAGAGGAATGGAAGGCATAACAGTGCAAGTCCACATCCTGCTGGATGGGGTTGGAGAAGCAGGGAACTCCTCCCACTAAATTCTTAAGTCTTTCTGATAGAGGAAGATTTTAGGGGGCTCTCTATTGATAGATGGTTAATGCGTGAAAGATAGAGCTTTATGTTTGTTTTGGCCTGACTGTGTTTGTTGTAGTTTTTAGTTTGGATTTAGCTCTTTGTATGCATTATCTGATTAATAGTCCTATGAGTTAGATATTATTGGTATCCTCATTTTACAAACGACATAACTGAGACACTCAGAGGTTCAGTAATTTTTTCAAGGTCTCACAGATAGTATGAGAAAAAATGAAATTGAACATATAACTATCAATTGCTATTCCACACAATCTCCCAAAGTTGGGAGAAATGGAGAAGTGTATTCTGTGTGGTTTAGAAACTGATTCCAGTTAACTTGATTTCCCCCAACCTTAATTGCCACAAGCAAAATCCTAAGTCAGAGCAAAAGAGAGAGACCTTCCCTAGATGAAAGAGTCACCCTATGACATAACTCATGCAACATCTGTGGTATGTTCCCTCCTCTGTAAATAATGAAGAAGCTGTTGATGGAAGGAACACAAGTGGAGGGTTTACCAGTGAGGAGGAATATGAGAAGAAAAGATTCTTAGGTTGGTTTATTATGAGCCCAGTCAATTATAAGCAGCACATTCTGACACCACTGTAAATAATATACTTCTGTCAGAGGCACTTGATGGAGACTATCTGTTCAATATATTGTCATAGACATGATGAAGGGGAGACCTTGGATGGCATATGTGGTACACAGGAATAAATATGTGAATAATCTCACAGGCTTTGAGACTTCCAAATACTAACTGTGACAGATATGAACTACAGTACATTCTCATTTTAAGACTAGTGGACTAATGATGATAAGTTGAACAGTAAAATATCCATCTTTACAGCATACAGCTGTATCTGACGGTTATGCTTGAAGGGGCATCATTTGACCTGGCCTATTTCCAGTCATGTAATAATGAGAAGCATTTAACTGGGTCAGATGGAATGTTAGAGCTAAAAGGGATCTGAAATCATCCACCACTATCCTCCCATTGTATAAATGAGGGAAATAAGACTAAGTGAAGTTAATTGCCTTGTCCAAGATCAGTAATAAAGCCAGTTAAAGACAGTTCTACTGAACTCAGCAAAAACTAAGAGAGAGCTGACCTTATTTCATGTCTAGATGGTGTGGTAGGGAAACGGAAGCCATTTTTGGATGAGAGGAACATCCTCAATTTGTTATTCATCCTGAACCATGACTATAGAAGATGATTTATTCAGCTATTTGAAGAGACATATATTGTTGTTGTTTAGTCAATTTGTCCACAAATTATAGGGCTCACTCCATTCAATATTAGCTGACATCATCTAAATCCTACATGGCCAATGGGTTTTTCCCAAGTCCCAACTTTTCCAAGAAGCCTTCCCAGACTACACTGCTCTCTCTCCCTCTGTAGTATGCACAGGCATTGCCCACCATAACCTGACTCATGAGGAGTATACTGTATTCGTTAACTGCTCTCACATCTTTAATTTATCTATGTGTTTAGAGAGCCAATTACTTGAGTCTGAGGACTATAGCTCATGATAATCCCTCAATATTGACGTGAATTCATATGCTTTACCCCAGCCCGTGGGAATCAGAATTTATGGCAGGCTATAAGAAAGATTTTTAACCTCCCCAAGGGGTTCTTCTGCAACCTGTAGTTTGAGGGCTTCTGGCCTAAAGAATCAGCCTTTTGGCCAGAGTTCATTCAGAAGACATGATACTAGCTGTTTTTCTGCTTCTGAGATTTTTAGACAGCACATTTGGAGAGAACCCCCAAAGCTACTCCTCCACCCACACCCTGGCATCAACCATAGTGGGTTGCCATTGCTACTGTCATCTCTGCAGGTACCTCTCTGACATGCTGAGTAAGGTGGCCGTGATGCTTTGAGAGCCTGCATTCAGCAGTGAGGATCAGTGAGCACTTCTAACCCTCCTGTCCTCCAGGCTAGAAGAGTCTAATTCTGAGGTTGCTCAGGCAGGTTAGTCCTGTGGCTTATACCCAGTTGAAAGACATTACGGAGCTCAGTGAATTTTTTCTAAACTTCAGAGACAATATCTTTCCTTTTCATTGGCTTAGGTCATATCTTCAGGCTCATCCTCTCTCTGCTAAGGATTGAGCAGTGCAAGGGAGGAACAGTGTTTCTGAATTTTAAGAACAGATTATGTATGAAGAGTGATGCACCCCAAGCCCAGGCAAAAATTATGTAATTGGCCTTAATTAGTAAAATTACTAGCAATATTAGGAAACAAGCTAATGTCATACATTTAAATGTCACATATATCTATCTCTCTTTGAGCATTCCTGCCTCACAAAATCTTCCACAAAATTAAAAAGGTTCTCTTTGGGGTTTGAAGTAAATCCTGTTAGAGTCTAAAACCTCCCTTTGTGCTTTTGTCTCACACAGATAGTATTAGACCAGAAGAAAAATGTGTATGTTTGTTTTGGCATACTCTAAGTTAGGCAAAATATTAATGGATTGAACAGTCAAAATTAATATCACTCATGTTTATATTTTTAAAATCAAATACTGAGTTCAAATACAAAGTATTCATCATGAGCTTATTTATTTTAACTTCCCATCATAGTTCAGTTAGGCTCAATTTTGACAGTATGGTATATATACATATGGAAAGTGTGTCCATATACATTGTCTAAATATATATCCATAAATTGCCAGAAAATTGACAAACTTTATTAAAAAAATCTTGATGTTTGAATCAACCAAAAGCCATCTGAATACACATTAACATATACATTTGAATTCAAATTTATGAAACAGCCTGAGAAATAGCTTTCTTAACACTACAGTAATAAAGAATCAAGAAATAGATATTTTTTCAATTTCTTCCCATTACATTTTATGTCCACATTTAGATGTATCTGGGAAGATCTCTAAACTGACACCACTATGAGAGCCCCCTGGGATTCACAAATATCATTTCCATGACACTCAGAAAACTGAGGGGAAACAGGAGAACGTGAGCAGTGATAAATTGGAGCTAATCTCTTGCTGCCACAACCTGAAATGATACTTGGCCAGGTAATCTCCCCATCCTCCATGCTGTAATAAGAGCTTGTCTATCTCTTCCAGATGCCCAACCTGAGTACTGGTATCTCCTCCAAATGCTTGTACTAGAAATTTCCTAACAGAATTCCAAGGCTCTGAAAGAAAAAGAAAAATGAAAAATAATTCTGTCCTGCAATAAGCATTGTAAGTTTGAAGAAAAAGCAAAGCCTACTGTTTTAAGTCTGCAATAAATAAAACAAATAATGGATTCTTTTGGGTCATAAAGCTCAACCAACCATAAAACACACAAAGAGCCTCTGACAAGGGTCTTCTAAGCCTTCTGGAGCCCCAATCAGTATGGCACTACTTTGAAAGCCCCAACCTTGCCCTGCCTCATTCTTGTCCAAGTAAGGATCTAAACATGAAGGATCTGAACATTTGGCTAAGCACACATTAGCCAAATGGTACCAGGCCTACTACACTGTGATTCTGCATTTTGATCATGCCTTTGGAAACACATGATCTCACGGACATCATTATTTTGCACTAAAGGAAAGCAAAGCCCCATTAAGAACAGATCATTGCCTCTGACTAGTTGGGTGACTGTAGACAAATCACTAAACTTCCCTGATCCTCAGTTTCTTTACCTGAAAATTAGTGACAGAACCCACTTCACAGTTGTTGTGAGGACCAAATAAAGTAAGCAGGTAAAGCACTTAGTGGAAGATTGGTCCATAGTAAGTGTCAGTGACTATCCTCATCGTTTACCTTGGTGGTAGAAGTGGGACTCAATCCAGAGGTCTTGCCTGTTAGAAATTCAATCAAATAAGCATCCTAAAGGAGGTAAGGAAAGAAGAGAAATGCATCCATTCTGCTTTTCCTGTGGTTCCTTCTCAAAAGGTTTACTCTGCCTCCCCTGCTCACACATTTTCTGTCACGCTGAGGCTTGGTGCTAAAGTCACCAGATTCTGTGAGTCTTCTTCTTCCCGTCTTGTTTTATGGTTACTTGTAGGCATGTCTGTTTTCCTCACCAGGAGTATATCCCTTGAGTTCATGGATCCTGATTTACTCAAACCCCTGAACCCTGAGAAACCTGCCCAGAACTTTGAGCACAGTAGGTTTGCAATAAATATTTCCTGGCAGGGCAGGGGGGAGAGGAGGAAGCTAACTGAAAAGAGAAAAAACCCCATGAACAGCTAAGGTATTAGGAGAAGCTTTACTTTTATCTTGGCTCTGGCAACAAATATCTCTTTAATCTAGGAAAGGTCACTTAATTTCTTTGGACATTTGTTTCCTCATCTGTAAAGATAATCTTCAATTTTCTTTGTTGCTCTAAATTCCACAACTTGAAGAAAAACGGCTGTAAAAGGATCCTTTGTTATTTGGTCTGCTAAGCTGTTGAAGCAGAAGAATGAGGCCTATTGAGCCTGGACCAGTCTCTCAGTCCAACTTCTAAAACTCAAATTCCTTCTAGCTCTTTCAGCTGCTCTCACTTGCTCTATTTTATTTATTTATTTAGACTATGAAAGTTCAAGGCAGTGAGCCCACTGCTAGGATTCAAACTCCACTGGGTCTGTGTCATTGCTATCCCATAGGGTTTGACCACCAAGAGAGGAGAAAATTGCTCACAAACCAGTGAACACCAGTTGGAGAAGAGGCCAGAACTGGCAGCCCAGTTATATGGAGGAGAAAGAATGTGGGCCCACCTGCCTCTGGGTCTGGCTAGAATCTTCCCTAATGGAGCTCTGTCTCTGACAAACTGAAGGCTTGGCCAGATTGATGAGTATTCTAAACTCAATCAGAATGGAGATTACTCTGACCTACAGAAGGTCACTCAACCGTATTGAATATTTGTCAACATTCCATGGCCAAAGATAAAGTGAGAGAATATCCAAGACAGATTTAGAAGTGTCCCTGTTTATTCCTGGAAATTGTGAGTGCCTGTCTGGGTGCAAAGAAGACAGGAGTGGATTCTGCTTTCCTGAGCACAGACACTGTCAGCACAAGGTCCAGAGGTGCCTCCTCAACAGCGAGCATCTTGTCACGGGCACTCAGCATCTTGCGTCACAAGACGCAAACATGGACGCACACTGTTTGTCCCACCTCACTGCACAAGGGTCCACTTTGGAACAAGTAGAGAAGATGAAGGTGGCAGAACTAAGGGTCTGCCCTCCAGTGGGGACCCCAAGTGACCTGAGTCTTCGGAGGGACCACAAATCTGGCTTTACATTCCTCACTATCACCATTCATAGTCCAACAGCAACAAAGCCTTTTCTTCACAAACTTATTTTTCACTCAAACAAAGTATCAATTAATGTTCTCCTTATGTGTCCTTGGGCAGCTATGGGAAATGGAAACCAGCTTCCATTTCACTAATTCTACCACCATGCCTCTGGCCCACTTGCTTCTAAAATGAGAACATTAGAGACACCATGGTGGTACAAAACCACAGATGTAGGGACTCAAATCACCTAAGGTTCCTCTCCACATATAGAACTGATAGAAATGTTTCCATGTAACTGAAGCCTAGCATTTTCTCTTACTTCTGAGGCAACAGATGGGATTAATGTAAAATTTGGAGAAATAACCAATATCCCAGTAGTGAAATCATTTGCTTAGTTCACCCAGTTCCCCCCAAGGCCTAATAAACCATCTGGAGTATTATCTTTCTTTTCATCATCTATTCATCTTTCTTTTAATCTTCATTGCCTTTGTTGGAAAGATGAGTGTTAGAATGACACAGGAGAGAAAACTTCATTCCTGAATTTTGCTTCTGGATAACAGCTTCTGAAAACTGGAGTGGCCTAATGAACTGATGACCCAAGGACCAACTCTTCAGGAAGGACAGCACTCTGATAATTTGTGTGAAGAGTATTCACCAAAGATAAGATGAGCAGGGGTGACATTACAGAGCCTCCAAACAGAAGGAAGTGTGATGTCAAAATGTAATGAGCTGCTGACCTGGGCATTAAATCTCTTCTTAATTTTTTCTCCTTTGAGCCTTTCTGAAAAGCAGGAAGGTAAATGCTTGACCTATATAACTGTTCTGGACTCTGTGTCCTGGGGTGCCTTTTTAGCCCTTCCCTGCAGGTAGCCTCTCTCTTCTGCTCTGAGAAGTGTGACACGATGTCCTCAGCTAACTGAGTCATCCTCTAGTGGCCTGAGCTTCCTGGGCATCATGAAAAAGAGACTTAGGGTGGGGACACTGAGGGGGGTAGGCGCTGGGACATCACATTTGGGAAGAATTTTCTTAGTCTGATGAAGGGCCAAATTGTACTTCTGCCAATGCCTTCCTACGTGACCTAAGAAATCACTTAACCTCCACCAGAACCTCAGTGTTCTCATTTGCAAAAAGAGTGATTGGGCCAGATAATCTCTAAATTCCTTTGTGAGTTCAGATGTGAATATTTGACCATACCTTCCCTTCCTTGAAAACTGGGATTGAATGTGTAGCAAAGATGACTCTTAATTTATCTATAAAATTAAATAGACTACCAGAGAATGGTCCAGTCCCTGGCAAAAAGGTAAGAACAGGCCCATTCCAGGCTGCTTTTCATGAGAAGCTTAAGAACAAAAAGAGGTCAAGATGGCAGTGTAAGCAGACTCTGGACTCATCTCCTCCCATGAACACAACCAGATTACAACTATTTTTGGAAAAATTACCCTGGGTAGAAAACTGAAAAGTGTATAAAAAGAATCCCCACAGCAAGGGACATTCCTGATTAAGGGGGAAGAGGCAGAAATTCCTTCTGGAGAGGAAAAATCCACCTTCAGGAGCAGTGGAGTTTCTCATCTGGCCAGCTGGTAGCCACCCTAAGGTACACAGCCCTCCCTGGAGGACTGAGGTCCAGAGTGGGGGCCAATACTGCTATAAGCTTCCTTCAGACTCACCACAACTGAAACAAGGGTCTTACTATCTGGCTTCGCTGACTATTAACTACGGTGGGGATACCCCCAGAAAAGCTATTGCATGAAAGCTGAAAAGACTCAGATCTTAAAGGGCCCACACACAAACTCACCTGTCTCAGCAACCTAAAATCACCAGAGGGAAGGCTGACAGTCCTTTGGTGAAAAGAGACTCACCTGGTGGGCTCTGGGGGTATGTTGGTGAGAGAGACTTCTCCAGAGACTGAGACATTGATGGTGGCCATTGTTGTGACCTAGTCCAGGCGTGCTGACACAGACCCAGGCAGACCCCATTGAAATTATTCCCCTGGCTAGTTAACCCAGGGGTCTGCCACACCAACTAGAGTGCAGATTTAATCCAGTTCAGCCAGGGCAGGCAGCCGCCCTAGGGACCAGCCCCAACCAAGAACAAGCCCTCAGGCTACTTGTCAGCCTGCATTGACTGGGTGACTTGATCCTCTACAGGCAGGCATGTGTGTCTGCCTCTGTAGGGCAGGACCTGTGTGAGGACCAGGTGAACTGTGGGGGGGGGGCACTGGTGGAGAGGTGGGGGCCTCTGCAGTGGGGTGACTGCGTAAGCTCCAGGGGGTCAGGAAGCATGCATGGACCAGGACTGTGTTGATGGTGTGTGTGGTCCTGTGAGTGGTAAGGATTATCAGTGGCAGAAGACCTGTGCTTCACAAATAGCCATAAAAAGGATCAGCCCCACATTCCAAAACCTGAAACAATTGAGTGCTCCCATGCCTAGGGCCAGCCCCACTCAGCTGCACCCCTAAGAGAACTGACAACAGGCTTGTAGGCCTGTGGTCTATAGCAACTGTAAGCCCCTGAGCCTAGCAAGCAGCTGCACTGGGTACCTACCCAATTAACAGGAAAACTGTAACAGGAGTGTGCAGTTAGACCTTGTAGCCAAAGGTGCTGAGGCTCCTCAAACCAGATTTACAAACAGCTGGCCAGGGAAGGAAAGACTAGACTCCCTGGGTACCTACATTAAGAGCAACCCTGACACAGCAGAAGGACACAAGTAGCCCACAAAGGGGTCACTCCTGGATCACTTGGACTTGTGACAAGAGGGAAGCAAACTGCTGGGTCTCAAAAGGCAATTGTTACATAAGGCCACTTCTCCAAGATCAGGAGACGTAGCCAACTCACCTAATACAGAAATATAAGCACAGAGAAAGAGGCATAATGGGGAGACAAAGGAATACATGCCAAGCAAAGGAACAGGACAAAACCCCAGAAAAAGTACTAAATGAAACAGAAATAAGTGACTTACCTCACAAAAAGTTCAAACAAAAATTCATAAGGATGCTCACAGATATTGGGAGAAGACTGGATGAACACAGTAAGCTCATCAACAAAGAACAGGAAATTATGAAAAAGAACCAATCAGAAATGAAGAACACAATACATGAAATGAAAAATTCATCAGAGGGACTCAATAGCAGAGTAGAGGATACAGAAGAACAGATCAGTGAGCTAGATGAAAGACTAGAGGAAATCAACCAAGCTGAACAGATAAAAGAAAAAAGAATTAGACAGAATGAGAATAGTCTAAGGCAACTCTGGGACAATATCAAGGGCAATAACATTCGTATTATAGGTGTCCCAGAAGGAGAAGAGAGAGACAAAGGGGCAGAAAATCTATTGGAAGAAATAATAGCTGAAAACTTTCCTAACCTAAGGAAGGAAGCAGACATCCAAGTACAGGAGCATAGAGAGCTCCAAACAGGATAAGCCCAAGGGGGCCCAGATCAAGACACATCATAATTGAATTGTCAAAAATTAAAGATAAAGAGAGAATCCTAAAAGAGGCAAGAGAAAGGCAACAAGTGACATCCAAAACAAAGCCTATAAGGCTATCAGTGGATGTCTCAGCCAAAACCCTACAGGTGATAAGAGAATGGCATGACATATTTAAAGTGCTAAAAGGGGGGCCAGCCCGGTGGCGCAGCAGTTAAGTTCGCATGTTCCACTTCTCGGTGTCTCGGGGTTCGCCGGTTCGGATCCCGGGTGCAGACATGGCACCGCTTGGAAAAAGCCATGCTGTGGTGGGTGTCCCACGTACAAAGTAGAGGAAGATGGGCATGGATGTTAGCTCAGGGCCAGTCTTCATTAGCAAAAAGAGGAGGATTGGCAGTAGTTAGCTCAGGGCTAATCTTCCTCAAAAAATAAATAAATAAATAAAAATGAAAATAAAGTGCTAAAGGGAAAAATCCTACAGCCAAGAATACTCTATACATCAAGGTTGTCATTCAGAATGGAAGGAGAGATAAAGAGCTTCCCACACAAGCAAAAATTAAAGAAGTTAATCACCAAAAAACCAGTTCTACAGGAAATGCTGAAGGGACTTATGTAAGTGGGAAAGCAATGACCACAAACAGAGATTAAAAAAATATAAAAAAAAAATCCCCCCAACCACCTGTGAAGATAATGTGAAGGTTAAAAGATAAAAGTAC
The DNA here is from genome assembly GCF_041296235.1 of Equus asinus. Lineage (NCBI taxonomy): Eukaryota > Metazoa > Chordata > Mammalia > Perissodactyla > Equidae > Equus > Equus asinus. The sequence continues at coordinate 64,525,645 of NC_091791.1, read as the reverse complement.
TAAAATTACCTATTTCAATGATAAGAGGGTAATGGATAGACACACACAAGACATTAGATATGATTTCAAAAACATAAAATGTGGGAGGAGGGGAGTGAAAAAGTAGAGCTTTTAGGAAGAAGTTAAGCTAAAGAGGTCAATATAGACTGTTATATACATAGACTTTTATATAGGATCCTCACAGTAATCACAAATCAGAAACCTATAATAACTAAGCAAATAAGTAAGACAAAAGCAATCAAACAGATTACGAAAGAAAGCCATCAAACCACAAGGGAAGAGAACAAGAGAAAAAGCAAGGAATAAAGAAGAATTACTAAAACATCCAGGAGAAAAAGTAACAAAATAGCAATAAATACATATTTATCAATAGCTACCTTAAATGTCAATGGAATAAACGCTCCAATCAAAAGGCATAGGATGGCCAATTGGGTAAAAAAAAAACAAGACCCATATATATGCTGCATAAAAGAGACACACTTCAGACCTAAAGACACTCACAAACTGAAAGTGAAAGGATGGGAAAAGATATTCCATGCAAATGGTAAAGAAAAGAAAGTGGGTGTATCAATACTCATATCAGACAAAACAGACTTTAAAACAAAAAAGGTAACAAGAGGCAAAGAAGGGCCCTACATAATGATAAAGGGAACAATCCAACAAGAAGATATAACACTTGTAAATATCTATGCATCCAACATAGGAGCACCTAAATATATAAAGCAATTATTAACAGACATAAAAGAAGAAATAGACAGTAACACAATAACAGTAGTGGACTTTAACACTCAGCTTACACCAACAGATAGATCATCCAAACAGAAGATCAATAAGGAAACACTGGCCTTAAATGACACATTCGACCTGACGGACTTAGTGGATATATATACAACATTCCATCCCAAAACCACAGAATATACATTCTTCTCAAATGCACATGGAACATTCTCCAGGATTGATCACATATTAGGCCACAAAACAAGTCTCACTAAATTTAAGAAGATTGAAATAATACCATGCAGCTTTTCTGACCACAAAATATGAAACTAAAAATCAACTACAGGAAGAAAACCACAAAAGCCACAAAAATGTGGAGATTAAACAAAATGCTACTGAACAACCATTGGGTCAATGAAGAAATCAAAGGAGAAATCAAAAAATTCCGGGAGACAAATGAAAATGAAAATATGACATGCCAAAATCTGTGGGATACAGCAAATGTGGTTCTAAGAGGCAACTTTATAGCAATTCAGGCCTACCTAAACAAAGAAGAAAAATCCCAAATAAACAATCTAACAGCACATCTAAGGGCACTGGAAAAAAGAACAACAAACAAATGCTAAAATCAGCAGGGGAAGGAAATATTAAAAATCAGAGCAGAAGTAAATGAAATAGAGAGTTAAAAAAAAATAGAAAAAATTAATGAGGGGCCAGCTCCGTGGCCAAGTGGTTAAGTTTGTGCGTTCCACTGCAGCGGCCCAGGGTTCGGATCCTGGGTGCGGACATGGCCCTGCTCATCAGGCCACGTTGAGGCGGCGTCCCACATCCCACAACTAGAAGGACCTGCAATTAAAAATATACAACTATGTACAGGGGGGTATGGGAAGATAAAGCAGAAAAGACAAAAAAAAAGAGTTTGGCAACAGTTGTTAGCTCAGGTGCCAATCTTTAAAAAAAACATTAATGAAACCAAGAGCTGGTTCTTTGAAAAGATAAAATTGACAAACCCTTAGCTAGACTCACCAAGAAAAGAAGAGAGAAGGCTCAAATAAAGAAAATTGAATCGAAAGAGGAGAAATTACAAAGGACACCTCAGAAATACAAAAGATAATAAGAGAATACTATGAAAAGCTATACGGCAACAAATTGGATAATCTAAAGAAATGGATAAATTCTTAGAAACATACAACCTTGCAAAACTGGACCAAGAATAAGCAGAGAATTTGAATAGACCAATCACCAGTAAGGAGATGGAAACAGCAATCAAAAACCTCCCAAAAAAGAAAAGTCCAGGACCAGATGGCTTCCCTGCTGAATTCTACCAAACATTCAAAGAAGACTTAATACCTATCCTTCTGAAACTCTTCCAAAAATTGAAGAGGAGGGGAGGCTTCCTAACTCATTCTACGAAGCCAACATTATCCTGATACCGAAACCAGACAAGGACAAGACAAGAAAAGAAAATTTCAGGCCAATATCACTGATGAACATTGATGCAAAAATCCTCAGCAAAATACTAGCAAGTCAAATACAACAATACATTAGAAAGATCATACATCATGATCAAGTGGGCTTCATTCCAGGGATGCAGGGATGGTTCAACATCCGCAAATCTATCAACGTGATACACCCCATTAACAAAATGAAGAATAAAAACCACATGATCATGTCAATAGATGTGGAGAAAGTATTTGACAAGATACAGCATCCATTTATGATAAAAACTCTAAGTAAAATACCTCAATATAATAAAGGCCATATATGACAAACCCACAGCAAGTATCATTCTCAACAGAGAAAAACTGAAAGCTATCCCTCTAAGAACAGGAATGAGACAAGGATGCCCACTGTCACCACTCTTATTTAACAGAGTATTGGAAGTCCTAGCCAGAGCAAGCAGGCAAGAAAAAGAAATAAAAGGGATCCATATTGGAAAAGAAAAAGTGAAACTGTCACTCTTTGCAGATGACATGATTTTTTATATAGAAAACCCTAAAGAATCCACTAAAACACTTTTAGAAATAATAAATGAATACAGTTAAGTCGCAGGATACAAAATCAACATACAAAAATTGGTTGTGTTTCTATACACTAACAACGAAGTAGCAGAAGGAGAATTTAAGAATACAATCCCATTTACAGCCGCAACAAAAAGAATAAATAAATAACTGGAATAAACCAAAGAAGTGAAAGATCTGTACACAGAAAACTATAAACATTGTTAAAAGAAATTGAAGAAGACACAAAGAAATGGAAAGATATTCTGTGCTCTTGGATTGGAAGAATTAACATAGTTAAAATGTCCATACTTCCTAAAGCAATCTACAGATTCAACACAATCCCTATCAAAGTCCCAACAACATTTTTCACAGAAATACAACAAAGAATTCTGAAATTTATATGGAACAATAAAAGACCCCAAACAGTCAAAGGATTCCTAAGAAAAAAGAACAAAGCTGGAGGTATCACACTCCCGGATTTCAAAATATACTACAAAGCCATAGTAACCAAAACAGCATGGTACTGGCACAAAAACAGACACACAGATCAATAGAACCGAATCAAGTGCCCAGAAATAAACCCACACATTTATGGACAGCTAACATTCCACAAGGGAGCCAAGAGCACACAATGGAGAAAGGAGTGTCTCTTGAATAAACGGTGATGGGAAAACTAGACAGCCACATGCAAAAGAATGAAAGTAGACCATTCCCTTACACCATGCACAAAAATCAACTCAAAATGGATTAAAGACTTGAATGTAAGACCTGAAACCATGAAACTTCTAGAAGAAAACATAGGCAGTATGCTCTTTGACACTGGTCTTAGCAGGATATTTTCAAGTACCATGTCTGACCAGGCAAGGGAAACAAAAGAGAAAATGAGCAAATGGGACTACATCAAACTCAAAAGCTTCTGCACAGCAAAGGAAACCATCAACAAAACGAAAAGACAACCTAACAATTGGAAGAAGATATTTGCAAACCATATATCAGATAAGGGGTTAATATCCAAAATATACAAATAACATATACATCTCAACAACAAAAAACCAACAACCCAATTAAAAAATGGGCAAAAGATATGAATAAAGGTTTCTCCAAAGAAGATATAAGGATGGCCAACAGGCACATGAAAAGATGCTCAACATTATTAGTTATCAGGGAAACGCAAATCAAAATTACAATGAGATATCACCTCAGTCTAGTCAGAATGGCCATAATTAACAAGACAGGAACCACCAAGTGTTGGAGAGGATGTGGAAAGAAGGGAACCCTCGTACACTCCTGGTGGGAGTGCAAACTGGTGCACCCATTATGGAAAGCAGTATGGAGTTTCCTCAGAAAATTAAGAATAGATCTACTATATGATCCAGGTATTCCACTGATGGGTGTTTATCCAAAGGACTTGAAAACACAAAGGCATAAAGATACGTGTACCCTATAGAGGCATGGTTGTGGAAATGGTTAAGATCCTACAGAACAATTTTAGGGATAGAGTCCATGAGTAACTACTAGTGACCATGGGCAAGAGACAAGCCTAACTTGGGGCTTCTCTTTAAAATGAACAAGATAGACTAGACCACTGATCTTAAAACCTTTGTTTTTGTTATGTTAGCAATAAAAATTTTTAGTTAAATGATATTTTCCATTATACTCCAGTATAAAAATAAGTAAAAATGGAGTTGAGATGACCGAAGTCATAGCTCAATGCTGCTGGGTCACCCGTGTTCCCCTTACGCCACTGACACATCTCCTTGGTATGCCAGATCTCCATGTAGCTCAGTGTGAAAACCACAGGGCAGGCAATTTCTAAGTTCCCTTCTAGCCCAGATGTTGTTTTGGGTAAGGCCTGGGAGACAGAGACCTTGGAGGGAGAAGATGAGGATTTGTCCTGTTAGAATTAGCTTCTCTCTCCCATTTTATGTTTTCTTTTTGTCATTAATGGCCCTGGAGCTCGTGGACATCTGTGGGGAGATGGAATAGTTAAAGGAGTGTGTGAGCCAGGCCCACTCCCACTGCAGTTTGGAAAGCTCAGCTTTATTTTCACACATATCAGACTTAAAAGAGAGAGGAAGTGGGAGGTTTGAGAACAATCAGCCTAGACTCAGGTTTTACAAAAAGAAATCATATACCAGAAATATTTCCCAAAATACTTGATATATTTATGATTTATTACCTGTCTGTCATCACCGTAAATACCACCACCACCAATGACAAATACAAGGCAAGTATCACTCATCAACTGGGGATGATTACAGGAATAGATAACATTTATAACATTTTGTTATATGCTATTCTAAGAAGAACAGCCCTAGAGGAAGTACTTTTATTGCTCCTTTTAAAAATGAGAAAACTAAGCCACAGAAAATTAAGTACCTTTCTCAAGTCCCAGAATTGATACGTAGAAGAGCTGGGATTTGAACTCATGCAGTTTGACTCTGAAATCTGTGCTCTTAACACTACTGCCATCCAGGCCAGAAGGCTAGTGATGGGTGAAGAGAAAACTGGGCTGTGGTGGGGCTCAAACAAACTGTAAAGTCAGCTGAGTTGTTTTCCAACGGCATAAAGCTCCTATTTATAGGCCCTTTTTTGCATCTATGTCTCTTTCTGTATCATCCCATCTTAAACATATAAATTCACTCTCTAAGACACCTGGTTATTATGTTGCTTATTCCCTTCTTACTGTTTTCAGAAAATATTTAGATCCTTTTTTTATAACTGATAACAGGTTAATCTGTTCTCCCAGGAGAGTTGTTTTTTACCAGTAACCCAAGACTTGAAACTAAAGAGGCGAAGCTCCGCTTATAAAATTTCAGTGTCAGCATATAAATAGTGATTATGGTCTCTTGAAATCATCAGTCTTCTAGTGCCCCCGAAATCTATTAGGTGGTTTTGAATTCATTAGAGGAAACCTTTCCATATGGTGAAATGGATATAATCTCGACTCCAGATATTATTCAATGGAAAAAACATCAGAAAGTTTTGGCCTTGGGTTTGTGGGGAGGGTGAGGAGTTGTGAGACAATTACGAGGTTGAAATCACTTCATGACCCCACCTGAAACTAAATTCTATACTGCCACTCCTGGGTCATCACATTTCCTCTGAATATTCAAGCTCCTTCCAGTTATTTATTTATGTTTGGTATTTTCTTTTACAGAGTAGAGAAAATGAAAGAAAAATAACATCCCCTTCCCCAAAAGTATTCAATATGGCTTCCTACGAGGAAATGGTAGCGCTTGATGAGATACACAAACATAGGTCTCACTTCTCTACTACTCTCTTCTGCTGCCCTGGAGAAATCACTCAGCACCTGTAATGAGAGGATGCAGTGGCTAATTTTACAACATAAATCATAAGGCTAATACCATGACTAAAAAGTGATACCATCAGCTTCTTTTCCTTCAAGGCTGTTAGATCTTAGTCAATTACTTAGGAACGAAGGAAGACTTCAGAAGCCTCTTTGCCAACAAAAGATGCTTTTGCTATTAGCTTTCTTTCCCTTTGTAAAGATTCTCCAACACCCTTGGCAGGGGCTCCAGTATGTTCTTGGCATTTAGAGGAAGACTGTTTGCAGGGGAGCAGCAATTAACAATGCTAGGCTAATAGAAACCCTGGAGCCCAGATGCCTCCAAGTGATACGCCAACAGTCTTAGGATGGCCTAACGCAAGAGGGGATAGGGAAGCACATGCAGATAGGGAAAAATCGACCTTGTTTCTGATATATTTCTCAAGCTGTTTAAATATGAAACAAAATTCTACCAGGCTTCAAGTTTCCAGCTGTTATGATATCATAAGATAAATTTACAACTAGAGAAACAGCATGTTTGCTTTTACAAAGTATGGAAATATAAATGTTCCAAGTGTTAAAACTGTCCAAACAAATTAATTCAGGTAAAAATAGTTGTCTCTCATTTGGTTCCCTCACATTTGCTTTCTTTTTATAGAGCTTGTGAGCATGCTTCTCTCAACGTGGAGAGGAGAGGAAACGCACTTCCATCTCAGCAGACACCCCTTCTGCACGTGGAAACCTAAGGAGCCCTAAAGCAGGGAAGCTGGGTGGCCCCTGCCAATGCCCTCACTCATCTATTCATCGAAATCTTAATTTAGCCTCTTTGCAACAGAAGAAAGATGCTCTGCGAGGGGCTGAGGCTGGAAATCTTGTGATGTGCTCCCATTTTGGATGTTCATCATGAACTAAAATGAAAAAAGAGTTTCTTTCCTCAGTGACTTTGAAAAGAATAGAGTGGTGATTAACAGCAATATTTTTTTTAATGAAATGCAACCCGTCATCCCTGTCATCTCCTGGCCATCCTCGCTTGTACGCGCCTCCCTGACAAGAGGAATAATAATGGTCATACATCACTGCTCTGCACGTCCAATCATCTAAATCTTCCCTCGCTGCAGCCTCTGAGACTCAATTACTTTATTGACATGCAATCTTCATAAGGGGAGAAATATTGTGCATGTAAGGTCACTTGGTTATGAAGACATATTATCATATTATCTGCATGAGGGTTGCAGGGCTAAGACCTGACAGAGCTAATTATAATGGTACATGATAGAAAGCTCAGTACACATTATTCGCTTGGCTGCACTAAAGGTGAGGTAAGTCCATGACATCATGGTTTTTTGAAAAAATAATGCAACTTTGGCTTGGAGACTGTAACTTTTTTTTAAATACCCACATTTTTACTTTTTTGGCTGTGATGGACAATGAAAGAACTAGTTAATGGATTCCTAAGATCTCAGGGAACGGAGATGGCTTGCCCATGTAGTCTGTGTGTGTGTGATTGTCATGGTTATTCCCCCATCTAACACCAAGTTTCAGTCCATTTCCCAGCAAGTGAAATGAGAATGACTCAAGGGAGAAAGGTAAAGGGATACAAATGGGTCAATTTGATAACAGAGTAAAACTTCCCCTCATCCTCAATTAACCCCTTCTCAGATCCTTGCCCCTTTCTTTCTCTTGCTCTCACTGGAAGAGCCTTATCTTGCTAAGATTTAGTGCTCCTGAACGTGGTTTCTTTGTTCAGACATATCAGGTTAAGTGTTTGCCATCAGACACATGCTAGAATTTCATGTATTGCTAGGATACACAGCTAGTCAGTCATTCTCTTCTTTGCATCCTTAGCCTGTTTATGATCTCTGTTCCCCCCAGGTGTATCTCATATTGAGAGGCCAGAATGAGGAGCTCTAGTGGCATTTTTGCAAGAAAGGAGCATCAAGAAGAGGAATCTGAGCCAAGTCCCTGGGTCTTCCAGCCTTGCTACAGTTAACATGGGGCCTGGAAGAAAAACTGGGATAGATCGGTCTATGATAAGTCATCATGAAGTAAAAATTAAGTCAACCTCCATGGATGGGCTTGGGATAGCATCTGAGCTTAGGCCTTGGACACATGTTCTACTTTGGGAGGGGTGTGTGAGCTTATAAAGAAGAGGAAGGGAACCATTCAAAGCATCACAACAATCCAACATGGGCTAGCTCTTACATTCTCTCTCTCAATAAAGAACTACTTTAATAAAGGAGAAGAAATAGCTAAAGCCTTCTAAGTTGCAGAAGCCACTTCAGTCTTGTACCATGACTTCTTTGGCTCAGACACAAGAAGCACAGAGCAGAACAAGAAAAGGAGCTTGTCCAATTTTTTTTTTCTTATTTAATACTCTAGTAACTAAAATTTCTCAATTTCTGGTACTAATGGCTCAAAAATAATGATGACATTGGTAACAAAGCCACAAAGAGATTCAGAATATTTTTTTTCTGAATTGGAAATTATATTGTACATAATAGGATGTTGACATCAAGTAAATTCGATGGCAATCCACGTACAGTAGAAATGGGAATTCTTCAGACATCAGAATTTCAGATTGGCTATGTTGGATTGGAGAGTTTAGTGAACTGCATCTCCACCTTGGAGGTGGCATCTCAAATGCCATTCTGAAATAGGGAGGTTCATAAAGTACCTATTTCCAAAAGTTGAGATACTAAGTGAGACAAAATTGTATAGTCAGTAGAAAAGAGAACTTGGCTAAGGTTTGGAGATAAAAATCTACTCCTGACCCAACCACCCATCATACATGCCAAAGCTCCTTAGCAAGGCACATTCTCTCTTTATATGTTAGAAAAAGTACTTAGGAGAGACAGTGAGCTATCGTAAAAAGACTATGGTATTTCCAATAAACAAACTGGGTGGAAAATCTGGCCATATCATTTATTAGCTTCATGATCTTGAGCAAATTCTTTTACCTTCTGAGCTTCCATTGCCCGTCTTCGAAATGTGTAATAATATTGTCCACTTTAAAGGATTGAAAATTAAATTATATGAAATGAAATTAAGACACTTTGTGAACAAAATACACTTGGTGAATGGCAATTATTCCTACTGTTTCAGTCCTACTTGTGTTAAACTGTTATGCAGGTAAAGGAGGTAAGTAAACATAGATAGAGAAGAAATCCCATACTAACATAGGTATAACTGTGATTCCTGGTGTTACCAGACCAGATTCTCAAATATGAGAGAATTTTAGATTTTCTAATGTCAAAAATCACTTTCATCAGAAAGTCCTTGACCATCCAGACTCATTGGTACTGTCTCAGAAAACAGAAAGGAAAGTTATGATGGCAAAAAGTAATGTAATAGAGAAGGGAGTCATTGAAGACCAGAAGCCAAGTCCATATAAAAGGTGGGCCAGGACCTGGGATCATGAAGGAACCCATCTGGTTATCAACTCCACATCCAGAGGGTTTGAGACCAACAGTCTAGAGAGGAAACTAATTCCTTCTTTTTTGGAATCAGGATATACTCTGTAATATCCTTCTTCCCAGCCTACAAGTCAGGAGGCACTCAGTCTAGTGGTCTTGGACACATCCCTTCAACCCTTGGGGTTTCATATCCTGCATCTGAGAAAGTCATTTCCAGTAGTTGATTTCCTATAATACTTCCTCAGTTGATCAGGGTCCACACTTTAAGAAAAGCAGACACTGGAGCAATGGGAGCAAACATTCTAGTTGAGTTAGGGCATAAGATTTTTACCTGAGTCAAAAGGGAACAGTAGTCTACTACCAAACATTAAAAGTGAAAGTTTTGAACAGTGTCTTTCAGTTTAGAAAGAACTTTATACAAATTAATTTCTAAATAATTATTTTATTTCAAACCATTTGTGGAATCTGAAAACTCACTCAATTAATAATAACATGCATCATGTATAATCCTCCCAACAACTTAATGAAATGGGTATCACTGTCTTCCCCACTTTGTTGCTGAAGAAATTAAGACAAAGCGAAGTTAAATTAATTTCTCCAGGTCCAACAGCTAATAAATGGCTCAATTTTACATTGTTTTAAATCCCCCATCTTCATGGAGCTTTGTATACTTGCTTTATAGCTGGAAATAGAAGAAATTTACCTCTTTTGCCTCTTGACCATTATTAGATAAAACAGATTATCACTTTCTGAAAGGGTTTTGAATTTGCTCAGCTGGTGGGCAGCAATGAGTTGGCTGGTTAAATTCTTCAACTTACTGCAGACGTTCAGGAGTGCAAGCCCCTTTTCATATGAGGAAACAACGTGCTATAAGCGCACTATAAAGAGCCAGAGCTTCAGATGGAGAGGGAAAATCCAAAGGCAAAGTTGGCTGTGTGTGGGTAGATGCCCCTATGGTACTACTGAAAGCCAAGCAAACAATAGCAATGTCACCACTTGTATTCTCCTACCATGGATATTTCTGTCAAAGGCTGCTAGCTTTCAGAACAGCCCTTATCAATAAAATGCAAGTATTCTTTGGGAAGACTTTTACCTTAAAAATTAATACTTTGTTATCAGGATTTCTTTGGCAATTACCCAAGAGTGAGACATGAAACAGGGGCCTGAGTAGAAAGAGGCTTAGCTTTATGATTAGACACACTAAGGAGAGAAAATGTCAGAGCTCAGTTTCTTCTTGTGTGCATGTGTGATCCTGAACATTTAGACTCAAATTCAAGATCTGTAAGGTATGAATAATTTGATGAGTGAGGTGGACTAGAAGGTTGTAGATTAACATTCCTACTGAGAAAAACTAGTAATGTTGAGAAAACTAGGTATAGAAAATTTTATTTGAAGCCCTCAGAGAGCCACTAAGGCAGTGAGGACATGAAGGGATAAGATCTCAGAGAGAAAAAGTAGGGAGAACGACAGTGCACAGACATGAGCCCAACATCCAGGGCCACTTTTCCCCTGAGGCAATTTTCAGTTCTCAAGTTGCAATTAAGAAGCTGAGAAGCAAAACCAAACTTCAAACAGTCTTATAGGTCTTGGGGAAAAAAATTAGATTTAAGCTATACCAAGCAGAAGAGGCCCAAGTAGACATTTAAGACTTTCAACTGAGACTCTGAAGAACTAAATCTGAGGTAGAGGGATGACTGGAAATAGATCTGCCCTCACAAAGTTTGCAACCCAGCTTCCCATTTGCTCCATCATTAATTGGATTGAGGTGATTTTCCCCAGCCTAACTGCCTCCCTGAAACAAAATAAATCTTCTCTGAAGGAAAATAACACTATTCAGAACCTCAAATTACCTCCATAATTTTTGCAGTCAGTGTTAGGTATTCTATGAAATATCATGTGGCATACCAAGATCAAACGCCCAAAAATCCAGAAAAATAAATAAAAGATACAGAGCTATCAGAGATCTAGATAGTGGAGTTATTAGCCATAGACTTGAACATATTAATCAAATATACTTTAAAGATGTTAGAGGACAAAATAGAGAAATTTAGAAAAGAATTGAAAACTATAAAACAGAATCAAATGAAACTAAGGATTCAATTGATGTATTTAAGAGAAAACTAGACACAACTGAAGAGATGATTAGGAAAAGAGAGAACAGGTCAGAAGGAACCTATATTAAATGTTAGTTAAGAGGTCATAATTTTAAATGTTAAACAGCCTATGTACCTCAATTAAAAGAAAAGATTTCACAATGGATTAAAAATATGATATGTTGCTTATAAGAACACATATTAAATATAAGAATTCAGAGAATTTGAAAGGAATGGAAGAGTATATAACAAAAGTATTAACAATAAAGGAGGGTGTATGTATACCAATATCAAGCAAATTAGAGTTTAAAGCAAGAAATATTACTAAAAATAAAGAGGGAAAGTATTATGCTAATAAAAGAGTTGCTCAGAAAGATGTAAAATTCTAAATTTATATATATATATCAAATGGAGCCATGTGCTATATAATGGCACTTTGGTCAAGAATGAACTGCATATACAATGGTGATAGATTAGTACCATAAGATTAGTAGCACACAGCCTAGGTATGTAGTAGACTACACCATGCAGGTTTGTGTTAGTATACTCCATAATATTCACACGATGAGGGAATTGCCAAATGATGCATTTCTTGGAATATATCCCCATCGTTAAGCAACATATGGCTATAATCTAAAAAATGCATGAAAGCAAAAATTGACAAAACTAAAGGGAAAAAGACTATTTCACAATCATAGTGGGAAGTTTTAACAGACTTGTCAGTAAATGAATGAAGCAAGAGACAAAAATCAAGAGTTATATAAAAATCTGAACAATATGATTAAGAAACTTGGTCATACATAGACACACATAGCCAAATATACAAATAAAGAATATTGCAGATAACAACTGCAGACATTGAACAACACAAAACATTCACTCAAATTAAACATTGCCAGGCTATAAAACAAGTGCCAACAAATTTGAAAAGATTGAAATTATGAGGGGTATATTTTCTGACCAGAGTGGAATTAGCTGGAAATTATTTGCAAAAGATAACTGACAAGTGCCTAAATGCCTGGAAATTAAGCAATGCACTTCTAAACAACTGAAGGGTCAAACAATTAAACAATGGAAATTAGAAAATATCTTTAACTTAATGACTATGAAAATATGACATAAAAAACTTGCAGGATACAACTAAATTCATGCTTAGGGAGACATTTGTATACTTAAATGTATACATTAGGAAAGAAGACAGATAGATCACTGATCAAATTATCATCTTAAGAAAGTAAAGAACAGCAAAGAAAACCCAACAAACTGGAATGAAGAAAACAGTAAAAGAAAAGTTCAAAAAATAATAAAATAAATAAAATACACATTAAAATAATCGATAAAGGCAAATTTTGTTTTTTTTGAGAGAACTTATAAAATGAGAAATTCTGGGATGAGGGATGGGGTGAGAATGCTCAAGAGAAAACTAGAGAAGGTAGCAAATTACAATATCAGAAATGAAAAGAGGACATCAATACAGTGACTAGAAAAACAAAGGCGGCACTATGAATAATTTTTGCAAAGAAATTTGATATTTAACTGCAGTAAGAAAAATCCTTGAAAAAGACAACTTACCAAAGCAGACATAACAAGAAAATAGAATAGTACTATACCTTACATAAACTAAATTTGTAATTAAAAGCTTTCTCACAAAGAATAGTTCCAGACATTAATTTTTCCAAATACTTAAGGAAAGAAATAATATCAATTTTAAATGAAGTCTTCCAGAAATAGAAAAAATGAAAAAATCCCCAACTTCTTTTTTGAGGCTAGTAAAATCTGACATTAATATTTGATAAGAGTATTAGAAGATGAGCCGGCCCCGTGGCCGAGTGGTTAAGTTCACGCGCTCCGCTGCAGCAGCCCAGGGTTTCACCAGTTTGGATCCTGGGTGTGGACATGGCACCACTCATCAGGCCATGCTGAGGTGGCATCCCACATGCCACAACTCGCAGGACCTACAACTAAAAATACACAACTATGTACTGGGGGGCTTTGGGAGACAAAGGTAAAATTTTAAAAATTAAAACAGAGTATTAGAAGAAAGAAAAATTTTATGACAATCCTTCTCATAAACAGATTCAAAATTCACAAAGTATTATCAAATAAATTCTGTGTGTACATATATGTGTATGCATGTGTACTAATATAACACGATCGAGTTGGCCAAATTCCCAAAACACAAGTTGCTGTAATGTTTAAAATCAATGTAATTCACCAAGAGAATGAGAAGAGGAGCAAAATGGCGGGGTGAGCTGACCCAGGACTCTCTCCCCTCCAAAGTACAACAAAGGACTGAAAAAAACTCCTGAATTTCAGCTAATGAACCTAATGCCAGGACTCAGAGACCTACAGTATCAAAAGACAGAGGACGGAGCCCCTGCTGCCCACCTCGGAGGAGCTGGAACAGGGTAGGAGAGAACTTCGCTCCCTCCCCTAGAAACTGGGATCGCCGCGTGGGTCCGGGGAGGAGCGGGGGAGGGGCCACACGACGAGGGGATCATCTAGGACTTCTGCTGCCTGTACAGTGGAAACCCGCTGACGGGGGAAACCTTCCGTTAGCGGGGACCCCATAAGCCCAGCGTCCCGAGAGACTAGAGAACAGAACTGATGGAATCCAGATTGGTGCACGCGAGAAACTGCCCCTGCCGCCCCGCCCCTGCCCCAGCACACCGCACTTGGTGCTGCCATCTCGCCTGAAGGCAGAGAGCTCAGAACACGTGGCTCTCGACCCCCATCTAGTGGTGACAGGCTGTAACTGCAACCGAATTCTACCACCATGCGAAAAAACCGCTCCTCTACCTCCAGCAATTTATAAAAGCCCCAGAGCAGAAGGAAAACAATAAAAACATAGAATTAAGTCATGAGGACTTGGAAATAGGTAAGCATAGTAAAAATGAGTTCAGAGCAGCTATAATCAAAAATCTCAATGAGGTAGAGAGAAAGATAGAGAAACAAGCCCAGTTCTGGAGTTACTTAACAAAAGAGATTGAAATCATAAAGAAGAATCAAACAGAATTACTAGAGATGAAAAACACAACGGACCAGATAAAACAGAATACGGATTCCCTGAATGCCCGGGTAGACTCCATAGAAGAGCAAATTAGCATAATCGAAGATAGACAGGTTGAATGGCTCCGGAGAGAGGAAGAAAGAGAACTAAGGATTAAAAGGAATGAGGAAAGTATCAGAGAGATAGCAGATTCAATGAGGAGAAAGAATTTAAGGATCATAGGAATTCCCAAGAACGTGGAAAAGGAAAATGGAGCAGAAAGTGTGCTTAATGAAATTATAGAAGAGAACTTCCAAAATCTAGGGATTGAGGGAGAAATGTGTGTAGAGGAAGCTTTCAGATCTCCTAGATTTGTCAATTTAAAAAGACCTACTGCAAGGCATATAGTAGTACAAATGGCAAAAATGAATGACACAGAAAGAATACTCAGGGCTGCAAGACAAAAGAGAATAACCTACAAAGGAGCTCCTATCAGACTTTCAGCAGATTTCTCTGCAGAAACCTCACAAGCTAGGAGAGAATGGAGTGACATATTCAAAGCTTTAAAAGATAAAAATCTTCAGCCAAGAATACTCTATCCAGCAAGAATATCCTTCAGATATGAGGGAGAAATTAAATCTTTTCCAGACAAACAAAAGTTAAGGGAATTTGTAACCAAAAGTCCTCCACTACAAGAAATCCTCAAGAAGACTCTCATACCTGAAAAAATAAAAAAGGGAGAAAGGGGTCACAAACCACAGAGTAGGGAGACAGATAAATAGAACCAGAATACGATAGCAAATATTCAACTATAGCATTAGGATAAAGGTAAGGAAACTACCAAAGCAAAGATGATCTTATCACTCTAACTACAAACTCATAACACAAGTTGGAATAAGAAATGAAAATAATAATTTAGGAGGGGAAGAGCAAAGGGACTAAATTAGTCTAGGCCAAGTAAGTAAGAGACCACCAGAGAATAGACTATATTATACACAAGATTCTAAATACAAACTTCAGGGTAGCCACTAAACTAAAAAACAGAACAGAGCCACAAAACATAAATAAGGAAAAATCTAAGAAACCCAGCATAAGAAATTGCAGTATCAAATGGGTAGGATAAAGCACACAGGAAGAGAAAAACAGGAAAGCCAGATAATGAACAACAGATTGACAGCTTTAAGTCCACATGCATCAATAATCACTCTCAATGTGAATGGATTGAACTCTCCAATAAAAAGACACAGAGTGGGAAAATGGATTAAAGAACAAGATCCAACAATTTGTTGCCTCCAGGAAACACACCTCAGCCCCAAGGACAAACACAGGCTCAGAGTGAAGGGGTGGAGGAAAATACTTCAACCTAATAGCAAGGAAAAAAAAGCAGGTGCTGCAATTCTTATATCAGACAAAGTGGATTTCAAGATAAGACAGGTAAAGAGAGACACACAGGGACAATATATAATGATCAAAGGGACACTTCTTCAAGAAGAAATAACACTTACAAATATCTATGCACCCAATATAGGAGCACCAAAGTTCATAAAGCAACTATTAACAGACCTAAAGTAAGATGTTAAAAACAACACAATAATAGTAGGGGACCTCAACACCCCACTCACATCAATGGACAGATCATCCAGACAGAAAATCAGCAAAGAAATAGTGGAGCTAAACGAAAAACTAAAACAATTGGACTTCATAGACATATATAGATCACTTCATCCTAAAAAAGCAGAATACACATTCTTCTGAAGTGCACATGGAACATTCTCAAGGATAGACCATATGTTGGGAAACAAGGCAAGCCTCTACAAATTTAAAAAAAATTGAAATAATAACAAGCATCTTCTCTGATCATAATGCTATAAGGCTAGAAATTAATTACAAGAAAAAAGCTGAGAAAGGCACAAAGATGTGGAGACTAAACAATATACTACTGAACAAGCAATGGATCATTGAAGAAATTAAAGAAGACATCAAAAAATACCTGGAAACAAATGAAAATGATAACATGCCATACCCACTCATATGGGATACAGCAAAAGCTGGATTAAGAGGAAAATTCATCGCAATACAGGCACATCTTAACAAACAAGAAAAATCCCAAATAAGCAATTTTAAACTACACCTAACTGAACTAGAGAAAGAAGAACAAACAAAGCCCAAAGTCAGCAGAAGGAGAGAAATAATACAAATCAGAGCAGAAATAAATACTACTGAAATGAAAAAGGCGGTAGAAAGGATGAATGAAACAAAGAGCTGGTTCTTTGAGAAGATAAATAAAATTGACAAACCCCTATCCAGACTTACAAAGAAAAAAAGGGAGAAAGCTCAAATAAAATCAGAAATGAAAGAGGAGAAATAACAACAGACTCTGCAGAAATACAACGGATTATAAGAGAATACTATGAAAAACTCTATGCTAACAGAATGGATAACCTAGAGGAAATGGATAAATTCTTGGACTCCTACAATCTCCCAAAGCTCACTCAAGAAGAAGCAGACAATTTGAACAGACCAATCACAAGGAAAGAGATTGAAACAGCAATCAAAAGCATCCCAAAGAATAAAACCCCAGGACCAGATGGCTTCCCTGGGGAATTCTAACAAACTTTCAGAGAGGATTTAATACCTATCCTTTTCAAGCTATTCCAAAAAATTAGGGAGGATGGAACACTTCCTAACACATTCTATGAGGCCAACATCACGCAGATACCAAAGCCTGACAAGGACACCACGAAAAAAGAGAACTACAGGCCAATATCACTGATGAACATAAATGCAAAAATTCTAAACAAAATTTTGGCCACCAGAATCAGCAATTCATCAAAAGGATCATACATCATGATCAAGTGGGATTCATACCAGGGACACAGGGATGGTTCAACATCCGCAAATCACTCAACGCGATACACCACATCAACAAACTGAGGAATAAAAACCACATGATCATCTCAATAGATGCAGAGAAAGTATTTGACAAGATCCAACAGCCATTTATGATTAAAACTCTGAACAAAATGGGCATAGAAGGGAACTACCTCAACATAATAAAGGCCATATATCACAAACCCACAGCCAACATCATACTCAATGGGCAAAAACTGAGCACCATCCCCCTGAAAACAGGAATGAGACAAGGATGCCCTCTATCACCACTCTTATTTAACATAGTACTGGAGGTCCTGGCCAGAGCAATCAGGCAAGAAAAAGGAATAAAAGGAATCCAAATAGGAGGGAAGAAGTGAAACTCTCGCTGTTTGAAGACGACATGATCTTATATATAGAAAACCCCAAAGAATCCATTGGAAAACTCTTAGAAGTAATCAACAACTACAGTAAAGTTGCAGGGTATAAAATCAATTTGCATAAATCAGTAGCATTTCTATATTCTAATAACGAACTAACAGAAAAAGAACTCAAGAACACAATACCATTCACAATCGCAACAAAAAGAATAAAATACCTCAGGGTGAATTTAACTAAGGAAGTGAAGGACCTATATAATGAAAATTACAAGGCCTTTCTGAGAGAACTGGATGACGACATAAGGAGATGGAAAGACATTCCATGTACATGGATTGGAAGAATAAACATAGTCAAAATGTCAGTTCTACCTAAAGCAATCTACAGATTCAATGCTATCCCAATCAGAATCCCAATGACATTCTTTACAGAATTAGAACAAAGAATCCTAAAATTTATATGGGGCAACAAAAGACCCCGAATTGCTAAAGCAATCCTGAGAAAAAAGAACAAAACGGGAGGCATCACAATCCCTGACTTCAAAACTTACTACAAAGCTACAGTAATCAAAACAGCATGGTACTGGTACAAAAACAGGTGCACAGATCAAAGGAACAGAATTGAAAGCCCAGAAATAAAACCACACATCCATGAACAGCTTATCTTCAACAAAGGAGCTGAGAGCATACACTGGAGAAAAGAAAGTCTTTCCAACAAATGGTGCTGGGAAAACTGGAAAGCCATATGTAAAAGAATGAAAATTGACCATTTTTTTCACCATTCACCAAAATAAACTCAAAATGGATGAAAGACCTAAAGGTGAGACCTGAAACCATAAGGCTTCTAGAAGAAAACGTAGGCAGTACACTCTGACATCAGTATTAAAAGGATCTTTCCGGACACCATGTCTTCTCAGAGAAGGGAAACAATAGAAA
This sequence comes from Equus asinus, assembly GCF_041296235.1. Lineage (NCBI taxonomy): Eukaryota > Metazoa > Chordata > Mammalia > Perissodactyla > Equidae > Equus > Equus asinus. The sequence goes on along the minus strand of NC_091791.1, from coordinate 64,506,957 downwards.
GAATAAACAAATGGGACTTCATCAGACTAAAGAACTTCTTCAAGGCAAATGAAAACATGGTTGAAACAAGAAAACAACCCACTAACTGGGAAAAAATATTTGCAAGTCATATCTCTGACAAAGGCTTAATATCCATAATATATAAAGAACTCTTGCAACTCAACAACAAAAAATCAAACAACCCGATCAAAAAATGGGCTGGAGACATGAACAGACATTTCTCCAAAGAAGATATGCGGATGTCCAATAGGCATGTGAAAAGATGCTCATCATCGCTGATCATCAGGGAAATGCAAATCAAAACTACACTAAGATATCACCTTACACCCATTAGAATGACAAAAATATCTAAATCTAATAGTAACAAATGTTGGAGAGGTTGTGGAGAGAATGGAACTCTCATACACTGCTGGTGGGAATGCAAACTCGTGCAGCCACTGTGGAAAACAGTATGGAGATTCCTCAAAAAATTAAAAATAGAACTACCATACGATCCAGCCATTCCACGACTGGGTATCTATCCAAAGAGCTTTAAGTCAGAAATTCCAAAAGTCCTGTGCACCCCAATGTTCATTGCAGCATTATTTACAATAGCCAAGACATAGAAGCAACCTAAGTGCCCATCAACAGATGAATGGATAAAGAAGTTGTGGTATATATAAACAATGGAATACTACTCAGCTGCAAAACAGAGCAAAATCATCCCATTTGCAACAACGTGGATGGACCTTGAGGGAATTATGTTAAGTGAAATAAGCCAGTAAGAGAAGGATAATCTCTGTATGACTCCACTCATATGAGGAATTTTAAAATGTGGACAAAGAGAACAGATTAGTGGCTACCAGGGGAAAGGTGGGGTCGGGGGGTGGGCACAAAGGGTGAAGTGGTGCACCTACAACACGAATGACAAACATTAATGTACAATTGAAATCACACAAGATTGTAACCTATCATTAACTCAATAAAAAAAAAAGAAAAGCAAAAAGAGAATGAGAAGACAAGCACAGATTGGGGGAAAATATTTGCAAAAGACATATCGGATAAAGGACTGTTATGGAAAATATACAAGGAACATTGGAACATTTAAAACTCAACAATAAGAAAACAACCCAATTTGAAAAATGGGCAAAAGATTTGAACAGACACTTCACCAAAGAAAATATACAAATGGCAAATAATCATATGCCATCATATGTCATCAGGGAATTACAAATTAAAACAAGAATGAGAGACACACCTATTAAAATGGCCAAAATCCAGAACACTGACACCACCAAATACTGACAAGCATGTGGAGCAACAGGAATTCTCACTCATTGTCAGTGGAACTGCAAAATACGGTCACTTTGGAAGACAGTCTGGCAGTTTTTTATAACACGAAACATACTCTTACCACATTATTCAGCAATTGTGTTCCTTGGTACTTAACCAAAGGAGATGAAAACTTATATGCCACACAAAAACTGGCACATGAATGTTTAAAGCAGTTTTATTCATAATTACCAAAACTTGGAAGCAACCAAGATGTTCTTCAGTGGGGAATGGGTAAAAAATTGTAGTATATCCAGACAATGGAATACTATTTAGTGCTAAAAATAAATGAGCTTTCAAGCCATGAAAAAGCTTGGAAGAACTTTAAATGCATATTAATAAGTGAAAGAAATCATTCCGAAAAGGCTATATCCTGTACGATTTCAACTACATGACATTTTGGAAAAGGCAAAATATAGAGACAGTAAAAAGATCAATGGTTATCAGAGGTGGAGGAGGAATGAAGAGGTGAAACAAAGACTAATTTTAAGGGAATGAAACTATTCTATATGATACTGTAGTGGTAAATACATGTCAAAACCCATAGAACGTAAAACACTAAGAGTTAACCATAATGCAAACAATGGACTTTCAGTGATAATGATGTGTCAAGGTAGGTTCAATTGTAACAAATGTACCACTCTGGTGGGGGATATTGATAGTGGAAGAGGCTGTGCAAGTGTGGGGACAGCGGCTATATGGGAAATCTCTGTAATTTCTGTTCAATTTTGCTATGAGCCTAAAAATGCCCTAAAAATAAAGTCTATTAAAAATCACTAAACAGATCTTCCTCAATTTATGATGGAGTTGTGTCCTGATAATCCCATCATAAGTTGAAAATATTAAAGTGGAAAATGCATTTAATACACTTAACCTACTGAAAATCATAGCTTAGCCTAGCCTACCTTAAATGTGCTCAGAATACTTACATTAGCCTACAGTTGGGTAAAATCATCTAAATAAAGCCTATTTTATAATAAAATGTTGAATATCTCATGTAATTTATTGAACACTGTACTGAAAGTGAAAAACAGGATGGTTGTACGGGTACAGAATGGCTGTAAGCATTTGATTATTTACCCTTCTGATCACGTGCCTGACTGGGAGCTGTAACTCACTGCTGCTGCCCAACATCATGAGAGAGTAAAGTACCACATATCACTAGCCCAGGAAAAGATCAAAATTCAAATACAGTTTTTAATGAATGCATATCACTTTTGCACGAGCATAAAGTCCAAAAATTGTAAGTCAAACCATCACAAATTGGGGACCATTCGTAATCCATTACATTAATAGAATAAAGAAGGAAAAGCAAATGACAATCTCAATAGACAAACAAAAAAACATTTCATATTTCACAAAATTCAATACTGATTCAGGTTAACTCTAAACAAAATAAGAATAGAAGGAGATTTTCCTAACTAATTAAGAATAGCTATTGAAATAATATACCAAACATAAAAGTTAGCAGTGAAATTAAAAGCTTAGATTGAAAAATGAGACAAGGATAACTTTCAAGACCATTTCTATTCAATATTGTACTGGAGGTCCTAGCCAGTGTTATATGGCAAGAAAAGAAATAAAAAGTATAGGGCTAGAAGGAAGAAATAATTATTTATAGGAAATGAGATTTTGTATATAGAAAATCAAAAGACTCTACAAATTCTTAGAATGAATACCTAAATTTAGCAAGGCTGCTGGCTTCAAGATCCATATATGAAAATTATTTCTAGGTCTATATACTAACTCCAAAAATTAAGTAAATTAAGTTACAACAAAAATAAAAAGTAAATAAAAATTTTTAAAAATCATATAACTAGGAATGAATTTATTGAAATATATACAAGACCTCTCCCCTCACCACATAAACACACTAAAATATTGTTGAGATTAAATAAGACCTAAATAAGTGGAAAGATATCCCCATGGTCATGGACTGGAAGACATCATGTTATAAACCTATCAATTCTCCACAAATTAGTCTCCACAAATTCAAAGTAAGCCTAATCAAAATCCAGTAAGTTTTTTTCATTGTTGTTGCTGTCACTAAAACAGATAAAATGATTCTAAAATTTGTATGGAGATGCAAAACATAGCCAACATAATCTTGATACATGACTAGGTATTAGGCCTTATTATAAACCTGTAGTAATTAAGAGATTGTGGCATTGACCCAGAAGAGACAAGTATATGAATGGAACCAAATAGACACTCCACGAACAAACTCACACGTGCAAGCAGTTGATTTCTGACAAAAGCAGTGAGGAATGAAAGGTATTTTCAGATATCCTCATGAAAAATTAATTCTTGACCCCCTACCTCACACCAAATATGAAAATAAATGTCAGATGTATTATAGCTCTAAATATGAAGGTAATATATAAGATTTCTAAAGGATAATGTGAGGGACTGGTCTTGGCCACTCCAAGATGTCTCTTTGGCATGAGGATTATTGGGCTGGTTGCTCTTGATAAACTGGGACAGGGAAGGAGGCTCTGAGGGATGGAACTTGCTTGCCCTTTGTTAGGACACATTTACATTTGTAAGGTAAATCTTTATCTGTAAAGGTGCCTTCCTCTCTGTACCAGGAAGAAGAAAGGGGATGACCTTCTCTCTAGAAACTCTTAATCAATGGGAAAGGCAAGGACTTAAATCTGCATAATAATCTTATTCCTGTTTCTGGTAACCTCCTGTAACTGACTCCCCCCACCCCCAACATCCTCCTTTGTCGTTAGCTGGATATGATTTAAGGTGAGGGCTTCAGCCATTTTGGCGAGTTGCTCAGCTTGCCTGACCTCTCCCATGTATACATGTTATAAAGCTTTGTTTAATTTTCTCCTGCTATTCTGTCTCATGTGAATTTAATTCGTTCTCTGGCCAGACGAACCCAGAAAAGGTAGAGGAAAGGTCTTCCTCCCCTACAATAACATAGGAGAATAACTTCAGGACCTTTGTGTACACTAAAGTTGCTTATCAAGACTCCAAAAGTACTAACCATAAAGGAAAAGACTGAGATACTGGACTCCAATATTACTGAAGACTATATAATGTTAAAGAAGAACAACAATAAAAATAAGAAAATAATACATACTATATGCTTCCATTTATTTAAGTTCAAAAGCAAGCAAAACTGATTTACAGTGTTAGAAATCTGAATGTTGGCTACTTTTGTGGGACATGAAAGGGCTTTTTTGGGGTACCAGTCATAGTCTATTTTTCATCCAGATAGTGATAGCTGGTGATAATTTATAGAGTTGTACATTGTGATTTGTGCATTTTCTCTATGTATGTCATAGTTTACTTTAGAAGTTTACATAAAAACAAATTATCAAGTGAATGCAAAGCATGTAGCACAGTGCTTAAACTCTTTCCCTTTATACTGGAAGGATAAGGAGCACCTGAAGCACATACTAATAAATAGACATGAAAAAGCAATTTCACCATTTTGCCTTGTGCTAATTGGAAAGAATAATCTCGAGAGGAATTAGTTTAAAAATATATATAAAGCAGGTGTGACCCAGGATGTGATTGAAACAGGCAGGGCTACCAAATTGTATCCAGGGAGTTCAAATTGTTGATGCGATCTGTATTTTCCCAGATAATCCCATTGAGGCAGAGAAAAATATGACACATTACCAAAATTAATCACAGAAAAGGGTCAGGCAAGTATAATACACAGGAGGGAGATTACCCTTGTCCAGCTCATTGACGAGTGAAACACTTATGACCCAGGAGATGCACTGTGCCTCCTCCATCATAGATAGTGCTTAATCACTGTACTGCAATTGCTAAAAGATAGAAATGCATGAATGGATAGTACAAATACACACACCTACACGACACACACACACAACACATAGAACACATACGTACAAAGGCAGATTTCCTCAACCATTCGCTAACTACAAGCCAACGGGGTGCTTGTCCGAGCACTGGGGAGATGAGGTAGAATAGGAGAAACAGACATGTAGCCTCTGCATGGAGGCAGAAGGACTGTTATAATTATTTTATTATTTTATTTTATTTTTTTCTGAGCTAACATCTGTTGCCAATCTTCTTTTTTTCTTCTTCTTCTTTTTCTCCCCAAAGCCCCCCAGTACATAGCCGTTTGTATATTGTAGTTGGGGGTCCTTCTAGTTGTGCTATGTGGGATGCCATCTCAGCATGGCCTGACAAGCAGTGCCATGTCCACACACAGGATCCAAACTGGTGAAACCCTGGGCCGCCAAAGTGGAGTGCGTGAACTTAACCACTCGGCCACGGGGCTGGCCCAAGAAATATTGTTATGATAATTTGGTCTCTATCTCAGGTATTGTTAAACTCTGACAACAGAGCTGCTAAGTGGACCTCTTGAAGCTGCACATCAAAATTGTAAGTACATGGAGGTAATCTTTTTTGCTTGGTTTTGTTTTTTGGTGAGAGATTCCACAGTGCTGAGCACATCCTCCAAGGAGTCCTTGACTTCATAAATCATAACCACTGGTTATGAATTTGTTAACAAATTATCTTAATAATATGTTAAATTATTAAATTTGTATTTAATAAGACCTTGGTACCTGCTCCAGGTTCTGGGCTTGTAGGATTGCATTGTCCTTACAGGAATGTCTGAGGGGCAATTTTTTACTGATTGGGATGGGCAGTATACAGCTTTATAGCAGAGCTTTGGGACAAAGGTTTGACCATTCATTTGACCGCATAGAAGTGAAGAGTGGTCTCTACATGATCACATGACCATATAAAATTAACAAAATACTTCCATAAACATGATATTTTTTGAATCTCATATCTACCCTGTGAAAGAGGCAACATGGTAGGCAACATCTTCTTCTAAACAATAGGACAATAAAGCTCAGAGAAATTAAATGACTTGCCCAAGGCCACATACAAGCAGTAGAGGTAAGACTTGAATCAAGTGTATGACTCTTTTAAAATCTCTGAAAAACTTGGTACATATCTATAAGAACCCAACCAGGAAAAGGGAAAGTGTGATTTCATGAGGTACTCTTTTCTACTCCAGGGCAAGTGTCATTCATAGAACTGCCTTCAGAGAGCCATAAATCTGCCTTTTTGAAGATTGCATCCCTGTTCAGCCTTCCAGAGCTCCAACACATTAGTTTAATGCTTTGTTCTCAGGTCATGCCACCATTTGGATAGTCAAAGGTAGTTAGTGTGCTTCTCCGTGAGCTTCGGTATTTGTCTGACCTGGTTTAGAGGGGCTACCCAAGTCTAGGTTGACACTACAACGTGATACAGAGAATAGCAACCTCACAAAGTCCTCACCTAGCCCACTTCACAAAATGTGTGTGATCTGATTAGAAGCCCACTCTTGTATTTCCCCTTCTACAGAGCCAGGCTAGTGTTGAGGTTGCAGCTGGATTTAGGATTCCTCAAGAAGCAGCCTGTAGAACAAGGCGTAGAGTCAGTCTGTGTCAGCACATCTTGTGCACGCAGGAACATGTGTGCTGAGCTGCAATGTGCAGTAAAGGACAGCCAGGCTGACAAAGTGTGGGAAGCATATGGCAGGGGTGGGGTCTATAGCTGTGTCAGGAATGCACATACATATGGTCATGATAATGTGCATGGGATATTATCCTTAATTTTTCTTTCTCAAAAAACTTAAACACACACACACACACCAGCCAAGATTAGAGAATGTTAACATGGAAACAAGTATTATATATCACTTAGTTCAATCCTCTCATTTTATAAAAGAATCTGAATCCCAGAATATATGGGAAAGAATATATTCTAGGTCACACAGACATACCCAAGAACTAGTGTCTAAGACTCCTTATTTGCAATCTAGAGTTTTTTCCTCCATACCAAGCTCCTTCTCAAAAATTGGGAGCACCTAGCTTTATCTCCCCTGCCCAAAAGGGAACTGAAGCTCTTTTGGACAGAACATCCCTATTGCAGATCTCAAGCAGGTGTGAGAAAGAAGACTTAGACTCCATACTGCCTTTACATCAACCTTTGGCCCTAAAACTCAAATGGAGCTTCAGAAAGTCCAGAAAGGAGCAGAAATCAGTCAGCTTTGGAAAACCAGAAGGTCCCCAGACCAGTCTCTTGGAAACATGACAACTGTTCCCTCCAGAAAAGAAACAAGGTTATTACGAAGGCAGAGACACATGGAGCCCTTGCACTTCCCCTCCCACAGTCTCTCAAGAGGGAAGGTCCTAGATTCTGTCAGAGAGGAGGTAGATTACATATGTCTTTTTGGATTCCTTCAGACCCATAGCCAAAGAACCAAGGGCTTATGGAGCCTCGCTCTCCTTTTCTTCCCACTCTGCTTCATAACTATAGATGCCTTCCCTTCTCTCACTATCCTGAAGTCTTCAAACCAAATATGAGACTCCTTACTAGCCACTTTCCCATTCTGGTGAGCATATTCCTCCCATTTCTGATCCAGGCTAGTGATTGAGCAGTGACCTTCAAAGCCCTCTCTGGCCCCCAAGGCAGGTAAATGTAAGCAAGGACTTTAAAGAGCCCATGGGTGGAGCAACCAGATGAGCCATATCTCAACTAGTTGTCTCAGGGTTACCCGACTTAGACAAAAGAGGAGAACACAGAGGAATAAACTTTTTCCATTCTCTTTGTTGCTCAAATCCTTCAACTTCCCTTTCAAGGCCCTCTCATTACAGCCTTCCCCAGCCAAGAACTCCAGTCAATATTATTCTCTCTCATCTAGAATATAAATCTATCTCTTGATTATGTTTCATTAAAAGCATGATGGTAAGCTGTGAGTGGGACTTCTCTTATTTTCATATTATTTCGAAATTCTGAGGTCTTCAACAAGATCTTAATCCTTCAAAATCCAGAACAAGAGTCAAGCCTTCCTCAACACCACAACCAGGGAGGTCATGACTTCTCAGGGTTCCCAAAGCTCCAAGTTCACACTTGTATGGTACAACACCCCTGACACTGTCCTGCACTGTCGCATTAATCTCAGCAGACATCCCCCTCCTCCACCACACCAAATGATTTATCTTCTTTCTCCTTTCATCTCTAGCCTAGACCTAGCACTCTGTAGGACCGCAGTAAATATTTGATGGATGGATGGGTGGGTGGATGAACGGAAGGCAGGCAAGCAGGCAGTGTGGATGTGAGTTCCTTATAGAGTGGTATCATAACTTCAATACTTGTGGTTGGCTGTTTTTGTCTTTGTTTTGTGGGTCTGTAAGTCCTAACAGACCCCCTATGTTATTTTTTATTCTAAAATACTAATGGTCCTTATTCAAGGAATAACATTGATGCTATTGGCAAAGCCAACACTTAGCTTATACTGGCATATAACACTTTGAAGTCAGAGATGATGTCTTTTTAATAGAAGAGGAAGCTGAAACTCAGATAACTTAAAAGGCTTGCCCAGGGGGCCAGCCCAGTGTAGCAGTGGTTAAATACCTACATTCTGATTCAGCAGCCCAGGGTTCACTGGTTCAGATCCCGGGTGTGGACCTACGCACAATTTGTCAAGCCATGCTATGGAGGGCATCCCACATATAAAGTAGAGGAAGATGGACACAGATGTTAGCTCAGGGCTAATCTTTCCCCCCCACCCCCCGCCCAAAAAAAGTTCATGTAGTTAGTAAATAGCAGAGATCAGACATAGACATTCAAGTAGAACCCAGTAGTTGAAAGCTTGGACTTGGTTTGCCCTGCCTAGGTTTGAAGCCCATTCTGCCTCTTACCAGCCATGTATCTTGGAAGAGTTGCCTTCTTCGTGTTTCACAGTCCTTGTTTGTAAAATTGGGTTAAAAATGTGCCAATCTCATAAAATCTTGCCATGATTATGTGAGGTAATCAATTTAAACTTAATCAGCTTAAAGTGCCTAGAGATTTTCTCTCCAAGGCAAGTGCTCAATAAATGTTGCAGCTAATATTCATTCATTGATTCAATATATATTTATTGAGCCAATATTGTGTTCCAGGCACAACATTAGACACTGGGGGTATAATAGTAACACAGACATAAATCCCTGCTCCTGGGGAGCTTATTTTCTAGCAAGGGAGGACACATGATACACAAACTGGATCAACTTTACAGTATTTTTGAGTTTGAGAATCAGATGACAATGTGGGTCTGGAGCGTATGGAGAGGTCAGAGCTGGAAAGATAATAGTGGGGGAATCTGTAAGGAAGGGATGGCTAAAGATCCCAAAATGGTTGATATTGTTGAAAAAGTAAAAGACAGAATCTTGAGAAAAGACCACACTGAAGGGTAATGCAAAGAGAAAGGGAGCAGACAGAGGTATGAGAGGAGCTCAAGATAGAAGCATGAAAGCTAAGGGATGAGGGGGTTTAGGGTTATCATCAGGCTTCACCCACAAAGAGTCAACAAAGCAAAGACTGTGAAGAGGATATTGGATTGCCAACCAGAAGAGCAGCTGTAATTGAGAGATGAAGAAGGAAGTCAGGGTACAAGACGTGAAGAAGTGGGGGGAGGGGGAGTGAGAAAAGGCAACAGGGAGAGAAAAAGGGCTCTAGGTCCAAATTGCTCTTTTAATATTTGGCAGTAAAACAAAGGAGGTGGCATGAAAGAGAAAAGAGGAAGATTAGGGGCAAGATGTTTTCAGGCTGAGGAGGTGGGAGGATGTCTGTGGGCATAGGAGTACCACAGAAGAAGAAAAACCGCTTACTGAAGAATGCGTAGGTTCAGAGTTTTATTAGACTAAGGGTGCAGGATCATTCCTATTCAATTTCCCTCCACCTTTCCCCCAGAATAGCTAATCCACTGCTTTGAAACCTGGTTAGTATACTTGTCTATATTTATAGAGTCACAGACCATCTTCTCACCTAGAAAATGCAGAGTCCTCCAGGGAGGGACACAACTTCTGATTTTGCCCTAAATGTTGAGTATAAAGCTATGTTCAAACTAGATGTGTTCTGAAAATTCAAGCCATGCAGGCTGACTGGTTAATCCTATAACCGTGAACCAGAGAACAAAGAGGGTATGAGCCTTCCTTCTTGAACCCTTACATCAAAAAAGACCACCATCCTTCTGAAGTGCATTAAGAATGTAGAGCACGCCACCCACCCACCCCAGCCTCTTCCTGCCTAGAAGCAGGAGCAAAGATAAAATGACACCACAAGATTTGTGTCAGGCCAAGAATTACGCAATCTGGGGAGCAAACCACAAGCTGGAGAGCCAAAAGCACCTTACTCAACCATTAGTCCAAAATAAAGCAAGGTTTCATTTATTTTTCTCATGCTCTAATGCTGGATTTTTAATTCCAGGCCCCCAGCTGGGGGTTAAACAAAATTGGGGAAATGTTCAAAATTTCAGGAGAAACTCAAGGGTAATTTGGTCTCATCAAAACCAAACTAAATCAATGGCAAACAGGCCAGCAACTTGTAACTGCACCAGGAGGAGTCCCAACAGTGCTCTAAGATTCTGCAAACATTGTCCATTCCCTCCATAGATTTATCACCAAGCAAAGGCCAGAGCCTCCATCTGCTTTCCATCCCTGTCCCCACAGGACTGTGGTGGAGCTCAGTCCTGATTACATCTGTAATGCCTCCGAAGTGGCCCGCCACAACAGAACACAGGGAGACGTGGGCAAAGCCCCCCAACCTGGTGCTGAGTTCCAGGGCCTATGCACCCTGCTAAGGGCATGGCTCTTTTCCCTGTGTCGGACACCCTTGAATTTTACATCTTTCTGCCTCCACTCTCTGTTACTGAAAGATGAAGATCAGCAACATTATTACGAACATGCTTTGAGATCCCACCATGGTCTACACTATGCCGTATGTCCAGGAAAGTGAAATCTTGTAACCCAAAGCACTTTAAAAACAGCAATGGATTTATTTGAAGCAGAATAGGAATGCTACTTTAGGGAAATGATGTAGTTGACCTTAGGCAAACACTTTTAACCCAGTGAGTCCATGAAACATAGCTGTAATGTGGGTGTAATCATCCTAATTATGTTGGATTTCGTAAAAAATCACTTACACAGTCCTGGCACTGGGTTTAGTGTAGCAAGTGAGTTTCCAGCAAATGATGCAGCTTTGAGGCATGCATAAATCTGGTCTGAACCATGTAGACTATGGAGAACCATCCACAAGCAAGTACCTTTCACCTTCTCCACCACTTGCAAGTGAAATGACTTGGCAAGTGGGCATGAGAACAAACTCAGCATTCAAGTGGTCCTAACATGTTATAAAACTAAGATCAGTTAGTATTTTCCCTTCAATCTTTTCTAGTGATATAACACCAAGTACAGCAAGATAGCCATGCATGAAAATTTCATCTCAGGGTTATTACAATTGTGAAAAAGGGAAAACTAGGTAAATGACCAACACCTCTTGCCTGAATTACTTGCTCCAACACCAAAATGGTCTCCCTGCCTCTTCCTGTGGGCTGGGGCCAGAATCCTCTTTCCAATAAGCCAATCTGGTCTTTTAGCCCCTCAGCTTAAAACCTTCAGTGATTTTTCCAAGCCTTTATGACAGAGTCCCCACTCCTTAAGTTAGCATACAAAGTTCGTGGTCTTGCCGCTACTCACCTCTGCTATCAGCTCCCTCACCAACTTCCTTGTTCTCCTCTCTCTCCCTTTCTCCTCCCCTACAACATTCTCTGTACAAAGTCAAGTTTGATTTCTCCAACAGACCATGCCTTTGTTGTTGAGCCATCATACATGCTGCTGCCTCTAACTTGAATACTCTTCCCACTTTTCTCCCTGGTTAACTGTGATACATTTGTCAGGTCTCAGCTTCAAGGTCATCTCTTCCAGGAAACCCTCCCTGATCCTGGCCTAAAACTGGATTCCTTGTTCCTTCAAATGCTCTCATAAGTCTGTATGTCCACCATAAAACTCTTACATATTGAGTTGTAACTGCAAATCTTTTCTGTAGACTTTACCCTGTATAATGACAGAAGTCAAGTTCACTTGCTTACCACTTTATTCTTAGCAGGATGCCCAGCACATAGCAAGCACTTAATAAAAGTTCATTTTAGTGTTGCTGTTACACATTTGGAAATGCTAAAGTTACTTAGTATTTAGTATTTATAAAGTCACTTAGCAATTAGTATTAATATTCAAATATCTGGACTAGTACGCAGTCAGTAAAGGTAAAATTCATAGAGATTATATAACATAAAAACACTTGTTTTAATGTTTATTGAAAAAGCAAAATAAAAATGTACATTTGCAGCATGATCATAGCTATGTACCAAAATGCATGCACTGAAACAAAAAAGACTAGAAGTAAATAAAGTTAACATGTTAACAGTAGGGTGTTTTAGGGTGTTAGGAGTAGGGGTTATTTTTTCCCCAAATATTACTAATGTTCTAAATTTTCTAAAATAAACATTTTTAGAATAGAAAGTGTAATTTAAAAGTAGAATGCTAATAATTCATAACTATAAAATCAAATATTCTCATTGGAGAAAAATGTAAATCCACCAAAAATTTCAAAGGAAAAGAATATGAAAATCACCTATAGTTTCACCACTACTGAGATGGTGGCAAATGTTTATCCTTGTGTGTGTGTCTGTGAATGTTTACCTAAAAATCACCTGGACAACTGACACAAAGTGGAAACTGAATGAAACTAGACTATGAACTATGGGATCTCCTTGGAGTCTATAGACATCAGTAACCAGAAGTAAATATTCTTTCTTTTTGCTTGCTTCCAATATTCACTTGTTCATTTATTCATTCCTAATATATTCCTTGAATTCCTACTAGATGCTAAATGCTGAGCACCAGAAGAGGGAAAAATAAACCCAGGGTTCTGGAGCCATCTGTCCATGTCTACATCAAGACTGCTATGCTAGGGAGAATGTAAATCTCCAGAGGATCAGGGTGGAGAGGGGAATGATTTAAAGGGAGTGAGGAAGGAAGGAAATGCCCCGCACCGGAGACAGTGAGTAGGGCTAAACAATGTAGCAGGAATCCTGGGGATTTGGAGGAGGAAGAAGAGCCCACCAGAAAAAGAATAGGGAAAACAAGGCAGCCAAACTTCAGAGGCAGTTTCAAAGAGCCAGCAAGAAATTAGCCAGACTGGTTCTTAAACATTCCAACTCTTATTTAGTCAAAATTACATAACTATGAATGGGCAGTCTCTGCCCTGTTGTCTGAAGGACCAAGTTTGTCTTTTGGGTAAATATTGACAGGAATAATTTATATTTCTAGTACCACACCCATAGAACATTTCCCTGCAGACATCTGGAACACAATCAGTGAGAATTCTGCTTTTAAATAAACTCTACAGTGGTTAGAATTATGACTAGAAAGCAGGACTGGCCAAAGGCAGTATTTTCAATAGTTAAGCCACCATTCAATAGTTATTTTCAATAGTTAGGCTACCATTCAAAGGCCCTTTCCTAGTTGTCAAAAGTCTCCACCAAATGCAGCTAGCATCCAGTTGTGTCACAGTGTGTCTCTGCTGAGCAGCATCACACTGGTTCTGCACTGGCATTCTTATCCCAACACTCAAATGACCATAGAATGAGAATTTCATTCTAGGCTCCAAACCCTCCTCAAGCTCAGACTGTCATCAAATCCAGTTGCTTTGTATCTTGCTCTCTTGGGATTATGATCTTTACAGGTGCTGAGTAAAATAAAAAAGCAATGGGGAGTTTCTAATCAATAGGCATAAAGTTTCAGTCAAGCAAGATGAATACGTTCTAGAGATCTGCTGTACAACACTGTACCGTGCACTTAAAAACTTGTTAAGCAGTTAGATCTCATGTTCAGAGTTCTTAGCATACACACACACAAAATGTAGCAACGTGTTGAGATAACACAGGTATAAGTAGAGAAATATACTTGTGCTCTTGCTACGACTTTGAAACTGCTGTTGTTCACCTTAACATGGCAGAGGGTGACTGAACTAGTTAAATCTAGAGTCCAGCTGTGATTGTCTAAAATTCTATACTTAACATACTGCCCTTTTTAATAGGGATATCCTAAAGACCATATTTTAATCCAAAACAAATAAATGTTTCCTTGCAGGCCATTATGTGAGTGTGGCTAAATAGAGGTATTGCCTTGCCAGTTATGAAGGCTTTTATTATTGAGTGTAGCTATCTATAACCGAGGCAGAGTGATGCAATAGAAACGACCTAGGATTTAAAGGCAGACTACTTGGGCTCTCATTTGGTCACCTTCTTGCTGTGGGATCCTGCACATATATCTTAACCTCTCTTGTATCTCTTTTTACTTATCTACAAAAGTGAGAATGATAATAACACTTATTTTACAGGGTTGTTTTGAGTTGAATAACAGAATCAGATAAAGGTTAGTTTCTCTAATTAATCAAATATCAAGATTAAGAAGGACTTAGGAGTTATTCTTGCATTAGAGGAAACCTGGACCCAATAACTTCTAGCACATTCATTATTCTGCCAAGTTCCCCTGTAAGCAGAGAGTGTGTGTCCAACTCATTTGGGCATCCATAGCTCTGAAATGTTGACTGACTGAATGAATGAATGGAGAAACAGTGATTCCAAGTTTGTTATGTTATTTAAAAGCAAATAAAACTAGGATATGACTGAGTCTTCCCACAATTTGAGTACCCACCAAATAACTATTCTTCCCTAGGATACACCAGCCACTCCAAGGATCTTTTCCTGTCCTCTTCCACTCTCCCTGATGGAGCCCAGGCCAAGTTGCACACTCCCTCTCCCACGCACCCTCCGCCTGCCACATCTCTACAGTAGCAGCTGGTCTACAGCCCTGCATTTCTGTTCTTCAATTAGCATGTGAGCTTTTGGAGGCATAGACTGACTCCTATTTATAGGCCTTCAATACCTATTTAGACATGGATGGAAAGATCAAAGAGCAGATGAATGGGTAGATGGTAAACAGGGGAAGATGACCGAGTGAACTGTAGTCCAACTGTACTAAGATCTTGAAAAGTTCTTCTTTCTGAGTTTTTTAAACTCTAAAGATTTTGTACCTTCAAAGTAGGTAAAATCAAAGAGTCATCAAGGACTCTTGAGTAGGTTCTATGGACTCAATAATAATGGTCTCACATTTGCTTCACAAATCTGCTCCAGGGAAGCCCCCTCTTGAACCAAGTATATCTCTCTTTTAGAAGGGACACATCCAGGGACATGATAAATGATAAAGGCACTGACAATCCAACTTGGGTCAACCTCAAGGATCTCCAGATGTCATAGCTCATTCTACTCTATGACAACCACAAAGGCGTTGAAGGTGAGAAGAACCACTGGGACTGTACTTTAACCTCTCAAGGGAAAAAAAAAATTATGTAACCAAAAGACCATAACAGGCTGGAGCATCCTTCTTTAGAACATAAGATGCTCAACAAATATCTCTAACTGGCTATATGTCTCATTCCTAATTTTTAAATAAAAACCAAATGAGTCCCCATGCCAACACGTCTGTGCTAGGTACTTAGAATACAAGAAAATAGAAAAGTTAATCAAAAACCTTTTTACAACATTAACACCTCTCTCCCTACAGGCTTTAATATGTTAATGGTTTGAGGATCATGGTGGGATCTAATGAAGATGCCACTTAAACCTTTACCCCCTTCCTGTCACAGAACATGTAGAAAAAGATGGCATTGTGATGAAAACACCAATATGTTCCCTTCTGCCTGTCAAGTTAATACTGCAGGATGTGCATAGCATCCTTTCCAGAATGGCATTCGTATTTCCCAAACCCATCCACTCAACACTTTTCCAGTTTTAAAATAAATAACATATGCCAATGCAAATGAGCCCTAGCAGTTATTCCTGTTATTTCTCTTGTTTGGTAATTCGTAGGTTTTCCTTGCTGGTCAGTTAAGTAAAATGACACTTGGTAGGAAGAATACTTTTGGATTTTCTGATCGCCTGATTAAACTGTCATCATATAGCTGGAAAGTTTCAAGTGCTAAGGTTGTCCTCACAAATACAGGCCATTTCAGGAGGTTGAAAGTATGATAAAGAGGGAAAGATAAAGTTAAAGACATAAACGAAGAGAAAGGAAGCAGGCACAGGGGTGGGGGAAACTACATGAAAAAAAAATATTTAAAAAAAATGTTTAATCCCCTCAAATTAAAATCTGGCCAACTCCTTGAATGACTGAATAGGAACAGGTCACAGTGTAACTTTCCCCACTCCTCTTCCTGTCCTGTTTGGATCCAGTTCTTACCAGGTACAATGACAAACCCTTCCCAACAGCTGTGAGCTCTGACTTCTGAAGCTCCCTCTTCCAAATGACCATAAAAAGACATTGCTTTCAAAACCCACCAGCCAATCACATCCTTAAACTGAAGAAAACTATCGACTTGGCTTAAAATGATGACAAGTCCAGGCTACTTAAATGGATGTAGTAGCAGCATCCCACTGTTCCAGGCAGGGGTAACTTTGCTTCTCACCGTCTCCCTTGCCCTCATCTGAACTATCTGGAAATATACCTGGGCACCACACCTCTCTGAAATACACAATGCAGATTTTATTTTACTAAGTGACAAAAGCTGGCCTCAGGTACCAAAAGAGACTAGAATGCTTGTACGACAAGGTACCTCTGTCTTTGAGCTACGAAAAAGCCCTGAAGAAAATAGAAGCTTTGTAGATCTCACAAAGCAACAAGCATCGAAGATGGTCATTGTCTGAGGTCTTATGGGTGTAGGCCCTGTTTCCTACTGCTGCTGTAGCAAATAACCACAAACTCAGTAGCTTAAAACAACACAGATTTATTACCCTCAATTCTGAAGGTCAAAAGTTTGAAATAGGTCTCACTAGGCTGAAGTCAAGATGCCAGCAGGGCTGGTTCCTTCTGGAGGCCCCAAGGAAGAATTGTTTCCTTGCCTTTTCCACTTTGTAGAAACTGCATGCATTTCTTGGCTTGTAGCCCCTTCTTCCGCCTTCAAAGCACATCATTGAACCTCTATTTCTTA
Organism: Equus asinus; assembly: GCF_041296235.1. Classification (NCBI taxonomy): domain Eukaryota; kingdom Metazoa; phylum Chordata; class Mammalia; order Perissodactyla; family Equidae; genus Equus; species Equus asinus. Next base: position 64,489,791 of record NC_091791.1, on the reverse strand, counting down.
TTGTCACATCTCTTTTATCTGTTTGTGATCCTGCTTCCTCCCTCTTATAAAGGCCCTCATGCTTACCTTGGGCCCACCGGGATAATCCAGGATAATCTCCTCATCTCAAAACCCTTAAGTCAATCATTCCTGCAAAGTCCCTTTTACCATGTCCAAAGTAGGAAGCTGTAGTTTTATATGGCATGGTAAGGGAAAGCCTCTGTGACAAGGACACATAGGAGGAAACACCTGAGGGAAGAGAGGGAATGAGTCACTCAGATATCTGGGGAAGAGACCTAGGCAAGGAATCCAGCATGGGCATGGGCTAAGTGGGGAGCATGTTTCCCAGGGTGTTCAGGAAGAGTAAGGAGGGGAGCGTGGCTTCAGCTGTGTAAGCAACGGGAGAAACGGGGCAGATGAGGTGGGGAAGGTCTCAGCAGACTACAAATACCATTGTAAGAACTTAGCTTTTATTGTAAGTAAAAGCCAGCAATCAAATAAGCACATTTGGGATTGGAGATTTTTTAGAGATCTTTTTTTATTTTCTTTTTAGCTTGCTCACACACAGACATTTAAAAATAGCTGCTAAATACTTCTTTCGGGGAATGTGAGGCACTCATAATAATAATAAAAAAGTGCCTTGGGCTTTCTTACAACTGGATACATCAAAGGGTTTTCACTAGTAATTTGTGGAGCGTCCGCCTCTGGGTGCCACTGCTGTGATTTCAAAATAGAATTATCTTGTGCTATGTGATTTCTTGAATCATTAGTTTTCCATTTTCTCTTTCTCTTTTCTTCTTGTTCGATTTTTTCAGTCCAACATGAGTTTATACAAGAAGGTTTTAAAAAACGGTGGCCCATGGGCAATTGGGTGACAGGGGCAGTTGCAGAAGAAGGAAAGGAGTGGAGCCTCTTCCCTGGGCACAGAGTGACCCAGACCCCCTGGATCAATTCAATCAATGGAGAGCGGGGTCTGGTCAGGGTGTCCAGATTTTCCAAAACAATGGGAGTATGGTAAGGAAAAGACTGAAGGCCAGGGGGAAAATTAGGAAAAAAGAACTCTTCACAAGCCAGTGGACTACTTTACTTGATTTAATTAACCATTTCACTGCAGCAGGGGCCTAGAACGAAGGTATTTTTACCACACAGAGAAGAGTTCTTACCAGAAGCACGACCATCATAAACAAAATAGAATCCCGGTCCCACCCCTTTAATTACTTGGCTGACAGAAAGCTCAAACTCTTCAAAATTATAATTATCAACAATTCTAACTTATTATGCACTAAAGAGTACTTATCTTTGAAGATTAATACTTTCAGCATAATCAAGGAAAAATAACAAAATTACTTAATTTCCTTCTCAGTCAAAGCTCCAAATCTTAAAAGGAAGAGCCTTCAGGCAGGGAGCAAGTGACTACCGGCAGCCCTAAGGAGCCTCCTGGATTATCATGTATGTAGGGCCTACACAATGGGACAGCAGACAGCTGCACCCAGGGGCACAGGAATAGGACTCTTGGCCCTCTTGCCTTTCTTTCCCCACCTCTGACTTCCAAGATCAGTAAAGAGAAGAGGCTGGCAAAGAGGATGAGGAGAAACTATCACAGGGGCTCTGATTCTTGTGGGTATTTGACTGCATGATCCAGCTACATGCCAACATTCCTAGGTCTGCAATATATTATGGAGTATTATTTTTAAATGAGAAACAATTAAAAAGATGGGTCCAGGTATGCATGGAAGAGGAGCAAGCAGGAGCCAACAGGAGAAATGAGGAAAGAGCTCTCTGGGGGCTACAGAGCCCTTGGAGGGACACTCCTGTTTGGTTAAGGGCAACATGCAGAGCAAATAAAACACTTCTGGGTCCCAGACTTGGGCCTTGAGGTGCCAATTTGTGCCCTTTGGAACAAATCCGACAGTTCTTGAGTTTCTGTGGGGAAGGAAAATAAAGAGTCCCATTTGCAAAACTTTCTCTAGGAACTCCAAATTCCCTGGCCCACAGATGATTATATTCTTTCTAAGTTACATATCTTCGTGCAAAATATCTCCATTTTAAAGAATCTAAAATAGCTATGTTGATACAGAAGAAGGAATTGAATTAAGGTAAAAACCACAGGAAAAGCCCACTGCAGTAAAACTCCTCCTTAGTGATTCTTAGCTGAGAAAATACAGGCCCACAGACCTGGGCAGGATCAGAAGTAACCTGTGTCCTCACCATGGCCAGCAAGGCATTCAAGGACTGGGCTGCATCCTACCTTTGTAAACAACCCCATTCTCCCTCCACTCCTCCATTAGGTCATGAGGCTCCTCTCGCACTGGCTTTTGTGTCTGTCCCTTGATCATTCTAAACTTGTTCCAGTCCCATGGATTTTGACCTAGCACTTTCCTGGACACTGTCCCATGTTCCTTGCATGGCCTAGCCTTTTTCTTCCTTCAGATGTCAGCTCAATTGTCACTTTCTCAGAGAAGTTTCCCTAATCATCTTTTTTAAGGTAATGTATTCCCCAGGCCACACTCAGGTACTCGTCAGCACATCATTTCATTTTATTCTCTTCATAGCATGACTCTCTGAAGTTATCTTTCTTATTGCCCATTGCTTATTGTCTTCCCCTGTTAGAGCTGGACTGCTGCCTGTCTGGTGTTCCAGTATGTCCCAAGTCAGGAGCACTGTTACGTCATTCACAGGGTCCAGTACAAATAAAAATGTGAGCCCCTTGTTCAAAAAGCAAGAGAAAAGCTTTTTCTTTTCCTATATGGTCTCTCTCTCTCAATATGTCACAGTATTTTTTATTTGCTATTTAATATTGTGTTCCAATTATGGGGCAAGTACAAACCCTCACAGATGCCAAGGGCCCCTACTCTGTGACTTGGCGCACAGAGCATGTGCACCCAACCCTGACTCTCCTCATGTCTATGCTCAGTCCCCACCAGTGTTAGAGACCAAAAGGAATGAACGGTTGAGAACCCAGTCCAGGGAGGAAGGGAGGCATGGAAGGATCCTCTGAGCCTCCAGCACATACCCCACTGTCCTATTGGACTTCACTTACAAATTACAGATCCTAAGACAAAATTATCAAGAATTTCAGGGGCCAGCCTGGTGGCGCAGCAGTTAAGTTCGCACGTTCAGCTTCTCGGTGGCCTGAGGTTCGCCAGTTTGGATCCCGGGTGCGGACATGGCACCACTTGGCAAAAGCCATGCTGTGGTAGGCGTCCTGTGGATAAAGTAGAGGAAGATGGGCACGGATCTTAGCTCAGGGCCAGTCTTCCTCAGCAAAAAGAGGAAGATTGGCAGTAGTTAGCTCAGGGCTAATCTTCCTCAAAGAAAAAAAAGAATTTCAAAATGGTGACCACAGAACATTAAACTCCAAGCACAGAGCCCCTATCTAAGCACAGTGCTCATGAGTCCAGTCTTATCTCCAATCTCTAGGACAACGCCTAGTATGTGGTAGGGAGTGAAAGAATGAATGAAAGAACAGCAAGTAAATAAACCATAATTCCACAAACCACTTCCATTTTGCCTATCTTGTGGGCAAGCTGGCTTGCTTTTCATTAATGAATAACTCTTCCTTGAGAGCATACCATCCACAAGTCATTACACTGGGAGTTCTGAAGGCACACAGAGATGAATCAGGAGCAGCCTCCTTCTTCATAAAATCTGCAGTCCAGTAGTAGAACTAAGACAATGCCCTCAAACAACTCCTCTGTGAGGCAAACAATGAAAAGTGACCTAAGGTACAGAACAATGGCAGCTCAGAGATCTATATCACTACAGGGATCACAAAAGTTTTATGAAAGAGGTGGCATTTAAGTGGGCCTCTAAAAAAGATATGGGGTTTAGTCATAAAGAGAACCCAGGAAATGGTGACAATGTCAGCAGAAGGTAAAAGGAGGAAAGCCAGAATTACATACAGTAAAGAGCTAACGGTGCTCAGGAAAGAGAGCTGGAAAGCAGCTTGGGTAGGTAGGTTCAAGATGAATACAGAGAATCTTGAAGCCACTTTTTTAAGAATTGACATTGTCAGGTGGTAATCTGGCTGCCTTGCTACATTCATTATGAGTAACTGTAACAAATTACCACAAACTTGACAGATTTTCAAACAACACATATTTATTGCCTCAGAGTTTCTGTGGGTCAGGAATCTAGGTGCAGCTTAACTGGTTCCTCCTCTCTGCTTCAAGTATCTCACAAGGCTGCTATCAAGGTATCAGCCAAGGCTAGGGTCTCACGTGAGGTTCAACTGGGGAAGCTTTCAAGCTCATATGGTTGTTAGCAGCATTCAGTTCCCTGTGTGGAGGGCCACAGTCCCTCACTGTCAGCCAGAGACTACCCTTAGTTGCTTGATGGGCCTCCCTAACATGGTATCTTGCTTCATCAAGGCAGGAAGAGAGAGAGAGAGAGTTTTCTAGGAAGGTAGAAGTCACAGTCTCATGCAGCGTAGTCATGGAAGTGACATCCCATCAACTTTTCCATAATCCATGGTTACAAGCAAGTCACAAGCCCTGGCCAAACACAAGGGGTGGGGATTTCACATGGGTGTGAGTACTAGGAAAAAGGTATCATGAGGGTCATCTTAGAAGTTGCCTACCATACTGCAGTAAGAGGGAATAGATTGGTGTAGAGACCAAAGGTGAGAAACCATCAAAGATGCTGCTACGTAGGCTAGGAGGGAAATAATTAGGCCCAAAGTGAAAGGAATAAGTACAGGGAGAATGGATATTTACAAGCTCATTCTCAGTGGTAGAATTGATAGTACATAGGCCTTGTCAATGAGTTCTAGGTGGGTGGTAAGGGCAAGGGAGAAAGTAAAAGAAGATCACAAGATTTGAACTCAAGTGACTGGAATTAGAGGAGTAATTAAGAGAAAGAGAGAACAGAGGAGGAGAGGCCAGTTGCAATTTTCTTGGTGGGAAGAAGAGAACACATTGAATTTCAGATTCTAGAATACCATGCAAGGCGACCATATACTTGGAAATGTTGAATTCCAGGAAAGCTATTGAAGCTATATTTGAGAGTCACCTGCACACAGGTGACAGCTGATGGCACGTGATTGGGGATAAAGAAGATGCAGCTATCTCGAGCTATGATGAAACAGCTAACGAAAGCTTAGAATGAGGAAGCCCTTGCAAGCCACCTCCTCTTGTGGGAATTCCAGCCTCACTTCCAGGCTGGAATCTGGAAGGGTGAGAAGAGAAATTTCAAGTCAAAACAAAAACTTGAGGATGTCTGTAAGATCTGCCAAGAGTCAAATAGTTGGAATACTGGGCTTGCCAGGATTTTTCTAGAGACAGAGGTCTAGCTACAGGCAAAGGCTCCCAACAAATACACATAATACACTGACTTTTAAACAATAAGAAGACTTTAAGTTTAGATTGCTTCTTAATATTTCCAAATCACCTACATTAAGAATTAAACCTAAGACCATCTATTATTATTATTTCATTCTGCAGATCAGAAAAGTGGGGCTTGCCCTATGTCACACATATGGCAGTTCTAACTAGAATCTTTGCTTATCAAATCCTCACCCAGTGCTCAAGTCCCTTCCAGGGTACCAAATTCCTGGCCTAAAATCTGAGTCTAAATGCATTCTCCTAGCTATTCATGTACAAAATCAAAGACCCACTGTATCTAACACACACACAAATATGCACACATACTTCATAGCTCTCAGACATTAATTAAATTTGGAAGCCCTAAAGCCCCCAAATCTCCAAATAAAGAAATGATCTTGGGATACTGAAGCAGATGGGAATAAGAAAACCCTGGCCTCCCCACAGAAACCTTCCTCTTGTGGAAAACTCAAGTTTAAGGATAAGGAAACTCAGCTGCCTTCACAGTGCAGAACTGAGCAAACTTTTAAGCCAGACCAAAAACCCAAGGGATTCCCCATTGCCAATCCATATCATAATCAATGTTGATTGAATGTTTGAATGTAATTCGAATGAAAAGCATTTCAAAGCACAAAAGTTCTGTTGCCAATAAGTTTAGTCTATATAATCAAATGCATTCTTTCTGGCCCAATCAGCCGAGGCTTGGCAGAATAAAGGTCTTTGGTATGAGCAAAAAAATCCAAGCTTAAATCTTACAATTGCTCCTTTGAGGGTCGTTGACTCGGCAAGTTTTACAGTGGTGTACTGAAATGAATACTGCCTCTATGCAAAGCAACAGGAGGTCACATTATAATTAGAATGCAATCAGTGGAATTGGTTATGGCTTGGTTTTCTTTCTGAAATGACAATCTACGCCACATCTGCCATTACATTAATATTTTCGGCATTACTAGAAGAACAGAGGGAGGGGGCTGGGTAAAGGGAAGCCAGTGTCTTTCCATGGAGCAGCTGATAGAGTTGTCTTTAGCTAGAAGTCCGCATGAGCTAATCAAGACCCAAACAGTTCACCTTTAAAATACCGAAACCATCTGGCAGGCTGTCCCATGATAAATCTCAATGATAAATGTCTCCGTTTTGATGTTACAAAGGAACCGCAGACCTGCTCAGTTTTGGCACAGCTGAAAACATACTGGCAGCAGTAGAATAGAACTCAGATGTCTCAAAATAGAGAAGTAAATCATTTTGACCTGCGGGGCATAATATATTTAGAGAAAACCTGATTGTAATAAAAAGGTTGGACTCATCACAGTTTCTACTATAGGAGCGGCAATATATTTTTCTGTAATACTTTTCGGTTTAGTGAAAACTCCAGCATACACAATTTAAAAGCCTCATTCTTTTTTTTCCCCCTTCTTTTTGTGAGTCTTCAAACAACTCTCTCTGCTGCTTGTGAACTACAAGAGTTTTCTCTCCCTGGTTCTCAGACTTCTTGCAGGGGAACTGTGGAGGCAAGCATGCCTTCAGAATGATTAATCCACTTGCCTTCAGAGGTCTGTTTTGCTGGGCCCACAGCCACTGCCAAGAAAGGACACACTGTGACCACCAGCGCCAGGAACTGAAGGTATAGCCTCTAAACTCAAGGTTAGCCCAGACCTGATGCCGAGAGGGAATTGTAAAATAAATTATGTTGTGGGGTTGGGAAGGTGGACCTTTATGTCCAGCCAAACTTCAGAAACAAATTATAGAGTGGTCAGTTGACCTTATTTATTTCATCTTTTTTCCCACAAATTTAGGAAATTAATTAAACATGGACATGGAGTGTCAAGGGCAAGGTACGAAAAGCCTCCCAATGCTCGTGGCCCCTGCTCCCCTTCCCTGGCCGAACACACAGCTCCACAGCCCTCACTGGCTCTGAAGCTCAGATGAAGGATCTCAACCTAACTGTGGCCAATAAAAACAGGGCCTCATCAGTTCAAGGTCTCCAGGGGAGCTGCCTGGGACCTTGTGATGACTGAGCAAAGCACTGTCTCTTTCCCTACTCTGATCTGGTTGGTTGCAATAGCTTGACCAACTCCCTGCACTGCTGATGGGATCACTGTCTGGTGACTAATGGGAAAGACAGGTTTCCCATCTGCCCCCTGACAAATGGTTTAATAAAATGATTTTGCTCACACATCCAAAAGGGGAGGCAGAAATAAGCATGGGAGGTAATATGTCTCCAATGAAAGAGGTTTCAATCTCACCTTCTTGATCTCCAGACAAGTTGGGGAAAAAGAGGAGGCCCATCTCTGTCTCCAGAAGCAATTTTTCTGCGTAAAGTAGAGTCATGTGGAGCAGTGGAGGCTGCTTTAAAACTCATGGGGCCTGCAGCAATGAGAGTCTGTGATTACTCAGGCACTCTGGGAAATGAGTGCAAATAAATTTGAGGTAACTATTTTCAATAAAACTTTTAAAAATATATACTGACAGTCCATTTGGAGGGGAAAAGACATAATAATTTATTGGCTGTTGGCAACTTAATTGGAGACAAGTTAGCCCATACCTTCTTGTCTGTCCTGGGCCAAACAACACATATCCAGTTATTTGACCGTCTTCTCATAAGTGAGTTCCAGAGGTGCAGAGAGGAAACACCCACTGGCTCATCAGCGTCCCCAGCTCTTTAATCATTTCTCTGGCTCTCACTCCAATTCCCTCCAGGTCACTGACATCTTGCTGGTTCAGAAGTGTTTAGAAAAGAGCAAGGTATTTCATCCGACATTCTCAAAGGTTCTATAGGGGATAGAAAGGGTGGGATGGGGCTCCTTACTCTCCTGGGTAAGACAGCACATTTGAACAGGTACAGATGAAAGAACTGCATTGTCACTTTCTCCCCCCACCATATGGTCTCTTCCTCTCATATCTGATTTATGACTCCTGATTACCACAGATCCTTTGGCTAGGCCACTTTCCAAATGTCTTCCTACTGTTGAATATTTGGGTGCCAATACTTCCCCCAGGGAAAAGAAGAGACAAAGAATAATGGTGCCCTTATTTCTGTCCACTCCCCCTTCTCCCCTGACCACTCCACACCATGCAGTGTTTCTGGTTTTATTTTAATCATCTGGGACAGGAAACCCAGGCTATTTCTTTTTCCTTGTCTGATCTTTAAAGCAACATGAGTCGGGATTACATTTTCCAGAAAAGCAGGTAGACTGAGTAAAAAATACTCAAAAACCATGTATCTGGTGATGCTATTGTGTTGTATATTGACAGCCATATTATTCTCCAGTGGTTCCTCAATGACAATAATCAACAAGGAAGGTGGATACCAATAGGAGCGTGTGTTAATCAAGTCACAAGGAGTATAGAATTCTCTCTTTTTCTAGCCCTTCAAACATGACAGCTTCTAGCCATCATCTTCAATCAGAAATGCCCATGACTTCCAGGGGAAAAAACACAGGCCATGGTAGGATGCTAAGGTTCTCAACTGACTCATCAACCCCAATCTACAAATTGGGTTCCATTCTTCTTGTCTCACAGGGAACTTTTTGTATCAGGCAGCACAAAAAAACATAAAGTTAAATAATAAAATGCTGTTAGTGCTACTATTGTATGATGCTCTTACAGTTACGTGGTTTATATTTTATTTGTACTAAGTCAATTGAACATCATGTTTTCACACTATTTTAGGAAAATAATTATTTCTTGATTGCCTGTAAGTGTTAGAAAATACTCATCTATTCATGCGACAAATAATTATTGACTGCCAGGCACCATAGGAGATTTAGAGCTACAAAGAGAGTTTTCAAAGAATTTGACAATCTGTCTTGAATAATCTTATGTAAGTCTTAGATTCAGGGAAAATAACATGGGAATCTGACCTGAACACCCAAGAGAAAAGAAAAGAAAAAGAACACACAAGCAAAAGAACACGCATGGCTCTAATTCATGTGGTAGGGAGACAGTATGCCTTTGGGAATGAATTCAAATGTACTCATCGGTGACTACAGTCATCATTATGGGGTGACAATGTTTGTGGCATAGAAGTGACTCCAAAGCTGCCCTCTGATGAGCCAGGTCTGTATTTCATTCCCATCCTGATCACCCATGTTGACTGGGCAGGGGGTCAATGACTACACTTGTCTGCTAAAAAAACGACAGGAGAAGTTCCAGCTGAGATAGTTGGGCTGTGATTCCAAAGATGCATATTATATTAAAAAGCAGCAATAATATGGTAATTATGAGAGCCAGCCAAGGATACAGTGGGGTGGCATAATCGAGCAGGAGCTCTGAAAGTTTGCAGCTGATTATGGACTAGAAATACAGTTTGATTCATTCAGGTTGGTTGCACTTCACCCCAGAAGAGATTGCACTTGCTTGCTCCTCCTGCAGTTATTCTTCTATGGTCCCTTATTTAATCTCAGTGATGTGGACCTATTCATCTTTTCAAGGTCAGGGGGCTATGCTAGCTCTAAGTGGAGAGTTTAGAAGAAGCATGTCGGAACTCAAAAACCCACTTCTCTTCTTAGATTTGCTCTAGTTCTGGGAATTAAGCCCAAAAGAAGGCATTAAAGAAATGAATCACATCTCTCTCATTGTTTGATTTGAATTTCATTTTGTATGCCATGTGGGTAATGCCTAACATGTCTCAGAAATGACAATGGGAGAAACCCCTTGGGGACATTAGGCCTTTATGCCCTTCCAGTGATTAATGCATGCCTGGGCACACTCTCACTCAACCAACTACTAACATACAAAAAGAGAGCAGATTAAGGTTTATAATGACACCCTCCCTTCCTAAAATTAATAAGAATATTAACAGTAGTTGAGCAGAAGCGGTGGTGGTGGTGGTGGTGGTAGTGGTAGTGATCTTCCTTTTAGTTTGTTGTGAAGAGTTACACAGCTGTCCACCATGAAGCTAGGTGAGCTAACTCTGAGAAATAACACAGGGTCTTCATCCAAGGAGCCATAACTGGCTATAATCTAACCCCAGAGTGAACAAACCAAAGCAAGATTCTTAAACCTCAGGTAGGAACACATTCTTCTTCAACCTGATATCTATGAGGAATCTTTATGAGGGCAATTTTCATATTTATGGAATATCTTTTTACTAGTTGACAAAATATGATTGCCAATGAAAAACTGAAGAATCTTGTCTGCAAAAAGATGAGTGATTTAAGACATTTCAATTTTTATGTTCTACTTTTTTCCCTCCAAAGGTAAAGGTTCTCAGAGAATGGATTGGAATCTCCCAATGGCCTATAACTTTATATCTTTAAATGGCTACATCTATAAATGCCAGTTTTTAAACTTCGGTTTCTGAGAATGCCCTTTTAAATTAAAATTATCACTTCCCTGCTATCGCATCACATTTAGTAATATCCTATTAATTCTGACTGTGTTAGTTTATAAATGGCAAGTCTGAGGAGGGTATGGCCAGTGTGATCTTCTGTTTCACAAAATTTGAGAGCCATCCTCTAGCCATCCTCTTGACCTAATAAGCTTTCCAATTCTCAACCATAAAATGGGGTAGTTAGTACTACCTTTTCTCTTACATTGTGAATGAAGATTGGATTATCAAGATAATATGGTGACCAAGCTATATAAACTAAATATATTAATACAAACCGTCACCAAAAAGGACAGTTAAACGTACTAAGCAATTGAGATGGTTCCTACCTTACTGTCAGTATTACCAGAGTTGGGCTTTTCTCCTTTTTTCAGTTCTGTCGATACTACTTCAACATTGAGACACCAACCTGAGCTAAAACTAAACTTTAATAACCCAGACAATGGGGAAAGATTTTTAAAATATCATTTATGCCAAAGTACCGAGACTGTGATGGTACAGTCTGTATAAATCCAAGAGATAAGATTTGCATAGATCTAAAAGTGGACCAGAACACTTATCTTGAAGAAAGTGTTTTGTTACCTGACCTCCCATCTATTAACATGAAGAACTTTTTATGACCATAAAAGATTAGGTTCCACGAAAGACATGAGCGATGAGACTCAGGAGCTGAGCCAATCCAAAGGCTTTTATTATTTTGATTAAAGAAAGAAGACGGGACTGCATGAATAGCTTTCTGGTTGTTTTATTCCATGTGGAATAAGGTCACCAAGGGAGAATAATTTTCACTAACAAAAATTAACCTAAGCCTTAGTTTAATTTGCATGGCTTTCCACCCTAAGTGTGGATTCTGTCAAGCATAAACTATATTTACCAGACATAATGGATCTTGGCAGGTCAGAAAATTGCAGTTTGGTCTCTATTACACATAAACCACCAATGGAGGAAATGTTATCAGGATTGCCAATAAAATACATAGGATATCCTTACTTATCCTGCGGGCAGCAAGACTGACACCCCTTCCGGTGTTCTGAAAAAAGAACCCAAAAGAACAAAAAAGTTAAGCCTCATCAACTTTTGGCAAAATTGTAGGCTGCTCATCATGGAGAGGGTGCCAAATGATCACAGTGAAGCCCAGTCTTGTCATTTGCAGCTAATGGCACCCCAGGAGTGTGAGTGAACAAACTGCTTTCTGTGGAATAAGCTTAAGTTGCTGTAGAAAAGAAGAATGCTCCTTCCCAGATCCCTGGATTTTTACAATTCTGGAAATGTTATGACATTCTGCCAATGTGTATCTCTAGCACAGATGACCCCTACAGAGTATTGGTTAGGAGTTCTATTCCTCTTCACAGCTGCCAAATTGTGGATAACTTAATCAAAGAGTGGAGTCACTGCAGAAAGAAGGTGTTTCCTTTGGAAGGTAACTTCTTGGATTCTATGACCATGATATGCTGAAAATTCCTAAGTCTCTCTCTCTAGAGCCAAGAAGACTAACTATCTCCCCTTGAATGTACAAACAAGCCCTAAAATGGAACTTATCACCTCTGGTGAACCCCTTCCATATCTCTTGAAAATCTTTTCCACATTGGTACACCTGCCAGTGAATGGTACTACCACCCTACCCAGGTATGCAAAAGACTTAACATCAGTGGAGAGGGGGCCTGACCAATGAGAATGGACACTGGCCACTGAGCTGGAGCAGGGTACTAGTACACCGCCCCTCCACAACTATGCTCAGCATTAACTCAATTAGGGAATTGGGGGGCATATCGGAAGTTTGGAAGTTCCAGGGGAAAGGCCTGGGTAGGAAGAGGAATGAAAGGCCACTCAGGGGAGCTTTGGGGTAGCTTCCATGAATGTATTTCATTATTTTAACAACCAAGATGGCTATACTGGTGCATAGTGGCTGAATACCAGCCTTGGTGCCATCATTCATTCAGCCTGGAGTAGCCTCGTCTTTTTGTTCTATTTCAGCTGCAATACAGTCAGTCACTAAATCCTTTCAATTTTGCCTCCTGGTTCTCACCATCACCACTACCCTCATACCATTACATTGGTTACATTATTGAAGGCTTGTCATTTCTTGGATGGATTTGTGCAACAACTTCCTATCTGGTCTCCCTGCCACCATCTTGCCCTCCACCCACCATTCTACTTACTCCCAGAGGGATCATTCTACAGAGTCAATTCATACACATTGCTCCAAAGAAGATACACAAATGGCCCATAAGTACATGAAAAGATGTTCAGTATCACTAATAATTAGAAAAATGAAAATCAAAACCACAAAGAGATACCACTTCTCAACCATTAGGATAGATATCATTAAGAAATAAAATAAATAACAAGTGTTGGTGAGGATGGAGAAACTGAGACTCTTGCGCACTATTGGTGGGATCGTAAAATGGTACAGCTGCTACGGAAAACAGTAAGATGGTTCCTCAAAAAATTAAAAATAGAATTACCATATGATCCAGTAATCTCAAGTCTAAGTATATATACAAAAGAATTAAAAACATGTTCTTCAAAGAGATATTTGTACACCCATGTTCATAGCAGCCTTATGTACAGTAGCCAAAAGGTGGAAGCAACCTATGTACCCACCAATGGATGAATAGACAAATAAAAGGTGCTATTATTCAGCAGTAAAAAGGAAGGAGATTCTGACACATGCTGCATGGATGTACCTTGAAGATATTATGCTAAGTACATTAAGCCAGTCACAAAATGACAAAGACTATATGATTCCATTTATATGAGGTACCTAGAGTAGTCAAATTTATAGAGACAGAAAATAGAATGGTGGTTGCTGGGGCTGGTGGGAAGAGGAGAATGGGAGTTATTGTTTAATGGGTTGAGAGTTTCAGTTCTACAAGATGAAAACTTCTGGAGATAGATGGTGGTAATGGTTATACAACAATGTGAATGTACTTAATGCCACTGAACTATACACCTAAAATTGATTAAAATTGTAAATTTTATGTCATGTATATTTCACCACAATAAAAAAAGACAAATGCAAAATAAATATATGGCTAGTTTCTAGGGGGAAAAAAGAGTCAATTCAGTCATATCACTGACCTGTAGATCCCTCAGTATGGCACCTAAACTCTCTAATACATCATTGGATTACCTAGGCCCTTATGATTTGACCCCAGCCCATTTCTCCAGCTTCATCATTTGAAATTTACCTCCTCAGCTGTAAATTGTAGTCCTGTGCAGCTCATTGGGACTTGTCTGAAGATGCTGTGCTCCCTTGCCTGGGGACCTTGTTCATACTATTTCTGCTGGATGGGACATTCTGTCCATCCACCCACAACCTAGCTAACAACATTTTATTAATTCTTCAAGTCTCAAACTAGATTCTGTTAATTCATCAAGATGCAGTTTAGACATCACTTCTTCCATGAAGTCTTTCTTGACTTCTTCCTTCCTCCCTACCCCAAGTAAGGTTTAGGTAGATCTCCTGCATATTCTCATAGCAACCTGACTGCCTTAGCTGATTAAGAGCATGGATCCTGGAGCCAGAGTACTTGAATTTGAAGTCCAACTTTGTCACTTACTATGTGACCTTAGGCAAGTTACTTACATCCCTGATTTTTCTCTTTAAAAAGGGGGATGATAATACTATTCACCTCATGGATTGTCATGAGGATTAAATGAGTTAATTGAACAGTGTCTAGCACATACTGTAGTCTCAAACACTATCTCCAACCCCTTTGATCTTCAACAGCATGACCTTGGCACTCCTCCCAACAAGAGGTTGAATCTATGTTCCCTCCCCTTGAATATGGGTGGGTTTGTGACTCACCTACAACCAAAAGAATATGCCTGACTTCCAAGGAAAAGTCATAAACACTTCTGGTTTAGTTTCTGCCTTATTGACTAGAACAACAGTCAACTTGGTCTAGGAGCCCTGAATGCCATGTAAGTTCAACTACCCTTGGGCTGTGATACCGTGAGGAAGCCAAGCACAAGAAATGTGCAGACATTCAGTGAGAAATCCTAGCCCAGGTCCAGTCTTCCCAGCCCAGGCCCAGACATGTGAGTGTATAAGCATGAGCCTTCAGATAATTCCAATCTGCAGTCAGTTCATCCCCAGCATTCAAGTCTTCCCAGCTGAGGCTGCAGACATTGTGGGGTAGAGAAAAGCTGTCCTTTTATTCTGTCTGAACCCACCACCCACAGAATCCATGAGCTTAATAAAATGGCTGTTTTAGTCACTAAAGTTTTGTCATTGTTTGTTATCTACAATAGAAACTAGAACAGCTACATAAGTGGTTTCTATCTTCTTCATTATCACCATTATTATTCTCATTATGATATTATAGCACTTAATAAAATAATATTTATACCATAAATGTCTATTTACCCATCTGTAGCCCTTATTAGATTCTAAGCTCTGTGTTTCAGGATCTAGCATAGTATCAGACTCATAACGTACACTAAATTTTTGTTCAAAGAACTAATAAACTCCTTTAAACCAGCTAGATCTCCAGTGCTCTGACACAGTCTACCTATCAGTGACACAAACAAGGTGACAGATTAATGATGTTTGGCTCAGCCATAAAATCATAGTCCGCCTTACCATGAAGTCAGAAGCATTGCTGATATTTTAGTAAATTTCTTCCAAGTCTTGTGTGTGTGTGTTCATTAAATTGAGATGCTCTATGTACTTTTCCTGCTTTTTTTCTCACCCATAATATCATAAACATAATCTCATTTTATTCTTTAAAAGCTTAACTTTTGTTGATTAAATAATAGGCTGTCATCTGAATATACCACACTTTTAACCATTTCACCTATTGCTAGATATTTAGGGAATTTTCAATTTTCCTTAATATAAACAATGCCATGAAGGATTGGTTTTAACATCATACTTAATGGGGAGAAATGCAAGCTTTCCCACTAAGATCAAACACAAGGCAAAGATGTCCCTTCTTACCACTTCTTTTCAACATCGTATTGGAAGTCCTTACTAATGCAATAAGGAAAGAAAAAGTATACAGATTAAGAAGAAAGATATAAAACTGTCTTTGTTTTTAGATGCCATGATAGTCTATGTAGAAAATCTGAAAGAATCAACAACAAAACTCCTGGAACTAATAAGCAATTATAGCAAGGTTGCATGATACAAGGTTAATATACAAAAGTCAGTTTTCTTCCTACACATCAAAAATGAACAAATGGAACTTGAAATTAAAAACATACCATGTAATACCATTTACATTGGCACCTCGAAAATGAAATATTTAGGAATAAATTTTATAAAATATGTAATAGATCTATATGAGTAAAACTATAAAACTCTAATGAACTAAAAGAAAAGCCAAATAAATGAAGCAATACTCCACGTTCATGGATAAGAAGACTCAATATTGTCAAAATGTCAGCTCTTCTCAACTTGATCTATAGATTCAATGCAATCCCAATCAAAAATCCCAAGTTATTTTGTGAATATCAACAAATTTATTCCAAAGATTATGGTCATGCATTGTAATCAGTCACTCAAGAACCAACCACATATACTACAGTAGTCCCACAAGATTAGTACCATATAGCTGAGGTGTGTAGTAGGCTATACCATAGGTTTGTGCAGGTACACTCTATGATGTTCACGCAAAGACAAAAATCACCTGACAACTCATTTCTCAGAATATATCCCTGTTGTTCAGTGATGGACAACTGTATATGGAGAGGCAAAAGACCTAGAAGAGCCAACACAACATTAAAGGAGAAGAACAAAATTGGAGGACTGACACTATCCAACTTCAAGACTTACTACAAAGATAAAGTAATCAAGACAGTGTGATATTGGTAAAAGAACAGACAAATAGAACAATGGAATGGAATAGAGAGCTAAGAAATACACCCCCATAAATACAGTCAATTGGATCTTTGACAAAGAAGCAAAGGCAATACAATGGAGCAAAGATAGTCTCTTCAACAAATGGTGATGAACAACTGGACACTCTTGTGGCAAGAAAGAAATAAAGAATCTAGACTCAGACTTTACACTCTTCACAAAAATTAACTCAAAATGGATCATAGACCTAAGTGTAAAAGGCAAAACTGTAAAACTACTAGAAGTAACATAGAAGAAAATCTAGATGACCTTGGGCATGGTAATGCCTTTTTAGACACAGTACCAAAGGCACAATTCATAAGGAAATAACTGATAAACTGGACTTCATTAAAATTAAATATTTCTGCTCTATAGAAAACAACATCAAGAAAATTAGAAGACAAGACACAGACTGGGAGAAAATAGCTGTAAAAGACACATCTGATAAAGGACTGTTATCCAAAATATACAAAGAACTCTTAAAACTCAAGAATAAGAAAGCGATCTAATTAAAAAATGGGCCAAAGACCTTAACAGACACTTCACCCCAGAAGACATATAGATGGCAAATAAGAATATAAAAAGATGTTTCACATATGTCATGAGTGAAATGCAAATTAAAACAACAATGAAAAACTAGCTGATGGATGTTAACTAAACTAGTGTTCATTTCACATACCGTGAAATCATTACACTGCACACCTAAAACTAATACAATGTTATATGTCGATTCTTCCTTAATTTAAAAAAAAAAATGACGTACCACTACACACCTACTAGAATGGCCAAAATCTGAAAATGATGACATCGAATGCCAGTGAGGATGTGGAATAACAGAATTCTCATTTACTGTCGGTAGGAACACAAAATGGTATAGTCACTTTGAAAGATAGTTTGCGGTTTCTTACAAAATTAAATGGACTCCTACCATACAACCCAGCAATCACTCTCCTTAGTATTTACCCAAAGGATCTGAAAACTTATGTCCACACAAAAACCAGCACATGGATGTTTATAGCAGCTTTATTCACAATTGCCAAAATTTAGAAGCAACCAAGATGTCCTTCAGTAGGTGAATGGATAAATAAACTGTGGTACATGCAGACAATGGAATATTATTCAGTGCTAAATAGAAATGAGCTATCAACCCATTAAAAGACATGGAAGAAACTTTACTGCATATCACTAAGTGAAAGGAGCCAATCTGAGAAGGCTACATACTGTATAATTCCATATGACATCTGGGAAAGGCAAAACTATGGAGACAGTAAAAGATCAGTGGTCACCAGAGGTGGAGGGAGGGAGAGATAAATAGGCAGAGCAGGAGGATTTTTAGGGTAGTGAAAAACCTCTGTTTGATATTATAATGGCAGATACATGTCATTACGTATTTGTCCAAACCCAAAGAAAGTGCAAAACCAAGAGTGAACCATAATGTAAACTATGGACTTTAGGTGATAATGATGTGTCAATGTAGGTTTATCAATTGTAACAAATGTACCACTCTGGTAGAGGATGGTGATGATGGAGGAGACTGTGCTTGCGTGGGGGAAGGGGATATATGGGGAATCTTTGTACCTTCCTCTCAATTTTGTTGTGAACCTAAAACTACTGTAGAAAAATAAAGTCTTAAAAAATAACCTTTACCCTTTTATATAAATCTTTGGCTTTATCTTTGAATGTATCCTTACAATAGATTCCTAAAAATAGAATTGTTGAAACAAATGCTAGCTACCATATTTTCGTATTGATAACAAAAACTTCCAATTGCTTTCCAGAAATATTGAAATAACTTACATTTGGAAGGAAGATAAAACATAGAATGTCATCATAACCTTATATTCAATAAGTAGTACTATTTTTTTAACTCCAAATTTTTTCTTATTTACAAATATTTAATTTCTAGTAAGTTTGAACTTTCTATGTTCACTTGCATTTCTAATTTTGCCTAGTCACCTCTTTAATCCATTTTATTGGTAGAACTTGTAAAAGCTCTTCCTACAGTAGGAGGATTAAACCTCTAATTATGTTTTTATATATTATCTTCTAACTTGTTATTTGTCTTAATTTTGCTTATAACATTATATAGAGAAAAAACTTACATATTTTTATGTTACAAAATCTATTGATAATTTCTTTTATGGAAATTTGATATTATTTTAACATTTTTCACAAATTAGCACATCAGCCCTATTTACAGTCTGTCCAAAATCTCAAATATGGGCTGTGAGATTGTAATAATTAAACCATCCTGCTGTCTTGAGAGTGTTAAGAACATGTTCTTCCACCAAGATCAAGGCTGCCAAATAAAACTCAAAAGAAAATACAGTTTATCTTCTGAGGTGCTATTCCTAGGCCAGTCAATGCAAAGGCATCAATTTATGGATCCCTGTTACCACGTTTGATTTAATCTAACAATCTTCCCAGTATGGAAGATGGACTCCTTAGTGACTATTACCTTAAAATGGGTGATCAGCACTAGCAACTTGCCAGTTTAGGGGCACGGTCTAAATATTTTCTTTAATAGAACTCCTAGCATTGGCTCTGAAGATAATTTATTCATCTATGGTTTCAACAAACATTTACTAAGCACTTACTCTGTAACCCAACTAAGGCTGAGGATATAAAGGAGAATAACATACAGTTTCTATCCTTAAGGAGATCCTAACCTTGTTGAATTCAGAAAAGATTAACATAAAAACAAACATTCATTTAATAATAAGCAGAGATAAGAAATTGATAAAATCATTCAAAATAATTTTTATGTTATTGACCAACCTGGAAGAAGTCTCCCATTTGAGAGTTCTAAAGAAGTGTCTAAAGGCTCTCTAGATTTTCTTTGTCTCCTTTTAAGTTATTGTGTCTCATGCTTACTAGAATAAAATGCACCAGAGACAAGATGTTAGCTAAAGTGCATTATTAGCAAGAAGTACTTATTGAGCATTTACTAACGGCACTCTGGAGACACTAAGAATCATCAGGCATGGTTCCTGCCCAATAATAGTTTAAAGTCAACTTAGGAAAATAAAATACGTATACATTAAACAACAATTTTAATAAAAGGCAAATAAATGAAGAAGTATATGAGTGCTATGGAGAGTCAAAGGAGAGGGAGTTCACTTTAGGCAATGAAGGTAAAATAGGATAAGAATGAGATCAGAAAGCTCAATGGAAAGAAGACCATGGCGCATTCCTAGAAATGTAGGGCATATTTAGTGACAGTGAGGACAAAATTTTTTCTTGGCCTAAGTTATCTTTAGATATCTAAGTTCATTTTTATTGTCTGAATAGTGGTCAATGCACAGGAATTTAGAGGTACTAGGTGTTCCTGGGGATATTTAGTTCAACCCATTCATTTATTTTAGATATAGAAAGTTTAGGCCATAGAGAAGAAGCAACATGCCCCCTAAGATGGTATATTAGCAAAGTCGATTCAGGACACAAGCCTGCTACTTAACACTCCTCCTCCCTCTTTCTCTACTGGTGGAATTTGAAAAGCTGAATAATTGAGTCCAGAGGTTACAGACCATTCACATGACAAATTCTACCTCCTTCACTCTAAGGCCTCTTCTGAAAGTATCATACCTTTTGGGCACTTCTAGGATACATTCATCTGATGAGGCATTCAATAAAGACCACTATGAACATTACTGTATAAATTGGTTGGTATTTATTATTAGAGCTCCCTTAGACTGTTTAAGAAGCACCAACTCGAATACAGTATACCCGTTTGCTACATAAAAGTGAAAGCAAAATAAAAGTTTCAGGTAAAGCAGAGCCATAAATCTAGGAATTTAAGCTCCTCTCCTCAGGCAACTGAAAGCCAACTCTACATTTCCTCTGACTCGCTGACAGCCTCTTGGGCACTCTAATAGGAAAGAGCTGAAAACCAGGATTTCCGGTCCAATCTAATACTGGACAACACTTAATGGCTTAAGTAGATTAATAATTCTCTTGCTATTGGAATTTTGCCTTTCACCACCTTTCGCCATAAGCTTTGCCTGTACTTGATCTACAGGGAGGCTGAATGTTGAAGAGTCTTTTACCAGACCCAGTCTCATTCAGCACCCTGTCTGGAACTGACAACCCAATTTCGACACCAATCAATCAGTAAGAATTTATTGACTGCTACTATGTTCCCAACACTACCTATGATACCAGCAGAGATCTAGAAGAATTATAAAACATGCTTGTTTTCTCAAAGAAGATAGAAATCAGGTGGGTTTTCAATATTAACATACATGAAACAAATACAGATCCAAACAAAATCACTGCCAGCAGAAAGCTCTCAATTTTAGAGGGTCCAGACTCAACATGCTGAAGGGAAAAGCAGGAGAGCAGTGGGAGCTGGCGGGATTAGGGAATCCTGAGTGGGGAGGAAAGACCTGAACAGGCCTCGAAGGATGCACAGAACATGCACAGGAAAACAGCAGAGGGAAGAGAGTTCTAGAATAAAGTAACAATGTGAATGAAGATGAGTCACAACTGTGGGAAATGAAGAGAGAAGCTTACTGTAGGTACATGGTTGGAGCAGTAAGAAATCAGTTTGGTTAGAAAAAGAAAACTGGCAGTTAGGCAGACAGGTCTAGATATAACATTTGATATAAAATATGAATATCTGTTTTCAAATGTGTCTCTCTTCATTTAATGATATCGTTTGGATGTCTGAAACTTCTCTCATATCTGTAATATCTTGCCAATGTATCTGGCAAACAGTGAATAATTAATAAATGAACAAATAAGTTGGTTAATAGATAAATGTATAAGCATAAATTTACCTAAAATATATGAATCCCAGCATGTTTTTAAACATAAGAAAAGTAACATAAACTTTACTGCAAACGTCATGCTACCCTCAGCCAAACACCCAAAGAACAAAGCAACCACTCATTCCACAAGAATTATCAAATACATACCATACATATGTATACACATACCATACCATACTATAAATACCATAGTGAATATATATTAGTGAAGATGATGGAGAAGGACCTTGCTCTTTTGAAGTTAACAATTTAGTGGAGGTAGAGGTGGAGTGGGAAGAAAGAAAAGAAGAAGGAAGAAAGGAAGGGAGGGAGGGAGCAAGGGGAGAGAGAGAGAGAAGAAGAGGGAAGGAGGGAAAGTGGAAGGAAGAAAAGGAGGGAGAGAGAGCGGGAAGAAGAAAAAGAAATTCAGATGTCAGTAAGTGTTACAAAGAAAGCAACACACTGAGAACTGATGGGAAGTGACTGGTGGGTGGGTAGGTTCAACTCCTTTAAACTGAGGACTTGATACTGGAACTGAAACCTCAGTAACAAAAGAAGCCAGCCTCACAATGATTTTAGGGCAGGGACTTCTAGCCAGGGTGGACTGCCCTATGTAGAAAAGATATATTGGTGTGCCTAAGGAACAGAAAGGGGGCCACTGCATCTAAAGTACGGTGCAGAGCTGGGGACAGAAGGACAGGAGCCTGAGGAGGGAGGAGGGCCAATTCACGTGAGCTCTTGAAGGTCTGGAGGAGACATCCATCTAAGGACAAAGCATTAGCGGGCTCAGTTATTGAAGGGGCAGAAGACAGCCCAGCATCCACCCATGGGGCTTGCTCTCTGTAAGAAACATCCATTCTCATCAGATTGTATTTTCATCTCTGAGCCTGGAGACACGGTTGTAAATTTGGATCAGACCTCAAGATTCCAGAACCATTCCCTGATTTATCTGTAGACAATTGAGACTTGTAGCTTGAGGATTCGATTCATTTTTTCACAATGTTTAATGCAATAACTCCTGTCCCTATAAAAATCACTGCAAACAGTAATTGTCCTTTTCCCATGGTGAACTGTAATACAGGGAAAAAAAGTCCACTATAAACAGTGCTTCCACTGCAATATTTCTCTTCCTTTTCCTCACCTGACAGACCTGGGGAGAGTATTCAGAGCCTTAGTATGGTATAAGCACATGATTCATAAAGATGGCTGCTCTTTTCAGGCCCTGACTCAGCCCAGGGAAGAGCAGAAGCAGAAACTTTCCTTCCAGATGTGCAATGAGGGGAGAAAGTCACTCTGGCCTCAGGAGACAAAACAGCGCTTTGAATTTCAAAGGCAGATGCCCCAGAGGCCCCACCAGACTCACTCCACAAAAATGTTTGATGAATTACCATGGCAGGCATCAACTTTGCAGATTAATGACCAAAAGAGTTTAGTTTATGTCTCAGTGGAAGAGGATAAATTTTCTCTTGGCTTTGAGAATCTGAGGGATTGAGAAACCCAGCTAACCACAGCACCTCTCTTTTCATTCACAATGCTTTCCCATGGATCGTTTACTTTCTACATTCTCTTTCAGCGCGTTTTCATAAATTTAAACGAAACAGACAGCATGTCTGTGTTCTGCTTCTTTTGCAATATCATGGCCACCAAGTGATTAGAAATTGTCTTTGGGTTGGTGTAGTTGGTGGAAAATCATTGAGGTTTGTTGTGAAATTCATTCTCAACTCATAACTCAACTAGACACTGAGAGGCTATTTTTTCCAACTTTAGACCAGGCTGCTAAAAAGTATTGGCATCAAATTAGAAATGTATGTCAAGGCCAAACCCTCATCCTTGTGCGTCTGTGCGTGTGCATATGCAGGTATTTTACATACTCTAGAGTCCCAACCCAGAAGTAGTAAGGCACAAGCTAAAACCTGAGCCCAGGAGTCAGAGTTATGATTATTTTTTTTGCCCTCCCCTATTTCTCCATCTCAACAAGGCCTTGTGCTTTCACATCCTGTTAAACATTATGGACAATGTTTCCATGAGAAAAGACATTATTACTTGCCTACTCCCACATCATATTTTGTATGAAGCATCATTTATACGAACCAATCAATCATCTTTCTTGAACAATTACAAGCTGCCTAGCCCTGTTCTAGGTATTTCTTGGGGATACAAAGGAAGAACAAAGAATGATCTCTACCTCACAACCCATCTGAGGAGAGAGTATATGAAACTTTACAGGACGCTACAAGATGGTAGCTGAGTAGGAAGGCATGTGGGACATCAAAGGGCATAGCTGGAAAACAGCCTAGAGGGAGTTTTGTGAAGCAGAGGAAGCTTTCATGGGGCCTTGAAGTATAGGTAGGAGTAAGACAGGATCCAAAGAGCTAAAGAAACGGGATATTCTGACCTGAGCACAGCTACGTGGGATGTGAGGGTGGGGAAGCAGAGTATGAGTTTCCACGTGAGAAGGAGTTGGTAATAAGGAAGGGACACATCATGAGAGTTTGGAACACCAGAAAGAATTGTCGAGCAGAGAATTCTTATGGGTTATTGAGAGAAGGTCACTGAAGGGTACAAAGATGAAAATAAAAGTTTCACTTTCCAACTACTTGGAATCGATTTTAAAAGAGGGTGCAGGTAGGTAATGCACATTACATTAGTGTTATATACGGACAAGTGTCAAGTCTACTTTAGTTTCTCATTAGAGAATTGACTACAATATTTTTCCCTTTTTTCAATTAGCATAAACAAAAAAAAATGTTGACAGCCAACCTTTAAAGTGACATAAAAAGATTCCTAAATGACATGAATGGTTTGAGAATCATTGGCTCCACTCTTATGTGTAATCAGTAAGGACAACACAAAGGTAACTTCTTTTACAGTCAGTGGCCAATGTTACTTGCACCAGACAAGAGGCAATAAACGAGAATTAGATTTGCTTTCCTGCCTTAAAACAAGACAGGCTCGTGAAAACCACACTGGTAGCAAGCAGGGTGACCAGCTTTTTAGAAAACCAACCCAAGGTGCAACCATACCAGACCCCACCACCCCCAACGTAATATATAATAAACAATTACATACATATGTAATTACTTTAACATAAAAATAATGAAAAATAGCTTTTTATTTGAAATTATATACTATTTCCCTTTCAGTTACATAAATACTATTATTTGAACAAAAAGTAGGATTAGTTAAGAGTGGCAATTAATAGTAATTAATAATAGGACTAACTAAACAGATAACGTGCGAGAAAAATATAACAACACTTGTACAATGTTTCTGTCCTCTGATAATAGCAAGTTATTTTAACTCTTTTTAAACTCTTTACCAGACATTTAAATTTCGTAGGCTGTATGATTGAATATTTAAAAAATACATAGATATGAGATTTTTAAAGGGAGATTGAAAATATAATAGAAACAGATATTACCTATATTTAATAAAAGATAACAATGACATATTTTTTTCTCTCCCATGATACAGTATAGTATTTTCATTCTTTCTGTTTCCTTTTCCAATAATACCTCTCTGAACTGCCTGCAGCCTTTAGGACACCCTTCTTTTCCTTTCTGTGGTCGTAAAACTGAATATGGCCAAACATAAAATTCTGTTTGACTTGTGACTATGTTCTTATCAAGTCACATTACACTGTCTGGTGTCAGTCCATGTGGTGACATCAAGCTAAACACCCTGTCAACAAAAGCATTTCAGCATGGAACACTTTTGGAGTATACCTACTAGCAAAAGCAGGATTTTAGACTTGTAGAAATAAGTTTCCAGCTCTCCAGAAATGTTCCTCCACTTTGTATCTACATGCTCATTTTGACAGGCCAGCAATTTGTCAACCAGGTCTGTTGCATCTACAAATTCATCATAGAGACGGTCCATGTCCAATATGTCTATCGTTTTTAATATACTATGAAGCAGATTGGATGTCATCATAAGTTAAACTTCTTTTTCTCAGGGAAAATGGTTTTAAAGCACAGAGGTAATTCAAACTTGTGAATTCAGATCTTTTCTCAACTTCTGAAATCACAGTTGGACTCTAAGTAAGTTACAGTTTTAGTAAAGAAATTGAGAAAGACCTGTTTGACTTGGCTGTCCTCTGGTGTCATTTATTTTTTCCATTCAGAACCAGCCTTATTTCCAAAAAATGAATCTTCTTTTTTCCCTCTGTATGAGTCTTTGTCATATCCTACACATAACATCAAATAACTCAGGTGCAATTCTTTTGTAGGTTTCTTGCGGCCTCTTCATACATCATGAAAGAGTTTTGGAGAAACAGCATATAAATTTCTGTATTACTCTAATCCTTTTCTCCATTGTCATCCTCAACGTGTTCCAAATAGAGAAGGACATTTTTCTTGCCCCATACTTTGAAAACATTATTTAGAGCAGGCCAACATTTTCACATCTTTTCTATGGCCAGCAATAATGACAGCCATTTTGTAGGCACATATCTAAAAAAGACTCTCTCTCTCCACTTCTATAAAGTAAAAAATCTCAAGTGCTTCTGCCTGTTTGGAGGAAGCTAAAAGTGACCAAAAACTTTCATTACGAAAGTTTCAATATCACAGGTGAGCAAACCACACCCCTTCTCAGCAGTGTTATAGACAGGGTTACAGATTATTTGGCAGATGAGACTGCTTCATCTTCTTTGGTAAGAAATTTAAGCACTGAAGGGAGTTCCCAATATTGACATTTGCACTGCCTGCCAATATGTAGATAGACAAGCAAAGTCTCCCTTGTATTTAGACAAGATAGCAGCAATCTTTTGTTTTATATTTTCTGAGTTTCATTAAAATCTTCATAGAAATCAAGAAGATAATTTGAAACTCCATTTTTCAAGTCCAAATACTGAAGAGTTAGAAGAGACGTTATCTTGTTGCTGTAATTCAAGGAATCACTTGATATACTATGGAGAGTATAGTTGATGGTGGTCAGATCTGACAAAATGAACTCTATTCTGTAGGGAGTCAACACATGTGTAACTCAAAATTTCCCCTTTGTCCTCCCTATAGGACATTTTAACTGCAACCTATAAATTAGGAAATATAACTTTAATCATTTTTGTAGTGAAATCAAGGGAACAACATGATAATGCTGCTTGTTTGTGTGGTATGCCCAAGATAATTCAGCAGAGACTATTTTTGAGGAAGCATTGGTGTCTTCTTGGAAGATGAATAAGCTTTTGACTGAATTAGGCGTACTGGTATGTTTCATCCCCAAATTTTGACATTCAGTCTCCCTATATGTTTTCACATCTTCTTCTCTACCATGCCCAATTCCAAATTCTTTTCTGCATATTGTGCAAGATGCTCTGTTTTGATTATTTATTTCCCCAATCTAGTTGTTTGATGTCATTATTTAACAGTCATTTAGCTTTCTTTTTCTAAAAAAATATCTACGTTATGCTGGCATTGGTATTAAAATCACCCTCATTTCCATTATCTGAACTCTTAGAAAATATGGTCACAATATTCACAATGTAAAAAATTAAACTAGCTCTATGTTGATAAAAAGCACAACAATTAATCCACAAAGTGAAAGACAGATAGATTGTGAACATTCATAATTACAATGGACTTAAGGTGTACACTTAAGTTGCATCAGTTGGAGTGAAACAATTATGGATGATTCGCTACTGTGAACTTCAAATTATGGTTGCCAACACAAGGGGGAAAAATAGTGACAGCAACTATGGAAGGTGGATAATCTATGCTGTATCTATTTGACACTAAAAAAAGCATCGCTTTCAGCACCTATATTTTGGGCTGCCATGTGGGTTTTATACTTTTCCCCGAACCTTTGGTATCCATCACCAAAAAGCAAGACTTTTTGTATCCTTGAGGTGGAATTCCTAGGATATGGTACTCTCAGTGCTAAAACCAGGACCATCTCAAGCTAGCAATTATTCATGCTTGAAGGATTCTAATGTCATTCAGCATAAATTATTGCAAAGTTTGAAACAGAAAAGAACCCTGAAGCCAATCATCTTATCAAGACACAATGAAACAATAGATGGAATAGGTTATCTACCCAGAAATGCATCTGAGAAGTTATGATCTGCATTTGAAAATGGGTTGTGTGCAGAAAAAGATGTCTATCTGAGAACTGACCAATTGGACTGCCCAAAGATGGAGACCTACTGGATGGCTCAAACTAACAGGACTGATCACTGTGACTTTAAAAAATGTAGGAGGAGGGGCCGGCCCAGTGGCTGAGTCATTAAGTTCACGCATGCCGCTTTGGTGGCCCAGAGTTTGCAGGTTCGGATCCTGGGCGCAGACTTATGCATCGCTCATCAAGCCATGCTGTGGTGGTATCCCACACAGAAGAACTAGAATGACCTAAGACTAGGATATACAACTATGTACTGGGAGAAAAAAATAAAAAGAGGAAGACTGGCAACAGATGTTAGCTCACGGCCAAACTTCCTCACCAAAAAAGAAAAAAAAAGGAGGCACAAAATCTGGTCCAAGTGAGAATAAGTCACTATGTCTTTCTTTACCTTTATACCTTGCCTCATCAAAGCTAAACTCTCAAATTCTCAAACAAATACCAGGACATTACAAATCTTTATTCTAATGCGCTATACTATCTTTTTTATTTTTTGCTGTTTATTATAAGTAGGGAAACAAGTCTATTAGTGACTCTTTTTTTTCCCCCAGATGGCCAATGCTGATTCACTATTTCCAAAATAGATATATCTATTTTTATATCTAAATTTCAAAATAGAAATTCATTTCTATTTTCATCTGAAAACAAGCCCATTCCTATCACTAAGGAATTACATTTTTTTTTTTAAAGATTTTATTTTTTCCTTTTTCTCCCCAAAGCCCCCCGGTACATAGTTGTGTATTCTTCGTTGTGGGTTCTTCTAGTTGTGGCATGTGGGATGCTGCCTCAGCGTGGTCTGACGAGCAGTGCCATGTCCGCGCCCAGGATTCGAACCAACGAAACACTGGGCCGCCTGCAGCGGAGCGCGCGAACTTAACCACTAGGCCACGGGGCCAGCCCCAGAATTACATTTTTTATTTAGGGAAATGTTGGAGGAATGTATGAACATTCTTAGCTAAACCCAAGGGAAGCATCATCAGGGACCCTCCTTGTTCGTTCATCACGAAGGCTCTAAGTGGCATCTGGAGCAGCACTTCCCAAAATGCAAACGAAGAGACATTATGTTAATAAATGGTTTCATCAAATATATTGGAGAAACACCGGGTTTAAAAAGTGTCAAACAGGATTCTTTATTATAGATTCTACACATTCTTTAATAGGCTTAAGTGCAATGAGCCCCTTAAAAGCTGGAAATCTTGCATTTGTTTTCCAAATTTATTTGATCAGAAACTTTTAAAATTTTGTAGCACTTCTCTGAAGAAGTCTTCCACGAGTTTAGGGTACACTGATATAAATATCAAAAATTTTTAAATGGAACTCTGTTTTAAGTTCAGCTGAAGCCCCAATAGACAATAGGAACCCACTAGACCACATTCCAAGGTGAGATGCCAGATCACCCAAGCAGGACCTGCGATGGAGGTATCTAAAAACTGATTTTGCAACTCCTAGCTGATCACATCTCTCTATATTACAAAAAGATGCTGGACAGGCTATGAAAGGAGTTTGGATTTAGGAAGTGGGCATTTCTTTAAAAAGAATTTTTCGGGGCCGGCCTGGTGGCACAGCGGTTAAGTGCGCACATTGTGCTTCAGCAGCCCGGGGTTCGCCAGTTTGGATGCCAGGTGTGGACTTGGCACCGCTTGGCAAGCCATGCTGTGGCAGCCGTCCCACATATAAAGTAGAGGAAGATGGGCATGGATGTTAGCTCAGGGCCACTCTTCCTCAGCAAAAAGAGGAGGATTGGCAGCAAATGTTAGCTCAGGGCTAATCTCCCCCCCAAAAAAAAGAATTTTTAGGTTTGCCTGCAAGGCTTTACCACCATGGAGAAGGGTTAGAGATACTTCCCTCATCTCAGGCAAAGGAGAGGGAGTTCAATGGCCCACTTAGAGAGCTTGGTATGTGCCCCTTGCATTTACAGGGTCAGAGTGAACTGATTTCTGACTTAAGCCTAAAAAATTTAACAAGTGAAAGAAAGACTATGGGTGAAGCTGCTTGCTAGGTGGCTCAACAAAAGAGGCCTGATTCAAAGACATAACTCTGTTAGTAAGTCCAAGACCCACACGCCACAGAGAGGTGATGGCCAAGTGCAAGACAAAGCGCCCTGAGGCAGCCTTGGATCCTGCCTGGCAAGGAGGCCTTGGCAGAGAGAAGTCCCCACATGCCCAGGATTTGAAGGAGGAATTGTAAATGAACAGACTCAGGAGACGGATTTATTGTTATCAAAAGAACTGCAAGTGAGAGGACCCTGCTGTTGATGAAACAGCCCACAAGGACAAGGGCCAGGCTGAACATCTGACACTAGAGGAGCAAACCAGAGCCAGACTGGTACGATCCAAGCAAGTTTGATTCTGCCTCCTACTTCTCTTCCCTCTCCCCACCCAACTCACCTGGTATGTGGGAATGAGAAGACAAAAGAATAAAGGAAAAGGACGTTACTCAGCCCACCAAGGATGTATTACCTGTGGATGAATTTTAGAGTTTTCACTCTTACTGTAGACTTTTTGTATTTATAACTGAACCAAGACTGTCTTGAGACTCAGGTAACTAGTCAGAGTACTTACTATTATCTAAGAGTGAGCAGCAAGCTCTGCACCGAGATTTTATTCAAGGCCGAGGATGATCTAGCCCTACAGAGGGGACCTACAGAGGCAGTTGTGAGAAAAAAATAAGGTTGTGTTGCTCCCTACCATGTAACACTAAGCTAACATTTCGTTAAAAGCACCAATGTCTTCCCATAAAATACCTGAGGATGATCCTGTCCTTTTGTGACCCAGAGTCCTACTGCAAAGAGGAGGAAGGCAAACACCACCTTGTATTTTCATGGCACTTTCATGTCCAGCATCTCAACCGACACTCACAACCCTACAAAGTAGCTGGGTGGTTCTGATTGTTCCCATTTTACAGAGGAAAAAATTGAGGATCAAATCTGTGACTTGACTTACCTAAAGTCTAAAAGCACAGGCATGAGCAGATCCAAGTTTTGAAACTCTTGTCATCCAAACTCCTCGTTCAGTGCTTTTTCCAACATATATGTTATTTCCTTTAAGGGATGGGATGAGAGGTCACTTGCAAACACTAGAATCCATTTCTCTAACATGATTGGAAATGACTTCTCAGTGAATGAAACTGAAATAATTACAGCTGTTAAGTTTTTTAGATAGCAACATCAGCTTTGAAATGAAGTCAAGAGCAGCATAAAACAGTATGACCTCAGGCAGAGGAGATTAAACCATTTTTCCAGACTCCACCGCTTGCTTTTTATAGCTGGATGGATTTTGGTTTTCTTCCCTTAAATAATTTTAGGGAGAGGGTATCTTTGATTACACTAAAACAAAATCTTGTGTACAAGCAATTCCTTTGGCATAAAACACAGAGACTATTATCACTTATTTATTTATTTATTTTTACTGGCACAAAAACTAAGAAAAGTCTCAAGGTGCAAATGATCTGTAGTCTATTTAACACCATGGTTATTTTTATGAGACCTCATTATTGCTCTTTACCCTAAATTATAGGTACATTCTTGGCTCCCTTTCCCACTCTTCTGTAAGCCCCAGAATACTGTATTTTTTTCCTATTTCCAAATACTCTCCAATACTTCATCAGTCAAACATTCAACATCTCATAGATGATGTGTTGGACCAAGGCAAGGATCTGTGGAACGCAGGAGAAGTGCCAGATGTCTATCAGGATTATGAAGGAAAATTCTCAGGTTGCTACATTTCACAAAGATTGAGTTCTCTGGCTCCATGTTGGACTAGCATTTAAATGTCAAAGTTTCCATATTTTTACATTTTTACCTAGCTAGTTATGCCACAATTATAAAATGGCTATCTTTTTGCAAAGACTTACCACCTCTCTTTCCTCTTCCCAGTGCTCCTTTCCTAATCTTTCTCACCCCACTTTTGCCTCTGCCCCAGTAAGAGCCAAGCTCTTAAGGCACCTGATTCCTCCGACATGGAAAAATTCCCTGGGAATTTCCATATAAACAGACTTTGCTAAGTTGCTACAATTTGGAGTCAAAATTTCCCCAGCCTTATCAAAAGAGCAGCTTAAAGTAATAACAACCAGCCCTAGAATAGCAATAATAATCCCTTACATCTATAAATTATAGTTTTTAGACCATTCTAACTTAGGTAAAACGGTAAAGTGCTAAACAAATGTAAGATACTCTTTCTGTTATTATTGTAAACTTACCCCTTTCTTGAACTGTCAAAAATCCCACTTAAACTTTAAGGTTGAGTTTAGATACCAATGCAGTGAAATTGTCGCCCCACCCCCACAAGCAGAGCTAATTAACCCCTTCTTTGCACTCCCTCAGTCTTTGTTTCTACTACTCTAATAGCCTGTCTTATGCCTTCACTAAACTGCATAAAACACACATATCTTCACTAAACATTCCTTGAAGGGAAAATCTCTCCATCTCCATGTCCTGGTCCAGTTCCTAGGAACTGAAAAAGTGTTGTTGAATTTAGCCATCCACAACGCTATAAAGAATGAATTCACGTTACCATTAATCTTTTTTTTAAGACAAGGCAAACTGAGCCTCAAAAAGGTGAAGTGAAATTCCCAACGCCACAGAACTAGTTAACAGAGAATCAGAACTTGAATCTAGATAACCTAAGTTCTAGTGCCTGTGTGCTATTACACTCCCTGTCTTTGAGAACTCCTTTCATAGAATGTTCCCTGTAAGCTCAAAGCAACATAGCTATGGTCATTTTGTTTACCTAATCCAATTCTACCTTTTTTCATGGAAAAGAGTTGTTTATGCTAAGAAACTAAAAATAAAGAGAGCTAGGGGAGGGAAGAAGGGAAAAGAAAGGAAAAATGAAGGAAGGGAAGGAGGGAAAGGAGAGAAAACAAAAGAAGGAAGGGACAAAGTGAGCAAAAGCTTTCCATGTTATCAAATCACATTGTCAAACTGAATTTCAATCTGCCTTTCCAATTTTCTTCACCACCACTACCCCTCATTCATCCTATGCTCCAGTTAAACTAGTTTAGTTGTGGCTACATTGAGGATAAGGAATGAAAAAAAAATTGATTTGTATATTGATCTTGTATCCTGCAACATTGCTAAATTCACTTATTACTTCTAGCAGCTTTTTGTAGATTCCATTGTATTTTCTACACAGATAATCATTTCATCTGTAACTAAACAGTTTTTCTTCTTCCTTTCCAATCTGAATGGCTTCAACTTCTTTTTTTCTTGCATTACTGCACTGACTAAAACCTCCAGGACAATGCTGAGGAGAAGTAGCAAGCATGTATATGTACATTTTTTTAACAACAAAAATGACTGAGTATTTTTCTGGAATTGAATAAAGCCCATGGAACTTAAAGGTAAGAATCAGTCCCACCCTAAGGATATCCTGAAGGAGCTCTCTCTACTGGTAAGATAGAAAACCAGATAAGGCTGGCTAGATAAAGCCAGGACAGGTCCTTGAACAATAGAAACAACAGCAACAGCAGGAGCCTTATTACTTAAAGAGGGATTAATATGGGCCAGGCACTGTTGAAAGTTCCTGATATGTATTAACTCATCTGACTCTTCCATCTTATCCCCACTTTCCAGGAAGGGAATAAGAGACACAGGAAGATAAGTAACTTGTGTCTCCATGGCCTGTGTTCTTAAGTGCTAGACGAAATTGCCTTCGGTTACCATGTCTTCATTAACTGGTATTGAGTGTCCACTCTTTGCTAATTACTATGCCACTTTCAATTAATTTAATTACCGCAATTATCTTATTTCATAAATGAAGGAAGTGATGTTCAGAGAGTTTAAATGACCTGTCCAAGGGCACCCAACTAGCACAAGCCTCAAGCCAAGGTGTTCTGACTGCAAATTGAAGACTCTTTCCACCACCCTGATTCCTCTTTAAATAGCTACTATTTAAAAAAGGTACTTTGCAGTTTACAAAAATCATGATCACATTTATGCCTTAAATGTCACTTAAAGGAATTGAGATTTTATTCACTAGGCTAGAACTTTTGTCAGTTTTTGAGAGGAGAGAAAATGCGAAAGAGAAAATAGGTGTTTTGGGAAGGCTAGAGCAGCACTGTGCTAGAGAGATTGGCTGGGCAAGGCTGCAAGCACAGGTGCAGGAGGCTGTGCGTCTCTCAGGGGGTTCTACATTCACCTCTGAATCTGTGGGTCTTTCCCTCCAAACTCTTTTGCCAGTCAGGAGAAGTCCTGCTTTAAATAAGACTCCTGGAGAGAATTCCCAGAAGAGCAAAGATGATAAAAGTATTTCTTATGTCACTTCTTCTCCCTGCTGTTATCTTTCAGGAATATTTTTGTTAACTGAGAAGAGCACACCAAGGAACCATTATCACTGATACAAGGAGAAAACGGACAGTAGATTTCCTCAGCCATGTCCTGTCAGTGTCAACAATTTAACTAAACATATAATAGTCATAACCTCATCAGTGTTAAATTTTCTAGGTTTCTGGCACATATCTCTTCATCTCCCTCATTAAGTTTATAGAGTGTGCTTTGGTACATTTGCTCAGGATGAGGATTTCAGCTTCAATTGGCACATATTGGAGTCAAACAGGGGAATGGTTTTTCTGCCTTAAGTCATTAGCAGAATAAGATATGAAATGATCCAATACCCAAAGCCAGGTACATGGCAAGTGATAGCAGATGGGTTTGACCCCATCCATCACAATCCTGCCCCATTCACCAGGAGTGGTTCCAACACAGGTAGGCCAACCAGCCCCAAAATATGAATAGTTCCTCTGTTTTCATCATCTCCTTTGCTCCATACCTTGCACCACTATTCCCTGTTCAGGGACTCCCCTCATTCTGATGGAGTCCCAAGGTCCTCTTTGTTACACCCCCACCAGGATCATTACTCCAAACAAATTCCCCAAATCCAAATCTATCCCAGTCCCCCTTCATTTTATCCTAATTTTAACATATTAGCATTCTGTGCTTAACCACTTCAGATGAAAATGGTTGTTAAAAAATCATTCAGGCAATTTTTTAAGTGATAGTAAGCTAGATATGACTTCTCTCCCAGGGGTGTCTGCATTTTAAAAAAGAGTACTCAGAGTCAGGAATGCCTTAATCTATAGAATAGGTTCAACTGTAGAGAGAGGGTACTGTGGAGCTTCAGGGTGGGGTCTCTTCTGTAGCCATCAACAAAGTCCTGTGCGAAACAGCTAACCCCAACAATACACTTAAACCTCAGTTTCCTTTTATCATACAGGGTTATAATACTCACCTCACAGGATTATTATAATATATATCCATATATATTAACCAACAAGTTGGCTAATCATTGTCATAAATCTCACAGAAAGCTATAAATTGCTACCAGAAGTGACATTTCTAACGAATTCTGTGCTTTGCCCTTCAAATAGGTAACCTGCTTGATCTACCTCCATGAGGTCTGAAGATGCGAAACAACCTGGGGAGTGAATCTGTCTGTCAGCCAGACAGGATTATAACTTCTACCTACACTACTTGCTGGGTCCAACTACAGATGAATTATCCTATCTCTAGTTTCTCAACTACCCACAAAATTACAGCTTCTATTTCTTGGGTGGGCTGAAGAGAAACCACCTCTAACACCAGCAGCAGAGGTCTTCTGGTACCTACTTACAAGTTGCCATACCAACACTGTGTGAACCAAGGTAGTATGTGGACCAAATCAAGGGCAACAAGATGCTCTTGGTCCTGAGACAAATAACTGAACCAAGACTCGATCCACGAAGAAAGATAAAGTTTGCTGTTGTTTCACTTTGAACGAGAACTCCACTCCCAGCGATAACAAATTTTTATACAAAATGGATTTTCATAGACCTTCAAATGCTGCTGTCTTCTAATCGAGATATCAGGGCAGAGTCTATACTTCCTTTCACTACTTTTCATTCCTAGGGTCCTCAGACTTCTAGAAGCCTACTTGATTGTCTGTGAAAGTAGTAAATTCTAGGCATTCGAGGGACACGAAATTATGGGGAAATGAGGATCTTATCATTCCTAATCAAAGTGTCACAGAAGGATGGTACTGAAGAATATCCTGGGACATTCACTTTATTTTACTGAGCAGGGAACTGAGGCCTGAGTTTAAAGCCACATGCTGGAGTTACGAGGCAGATGTGAAATGTGGACTTGGGTCCAGCGTACTATGTATCCAATCTACCATATAGCATCCCTTCCCCTCTGCTGTGCATGCCAACAGCATCAATGCAACCAAGAGGTGCCCTTTCTTATAACTACCCTGTCTTGTCATTATGTCCTAGGAGTTAATGAATGTCTCATATTCCCAGTCACATTTTAACCTTCTTCCTCCCCTACCACAGGTCTTCTCATATTTCCTGCTCAGGTTTCAGCTCAGTGCTGTGAACTAAAAGGCCTTTTACTCAACACTTTTCCAATGACCAATACAATGATGAATAAATGGCTGCTCAAGTACCTGTCACCAGCACTTCTCTGGTCTGTTAGCCAAGATGCCAATGTTCTTTGTCAACAGATACAACCACAATGACACTGGGGAAAATAGGGGTGTGGAAGACAGTTTCTGCAGTTAGCCAGCTCCGTCAGCCAC
The DNA here is from genome assembly GCF_041296235.1 of Equus asinus. Classification (NCBI taxonomy): domain Eukaryota; kingdom Metazoa; phylum Chordata; class Mammalia; order Perissodactyla; family Equidae; genus Equus; species Equus asinus. The sequence goes on along the minus strand of NC_091791.1, from coordinate 64,453,906 downwards.
CTGCGGTTTGTTCTGTGGCCCATGATCACATGAGCCAGAGACCATTGGCTGAGAGAGGCGAGAAGAGACCTCACCATGGGGAGGAATGCTGCCCTTTGCCAACTATCTCTGTGGTAGTGAACTCAACGACAGGATGCAGAGCACACAACTCTGGTTGAATACCAAATATCTGGGCTCAAAATCAGCAACCAAGTTATTCAAATCAAAGAAAATCTAATCAACAAATATTTTCAATGCCTACTATGTGCATCCAGACAGCTGTAGTTAGAAGAGAAGACATTTAAGTCCTATTCAACCCCCTAAATTCCACTGCTTTCTGTTGCAGATGCCTGGTATTTTATTATTCAAATATTTATGTTTTGAACAGAGCATCAGTTGGCATATGCTGATACACAGACAGAACTAATAGTTATGAATTATTTCTCCAGCACTTTAATGCTACTCTTGTAAAGCTCCCTAGAAGGAGGCTCAGGACAGTCTACCCCAAGCCTCCTACCATTTCTAAGACGACCATCCCTCTTGCTGTTTCCTGCTCTATCAGAATGCAGGGAAGCTAGGAGGGCCATGCTTCTTCTCATAGCTCCGGGAAAAGATTCAGGTGAGGACATCACCAGAGGCAACATCTTTCTGAAATCAATGTTTGGTTGCCTTAAGGCTTATAAGCACTCCATACCAAGAGGGAACCCTGTGTATAATTTGGCATCTGGGTTGCTCTGAGAACAAAGGATATGATATCCTCTTGTTTCTGGATATCCCAAAGTTAAAATGACATCTTGGCTGACAATCATGATTCTGCATTCTTCTATAAATCATGTTATTTCTGAAAGAACTTAAAGCAGGTGAATGAACATTCAGTTGCCTCATTTCTGGCATTTCTCCTATAAGGACTGCCAGGGCCTTTACTAACACTGCCACCAAGTATTGCAGCCATAAAATGAATATAGTCAAGGGATTTGCTTTTAGCTTGCTCTAGGCCATTTACTGTTTTCATTCTTCAGTGAGAAGAAACAGCCACTGAGGTGAGTGTGGGAGGACCTCTCCATATGTGATGGCAGCCTCTGATTTTTCAATGTCCCCTCGCTGTTGTCAAACAGGCTTGTACACATTTCAGTTATGATCATGCTTGTCTTTCTAGTTTTCACAATGGCCTCTAAGCTCCTCAGAATCCATGGGCTCTTCCAGAGGCCTCACACTCCCATGACACCAAGCACAAGAATCTGCACAATAATTATGATAAGGAGTTTACAGACAAGGAAAGAAGGAAGCACAAAGGCCAGGCTTGCTGGTAGTCTTCCTAAAGGGAGACTGGAAGTGAGAAAATCTGGAAATTTGGGTCTCCATACCCTAGGCATTGTGGGTCCCTCCTCAAGAATGTGAAATTGAAGACCCCTCAGTCATTTCTCCTTTAAACTTACCCTGCCCACTGGAGAGGTAGTCTCTGCAGCTAGTCTGCTCAATTACCACTGGGTTTTCTCACTGTCCCTGCTCAGCTACTCAAGAAAAAGCACATTAAGAGTGTTTTTCTCAGGAACTTTAGCTCTAAATCTCTGCTTCTTTTCCTAGGTATGTGAGTAGGCCTGGAAAACCTAGAGGAAAGTTTAAAATTCCCATATCCAGTGGCTAGGCTGTTCTAGACAGTGATTTGGATAACTCAGAAAAAGATGCCCCACTGGGCAGATGCACCTACAGACACATAGTTGATGAGTGGAGCCAGGACCAGATTTTGATCCTGCCAACTTACCCCGTTGGTTTATGGAAATCTTGTAGTACTTTCTCACGTTTAAACCCAGAATCTGGATCAGGTTCTGAACGGTTTATCTCCTTCTCTTCTGAGCCCCACTCTGAGCCCCCTAGCTCTACAAAACCCTCCGGCTTTATTTAAGAAGAAAGATTCCAAGACAGCTTCACCAACAACAAAACTTCCAATGCAAAAGTCTAAGCTCCTTTTATACTCTTGATCCCACCTCAGCCCAGTAATGACCCCACAGAGGAGAAGAAGGTTGGAAGAGGGGTGGAGGGTATCCATACCTTCTCTTTTCTCTTTCTACATTCTGCTGATTTTTTTTTGCTTGCACTCTCAACCTTGTTGGACCTTTCTCATTTGACTCTTTATTTCACCCGTTCTCCATTAACTGAACTTGTTTGTTACCAACTTTGCCCATCTGTGCCAAGATGGAAAGACAAAAATTCCAAAGCCAGTGTCTATACCCTCCCCAGGGAAAGTCTTCCATGGAATTTTGTAACCCAAAGATGACCCTGGCTTACATGCTGGAATTTCTTTACCATAGAAGAACTACTTCTGCAAAAAATTTTAAAGCTGTCATTTTCATTAAAAAAATAAGAAGATAAAAAACACACACACACAAGCCATTATTTGTAAAATACCTACAGATGATGAAGAGGAATGCATATCAATATATACACACGCATACAGATGAGTGAGTGAACACATGTGTATGTGTCTACCCATGGAGACAAGACAAATCTTTCAGATGAAAGTGGTTGAATACTAAGGAAAATGACAGGAATCAAGAATGATTCCAAATTTCTTCTAGCTTTTCCTTCCACCAGTTCCTTCAGATAAAAAAAATACAAAAGTTTCTCAGAATTCCATTTAAATTTGATACCTAAATTAGTTTCAAAAAGTAATCACATGGGTGGCAGAAATGCAGGGGTTACTAAGCAGGGGTCTCATTGTGGTATGAGAATGATTGCTAGCTAGAAAGGGGGATTTTCCTGTCCTCTTCTGGTATAGCTTTGCTAAATAAACTCTGACACCTCTGTGTCTCAATGTTTGATATCTTAGATTTTTTCCAAGGTTTACTAGTGTTCTGTGGTTATATTATTTAAAAATTATGTGGATATTTGGAATAATGACTACCATGCCCATGACAACCATCACTGCCACCACCATTATCATCCTGACTTCTTCTCTATCTAGACCAATTTGAAATTGCCCAGCTATACTTGTACCTTAAGAAATGTACAAATAGTGGATTTCCTTATTTTTCAAGGACAAATATAGATAGAATTTTTAGTGACTTAACATGTCTGGGTGCTGCCAATTTCAAATTTCACAATGCCAAAGAGCCCAGTGCAAGACTGTCTCAAACTCTGATGATGGAAGACCCTTCTAATTAGGTTTCCAAAGCATCTGTCAAGGGGAATAATGGAAATTCCAAGAAAAACTTGATCTTCAGAGAGCTTAGGCTCTGATTATGGTCCTGAGTTTGGGCCAGGTTCAGACTTTTCAAATGCTGTTCCAAATACTCCCTAACCTCATAATTTGGGACTACATTCAATGCTTATTCAGTGTCCTTTCCTTTCATGACCAGCATGCATGCAGCTCTTTATACTGTACACAACTTATGAAGTTGGACATATCATTCCTCCACTACACAAAAAATTAGACCCAGTTCCTCAACCCAAAGATATCTTAGATAAGAAGGTCTTTTTTATTGTTATTTTTTTGGTGAGGAAGATCAGCCCTGATGAAAAGGAACATCTGTGCCAATCTTCCTTTTTTTTTTATTGTGGGACGCTGTCACAGCATGGTTTGATGAGCGTTGTGTGGTTCTGCACCCAGGATCCAAACCCGCAAACCCCAGGCTGCCAAAGCAGAGCTCGCAAACTTAACCACTATACTACCAGGCTGGCCATCTTTTCTTTTTTTCAATATAGAATGCTTCACAAATTTGCATGTCATCCTTGTGCAGGAGCCATTCTAATATTCTCTGTATCATTCCAATTTTAGTACATGTGCTGCCAAAGCAAGAATGAGAAGGGTTTTTTTTAGAAAGAGAATGGTAAGTGGTAAAAAAAAATCACAGGTTTGGAATCACAGGGACCAGCAATAACTTTAAATACTTATAATAAGAGAAGGTAGCATCTGAGAACTAAGCATATGTGTTATTTGTAGTGATTATCCTTTCCTTACCTCATAAGATACATTATTGGCACATAGATATACTCAATAAATATTTATTGAACTAAATTAATCCACTCTCATATTGAACAAATTTACTTTCACTTAAAGAAGGCTCCATAATCTCTTGGTAACTTGATACTGTGCTCCTTACAATTTCTTTAAGAGAGAGTTCTGGGTTCAGGATATTGGTGTCGTTGTCTCACCTCATCCATAAAGCCTTCCCTGACAACTCGAGTCTACTCTACTCTTATTTTTCTGACTCCCATTGTACTCATTCCAGGTTCCACTCCCTCTGGCAAATACGAATATCTTATCTTGCCGTGTAAAATGTGTTTCATAAACACATCATCCTTCCTACGAGCCTATAAGTTCCTCAAGGGCAAAGGCCACAATTGCTATTTATTTTGCATGTCCCATTGCACACAACACAATATGGAACCCATACTAGCTTCTGAACAAGTACCTGTTAAATTGAGTTGAATTTTAAGAACAGGACTCCACTATCACTGATGATTTTGTTTCAGAGAATTACCAAAAGGCAGGATTGGTTGCATTCACCACTCATTTCACCCAAATTAAGTCCATTTGTCTCTACACTTGAAGTGCTAGTTAGGAAGCAGAGGATCAGAGAGCAGCTGCTTGCTTTCAACAAAGAGGAGATTGTATTTCAGCAATGGATTACAGGATTTCACATATTAGTCATTAGTGACTCTTGGCCAAACCCGTTGGTGTTATCAGAAATAAAAAGTAACCCTGAGATATGTCAAATATCAATTTCCAATTACTTTCCTGTGACACCTTTTTGCCACTTGGGAAAACTCCCAAGGGATCTGTTGCCCCTTATCAGCTCAGATCAGGCTTACCTTTCAAACAGGTAACGCTCAGCAGCACCCTGTTCAGCCTCAACATTACAATGTCCTCCTCTGACACTCAGATTCTCTTGTGAAGTCTTCAATATTGGCTTACACTGTCACTGGAGACCTGGCCCAAGTGTGGAAGGCCTCCTGATATTATACCCTAAACCATATGTGTTGGGGTGGGATGGGGATAACTCCAACACCTGTGGTGAGCTGTTGTCACTAAGGTTTCTCAAGCCTTAATTTTCACTGAGATGTTGAATGCAGCCACAAAGACTCATGCAGGACTTCTGCATCTTCAACTCCAGCCAATGGGACGAAAATAAGAGTGTCTCTAAAGGCTTAAATCTGATACTTGAAATATAGAACAGCATTTCTACACTCCAGGTTACAGAAGGCAGGCCAGAGACTAAATGAAAAACTCTTTGGTATTACAGATGTTAAAACTGAGGATCTGCAAAAAACCAGAAATAACATGTCCTCTTTATTACAAAGTAATGGAACAGAATTTGGAAAAACCAGGAAACATCTCTGGGTTCATAAATCAGCCCAGTTGGAGGGAGATGCAAATGGCCAGCACCTGGAATAAACCTTCATCCAGAGCAGGAGAACAGCCTAAAGAATTGAACTTCGGGGCCAAGGCTCCAGACTGCGCACTGTGATTAATGACTTAAGTGAAAGGTCTCAGTTGAGGCTGAACAATTAACTTGTCTCTCCACATCTCAGAACTCTCCACAGCATAACTATGTCTTCCCTGATTGTTCATGTTTACCAAAATGCAAGCCAGTCTGCGAAGCTTTGAATGTGTCATCATCAGACTGTTTCTGACAATTGGGAGAGCTCTGGTGTTTGTCAGGACTACTTTCATCAAATCATCTATGTTGACTCTGCATGCATGTCTCAACCTTTCAGTTCCTTTTCAAGTTTAAGAACCTTCTTAAATGAGGCAATGGCATCAGCCTCGATCTGTCAAAGAAAAAAAAGTCTACAGCTCAGAGGATTGCAAATGGACAGCATATGGCCTGGCTCATTTCTGGTCATGCCCAAAAAAGTTCTTAGGGAATTGAATGTCTGTGAGATTAATGGTTCCCTCCTGTCCTGCCTTTTTCCTCTAGAATAGGTTTCTCTAATCTCTTTCAGATTCTCTAAAGCATTTACATTAAACCAATCACTCCTCCTGAACCTGTAGCTGAGCCTCTATGAGACCTACTAGAACCTAAGGAAGTCAAGCCTCTTTCCCTTTTTCCTGGAGGTGAATTTGTAGATGAGAAAGAAAGGGAGGTATCCCAGAACCTGATTTTGAATGTGGAAGTACCCAAGAGGATGTATCCAAGGAATCCACTTGCCTCATTTGACCTTATAAAACTGATTCATTTGTGACAAATGGGTCTACCCAAAGTGGATATGGCCCTACACATGGTAGGTTTGGAAGGGTGCTGAGTGCCTTGCCTAAAAACATCACAGACCTACCACAGGAGCTGACCCTTCAACTCCCCTGTTGAATCCCATCCCATCCACAATCCCATCCACAACTACTTCTCTCCATGAAGGCATTCTGTCTCCAGAAGACATATCAAAACCAACAAGAATGACAACAATAATCGAAGCAGGAGCAACAACAAGAACATGTATTTTGCGCTTACTATAGGCCAGGAAGTCTTTGAAACACTTTACTTACATCAACTCACACAATCCTTACAACAACCCTACCAAGGTAGGTGTTAGTATTAACACTCATTTTACAGAGAGGGAGACACAGAGTAGTCAAGTAACTTGCCCAAGGTCACAAAGCCAGTAAGTGGCAAAGCCAGGATTCAACTTATGCAAACACAGGTCTCAGTCTTATGCCCTTAATACTATCCTAAACTGCTACTATGCTCTCTAGAGGTATTGGTCCCCACTCACCACTGCTAATGAGTTTAGAGAAGCAACCTTTCTAATATGGCACCTGCTTATCAGTCAGGCTTGGTGAATTCTGTTTCTATTACTCAATGTGTAACCTCAAACGAGTTTTGAGTCTCTAAGCCTTAGTTGTCCTTATTTGTAAAATCAGTATGATATGAAGACTTACCTCATAGGGTTTTTCTGAGGATTGGTGAGATAATGCATATGCAGGCCCTAGCACAGTGCCTAGAACACGGTAGGTGCATAATAATCATAGCAATGGTTATTACCAATCTGATTAGCTAATACTGACTAAAGGAGTTGGAGTAGATGAGGCAGAAACAATCACAACTTGGAATGTGGATATGAAAGGCAGATCAATGTGGTGACCCCAGAGAGACTAGGATACTAGGGTACTAACAAGTACTAGTGAGGGATACCTACTTTCTTGGTCTGACCCAATTTATGCAGCCTCTAGGTTAGCTTATCTCCATGCAAGAAAAAAATTCTAATTTTAAAACTATACTACATCAAGAAAAAATGAACAGATGTCCAAGACTTTTCTAATCCTCCCTGAAATTCCTGGCGCAAAAGCAAGACAGCAATGAATCCTTCATGGCCTTGTTGCCCCTCCAGAGTCAAGCCTGGAGATGCATCCTCATTCTGCATTTCCCACATGCTCTTGCTGACCCCTGACACATTACATTCTTTGCATCAATAAGAACTGGCGCCAGAACACACTAAATTGCCTTTGACTACCTTTAACTGATCAAGTATTTTTTTATGATTCTTTCCTGTTGTACCATTTTTCACTTTTGACTTCATAATTCTCTGCTGACTTTAAATGAAGCTTTGCCAGACTATCCAAGGTAGCTTTTAATAGAGATTTAGGGGTTAGCTTGTCCTGTGGTTTGGATTCAGAGTCTACTCCAGCAACAAGGGGAAATTAACTAGGTGGTTTCATCTCAAGTGGCCATTTATACTTGGAATGGACAGAGAGTCTATCTTCTTCCAAGTCTTGTAATCATGACACTACAAAGGGATATTCAAGAAATAAAAAAAAAACTAGGTAGCAATCACTTCCACACCACAAAACCACTACCCAGTGTCCCTGCAAGCCCAGATGACTGGAATAATATAGAGACAGCAGTGGAATCACTTGCTGAGTGACAGGGAGGAATTTGACCACATTCTGTCCTATGCCAAAGACAACGCTTGTTCTCCTTAAGATGAGGAACTCAAATGACCTTATACCAGCTATGCCAGCCTGCCCCTTGATGCTCCTCCCTGCTTTATGTTACCCTTAGTCCCCATTGCATTTTGTCCAGACGAAACACTGGAAGCCAGCTGGCCCTCAGTCACTGGGAAACGTGACATGACTGGAATAGAAAATGAGTTAGATAAGAAGTCAGTCTCCAAAATTAACATTTCTTTTTTAGAGAAGAATAACTTTAAGTTAATTATTTCTTTAAATTATAAAATTGCTAACAGTAAGATTTAGGTTTTGTCTTGTTTTTCATTGTCATGTAATGCTTGCTTCATTACAAAGGAATAGATATAACATACGTAAAGTATTCAGAACAAATATTTTAAATATATCTGTATACCCCTTACCAAGCTTAGAAATAAATAAATCTCTTTGGTTGTTCCTATCAGATTAGATTTCTTTGCCTTCACCTATCATCAGTCATAAATGCAACCCTGAATTTTGAGTTGTTCATTCCCATGGTTTTCTTCATAGTTTTGTCACATATATAAGGATCCTATTAAAATAGTGCTTTAGAATCATTCATTCTTTCTCTCCAAATTTTGTAGATTCATCCATGTTGAACGTTACTCAACTTTATTTAATGAATTGCTTGGGTTGTTTCCAGGTTTTTGTTTTGTTTTGCTATTACAGACAATGCTATGAATATAGTTCATATTTATCTGAGCACATGCAATAATAGCTTTTCCTGAGTTAGTGTCCTGGAAGTAGAATTGCTGGAGCTTAGGATTTGCATATATTCAAATTCACTAGATAATAATGAATTTTTCCAAAGTAGATATACCAATTCCAACTCCCACCAAATAGCTTTTGCATTTCTGTTGCTCTGCAACTTCACCAGCACTTGATACTGTCAGATTTTTATATTTTGCTTAACCACTGAGTTCAGCAATATGCATCTCATGGTTTTAATTTACATTTTCACATTTAATTGCTTTTTATAGATAATCATTGAGCGATTTTTGGGTAGTTTGAAACAAAATTCTTTGTTCAAAATAAGTGAAATGCAGTGTTTTTATAGATTAGCTGTGATTCTTTGGCTACATAGAAAGATACTATGTACATAGACATATAGGAATTAATTAACATATCTATATCTGCTACCCATACTTACAGCAGGAGTGGTAAGCTAGGGCCCATGGGCCAAATCTGGCTACCAGCTGCTTTTGTAAATAAAGTGTTATTGGAACACAGCCATGCCTATTTGCTTACATATTGCCTATAAATACTTTCACGCTACAATGACAGAGTTGAGTAGTCATAACAAAGACCATCTGGCATGCAAAGCCTAAAATACTTATTATCCAGCCCTTTACAGTAAAAGCTTGCTGACCCATGACTGAGCATCTCCACCTGTAGGCACAGATACCTCACAGTCAACATGTCCCCTAGGATCTGTTCCTCCCAAATGCCGCTCCTCAGAAAATGGCTCCACCTTCCACAAAAGTACTCAGGCCAAAAACCTGAGAGTCATCTCATGCTCTTCCCTCCTATTCACTATTTACAACCAACTAGTGGATACCATTCAAGTATTCAAGCTTCTCAACATCAATCCTGCAAAGTCCTCTTTCTACACCCATGCCTAGCCCTTTGTTCAAGCCTTACATTGACTTAGGCAATCCCTCACCCAATGATCAAGCCTTTGGTGTCCCCAAGTTTCACAGCACTTGTAACACTTCATTCCGTTTGTTTGAGTTCCTGTCTGCTTCTCCACGTAAACTGTAAATTCCTTAAGAGCAGGGACCCTTAACATCTCTGTACATAGTATGGTACCTTGCATAGCAAATCGTTTATAATAACTTAGCCTCCTGGAGGCTGCTTAGTCCTGGTCAGAAACCACTGAGAGCCTGACATAGCAAGACATTTGTGGCTGATATGCCACTAGTCAGCAGGGTTTGGAAATAGTTGGCTGCTCTCCTAAACCTCATGGCAGAGAGGACTTGGGAAAAGAGATTCCTTGTCATTATCATTTAATGCAGTGGTCCTCAAATTGTTGTGTGTTGAGGAATCAACAGAAGAGCTCATTAAAAATAACAGACACCAGGGTGTCACCCCAAGCCCATTGGAGCAGATTCCCTGGAAGTAAGCGCTCAAGCGTCTTTACCTTATGGATATTTCCTAGGAGATTCTTAGGTAGGCTTGAGATGCACATATCTAAGAATGACAGCTTTCTGAATCCATTCCCCTATTTCTACTCCACCCTACCACACTGCCTGTCATGAGTAACTAACACAGCATAGAACTCCCTGACTCCTTTGCTTGGGTACCAGAGCTTCCCTAAGCTTCTCCATCCTCCTCCAGTGGCCCAGAGGAAGCCTGATTTGAAGGGATAATTGTATTCTTTTCTTAGGGTTAAATTTTAATCTTCAATCTCTGTTTTCCATTGAATTGGTTGCATTACTGGTTAATGAAGGGGTCTACTCCCTACTCTGACCATCTTTACTGTTCAGCATACCTAAAATGAAGAATCTCCTGTTATATCCTAGTACCACTTGCTTGTAGGCACCATACTTTCTAGTATCTGCCTGAGGGAAGAGGCATGCAAACATTTGTACAATATATATATTATACAAATACTTGTTTTAATTTTTACTGCCTTCTTCATTTTCAACATTACATATCATTTAATATGTAAAAAGCAAATGTTAATAGAAGGGTTAGACCAACAACAATACCAATAAGATGCTGTTAATATTTATTAGAGATTTTTCTTATTAGACTTAATTTTTTCCTAAATTGCAAGTGACCCATTATCATTATGCTTGGTGGATAATATAACAAAACAAAATTACCAGTCCATTTTACTCATGGAGAAAGTCTAAGGTTTCTTGGGTTTTACAACACCAAGCACAGTACAAATTCAAGGAATTTTTCCAGTGCTGCACTCGGTGATTTTTAGGGGTCTATTTTCCCCAGAGGCATGTAAGTACTAAAATTGCATTGGATTGCATTTCACTCTCAGCGGGTGAGAAAGTGCATAGTCAATGGGTTATTTGCCATTCTTTATTTCCATTCTATGCAGTCACATGGAGGTATCTCTCAGGTGGTTGTTGAAGTTTACTAGACACTTAGGAGCCATCTTGTGCTTTCACTAAATGGCATTTATAATCTATAACCGAAGGGGCTGTCTATGAAGCCACTGGTGCAGCACACTTAAATTCTGCTTGCGTTAATTCAGGTTACAGAGATCAGATCTTTCACTGAGATTCCAAGGGGGGCCGGGGAGGGGACTGCATTTTATACATATATATATTAGATATGTAAATATCTAAACAATATTTATCAGGGATAAAGGTCTTGGGATTACATGAATTAATTAATAACAGGGGCCATGTAAAAATCATACCACTGAGTTTGCTACACCTTTATTCTTCTGTAATAAAAGCACTAAAGTCTGTAAATGCAGTATTACTCTGCTTTCATTCAACTAGGTATTTCTAATTAACCATTATTTTCATGCTTCACTAGTATTCTCATAATTGATGCTCATAACAGGATTCTTGAAATCTGAAGAGCCAGAAGTGCTTTCTTGAATCATCAAGAAACAGATTAAAATGTATTCAGTGTAGTTATATCGTTAAGTGTGTTTTATTGGAGGGTAATATGGAAGAGAAGAAAGAACACAGCCTTCAGGGTTAGACCTGGTTTTGAATCTCACCAAGGACACTTATTAGCACTGGGACCTTGCGTAAACTACATAATATCTCTCTAAGCTTCAATTTCCTCATATATAAAATGGGGATAACAGCCAGCTTTAGGAGATATTTTCAAGATTAAATGAGACCACAAACATATGTAAAATCCCAGTATAGTGCCTGGCTCTAAAGAAATCACTCAATAAATAGTAGCTGTTAGTAGTGCTGATATCTTCCTTCCCATTCTCACTAAATCAGTAAGCTGTGCAATACATGCATGTACCTCTTTAGTTTTTTTTTTTTTTCTGGCTCTCTTTATTTACTAGAATATTTGATTCATATGACTACCCTATCCCACAACTGTGACAGACTACAGAAAGTTTACTGTGGATTCTCAATATTGGATTATTTAAATTTGAAGAAGAAAAGGAATATTTTCTAAGAAACTGTTTCTTTATCACTGGCCTTCGGCAAACAAAGTTTCAAAGTCTTCAAAATGCTTACATATTACCCAAAGCCCCTTCCCTATTTGGCTCTTTTATTATTTTTGTTACTATTATTACATGAGCAAAATAATGGCATATTTTCATAAAAATTCAGAAACTGAAAAGGCTAGTTTTTTTTTCTTCTTCCTCTCCCCAAAGCCCCCCAGTACATAGTTATATATTCTAATTGTAAGTCCTTTCTAGTTCTGCTGTGTGGGATGCCGCCACAGCATCGCCTGATGGGCAGTGCTAGGTCTGCGCCCAGGATCCGAACCTGTGAAAGCCCGGGCCGCTGAAGCTGAGAGCACGAACTTAACCACTCGGCCATAGGGCCAACCCCAAACTAGTCTTTTTGAACCTCTTCTACTCTTTCCCCTCCAACCCAGGTGTCCCCCAGATGTAACCACTGTCAGGGGTTTTCTGTCCATCCTTCCAAAACTGTTTCTATGCATTTACACACATGTATGTGTGTGTGATTTTGTGCTTTTAAATACATAAAATCTATCATAGTGTACAAATGTCTTGTACTCAAATTGTTTTTTGCTCAAAAATGTGTCTTGGAGATCATTCTGCATTAGTATTTTATTTACGTTAACCTTTTTTAAACTGCTGCATAGTATTCAACATCATGATTTACCATACGTCAACCATTCCTTTCCTGAAGAGAATACAATTTCTCTTTGTATTTTTTTACTACTAGAAAACCACTGCTATGAGCATCATTCTGCATACTTCCCTTTGGACATATGTAATTGTTAGGTTATAGGCATTATGAATTTTATTCTAGTCTTTTAAATTCAATTTGTTTATTTTTGAACATACTTCAAAATTTTAAAGTAAACACAAGTGTACAGTGAACATTCTTTCTCCCACCTAGGTTTCCCACGTGCCTCATTCTCGCATCAAGAGGTAGTCACTATCACCGTCTGTCTTTCAGAGGTGTTTTTATAAACATAGATTCTTATCATTCTTACTTTATGTGTAAATAATAATATGCTTTACATATTGTTCTGCACCTTGTTTTACTCCCTTAACAATAAATACTGGATAGACACATATAACTACGTGGGGAACTTCGTAATTCTTTTGACAGAGATATACAGTATTCCAGAGATTGGATGTACCATAATTTATTTAACAATTTCTAATTGATAGATATTTGCCTATTTTCAATGTTTAGCTGGTACATCTGCTATACAATAAATATTATTGTATCTATGTCATTTTACACATATGCAAGTATTTCTAGGAGTATAGCTGCTGATCTATTTTTATACTGGGTTGTTGATCACTTTATAACCAATTTCTTCAGATATTAGAAATGTACATAATCTATCATCATAATATGATTTTCAAATATTTTTTAAGTTTACTATCTTTTGACTTTGCTTAAAGCCAAAAGTCTTTTTTTAATGTGTAACAGGTTTTTTTTTAAGTAAAAGCAAGAATATTATTAATAAGGTTACTTTTTTTAAATTTTTATTTTTTATTGCAGTAACATTGGATTATAACATTATATAAGTTTCAGGTGTACATCGTAATATATTTTGAATTCTGTGTAGATTACATCATGTTCACCACCCAAAAATTAATTATAATCTATCACCTCATGTGAGCCTAATCCGATTTTTGCCCTCCCCTCTCCCTGCTTCCCCTGTGGTAACCACCAATCCAATCTCTATTGCTATGTGCTTGTTAGTCGTTGTTTTTATCTTCTACTTATGAGTGAGATCATATGGTATTTGACTTTCTCCCTCTGACTTATTTCACTTAATAAGGTTAGATTTTTTAATTTTTGTTTTTTAAATCGGGGCTTCTGAATTGTGATTTCTCTATTTTCTTTTAGAATTTTCAGGGTTTCTTTTTCTTAGCTATTTAAAATTTTAATCCATTTGTAATTTATCCTGCTGTCAGGTATGAGGTATAGATCCAATTTTTTTCCCCAAATACCTAGTCATTTGCCCCAAGAACATATATGGAATAGTCTATCTTTTCCCCATCAGTTCAAAATACCACTTTATCATATACTAAATTCCCACATGTAATTGAGTCTAGTGCTGGACTTGCTTTTCTACTCCATTAGTCTGTTTGGTGATTGGTGGGCCAGTACCACATTGTTGTAACTATTGAGGGATTATAATATATTCGATATCCAGTAGGGCTAATTTCCCCTCACTATAATTCTTTTTCAGAGTGATCCTGGCTATTATTTTTGCTTATTTTCCCATCTGAATTTAGATTCATTTTTTCTAGTTTAAAAAGAAAAAAATCTTTGGTGGTCACATAGTTTCATAATGAATTTATGTCTTCATAAAGAAGTCATTGACATATTCATTGTCCTGAATTTTCCTATAAAAGAATAAGGTATATCTGTTCATATCTTCAAGGATTCTTGTGTGCCCTTCTAGAGAGTTTTAAAATTTTCTTCATGAAGATACTATATATTTTTGTTAATGTGTTACTATAATATCCCAATTTATTATCTTTTATGTTGCCTTTGTAACTGGAGTCTTTTATTCAAAGTACTTTCTAACCGGTTTTTGTTTTAATATTAAAAGTCTAGTGATTTCTGCATATTAACCTTATACCTTACTTCCTGCTGAATTCTCTTGTTAGTCTTTTAGTTGGTTCTCTTGAGTTTCCAATTGTCAAATCAAATAAAGTCATCTGTAAACATGATAGTTTTGCCATATATTTTCCATTTTCATGCCTGTAATTTCTTTCTCCTATTTGTATTGGCTAGTATTTCCAGCAAAACATTAAATAACAATAACAGATATCTTGTCCTTACTTTAATGAGAATATCTCTTATATTTGCCAGTTAAGCCAGGTGTTCACATTTGGACTGAGATGGATGTTTTATCATGTTAAGAAAGTATACATCTATTCTTGTATGCTTTTTATCAAGAATGGTTATTGAGGGCCAGCCCAATGGCATAGTGGTTAAGTTCGTGTGCTCTGCTTCAGTGGCCCCAGGTTCACAGGTTTGGATCCTGGGTGTGGACTTATGCACCATTTATCAAGCCACACTGTGGCAGCATCCTACTTCCTACAAAATAGAGGAAGATTGGCATAGACGTTAGCTCAAGCAAAAGAAGAAGAGGAAGAAGAGGGAAGACGAAGAGGGAAGAGGAAGAAGGAGGAGGAGGAGGAGAAGGAGTAGAAGGAGGAGGAGAAGGAGGAGGAGGAGGGGAAGGAGGAGGAGAAGGAGGAGGAGGAGTAGAAGGAGGAGGAGAAGGAGGAGGAGGAGGAGGAGGAGGAGGAGGAGAAGGAGGAGGAGGAGAATGAGGAGGAGAAGGAGAAGGAGGAGGAGGAGAAGGAGGAGGAGGAGAATGAGGAGGAGAAGGAGAAGGAGGAGGAGGAGAAGGAGGAGGAGGAGAATGAGGAGGAGAAGGAGAAGAAGGAGGAGGAGAATGAGGAGAAGGAGGAGGAGGAGAAGGAGGAGGAGAAGGAGGAGGAGGAGGAGGAGAAGGAGGAGGAGGAGGAGAAGGAGGAGGAGGAGGAGAAGGAGGAGGAGGAGGAGGAGGAGGAGAAGGAGGAGGAGGAGAATGAGGAGGAGAAGGAGGAGGAGGAGAAGGAGGAGGAGGAGGAGGAGAAGGAGGAGGAGGAGAAGGAGGAGGAGGAGGAGAAGGAGGAGGAGAAGGAGGAGGAGAATGAGGAGAAGGAGGAGGAGGAGAAGGAGGAGGAGGAGGAGGAGGAGAAGAACATAAAAAGAATGGTTATTGAATTTGGCCAAAGCCCTTCAGCATCTATAGAATTATGTCTTTCTTCTTTAGATATATTAAAAAGATTAAATAAATAGATGGATATCCTAATATTGGAACTTCACTACATACTTAGAATAAATCTTAGTGGGTCATAATGTTTTATTCCGCAGTTTATGCTATTGAATGTTGTTTATAATTATTTTATTTAGGATTTTTGCACCTATATTCATAATTGAGATGAGTATGTAGTTATTTTCACTGTAATCCTTATCAATTTTTCTATAAAGCTTTTATGCACTTCATAAAAAGAATTTGGAAGTGCTTGTTTATTTATGCTCTGGAACAGTTTAAATAGCTGTGGAATTATCTCTGTGGTGTGCAGGAACCAGCTAGCACTGAGCAAGAGCAGATTGTGTACATCTCTTCCCAGCTCCACATTAAGTGATGTCATGTCTTAGCTTGAAATCAGTCATGATGGGAATACTCATGCCACAGAAATTGGCAAACACTACAGATCGGGAGGGGGTGTTATTTTTTGTTTTGGGGGGCTTTTTTGCAGAGACCCAGTTGTTAAACATTTAACAGAATACTACTGAATCATGTTCTTTTCTAATGTTTGATAAAATCTCCCTGTAAAATCACCTAGAGTTGGTGCTTTTGTGAGGGTCACGATAGGACTTTATGAATTTTATTTTGCCTATGGAAATCAATCTGTTTCAATTTTCTCTGTCTTCTGGAGTCAATTTTGGGAAATTATATTTTCCAAGAAATTATCTACTTGATTTAGATTTTCAGATATTTGCACAGAATTGAACAAAGTTAATTCTCAGAATTCTGTTAGTTTTCTCATTCCTGTGGTTTCTTATTTTTTATTTTGTCTATTTACATTTTCTTTCATTTCCCTTGATTAGCTTAGTGATTTCGTTTTTCAAAAAGTTATTGCTGGATTACTTATTATACCTTTTGTTTTATAACTTATTACTATCTGTTTGTAGCTTTAATAATTCATTCCTTCCACTTTCTTTTGGTTTATGTATCTGAGTGTTTTTTGAGTCAGATGTTTATCTTTTACATTTGTTCTTTTAAAAAAAAAATAATATACGTACGTAAAGTTGCTTTCTTCTAAGAAAGGGCTTAGATCTATCTCAAAGGTTCTGACAGGTAATGGTTTCATTTTCATATATCTCTGGCTATTCTAAAGTTTGGAGCTGTATGTTATCTTTGACTTGAGATTTAGGAGTATTAGAAAATTTCTGAATGGAAGGGCTTTTTGCAATCTGATTTTGTTATAATTTTCAGTTTTACTACACTGTGACCTAAGAGTTTTTGTACTACCTCTACTCCCCGAAATTTATTTCAGTTTTGTTTGTGACTCAGTGTATTATTGTGCTAGATTGTATTTGCCAAAAATGGTTAGAGCAATATTTCTAGTCCCACATGCTCTTCCAAAACTTCGCCACTCCCTGTCAAGAGGAACAGTCTATTTTTCCTTCCCTTAAAGCTGGGCAGGACTTTTGCTACTACCTTGATGAACAGAATGTAGCTAAAGTAATGCAACATGACTGCTAAGACATAGGTCATAAAAGATGATATGGCTTCTGCCTGGCTCTTACTCGCTCACGGATTTCTTTGCCCTTGGAATATAACCACTATGCTGTCAGGAAGGCCTAACTAGGCTGCAAAGGACAACCACATGGAGGGGAACTGATGGTCCCAGCCAATAGCCAGTATTATGCATGTGAGTATGAGTTTTCAGATGATTCTAGTTCCCAGACTTCAAGTCTTCTATGGAGGCCCCAGACGTTATAGCACAGAGATAAGTCATTCCCACTGTCCTCTCTTGGAATTCCTGAACTACAGAACCAGTGAACATAATAAACTATTGTTTTGTGCCACTAAATGACTTCTTTGTCTCATTTAATGCCCTTCCGGTTGAATTCTAGCCTGTGATATTTAGGCTATGATTCCTGCTTTCTTTTGGTTCCATCCTTTTATTCCAACTTTTCTGAGTCGGTTTGGTTCTGTTTCTCTTGTACAATACAGAGAACTGGGCTTTGCCTTATGATCCAATCTGAAAGTCTTTTAAATAGGTAAATTAAGCACATTTACATTTTTTCCTATTACAAATATGATGGGTCTTAGTTATACTATGTTACATTTCATAAGGGCAGAGTTGAAAAGTTGTGACAGATATCTTTTGCTTCATAAAGCCTAAAATACTTAATATTGGTCCTTTATAGAGCAAGTTTGCTAATTCTTGGTGTAAATAATAATATTCACTGCAAATAATGTAATTACTGCTTTTTTTTTCTTTTTTTGGTGAGGAAGATTGGCTCTCAGCTAATATCTGTACCAATCCTCCTCCATTTTTGTATGTGGGTCACCACCACAGTACAGTAGGATGAGCGGTGTAGGTTGATGCCTAGGAACCAAACCTGTGAACCCTGGGCTGCTAAAGCAAAGCACACCAAACTTAACCACTATGCCACTGGGCCAGCCGCTACTGCAATCTTTATTGCTCACTTTTTTGTTTTTGTTGTTGTTATAGTACATTTTATTGCTTTAGCTAGCATCTCCAGGGGAATGTAGAATATTCTTTCCCTGCATGTCAGGGGACTTTAAAGGGAATATTTTTAATCCTTCATTCTTCTCTATGCAGGTTGCTGTAGGTTTTTGGCAGATAATCTTAATCAGTTTAGAGAAGTTCCCATCTATTCATTGCTGGCTAAGAGATGTGAGCAGAAACGGTTGCTAAATTTCATGGGTTTCTTTCTTTCTTTTTTTCACGTCTATTAATATCATCATATATAATCTCTTTTTCCTTTTTACATAACAATATGACAAGTTGACTGGTAAATTCTAATAGTAAACTATCCTTTCAATTTCTGAGATAAATCCTACTTGGCCATGAGGTAGTATTTTTTTTTTACTACATTGCTAAATCTTATTGTTTATTTCTCATTGAGGATTCCTTTATCCAAATTTGTAAAAGAGATTGACCAATAGGTTCATTTTCAGGAGTGTTCTCACCTTGTTTAGGTCAGTTATGGAATCCCAGTAAGAGGAAATGAGTAATTTTCTATGTTTTTCATTTTCTGGAATAAATTGTAAAAGATAGGAAGTTTCTCCACTTTGAGGGATATACGACTATCTTTTCACTTTCTTCTATAGTCTTTTTCTCTATTTAGATTTCCATTCTTCTTGAGACAATATTGGTAACTACAACTGCCTTAAAATTGACTGTTTTACTTAGATTCTCAAATTTATTGGTACAAAACTCTATAGAGTTTTTTTAATCTCCTTATTTCCTAATGTTGTATGTCCATCTGTATTTTTTTTTTTTAGATCTTATAGGTTCATCTTTTTTTTTAAGTGTCTCTTGGTACAACTGATAATGTACATTGTTTCTATTTTATTAATTCTTAGTTTTATTAAGTCCTTTCACATGTCATTGGGTTTGCTTGTTGTTATTCATTTAGGATCTTTGAAAACACAGTTCATTTACTTTTACTTTTTATTCTTTGTTTCATACTTCATGTTTTTAAAGGGAAAAAAACCCTTTAATTACATTTTGGGTTATATCTTGCAGCTTTTAATATACTACAGTGCTTCCATATAGTCACCTTCATTTACTTTTAAAGAGTAGTTTATTTTTATTTCCTCATAAACCCAAAGTTTCATTTACTTCTAACTCTGTAAGGCTTTTATTTTCCTTTTTCCTCTTTCTTTCCTTTATCCTTTCTTCTTCTTCTTTTGTAGAAGAGCTTACTTTTTTGAAGCTGATTTCTAATTTTACTGAGTTATGATCAGCTAATTTGAACTGAGCATGTTATACTTTATGACTCAATTTGTGGATAGCTTTTGTGATTGTTCCATGTATTTTTTAAGAGAATGTTCACTCTGTTTTCTGTTTAACAAAACATTTATGTTGTGAAGTTTCTGGTTATTTAGCTATCATTTTCTATGGGAGATATGCCAAAGTTTTCATCTGTGATTGTGACTTTGTCAGTTGGTCTAGTATTTCTAGAAGTCTTTGCTTTTTGTATTTCAAAGCCATGTTGTTAGCTGCATTGAGATTTGTGATTGCTATAGCTTCCCATTATATCTTCTCAGTTATGTAAAATATTTGTCTTCCTCATTTCAGTAATCATCTTGAGCCTTATACTGTCTGATATTAACATTGCTATTCCTGGGTTTTGTTTTTAGCATGTATCTTTTTTTTTAAATCTTAATCCCTGCATTTTTCAAGTTTCTTATTCATTTTATTGTATATATCTCTTTAAAAACTATTTTATTTGGGGCTGGCCCCGTGGCCGAGTGGTTAAGTTCGCGCGCTCCACTGCAGGCGGCCTAGTGTTTCGTTGGTTCGAATCCTGGGTGCGGACATGGCACTGCTCATCAAACCACGCTGAGGCAGCGTCCCACATGCCACAACTAGAAGAACCCACAACGAAGAATATACAACTATGTACCGGGGGGCTTTGGGGAGAAAAAGGAAATAATAAAATCTTAAAAAAAAAAAAACTATTTTATTTTACATTTCCTTTTTTTACCAAATCTTGGAGTACTGTCTTTTAATTTAGTGCATTCCCATTTATTATGACTGTTACACTTGTACCAACTCTTGCCATCTCACTTTACTTTTCCAGTCACTCACACTTGCTGCTCTGCATTGGAGATAGCTCTGTTGAGTGATGCCTGAACTAAGGATGGGAATAGGCACACAGATGGGTTGATGTGCATGTCTACCCACTGAGGAAGCCTAACTTGCCGGCTCCTTGAGGCCCCCAGTAGTTCCCTGTGGTTACAGAACTCCTGAAGCTGATCCTACCTTTTGAAACTCTCTTGCATTTATTTTGGGCTGTGATTAACCTTTTCAGTCCTAACCTATCCATGTTGCAGAGTCTACATAGTTTCTGATCAACAACAGTACCCCTTCGTGTTTTCCAGTTAGTTATTGGTTTGGGTTTTTCCCCTCGCTGTAGGGAGTAGGGTAATATGATTTCTATCATTTCTGCTAACACCTTAAAATGGCTTCCTACTCTGGTCACAGTAAATGGCCTACAAGATGCTACAAGTTCTGGCCTCTGATAGTGTTCTGACTTCATCTACACTCGCCTCCCCTGCTAGATTACTTGCTCCAGCCACAATAGCCTCCTAGCTCTACTTCATGTATGCAGGCATGCTCCTATCTCAAGGCCTTGTACTTGCTTTTTCCTCCACCTGGATGACTTTTCTCTCAAATATTCTCAGGTTTCCATCTCTCACCTCCTTCAGGTTATTACCCAGTGCCACCTTCTCAGTGATGCCTTCGCTGGCTGTCAAGTCTCACATTACCAACACACGCGTTCCCTCATCTCCTCTGTCTGCCTTCATTTTCATCTTAGTACTTACCTCTAGCATACTCTACGGGGCCTTTATTTCTTATCTTAGTTATCGATCCTTTCTCTCACTAGAATATAAGCTCTCTGAAGGTAGAGATTTTAGTCTGCTTTATTCATCCCTCTATCCCTAATGTTTAAAACAGTGTTTGGTACATAATATGTGTTCAGTAGGCAGCTCTTGAATTAATTTCTAAATTTCAGGGTGTTCAGAAGAAGAAAAGGAGGCTGTGGAACATGTTAATTAAGCTATCTTGATTCTCTTTGTGCTTTACAATCTCCCAGATATGCCAGCACTCAGTGTCTTGCCCAACCTGTTCTCCAGGGGACCATGGCTACTTGATTTGTACACTGTATCAAGTAAGTGCTAGAAAGATTGCAAGGGAGCAGATGAAGAAAGGGAGAAATTAGACATAAGAAGAAAAGCTTTCTCTTCAGAAAAGACTTTGTGGGGGAGGACGGTTATATGAGTTTCTTTAATCAAAAACAAAGAAAAGGACTGCATCTTATCCTCTTTGACCCTCCTTGATTTGGGAGAAACTGATGAGGTCTAGCAGGATAAAGGAATAAAGAGCTAATCCACAGGAGAGAAGTCTGTTTTATTGCCCTTACACATACGTCTGTCCTTACAACACAGGATATTTTTTTCTTTGAGGGTGGGAATAGGGGTAAACAGCAATTTAAGTTGGAATCTCTAGGCAGTCTGTGTTTGGGAATTAGCATTGCATTATTTTCCTGGCTCCCTACCCTGTCTTGTCTTTTAGTTGAGAAACATTTGCCCTAGAACACCACAGTTTTCATTAGCATCCCTGAGGATAGAACTTTGACCCCACAGACTAAGGAAGCTACAAATGGAAAAATCCAAGTTGCTGTACTCTTTTATTTTCATGCTAATACTTCTGCTTCAGCAGAGAGTATTTAAAGAAACAGATGCACAAGAATAATAAAGAGTTGAGGACTAAGAACTCCTCTGACAACAGTACAGTGTTTTTCCAGCATGGTCTTGTATCTATCTGTGATTACAGAAGTCCAGAGGGGTCAAGGTCAAACCCTGGTTTCATTTGGTGAAAAAGCTTTGACGTAGAGAACCCGGGATCTGGGTTTCAAATCCTGATTGGATTTGGAAGTTGTGTAAATTTCATTTCACTTCCTTCAGGCTATAACGTTTGACATACAAAGACAGATGAGCATATCTTTCAGTAAAGGGCCCCAGGGAATAGTGATTCCCAACCTCCCTGGCCAATCCACACATGAGTTCAACAATACGCATCCTCTCCTTAGATTTAACCTAATGGTGCCCACCTAGCTACTTCCCTTGTATTCTGGACAAGAAAAACTTCTCATCTTTTTCTTAGAATAACTTCATCCTGGATATAAACCCTCAAGCGGAAGCCATATCAGAGCACTACACTCTCCAAAGCCAGAAAGTCTCAACATTCTTCTCTCAATGTGCAAACAAAGCTTATATTTTATGTCGCTATAGGCATGCCTCCCAGAGGAGAAGCCAATCTCAAAATGTAGAATAATCATATCTAACCCTTGCTTTAAGGTTATTTCTCACACACACATGCCTCACCTAGATTATGACCGGAAGTTAAACAAGAATTTCTCTTGATCTCTCCTCCAATTCTCTTTCACACTCAGAAACGACCCAGGGAGAGGTCCTCCAGGTTTGTCACATACACAAATGATTTCATTCCAGTGGTGGCTTTAGAATTTTTATAGTCAAAGTGCACAGGAGCAACGATTGGGTGGAAATTGTGAGCAGAGAGAGAGGGACTAGAAGATTTGTTTTGAAACTGCATTTCTGTATCAAGCACACACTTTTCCCTCAGTTTGTAGTTTCTATGAACTGACTACGAAAAAGCTCTAAGACATTTGGAAGTAGGGAGTGAGGGGAGGAAAGCCCTTTTGTTACTGCACCTAAAGTGAGTTCACCTCCTGGCGAATTAAATAAGACTCTCCACCAGAGCTAAGTTGTCTCACAAAGTAAAGTACGTATGCAGCAAATAGGAGACCTTGAGGAATCATTTCCAAAGTCATAGCATCCCTGGACAAAGGGAAGCAGAGACCTTTTACTTCAGATGGGAAATGAATATTCAAAAGGCAGAGGTGCATATTCGCTTGCACAGGCTCAGTTGGAAAACATGCTTCCACATACACTGCAGGTTATGGTAATAAGGACTAAATGCCTCCTAGAGAGATCTTAGCAATAGAAATAAGGCAAAGGCCATAGGCAGGCTCCCTGGTGAGGCTTGTTCTGGTTCAGGGTGGTTGGTGATGGCATCTCTTTAACATAACAAAAGGAAGAAAACAATTTGGAAAAACAATTAAATGCTTCCAAACCTACCCTTGAGTTCCTTGGGGCAACTGGTCTGTGACACTTTCTTTATATCTGAGTAAAAAGAGTTTATCAGTGCCTACTCCCAAGTGATATGATAAACCCAGCCTACCTGTCTCACCTCTTTCCTTTCAACTCATTTCTCACCTTTATCCAAGGCTACCTTCTAATCCTACGATCTTTACTCACCTCTCCCTTCTTTGCACTCTTACAACTAGCTTGAAGTCTGCTTTCTATGTGTAGGGACTTATTTCTCCATTTAGACTACATGATTCCTGAAGGCAGAGCCCAGGGCTGCTTCTGCATTTCCCACAACCCCCCAGTGCAGGGTTTCTCTCAAAAAAAAACAGTGGTTGGCTGACTGATTGAAGAAACAGAAATAGGCCCCTGCAGTGACCTGAAGCATATGGAATTCTGATTACGGGGACTGAAAACTCAAAAAGCCCAATTCACCCCCTTTACAAAGTACACATATCCCAACAAATCTGAGCTTATTGGAAAAGTAACAGGCCTCTCCTCCAACTAGGCTCAACCAAAAATTTCATTAGAATGGATAAAGAACCAGAGCAGTAAATATTAATGGCTGGAAGGGAGAAGCTGGAAGACAGCAGGCTGAACTGAGCAGGTGTTCACCTCACTCAATTTCAATCCATTTGCAGCCAACAACGTCATCGTTTGGCCTTCTTGAGCTCACCGACAGGCCATTTTTCATGATTTTACCATTTCTGGCCAAATGCAAACTTTTTAATTAAATGTACCACATGATTCCAGATGTTTGTTTATTTGTTCCAAAAAGGTTGTAAAATCTCTACACGAGGAAAAACCTGGGGCAGAGGTGAAGTTTTCTATAAGAGACGGAAACAAATGAGTTGCAAGAACTCGGACTGGGAAATTAATGCTGGGCAGAGCTCTCAGCAGAACAATCTAGACCAAAAGCATTGGCTTCAAATAGCTCTCCTTCCAGAAACCCAAGATTCAGGAATATAACACACTAGGCACTTATTAGTTTTTAAAAGAATGTAGCTCATCTTGAGCCAAAGACCAGAATGAGAACAAATTTTTGTGGCTGCTTTGCCTGCTTATTGTATGTTTGTTCCTCTTGCTGTGAGCTCCACTACATTGATTCCAGCAGCCTTCCATTTAACAGGCCAGATTATAGCTTACGCATGAGTGGTGGTGGAGAATCCTGCAAGGGGGAAGTAAAAGGGGAGTGTAGGCAAAGACCACAGCTTCCCACCACCGTGCTGGCTTCCTCATGGCCTTCTGTTCTCTGATACTCTCTATCTCTAAATATAATCAGTCACTAAGTCAGTCTGTGGCATTTACTACAGAATGTCTCTCATATTCCTTCTCTTATTCTCTTTTCCCCCAGCCAGCCAGCCACTCAGGACTTCATCATCAAATGCTCGATTATTTCAACATTATTCTAACTGACGCTTGGCTCTACATTTTATTTTCAAGAGCCAACATCAGAAATACTTTGGATAACATGGGGAGGAAAAGCATTGACTGTCCATTTTCTCTGATGCCCAAGCAAGTGATATCCTGCGACCAAACCATCAGCTTCCTCTAACAACAACTCCATACTGACCATAAGGTTCCCTTTACATTGCTCCCACCCCTGCCCCCCTGGCAGTATCCTGGCCCCAGCTGTCTTCCTCATATGTTACCAAGTTGTTTCCTAAATTACGTTTGCTAGAACCTGCTCTTTTGAGGCAGTACAGTCTGCAGTCACATAGCCTGGTGTCAAGAAATCCAAAGCTTCTAAAACTGGAACAAACTCCCTTCAATGCCATCCCACAGTGGCCTCAAGTAGAGGCTCTTTTTTTCCAATTCCCCCTGCAGACTGCATGCAGATTAGTAATCCCATAGCACAGCCTTAAATCAAATTTAGATGCTTCTGTGTGTTTAAGGCCTGCTACAATGTGAACCTACCCTACAGAAGTAACCTCATTTCCAACTTTTTCAAAGCTAAGTCCCTTCCTCTAGTCAGTCCCATTTATTCTTACCCCTGTGCTTCTTCTTTACCATTTCCTTTTCTTGCAATGCCCTTCTTCTGCCCTCCACCCATTCATGCCTTGTTTGTTCTCCAAAGCTCAAGGTCAATATCCGTCAAAGCGCCAGGCCTGACCAATTCCAGCCTTTACTGATTCTATCTTTTCTAAACATTTATAGCCCTTATGGCTTTTACTAAGTAAGGCAACTCTTAATTATATAATATATAATATCTTGTTTGGTTGGCATTGTTTCATTTTTAGTATCTCCTCAATCAAACCACAAATTCTTAGAAGACAGATACCTCTATTTCTGAATTTTCCACAAACCCTAACACATACTCTTTAAGCAGTGGATACTAAATAAAGACATACTGGAGGAGTCCTTGAATGGAAGTGCTCAGAGCAATACTTGTCATTTCAGGACTCATATTGACCATGTCCAAGTTCTTCCCTTGCAATGGAAGGGATAAGAAACAGCCCATGACTCTAAAACTTCAGGACATTTAGAATCTCCAACCCTGTCAATCCCAGACTCTCCTAACAGAGGGATATGTTTTTACCACCATTTTTTATTTGGACTTTCGGTTGGGAGAAGGGTCATCCTTTCAACCTCTCATCCTATAGAAGTAAGGTGTTTACTATGGGAGGTTTGGGGTGTGGTTCTTTTTTTCCCTTCTTGCTTTGCTTCTGGAATGGAAGAACCAAATTCACAGCCCCTCTGTGTCTATGAATGCACCACAGTTCTGCCCAAAGAGTAGAAATAAAGCAATCACGAAGACTGCAAATGAAAAATCATCCTTGGAGAGAAAGGACAGGAAATGGACCCCTATGGATTTCAAATGCTTAAAGGAGGTTACTTAAAGTTCCTGGCTAAAGTCTATGCCAGTCTTGGTAATACTTTAACAGATTCATCTATCTTCAGATTCCACTTGGTTTGCTCTTCCATCACTGCCGTCTTTCCAGACAGTGAGCGCACACATGCACATCTATCTATATATATGCAGAAGTTTTAATCTACACTACCCTCTGTTCCAATCCACCCAGCCCTGCTCAGAACAGAGTGAAGCTTTTGACCCTGCAAAGTAGTAGGGAGATGAATTTGATGAC
Source organism: Equus asinus (assembly GCF_041296235.1). Taxonomy (NCBI): domain Eukaryota; kingdom Metazoa; phylum Chordata; class Mammalia; order Perissodactyla; family Equidae; genus Equus; species Equus asinus. Next base: position 64,427,317 of record NC_091791.1, on the reverse strand, counting down.
CCAGGCTAGAGTTTTTAAACCATTTCAGCAAGGCCTAGAATCAAAGCAAAGTACAATTTATTCAGCACTTAGCAAAGTCCTTTAACTTTGGAACAGAGCACACACACTGAAAATAGACTCCTACTACAACACATATAAAATAAATATATCAACCACTACTGTCAAATCACTAGTCACCTCAAAAAATAGAGGAAACTTTAGCATTTCTCTGCATCTGAGAATTCCACCAAGATTATAAGCCCATAAAAGCATTATAAAGGAAAGAAAACTAAAGTAATGGGTTCCATTGAAAATGTCATCAGAGGAAAGCACTTTACATAATTAGAAAATGCTAATAATAGCTCCACACAATGAGTCAACACACTCTTCCTGCCATACACCCACGGCAAAGCCATGGCTTGGAGTTTGAAAGAGGGGAGCTGAGGCCATGAGCTGATTTGGTGGGACCCATGTACGAAACATGTCCCATCATCGAAGAGGTCTTTCTTGCCAAGTGCCGATGTAATTTTCTTTTTTTTTTTCTCTCTCTCTTTCTTGCTTTTTTTTCACAGCTTTCAATACACTTTCCTTGGGGGAAAGTTGGATATGTCATGTTTCTAAGAATCTTCAATTAATCAGTGATGATTTTTGAGAAATCATCTGATAGTTAGCTCCCTTGAAAAAATAATGAAAATTTTCTGCAAGACAGAAGCCTGCAGATAAGCAGGCTGCCTTAGTTACAGGGTCTGATCTCAGATGAGACTTACTTGGCAAAGTCAATATAAAACTCAGATTGCTTACTCCGTCTTTTTAAATGGTCAGTGAGAACCAACAAGCAATAGGCAAAAAGACTCCTTGATGCTGAACTATTAAGATAACCTAAATAAATGAATCTATTTTCCTCGAGCCTTTGTATTATTCTGTGTAGATTTTGTTTATAATGATCAAACCTGCTTAGCTATCACATACCCTGTGTGTTGACTTGGCAAGATTATCCTACCAGAATATAAAAAATAGATTTTTTTTTTTTTTTTTTTTTAAGGATCAGCACCTGAGCTGACATCTGTTGCCAATCTTTTTTTTTTTCTTCTTCTTCTTCTTCTTCTTCTCCCCAAAGCTCCTCAGTACATAGTTGTATATTCTAGCTGTAGGTCCTTCTGGTTCTGCTATGTGGGACACTGCCTCAGCACAGCTTCATGAATGGTGCTAGGTCTGCGCCCAGGACCCAAACTGGGAAAGCCCTGGGCTGCTGAAGCAGAGCACGCAAACTTAACCATTAGGCCACAGGGCCAGTCCCCTAAAACAGAAAATTTTTAAAAAATTATCTGAAAGAGACAGATTGCCTCCAAATCCAATAAGCCTAAAACAAATTGTGATGAACAGTTTGGTTATCAAGTAGCCCTGTCTTGAGCCCTCCCAAAAGTATTTTGCTTGTTGGCATACAATTTTTCTGGCAAACATCTCACCATGCCAAACATCTTTGTCTGCATTGCCACATATTCACACAAATCCATTTAATATTCCTCTTATTCATTTCACTGTGGCTTATTTAAATAGTTGAAGCAAAACACTCTGTATTTATGGCTTCTGTGAAAATATATTTTATGATATCTCAGGCTGAAATTGTTTAAAAAATAAAAATAAAAAACATCCGCAGTTTTTCTTTCCGTCTTTTTCCTCTTTTTTGGACAGTGTACATTGAGCTGCTTCATGGGGAAATACAGAAAACTCAATCGCTAAGCACAAAACGCATCTCACATTAAGGAAACTGCACATGATAACTAATTATGATAAGTTGCTATGTAAATCACTCTGTGACAGTCCCAGCAATCAATTTCAAACACAAATAGACCAAGCCCCTAGTTGGAGAAAAGGATGCGCACCTAACAACTGTCAACAAAAATAATGGCAAGATTGCCAATGATGGGTACAAGTAGGATGGTTATCATCTCCAGGCAAGTTTCCATAGCAGATTTCTTCCTGGTTTCTTGCTTGCTTGCTTTCATACATTTAATGTCCAACGCTTAACATGACAAGCTAACTATGGCACATCTTCAAGATTGTATAAGCATCAGGAAAAAAAAATAGTAATTCAGGGATGTTCACTGGGCTTGCAATTACTTTGCAAAATGTGTATGCAAACAAACTGGAATGAGACCCTCAGCACGAAAGCTGTTGGCAGGGCAGGATTATAGCAGATGTGCCGAATTGTCTGTTCTAACTGGGCGTCACTAACATCACCCTCTTCTAAGGTCTTCTCCACAGCTCAGAGAAGGAACTGGAAGCTACATTTCCCAAAATCCTCTTGGTGCATGGTTCTAGGTTAGATTGGCCAAAGAGAGACACTGGAGTAGGATTCGGAAATCTGAGAGAAGAAGGGGCAGAGCAATGGGTAGAGAGTCATAATGTTTGAAGCAGTTACCAAGTGAACTTGAGAATCACCCCCCATCAGTGCTGCAGACTGAGAAAGTCAGTAAGAGATTCCCAGGTGTTCCTGAGACACACAGAAACTTTTCATCAAGCTCCTAAGAACCACCTACCTCGGGGCTGAGGCTGAGACTTGGGAGGCAGCTTCACTGATTGTGTAAGCCTTCTATTTAGTGTGTCTTCTATTTTCACTGTCTGAATTTAGACTATCATAACATTTTCCCCTTTGGTTTTTCAAACTTTCTCTGCTCCAGGATTTGTAGATCTGTAATCTAAAATAAATGTGGGGGGAGGGGAGTAACACAGACAACTCTTTTGACAGAAATAAGCAAGGACTCTGTACTTCACCACAGCCTTTTCACAGGCTCTGGAAATTCACCCTAGGTAGTGGACATTTCCAGACCATGCCCCTTGCTGCACTTTCTCTCCTCTTTCCTCCAGCACAAGGCCACAGTTAGTCCTACCTGAACTTGCTTCATAGGTCCTGTATGAAGGACAAAGGTCAATGGTGGCCTGGGAATCAAGGACAAAGAGCTTTGACTATTTTTTCCTTGCCTCTGTTGCTGAGTGACTCAGTCTCCCCAGTAATCCTTGGTGCCTTTCTCTGTTAAATGGGAATAATAATATCTACCCTCCCCACTTTATAGGGTTGTCTTGAGGATAATTTGGTCTATATTCTAAATACAAATGTTTCCCCCAAAAGACACAATGGTCAATATAAATGCAAATTATACTTCTAACAGCTACCAGATAAAGAATTGCAATAGATGGCATGCAGGAGTATGTCCTGTGCATAGAGCATATTTAAGGACATTTCGCCAGCAAATATTTCAACATTCCTCATAACATGGATATCCACTGAGAATACAGTATGTAGATTGCTACTAGGTAGAAACTGAGATCACTGACACAGCCCCATGTCCCCCGTACTCAGAAGACATGCTCAGACCTAGGGCAGAACTCTCAGAGAGATTTCAAGTGGATCATTGTAAAACCATGTGTATACCACAACCTACATCTTACTGAGAGTCTTGTCCCTTCTTTGACAACCTCTGTTCTAATAAAATAATTCCATTAGTTGCTTCAATTCACCCTATTCCCTTCCTACCATCAAACCTCAAAGTTTGAAAACTATGACACTATAAAGTAATTATCTACTTAAAAGTTATGCAATGTGGCTAAATGCCATTCAGCCATGAATCAAGAGACTCAACTCCCACCCAGATGATTTGTGTTTCTGAAAGCAAGAGTGGAGTTATGAGGTCCACAAGGCTGGCCTTTCCCTTCAGTGTGTGCTTACCCCCAAAGGAAGATGGGTATCCTTTCTTAGATGCAATCAAGTTACCTCGCAGAGGTATCTAAGTTACTGGCTTTCCCCTGGGTTTCTATCAGTCATCATTTACTGAATAAATACTTATTGAGCTCTGATTAAATAGGAGGCCCTGTGCCAGGCACTGCAGATTCAGTGGTGAGCAAACACACACAATCTCCTCCAGTCCCCCAAAGAGCTTAGCCTATCTAGAAGATAGTATCTGAATAGGGAAAATGACCTAATATGAATGTGTAGGGTGGGATCAGAGGAGTCCTCCTTGGAGCTGTGATATTTAAGCTGATATCTGAAGAATGAGTAGGAGTCAGTGATATGAAAGAAAAGAGGATTACACTCTTTACTGCTCCTTAGGGAACTTTCATTTATGAGGAATTTAAAACGTACCTACCTGACCTCTATCAAACAAAGCAGAATATGAACACTTGCACTAAGGAGATAGAAACAAACATTATAAGTACCTCAAGAAAGGGAAAAATCAATACACATAAGATCAGAAAAAATTTCTTGTCAGAAGCAAAAGTACTGTGCATTACTATCCTTAAAATTTATGGATTATCTGTAAGTTACAGATGGAAAAATAGAGTCCCCATCTCCTGATCATTATTCTGGGTCAGACTTCCTCTGCATTTGAATCTACAGTCCTTAGGACATGAATCTTGGGCCTATTGTACTCAATATTGGAACTTACATAAAAGGACAAGTAAAGGGAAAATGGCATGTATAGAAAAATAGCAATTTGCACATGAACTACTATCTGCCAGTTTGTGTAGTTGTTGGTGTGGAATGAAAAGAGATTGGGAACTTGATGAATCAAGAATTATTTGCAAATAGAACTTCCACTTAGGATTTTATAGACCAAATTTCAGCCATCATGTAGGATTTCACTTGGGAAAGAACTGATGTAATTTGCCTTCACAGTGTGACAGTACCTCTCTGGACAAATGCTTATAAGCTGTTCCCATGAAGGTATTAACAAATGACACTCAAATACTTTGGTGATTTATATGATCAGAAATTTAGAATAATTTCTTTAACTTAAATATAAAAAAACAAGATGGTATTAAGTGGTTACATTCTGGGTGCTGAAAAATATGGCTTTCCCCATTTGTCCTCGTGTGACTGATGCCAAGCTGAACTATATCAGTCTCATCTTTTTCCTACATAGATTAGTCCAATAATAGTTTGGCCTTAATGAGCCTCCTTGGCTCTCTCTTTACTGGTCTTCTCATGACCATAGGCCGAAAGACCTGGCCATCATTACATGATGCTGACTTGCTTTTTTGACATCCAAGTCCATAGCACTGATCAGGTAACCAGTGCATTAAATGTGTAGGGATATTCGTGAGTAACATTGAGACATCTGTTGTCGGCTCCCTTTAAATAACATTTTTCCCATTGATGTTGGGCTCTGATGTCATCCAAAGGGGTCTGTTTTCACTATAACCACCTTAGGCATTTTTCCATATTCCAAATATTACTTAAAATGCCTTCAAAACTTATTGTCTTATATTTAATTTCTTCAAGGTTCAGATTTCTTATTTTACTGTTATAATGACAGATGATCTTTGTCCTATTATTGATGAGTATCATTTATCTGATCATGTCCTTCTGTTGCGAAATATCAATTGCAAGGCCAGATCAACTTTTACAAGTGGGCTTGAGGGCTCTGAGACTTCAGTTCCTATGCAGTGTAATCAATAGGCTGTAGAGTAAAATTATCCTCATTAAAATACAAGAAAGCAATAAATGAATCCATGATGATACTATGCTAGGGTTAATTTGTTATCCCTTCTAGATATAGTATTATTATTTGCCTAGAGGAATTTAAAAAAACAGTCCCTAAAAGGATATGCTCAAAACCTCCATGAGGACATTCAGTGAAGGAGACTTGTTCATGCCCCTCAAAATATAACAAATTGGCAGCTATTTATTCTACCTCCCTTTGAGCAAAATTGATTTTCACAAAATTGACACTTATTGAACAGAATCACAATTGAACTATAATTGAACCAACATATATTTACATGTAGAAAAGTTCTACTGTGCCCAGACATCAAACAGGCAACACAGGTCCAAGTCACAGACACCTGCAATCTTGCATTAGTCTCTTGATCATTTCCTGCAGAATTTAAGTGTGCCATTTGCCCAGAACCCATGTCTCCTTAGAGGTCCAGCTTTACTACCTTCTGGGCATCTCTACAGCCTTTCCTCCAACCTAACCAACCTGCAGTGTAGCTGGGATGACAAAGCTGGAATAGTCCTTATTCAGTGTCCCCTGCATCAACAAGGGAAGTTTTCTGCGTGGGGAAAAGATGTTTAAAGTAATACCCTCAATCTAAACCTGTTCTTACTTACCCTCGGAAGGCAGATTCACCATTAGAAAATGTGGCTGAAGTCATAACCAAGATAAAATGGGGTAAACCACAACACCACATGGGCTCTTCCTGTCCTGACCAATTTCAGCAAAGGTGATCACATAGTCCTTGGCCTAAGCAACCAGCTTAGGGATAAGGCCTTTTTACATTATATTCCATGCAGACTCTAGAGATGGTAAAAGGAATTTAAGGCTTTGGAAGAACTGGGTGAGCCAAATTAATGTTTTGAGGATCAGAGAAAACAGGGAAATCTATGCATTGACTCTCTCCAATGTTGCCAGGCAAACTGGAATTCCTTTTAGCTATAACGTAGGGCTCATTCATTTTGAAATTACAGATTTCAACTAGTATACTCCCAATCAATGATACTTTTACAAATATTAATTAGTTTCCCAATTTCTCTCCATTCCTTTTGCTGGAGGTAATGATCTACTTAGTGGTTTTTAAGTACTATAATCTCTTTATTTACAGAAAAAAAATCACAAAATTATATTATAACCTGGATTTATTTGCCTTCCCAGCCTACTGCCACTAAATTCTGTTTAATATGAGTTGAAATCGCTAGGTTTGACAGGTATGGTTTTCTCATCAAGGACTTGAAAAGCACTGTATCCCTTCTAAAGTGCCGAGGCAGCAGTAATGAGCCCAGAGCTCTGCACAACCAACTGTGACCTGCAACCACTGAGAGCAATAAAAAGCTGAGTTCCTACCTCGGTGACTGGTGAGTTCCCTGGAAGCAGAAGGCAGGGGTGTGTAGTGGCACTCTGGAGAGGTAGCAACGCTGTCACTTGAAGCCTGTGTGATAAAAGCAAATGTCAACATGAAGCAACAACAAACACTAAATACCTTCATTTACCAAACCCGTCTCCTTGGGATCTGGGTTAGGAGAAAATATTATTGACCGAGAATCTTCTCAGAAGACAAGAGTTGTCTGTGTTGAGATAATATTCTGGTAAAAGTAGAGTAGAATACAAAGCTTTGAGGGGTCTTGGTACAGGTGGAAGGGCTCTGAGACAAGGAGACGGTTTGTTTATTGCGCAAAACTGAGAGAAGAAGGAGGAGGAAAAGAGAGAGGTTGAAGGCAGGAAACGGTGCAGAGTTTGATTTCTGTCACAGGCCTTCTTCCAGTAATTCCCACAGATTAAATGCTCACTGTGATTACACTTCTACAGAAACCAGTGAAAAGGCTGAGGTTCCCCCCAGGGTAGATGGGGAAAACAGGGCTGGTTCATGTGGGCCCAGTGGCACAGACACAGAGAGAACTTGAAGACTGAGGCTCAGCAGCATGAAGCAACAGAATGATATAAACTATTGCAGACCGTGCAATTGGGTTCTAAGTTTAACGATCCCCCTGAGAAACCCATCTGAAATTTGAAATATATGTAATGGTTACCAACAAAACTTTACCATTCCAAGACCGAAAAGAAAATGATATGAAATATATCTATGGAGATGCTTTTTTATGGTATATAAACAGCTCTTTAACCATCAAACTGTATATGGTATGACCCAGGCTGCTAACTCTCCCTTTTCCTAACTCTACCTCCATGGGGGCTAAGGCAGGAACAAAGGAGTACGGCTGTGGAGTCAGTTGGTCAGTTATCACTCAGAACCGATGACTGGTATGTCACATTCAGAGCGTGGCTCCTCACAGCAAGAAGTAGCACCACTGCAATTCTTACTGAGACTTCTAAATCAAATGCTACTTTTTTTTTTTTTTTTAATATCCAAAAAAGAACATCTGCTAGGATCAAAATCCTAAGCTTACAACATTTCCAAGCTTCATGAAAAAGTAAATTTCATTAATGCTACATTTTTCTTTCTGGAATAGGAAATACATTCTATGGGATATATTTGCCCTGCTAGGAGCAGGCCTTTTCTCCAAAGAGATTATCTACATTATAGGAATCAAAACTAAGAAGGAGATTAGACCTACTTGCTGGAAAAACCCTTTAAACTCTGTTTCTGACATTTGAGATGTTTGATTAAGCAGCTTTCAGGGATGATTTATAGAAAGAGTTCTGAATGGTGCAAAATCAGAAGCTCTGTCCCTAAGGTAGAGACAGATTTCAGGTAGTATTACTTCACTCCAGCTCCAGGGGAAATATATGGTGTTTAAAGCTTGATCCAAGGGTATTGGGTCCACAAAGATAAAAAGTTCAATCACCAAGAAAAATGTTTAAAAAGTAGATAAAACTTGCTAGATACTACATCATTAGACATTTAGGATGCCGCAACAGAAATTAGATTAAAATTTAAATACTAGAGTCACCACCTGTTTCTCCATTTGGCATTCAAGGTCTCCTGTAATCCCTACATGACAAATGAGACACAATGACAGTGTTCTAAATATGGCATCTATCCAATGCTCGAGGCAGGATATATGGGGTGAGGGCATGGGGGTCATCCTTCCATAGATCTACTGTATTTCCTCCATAAGAGGCCTTAGCTTCTCTCTCTGCCAATGTTTCTGCTCCAGCTCATTGCTAAAAAAGCCTAAAATTCCAACATGAGTTTTAGGTTGCTATATTGTGATATTTCTTAGTACATTCAATCTCAATTTAGGCTGTTGACAATTTGATGACAGCTTTTCCTAAAATTAGTGGAAGAAACTACCTTTCAGCAAATACCTCTGACTGGGCAAAATATTAGAGTTTTGTAACCAAGGATAAAATAGCTATTTAGTTTTATTTCCAATTGTAGCCAAAGCAGAAATTGTGCGGTTTGAGTTCTGTTTTGCAGTCATCATTCGACGCCTTAGCATTTAATTGGTTTTATGCTCAGTGTCCATTTACAGATACAAATCATGGAAAAGAACCATTTTGCAAACTATGCCTTTTGGTGAGACTTCCATGGCTAGACGTTTAGGAAAACTACTATAAATCAAGATTCTCAGTACCAGTTCTTTGACTTGGCTTTTCTCAAAATGAAGCCCAAGTGATCTTTTCAATAGTGATTACACACTTGCTCTCTGAATATTATGCTGAGAAGCATGATTCAGAAAAGTGCAGTTATCATATGAAAAAAGCGGACAAGACAATGTCTTAAATTTGCATTCTACCTGCCCAGGAATGAAGAATTCCCCCTTGAAACTGAAGCAGTAACCCATGGTATATCAAGTATGAGATAACAGAAACATAAGTAGAAAAATTTAATATTTAAATAAAAATTTAAACAATGTTTTCTTTTACCTGGACTAAGAAGATATGCCTAAAATGAGAATAGGGAAATCTGTGTAAATCTGAATCATCAGAACTACAAATTTGGGTAAGTCTGGATCATCAGAACTATAAGTATTCTCAACTCTTTGAGTCCTGTCAAATTTCCTAGCTACCTATGGCAAAGAATTATACTGTTACATTTTACTTTTTAAATCACTTCTGTTAGAAGATATGTGTACCATCTACAATAAAATATTACTAACCAGAATATATATGTCCATAAATAAATATAAACATAATAGAAAAATAGACAAAGGAAATATCAGGCAATTTTAATAAATATTTGGTCAATAAGTAAAAGAGAAGATGATGAAATTTACTAGTCCTCAGGGCAATGCAAATTAAAACAACAAGGTACAATTTTTCTATCCATCACATTCGCTAACTTTTTTAAGTCTCACAATAACAAGCACTATAGAGAATGAAAGGAAACAAAACTCTTATTCTCTCATCTCTTGCCAGTGGGAACATACATTGGTTCAACTACTTGGGAGAGCAATTTAGCAATAGCCAATAAAATTAAAAATTGGTACAGCAATTCCACTTAAAACATATACACTATGGAAAATTTCACTCAGATCTCTAAGGTGGAACATAAAACAATGATTATCGCAGCATTATTTGTAATAGAACAAGTTAGAAATAATTCAAATGTCTGTCTATGAAGAAAATGGATAAATAAAATGTTATACATTCATACGATGCAATAATATTTAGCAATGAACCTGATTTATATATCTCAATTTGAATAGATCTAAAACTTTAATACAGAGTGAAAATGCAAGTTGCAAAATAATAAATGTAGTATATTATTTACGTAAATGTATAGTACTTTGATCACGTGTGTATGATACCATGTAAAAGTTATATAAGTTGTACACTAAATTCACAAAAAAGGTTGCCTCTTCCAAAGGACAGAGTAATAGGACTGGGGCTAATGGAATGGGGGGAGCTCCAATTTATGTATAAGGTTTATGTCTTTTATTTAAAGAGAAGACTTAAAGTCAAAATATTAGAACATACAAATCCTGTATGGTAATTATAAGTGCTCACTATTTTTTAATTTTTCTACATTTTTGAAATTTCTCCAAATTAAACCTGAAAACTGAAAAAAACAAAGACTCTTCTTTCCTCTCTGATCCATGTAGTCCTATATTGATACAAACTCATAATTAGAGGAAATTTTCTATAACAATTTTCTAGTTCTTGCATGATATGGATTAAGGCCATTTCTGGTTGGCTTTTTGTGATGAAATACCCCATTTCTGTTTCTTCTAAAGCTACTGAGTATGACAATAGAGTGGAAAAAGTTGATAAAAAATAGTAAATATGTATCTCCTTCACATCAAGACTTGAACTGCTCATTCGAGCCTGGTAAGTTTTCCTATTTAAGATCTGTCAAAGCATACTGAAGGTTTCTGCACTCCTCTACAGCTCACAATTGGAGAGCTGCTAATAATTTTTTAAACTCACAACAATAAAGATAATAGTCACTAATATACTGCACTCTGCAATTTCCATAGTCCATGAAGGAAGGCAGAACTTTGGCAACTTCATTGGAAAGGAGTCAATGAAAGTACAATCCACTCTACAAGAGACTTGCAAACTGAGGATTTTACTCGTGGTTACAGAAAACAAATGTCTTCAGATGAATGTATAAAATTCAAGCCCCTTCCCATTGGATGCATTCAATGGAAACGTGCATTCCAGTGGATATTTCTGCACATCATGAATGCCCTGAAGGAACATGAAAAAGACCACAGGAGGAGAGATTTGGCAGGCTTCAAAACAAGAAGGGGGTTGCTACAAAGTTGTTTAATAGCCATAAATCTCCCACTATTTTTCACAACATACCATCTAAGACCACAGCTCCACAACTCTTTCCCCATTGCTCAGCTCAAGTGGAGCGCTCTGGCATGCTCACTCACCCCTAAATCATACACCACATAAAGTGATCCCAGGTCTGGGAAATTTGTCAGCCTCTTTCAAGTAAAAGCAACCTTCACCTTTCATCACAATTCATTCCCTGAAACTGCAGTATAAAGCTGACTCTTCTAAAAACATTTATTTTCTCTCATAAGAAAAAGCATCACTCATTTAGTTATCCAATATTTAATAATCATCTATTATATGCCAGGCCCTGTGCTGAGAATACCAAGAAAAATAAAATGAGGACCTTGGTTGCATTCCCAACTCATCACGAAAAAATTATAACCATGACTAATACTGGTTATTAAGAGTCACTAAGTCATAGCATGACCTCTATACTCTGCATTATCACAGAACTTTGTCCCTGACCTCTATTATGACACTTGAACACATGGAACAGTAATTATCCCCTTGCTTGTTTCTTATTCATAGTAACAGAGAACTTTCAAGATGAACTTTCCAAGATTAACTATGGTATTAAGCCTTGTATCCAACACGCTGTCAGAAGTCAAAGAGGAAGAAAGGAAGGCAGAAGTCAACGCATGATGCCTGAATGAATAAAACATTTTAATGTCAAAGATAAAACTATGTACTACAATTGTAATTGAACACAAAAGTCTGAGCCAAATTGCCAGAGTCAGAAGTAAAGGCTTGCTAGCATCTAAAGGATTAAGTTAGAAGCCAAGGGATCAGCCTGAAGGCGGAATCTTCTGACCTGCTCAGAGGCAGGTGAAGGCACCATGCCTTTCAGTGTGAAGCAAGACAGAAAGCCACCAGGATGGATGCACTGTGTTTGGAAAGACAGACAGGTGTGTGAGCAGGAACAGAATATGGCATATCTTGCCCAGAACCAGAAGGCAAGAAATTGGGAGAAAAGAAAAGGTCCAGGTAGGGATGAAGCTGATTAAGTAACCAAGGGACCAAGAAAGAACCCAAAGGCAAGTCTGGGCAAGAGCTGAGCATTCAGCTGAGGGAGGGAGCTGAAGGGTAGTTCAGACCAGAAGTCAGCAAAGGGTTAGGGTAAAGGAGAGGGTTGTGCCAAAGGCTTCTTGGGAACAAGGAAGCCCCGTGAAGGCAAAAACCTAGAGCTTCCCATTGTTTTTGTCTGAACTAAAGGGGGTCCAGTTCTGCCAGTGTTTAAAATGGCATCAGGACATTTTCAGAAATATTTATGGGAGGAAGGGAGGAAGGCAGGCAGGAAGGAAAAGAACCAGGAATGGAAAAAAGGAAGGAATCAGGGCCGGCCTGGTGGCACAGCGGTTAAGTCTGCACATTCCACTTTGGTGGTCTGGGGTTCACTGGTTCGGCTCCTGGATGCGGACATAGCACCACTTGGCAAGCCATGCTGTGGTAGGCATCCTGCATATAAAGTAGAGGAAGATGGGCATGGATGTTAGCTCAGGGCCAGTCTTCCTTAGCAAAAAGAGGAGGATTGACAGCAGATGTTAGCTCAGGGCTAATCTTCCTCAAAAAAAAAAAAAAAAAAACCAGAAAAGAAAAGGAAGGAAGGAAGAGCTACAGCTTGGGCATTAGGTAGGCCTTTACATAAACAATCGAATCACAGAAGGTAAGAATTGTAAAAGACCTTACAAATTGTCCAGAGCAGCAGCTTCCAAAATATTTTTAGCAGACATTTATGTAACAGAAGAAAAAAATGAAAACAATCTAAATATTGTGCATTATGGAAATAATCCCATAATATTTGGTTTTTATGGTAACCAAATAAAATTATAAAATAGAGAAGTATCAAAGATTTTGTTACATAATATTAAATGAACATAGTAAATATTAAAATAGCATACATGTGATTTTTAACAATACTCAATTTGCAATAGGTAAAAGTTAATAAGAAAAGATTAATAGATTTTTGTTGATATGATTTGGTTTGATTTGATTTTTTAAATTTATTTAATCATGTCATTACTTCTTGCCATTTAAAATACTTAAAAATTAAAATCCTACCCAAATACAAGGGCTGACATGAATCAACCCATTTTCTATCAAGTATCTTTCCAGTCTCTCCAATCAGAGGGTAAGGTGAGGTAGAAGAAGAGGAGGGAGAGACAGTTGGAGGTAAGGAGGAACAAGACCGGGACAGGAAAGAAAGGAGGCAACATGTGAGATAGGAGCCAATATTATTTCCTGAATGCATTCTAAGTGCTAATGGTTTTCCAATGTATGAGGTATGTCCTATTATTCCTCTCATTTGAGAAATGAGAAAAATGTGACATAGAAAGGATAAGTAATTTGTCCAAGGCTACATAGTTCTAAAGTCTAGAGTGTGATAGAAACCAAATCAACCTGACACCCAAATCCAAAGTTGTTTTCCCAGCACCACCCTCTCTCTGCGTCAGAGGCCCCAGGTTTTTACAATACTCCTCTCCTAACCACCATTCCACTTTGCCTCACACCACTGTCAGCTGGGCACTTGTCTGGTCCCTTCTGGTAGGAGTGTACATATCAAGAGCACAGGGGATGAGACCTACACTGACAATGAATGCCTCACAACTCCTAACAAAGCAACTTCTTGAAGCATTGAGAAAGGATTATCAAATGGGAGGGAATTTACTAAATAGCATGGGTACTTTTAAAGGCAGAACATCCTATCTATAAACAAACAAATCACCATCTTTGTCCAAAAAACTATATTGTGTTCATAGCCATTACATTGTGAATAGCACAAAAAAATTGAGGAAATATTCATCCAATACTCAAAAACCATTATCTGATTCAGTAGAGAAGTTGCTCATGTCATTGACAAGAGTGAAGTTCTGACATACTCAGTAAGAAAGGAAAATAGTGGATATTCACGTCAGAACTACATTTGTTCATCAATTGCAACCTCAGGTTGGCTATGAATAGGAGAGTTTGGCCAAAATGATCAAAAGTATTCTGTGAGAATCATCCTTACATACATAAAATTACAATAAGCTTATGTACACATATATATGCATAGTTTTTTTCTGAGAGAGCTGGATGTTAAACATTTACCAGCACACCACTACGTATAACCCTTGTTAAGTAACATCTAAAGTACGTTTGTGGCTATGGAGAAAGGGCTATTTTATGGTCTATGAATGGAAAGGATAGTAAGAAAAAAACTAATTAAGCTTCAAGGATTCTGTCCTTGACTTATTTATAGCTTGAATATCCTCTGCTTCTCTCTTTCCTATGCTCTGATGCCTTACTGACCAAGATTTAGAGCCAGTCTCCAACTGACTGTATGACCTTGGGCAACTTACTTAAACTCTTTAAGCCATACTTTCTTCCACTGTAAAATGGGAATGATAATAATAGTCATGATGATGATAATGCTAATAGCTGAAAACAGCTCACACTTATTTGTGCTTACTTTGTATCTGGGACCACACCAAATACTTTCCATGTATTAATGTATTCAATCTTCACAACAGTTCCATGAGGCAGTTATAACCCCTAATCCTGTTTCACAGATGAGGAAAACTGAGGCCCAGAGAAATTAAGTAGCTCGACCAAAGTCTCATTTAGGTTCTTAGGTTACTAGTAGCGGCAGAGCTGGGATACAAATCCAGGCAGCTTGCCTCCAGTGGCCACTTTATTAACCATTATGACACTACACTGCCTCTCTTCCCAATAAAGATGAAGATTAAATAAGGTAAGAGACAAAGATCTTAGCATTGCTCATTAAAAATTAACTATGATTATTTTTACTTCACTGTAATTTTGTATAACATCTCCTCAAGTAGATTTAAGTTTCTTGAGAGGTAGGGCTAATGTTTCTTGGCTTCTCCTACCCTTCATAGTAGCTACGACAGGGACATGCACATCGTTTGTAATCAAATATCTATTACATGAATGGACTCCACTTCTCATTTGTCAATCAGGAAAGCACTACTTAGATCCCTTCTGAGGGTGAAAGTAGTGAGATCTTTAACCTAGTTATAATCTGAATTCATCCATAGATTCACGGTATTATTGTGATGGTCTAACTACCTTTATTAAATAACTACATACGGCATTTCTCATCTGGGTTCGTAGAGTTGTCTTAGAAATAACATTATGTCATGGTAGTCCTACAGGCTTGATTTATTTTGGCTTAAAAGAAGGAACTTGCCTCATGTGTCTCTCTTCCTCTCACAGAGATTTTTATTCTCGAGGGCTGCAGGTCAAGTTCTGTCCTTGGAACCAAAGTAATTTTCCAAAATGAGGTGGAGCCAGCTCTGTCAAGCTAGGCCAAATATGCTGTCAGTGACTTTCCCAAATACATCAGATCCTCTGCTTGTAAAAATAAATTGATACCAATGCAAGAAATTTATTAGGAGATGACAGCTCGGTTCATAATGGAAATATGGAGAAAACATCATCCTTCAAAACTGACAGTTTATCCATCATGCCTCAGATTCCTGACATAGAAGCAGACACTGTCACATACAATCCACTGAGGACACGTCTTCTTGGATTTCTTTATGACAGGAAACTCTGAAATAATCTAGAAGAAGGGAAGGACATGCGCTGTCCTTAATGTGCTCAGCCATAAATTTTTAGCATTAGCAGAAGAAACATGTGGTCAAGGAAATGAATGATGGGGGAAATCAGGACGTCTGGAATTCTCAAAAGGCCCCTTCTTTTCTCTCAGGGGTGATGAACTGGGACAGGGGTCAGGGAGGGTTACTGCACTGCTTCGAGGGACGTCAATACCCTGTTATGAGTAAGCAAAGCCAACAGGTGGCAGGGCATCACAGTGCACACACCATAGTTGGCTCTGCTTGAGGGATGTGGGCCAGGTCACTTTGCCCCACTAACTTTCCAACGGTGGTTATTTTGCTTAGCTTGTACTGATAAACTTGAGACAACTTAGGAGTGCCATTTTAATTAGGAATAAAAGCAAGGACATTTGTGGGGATCACAAGAGGCCTGATCTTTGCAGGCTTAAGGAGGTGACCTACCCAACACCATATGAAATAATTGAGCTTTGTATTAAAAGCCACTTTGGAAAACATAATCATGGTAGTAAAGTGGAATGAAATGAACATAGTATTAAAGGGAAAAATTATTCACTGCCAATTTTTGGGGGCCTTAAAATATTTATGTTCTAAACTTATGTTCTTTGGAGATTTGCTGAGTGTTGCTAGAACTAAGAAACTTTTTTAATGAGATACATGCATATTTTTTAAATTTACAGATCTTTTTAAGCAAAAATAGAAAGTCATAAATATGAAACAGAAACCTAAACAAGGCAAGTACAGCCTCAATGACCTTATATTCTTAATTTACTCTTTATGTTAGAAAAAATAAAGGCATGGTAAATTTCTTTTAAATGAGAATAATGTGCAAGGAATCTTCGATGTCAGTTTCTATCTGATTAAGGACGAGAGAACACCAGCATGAATATGATATCCCAAATAAACTTGGTTTTTGTGCATTTGTTGCATTATGTGGATGTGAATAGGATATATATATTCCTGGGTTACTTAAACACAAATTGAAATACAGCGTTTTGATCCACTTCCCGAAATAAATCCCTAAAAGAACAGCGGCAAAATAAATTAGATGTTGATCTAGTCCTTATTCATAGGTAAGAGTGTTTGAAAAAACACAAGGGAGTCGGAATTCTTAGACACTGAATCCTTTTTAAGTGCTCTCATCCTCTGAAAGAGGCAAATAAGCTTCTAATTATTCACATTTGTTTCAGCCAATCTTCCTGATTCCCTGTCTCAGGAAGGACCTGAAACTCTGTTGATGTTACAGGTCCAAATTAAATTTATCTGTGTTTCCTTTTGCTCTCTATCTAAGTGCATGCCAGCATGACTTAACATTCATCCAGAGTTTATTTCAATATTAGTGGAAAACAAGCCATTTTTTGCTTAATGAATAGAATCAGTGTCTGCCTTTTAACCAAAAATGTGACCTTAAACTTGATGGATCTTACCAGAAGGCACATTTTCAAATTATTTTTCTATTGGAGGTTATGAATATCACTTCCCAAATTATTGTGACAGTTGTGAGGGGAAAGCCTACATCACAGATACAGCAGCTTAAAAACAAAATTCAGACCTAACAAAATGGTAGTCTCATTTGTGAAACAAGAAAAAGGGAATGGAAAAGAAAGCATGAACTAGACAGGAGGAAAACAATAAACCTCCTTTGAGCTTTACACAACAGGCGAAGAGAGTCATGAAAAGCAGTTAAAATTCCCATACTTTTTTGTTACTACTAGTTTTGTTTCCAAATCATTCTAAATTGGGAAGGTGAAGGCTGAGTATTACTGATTCAAAAAATCTCCAAGAGGACATCTGATATGTCTTCCTTATTAAGGATGATAGAGTGTAATTGATGTCCCTGGTGCCCGGCCAATTCCAACTTTTTGAGAATGCCGCTTAATGTGCGGACATTATTTTTAGACTACTGAACGCCAGGAAATAATGAGCTGGCATTCAGCTTTGCTGAATAAGACCCTGAATTTTCATCTAAAAGCAGTTTTGAGTTATTGCTGTAGATAAGGTGTAACTGTGCAAGGGAATTTTATCCATGTTTCTCCCATGAATCATAAATGAGGAAAAAAATTACAGTCTAAATTGCACTTAAAAGGAATAAAGTCTTTTCATGTCATACATGATTTATCAAAATGATCTCATTTTAAGGGTACTGTGGTGTATCTTGATTAATCACATTAGGAAGCGTGATGAATGGCCTCTTTAATGGTAACACAGGATTTATTGGCAACATCCTGACTTGAACCAGAAGGGTAAGAAGTAAAATATACAATAGATAGCTGACGCAGATAGGGTGTCAGTAATGCTCTGACTTGTTTTAAAACTGTACTGGGAGTCTTAGTTTCAGGAGATTCTGAAACTGCCAGGAGGTGGAGAGCAAAGTTTTGCACAAGAACTTGGGTGCAAACACGAGCACGGTGTAACCCTTCCCTAACCTGTTGCAGTTCAAGTAAAGTCACTCTGCTGGATCATAAAAAGAAGGCGCCTGTGAAATCTGGACACATCACAGAAACTCCCGGTAGGAAGAGGGGGACACTGCCTTTCGAGATCAGCACTCCTACCCCTTTCGCCGCATTTCAATATCCTCTTCACATTTTGCTTTAATATCCTAAATGCCTTTTTTTTTAAGCCTGCTGGAGTCTGCTGCCACTAATTTCCTCTAAGGCTGACAGATCAGAGGCTTTCCTCGAACTGTTCCTTTTAGAGCTAAGGAGCCCTCCTCGTAATCCTGCTGCTTGTCTGCAATTAATCCTTCCAGTTGCCACATTATTAACACCACCACCCACAGACAGAGGAAGCCCCAACCCACTGGACACTGGCTCCTGACTGAAGCTTCAAAGGTGCCAATCACACTTTAGTCAGAAAGGTGCCTGCTGTCAGCATCAGAGGTTTCCATCCTCTCCTCCCCGCTGATCAAACATTCTTCCTCAGAAGATTAATTCAGATTCTCCACCCATTTCCTCCCATATCCTCTTTCCCTTTTTGGTTTACTCAACGATCCATCTTTGCTTCGAAAAGGGAAGCCACAGATAATAGAAACTCTTTCAAAACAAAAGCTGGGCAAAGGCAAATTTAAATCCCAGCTGTTATCAACTTTTTTTTAAACTCATTTAAACACCTTAAGGCGGTGAGGATTAGGCCCCGGCCTGAAATGCCATTCTTTGATCAAAGACCCCAAGACTTTACACAAACATAATCACAGGACAATGGATGCCTCTCTGAAGGCTGAATTGATTTGTTTGATGGCAGTGCGTGGGATGGGTAGAGAAGCTGCACGCTTGTTTGCCGAACTCCCAACATATATATCACCAGGACAAGTGACTTAGAAATTATGATTTTTTTCTTATGTCTTAATTGTAGCAAAGTCATTTGCAGACTCAGACATAACTGTAGGCAGAGGGTGTAGAAAGAAGGGAATGTGGACAACGGGTGCTTGGTGTAACCTGTTCCATCCTGGGGCAGGGAGCAGACAGGTGAGAGCTCGAGAAAGGGAGATGAGAAAGAAGTAGCGCCATTGTCTCCGATGTGCAGCAAAAGTGACTTTGCAGAGAAAGACCTGAGTTTACATCAGCCAATTCCACTGCAATAGCTTCTCTAGTTGCTTAGCAACTGTAGTTACCATCCCTGTCTATGAAAGCAGTCGTAGTAGGAGAAACCAGCAAGACCTTTCCCAAGGACCGGTGAACAGCCGCCATACGACATTCACCAGGCCCCCACCCCACACTGAAGTCTTTTAGACCAGACGCCAGGACTGACTCACAGTAAAATCTTCAAGAAAGGCTTGTAAGATGGCTGAATAACAAATTTTCATATTAAATCATGGCTCAGTAGGGTTTACACCTGTCATACATATCTAGAAGTAAATAATTTTGAAGCTGCACAATAAAGAAAATATTTAATGTGAAGTTTGAAGGGACAATTAAAATCAATATTCAAGCAAATGAAGATGCCTTTAAAAAGAGAAGGTTAACCAGGTTTTTGTCTTTGGATTTGAGATTTCTTAGGAGTTTTTTTGGGGGGTGTGGAGTTATTTTGTTATTCACACTACAGAAAAACTGTCAGAAAATGAAATTAACGCCATACAAAATTAATAATTCTAATCATATCATATTGGGGCAATGGATGACACATTTCCAGAGTAGAGTCTCCCTTGTTGAACAGTTTGGAAAGAAAAGATTACCTTTTTGGTTGTAAGTGATGAAATCCAATTCAAAGTCCTTTAAGAAAAACAATGGGGAGGAAGGGCTTTAATGAGTCCAAGGGTACATAGTTTCATGTATGGTTGGATCCAGGTGCTCAAACTAATCATCAGGACTTTCTATCTCTTAGCTTTGTACTCATCCATGCTAGCTTCAGTTTCTCCACGTGATGACTTCCCAGGAGCTCCAGACCTATATCTTACCATCTTCAAAGACAACAGAATGAGCTTCCGCTTCCTAAAAATTCCAAGCAAAATCTGGAAATCCATGGCCTGTTTTGGGTTACATGCCCATCCCTGAATGAATCTCTGTGGACAGAAGAAGGAACACTCTACCTGATTGAGCCTGGATCGTGTGCCCATTCTTAGTGCTTGGGATAGTGACTGGCCTGAGTAGAGCACTATAGATTAAAAGCAGTGGGGTGGTGGCTCCCCAGAGGTAAATCTGTTCTAGAATACAGCATAATGGACACCAAAAGGGTCAAAAGAGCAAATTCCCCTTAGAAAGCAGACAACTTCCTAAATAAGTCTTTTGGAGCCCCTCACATGCTAGAGACATTCAAAACATGTCATCACCATCTAGGGACAAAACTGAACCTGCTATTCAATAGCCCAATCCTGAGTTATCCTCAACATCGACAAAAGGCCTCCACATCCAGAAAATCCTCCCCACAAGGCCTTCCAGACATCACGTATTTTAAACTTTTCAAGCTCTCAGTTGGCCCCAAACAGCTTTATCATACAATTATTTTTTAACAAGCTTGGGTATCCCAGAGAAGATTTTCAAAAGCTACAGCAATCTAAAGGGAACAGCAAGAGGGAAGGGCCAAGAACAGCTCCTGGGGTCACAGCACAACATGGAAAAGCAGACGGAAAACATAGACGGAGAACTGAACCACCAGACATAACGATGACACCCCACCCGCTCACACATATACATGCCAGCAGGCAGGTTAAAATCAGCTTAATACTTCCTGCATAAGTTAGGAATTATATATTTAATTACTAATCTGCATGTATCAAGAAGCCACTGGCACTGGTCAGTGGGATGAGACACCATTCCCATTTTGTCCACACGTGGAACAGATAACACTACAGGAGAACATGTGACCGGTACGAAAGAATAGCACAGCTAAGTGCTAAGGAAACACTATTCTAAAAAACAGTTATCCTAATCTACGTAAACTTCAAATGTCTGGGAAAATAAATTCTAACTTACATCTCTCATTTCCCAAAGGCTTTTCCCTCTCACTCTGTCACTCAGCTCTCTTTCTACTTTTTTCTCAAAGAGAAGTCAAGGATACTTGTCCAGAATTCTTCCAAGAATCCAGGTTTGTTGCTGTCTTAGTAGATGAGGACACTGTGTTTTGGGCAGCTCAGGTGATTCCCTGAAGATCTACATCACATGTAAAACCGAGACCCTGGCACACTTAGACTGGCTGCTACATTTGAATTTTATAGCCCTCTGGAAACTTGAAGAAAGCGGGCAGGATTCTCTGCTTAGCAGCTCAATAACACCCACTATAGTGACCAAAGTGGCACACGTTCGAATGCTCTGGTGGTTACTAAAGCTCTTCTGGCTAGAGCCCACATGCTCTGAGTATCTACATCAGGATGGCTAAATCTGAAGAAAAACCATGCAGCCTGGATGCTGGCATTCAGACTCCTGAAAGTGCTGCGGCATGGGTGTGTGCACATGTATGCATGCGTGTTGATTGTAGAGGAGGCATAAGGACATAAAAGACTTCAAGTCCCAAACACAGTCTTTCTTATAAAATTAATATTAATCCCCAGCTTGTGAACCTTTCTAGATAAGGGCCTTATTTTGTCCTATCTTTCCCAAAGTAGCAGAAAACAGATGCCTATCTACTCCGGACATCTAAGAGTCTCATTACTCTCTAGGTTGGAACACATTACCCCTGCACTATTAAATATTAATTGTCATAATACAAATGCTTTTATATTACAAAATACAGTTGATATAGTAGAATGGAGTCAAGAAAAACGGTGGAAAATGATTTAATGGTTGGAAAGCCATTTGAGAAATGACCCCAAAACATCTTTAAGGGGCTGGCCCAGTGGCTGAGTGGTTAAAGTTCTGCATGCACCACTTCCACGGCAGGGGTTCACAAATTCAGATCCCGGGCATGGACCTACTCCACTTGTTGGTCACGCTGTGGAGGCAGCGCATGTACAAAGTAGAGGAAGACTGGCACAAATGTTAGCTCAGAGCTGATCTTCCTCAAGCAAAAAAAAAAAAAAGAGGAGGATTGGCAATGGATCAGGATGAATTTTCCTCACCAAAAAGAAACAACTTTAGTCCTTTCTTTCCTTTTTATTTCAAAATTATTTGATAATCATTCACAGAGCTATTTATGGAAAAGGCCTTTTTTATTTGTTTTATACTTTTAGTAATTGCTGACATCAAAAGTTTCCTTCATCTAAACATATATGTGTAAAGTGATTTCCTTGAGAGATTCCAGTTCCAAATATGTGAAAAATGACTAACAAAGTATAATAATTGTAAGTCTTATGTCCTGTGCAATATTTCCAATCATTCTAGCAGGCTCATTCTCCCTTTGGCCAAAGAAAAATGCAAAATAAACTTGCAGCTTTATTTCCTAAGGAAATACTACCATGAGCCTCTAAAACCCTAGTCTTCAACTCTTCAAATACATTGTAGTCTGGCAGGAGTCAATCATTGATAAAGTATGCATGAACCTACCCCTAGTGGTAAACCCACTCTTGGTATATGCAATACCCAGGACAGTACAAACACCAAAAATTAAGAATTACAGGAGGGGGATAGTATAGACAAAATAAAAGAAAACTAAAGAGAAAAGAAAGGAGGGGCTGGCCCAGTGGTGTAGTGGTTAAGATTAGCACACTCTTTTTTGGTTGCTTGAGTTCATGGGTTCTGATCCCAGGTGCAGACCTATACCACTCATCAAGCTATGCTGTGGTGGCAACCCACATACAAAATAGAGCAAAGACTGGCACAGATACTAGCTCAGGGGCCAATCTCCCTCAGCAAAAAAAGAAAGGAAAAAAGATATTTTGGAGTTACTTCTCAAATGAGAAATCCAGTAAACCACTTTCCACCATTTTTCTTGACTCCATTCTATCAACTATATTTTGTACCAATTCTAAGACAGGAAAACCCCATATGTTCTACAAGCCCTCCTTTCCCTTTTACCCTGTTCAGGATTGCCTAAGTTTTGAAAGGCAAAGTCAGCCACAGAAACACACGTTTGCCTTCCTCAGCTCCTGGGTGTCTCCTGCAATTACACATTCATAACCAATTTACAAAAAGTTTAATGGCACTGGCTAAGAAACACAACAAAGACATGTAACCTGGATGATTACAAAGAGCCAAGAGCGAAAGGACTCTAAAAAGATTCACAGAGAATTTAGGCCTAGGGTCTGGCCAGTATGAAGCAAATTCCACCATGTTTTCTAAACTCATCGCCTCCTCTTCCCATCCTCACCTTTACCAGAGAATTACTGTGGATTTCAATAAACTGACTGAACTTGTTTGAAAGAAGACTCAATTCCTGGCAGTCACTTAATGTCCTACCCAGAGTGACCATCCGAAAACCATCTTTTTAAAAACAGAATTTGATCATGCTTCCCCTCTGCTTAAAAACCATGTAATGACTTACCTTCCTTTTGGGATAAGTAAAAAACACCATATGCTGCCTAGAAGGCCCTCTGTCCTGGCCCTTGCCTACTTCTTCAGCCCATCTCTCCCCTTATCCTCTCATCCTTGTATGCCAGCGCATGGCTTTCTTCCTGCCCTTCCACCTGCCAGACTCCAACCTGCCCAAGATCTTCGCACAGCCTAGTCTTTCTTCCTAAATGCCCTCCCCCCAACATTTTTTGCCTAATTAACCTCTTACCTCTGAAATATCAACTCTTACATTACTACCTCAGGAAGATTTTCCTCACATCACTTTTAAACATACTTCCAAGAACCCCATATTCCTTTTTTGGGACATATTATAGTTCATAATTATATGTTATTAGCATATTTGAGCAATGATCCAAGACAGTGTGCTCCTTGAGGGCAGTGTTCCACATCTCCTAAAAGTCTGGCTCATAGTAGCTTCTCAATAAATACTTGAGAAACCCTGAAAAAAATGAATTTAAAACACTGAACAAACAGCACTCCCCAGCCTCCAAGAGTTGAGGGTAACAAAAAACACACATCTTCCCAGACTGTCATCATCTACACTGCCCCATGAGGTGATGTTCTCCCTGCAATTGTAGAAAAGGTGGCACCCAGCCCCTTAATGCTGTAACTCCCCATGCGCATGCTCATTTCAAGTATAGTCCGGCTGATTCCGCAAATGTGAAATGACTTCAAGTGACAAGATGCACTTATGTCAAAAGGAGTTTAGGACATCCAAAAGGAGTTTAGAACACCCAAAGGCAGTTCAGAACAAACAAAGGAAAACCTCTGTCTTGTACCTCAGGCTGGTCTACAAATGGAATGCGTTCAAGTGCTATCAGTCTGGGATTTGGGGTCTGGCAGGAGGGAGCCCGGCCCTGAGTGATCTGAGGTAGCGCAGCTTTGCTCAGCTTTCCTTTTGTTACACCCGTCTTTCTCTGCCCTGCAATTAATGATTTTTTCCCTTTTCCCCTAATGAATGAGTAATAAAATGTTTAATCCAAACATAGACACGGGCTTGACCCCAGGAGTGTAGATGAGCATCCGCCATCACTGTTGCCTGGCTCCTCCAGAGCACAAAGAGAAGGTCTGGGCAGGCTAGAGAAGGATGCCAAAGGGTCTGCAGGGCTGTCATCCATCGGAAGAGAAAACTGAGTTGTAGTGCGGCCCTCCTGTCACAGGGCTAAGTGGGCAGAAGGGGGTGCTGCAGTGTAACCTATTTTGGATGCAAATGGAGTGCTTTCCCGAGCTGCCGATTAAAGCGGCTGCCTGGCAGGTCCTCAGCAGTCCTAAATGGAGGATCCTGCTTGTCACTGCTCGCTGCAGGTCGTCAATAGAACTCAGAATGGTGTTACTAAATGTGAACATTAAAAAAAACTGATACTCCACCCCACCCCCCCCCAAAAAGGAATGCAATAACACTCGGAAGGAATTCTACTCACCAAGATCAATGGAGACTTATTTATTCAATATCACTGGAGTTCAACAGTCTAATGCTAATGCTTTAGATTGACAACTGTCTACCAAAGAGGTAGGACCCAGTAAATGATAGATAGATAGATAGATAGATAGATAGATAGACAGACAGATAGACAGACAGAGACAGAGGCAGGAAAGGAAAGCAGGGAAGAAGGAAGGCAGAGAGGAAAAGGGATGGGGGAGGACGGAAGAAGAGAGTTAAGGCCCTATGTGTATGCAGTGAGAAAGACGGAAGAGGCTACTACAAACTAAAAGGTTTTCTAGATAGGGCCAGGGGAAGTGAGCCCTGGAGGGACACCTCCCTTCCTCTTGGTAGAACTTCCATATAAATGAGAGAAAAGTCTCAGAACAAAACCTCCAGCTTCACAGCCCCAAGCCAGCTGGGACTCATGCTTTCTTTTCTGACCAAGTCAGGTGCTCCTTCTGCCAGGCAAGTTTTCCTTTTTCCTTTTACTTCAGCCAATTCCTGTTTCCTTCAACTGGAACTCCCCAAGACTCATCAAAAACACAATTTAATTACATCTCCAAAAAACCGGGGGGTGGAAGGAGTGTAAACATGACTCCTTTTTATCTCCTGATACATCTGGACAAGTAGACAATGTGCTAAAACAAAATAAATCTGCCCTGACAGTCACATCAAAGAGTTCAGCGAGGGGCTTGCAGCTACTTCAAGCACAGGAATGCTGTTGCTAAGCATCGGCCTACAACTTATCAGTCCCTGGAAGAAATGCTTTTTCCTTTTTTTCAGGGGGAGATGAGGAAGGTTAGAGAGTGGGAACCAGACTGCAAAAGGAGATTGGGGATTTTCAGGGATTTTGAAGCTTAAAATGAATTGTGTGAAGAAAAGGAGTTTTGTTGTGTTGTGTTTCCCTTTTGACACACTGTCCATATTTTGATAAAGATAGTATGTGGAAACCTTCTAGAAAGGGTTTTTTAGGACTTGCAGAAATAGGTGATCACACAAAACACTTCTATACAAATTTGCACCCTATCTCACTGCTGTGGACATCACTGTTACGAGAAGAGGCTAACATTAGCCCAGGGTTCTAAGGAAACATCTCACATTCACCAAAGTCAAGAGTGAAAAATCCTTAAGTTGCCGTAATAATAAATCATCCAACAACACAAACCACAAACATTTTTTTCTAAAAGGCAGGAAATAGAGCATCCACTCCAGCAAACACAACAAGAAAGAAAACAGAAACTCCCCAAAAGAAACCAAGTGTGAACTGCCACGTGCAATGAAATAAATCTAGCCAGATGACCCAAAATACACGTACAGTCTCACAACTAGAGTTTTTATAGTAAAACACAAAACGGAACTGACCCTGAAATCTGGCCAACACCTTCAGCCTTTTCTCCCCACCACCCCCTGGGAAGATGCTGAAACAGATGCTGTGAAATTCAGTCTGATCTTCATCCCATATGCTGGTTCTCAAGAGAGAGCAAGAGGGAGATTTTCCTCTTCCCATGAACACATCCTCAGGTGGGAAACTTTGCCCCATTTCTTCCCTTCATCAAGGCTACTAAACTTAGTCATGCTGGGAAATACGAACTGACCATGAAATGGCATTGCTGAGAAGTACATTCCGAGAGGACCTGAGGGCGCTCTGGGGAAAAAAAAGAGCCAATTCAAAATAGCCCACCAGTTCTCAGTATGCACCAGACGCTGCCAGAGAGATTTTGCCCTTGCAACAGAGGGGCTAAAAATATGTGGATACATTACTCTGGGCTAGGGAAGCCAAGGGCATTTTAAGTCAACAATCTGCTATTTTCTTTTCTTGGATCAAAGGAAATAAATTCTTTAACTACTACGATCTCCATACTGGATAACTATCAACACCATGAACAATTACCAAGTCTGTGATGTTGCACAAATAAATAACACTTACCATTATCTCTAGCACGATCATATTTATTAAACAGTGACGGAGGGCAGCAGTAACTATTTTTATTGTCCCATATAGCTCCCATTTTCTAATTAAACAAAAGGTTACTTCTACTGTTAACATAGCCATTTGTCTAAGTTGGGTCTTACATAATACTTTTTGCTAAGCATGACAGAATATAAGAAATTATGTTCTGTGGAGGTTTTGTTTTGGGTTTTTTTTGCTTTTAATTTTGCATGCTTAGTTGCTACTTAGAAAGCTCTGTCAGTTCATAATCAAAGCAAGAGGCCATTGTGTGGAGAATTCATAAATAAACTTTGGCAATTTTTCTTAAAACATGATGAAGCAAGCACTTGGTCCTACCCTTTAGATTCAATCCAAGGGCAATGGTCTGTATTATTAAAGATATAGGTCAAGCCAGCTTGTGCTTCCCTGTCTTGTGGGATATTTTAGAAGCTGCTGTCACATTACCGAGATCTGTTCGGTGGCTCCTAATTATTCCTCTTGGCAGCTTTGGATTTCAAGTAATTCCTCTCACAAGTATGTAAAAATTTATAAGCTGTTTCACATAACAGCATGAATTATTTCCTGTTGTTTGTAATTGAAGAAGATACCGATTAGAAAAATGCACTAATTTCACTGACAAGGATAATGGTAACGTAACAAAACTTGCATTACGTCTTTTGCAAACCTTGATAATACCGTATATCAACATTTGAAATTGTAATTTTTTTATTTTAATATAACTCTGAGCACAGGGCCATCTTTCTCCTGAACATCTTCACAAGAAGAAAAGAAAGCATGGATTTCCTCTTCATCTTCAAAATTTAATTTGGTCTAGAAACATGTGTTAAGTTGCCACTCTGTGCAAAGAATGGAAGGAAAGAAGCCAATGTTTACTGAGCATCTAGTAGGTACTTGGCATGTTCACATGGGCCATTCTACTTAATTCCTAAAACAACTCTGTGGGGTAGATACATACACAGTGGTCTGTCTGAGGAAACTGAGCACCTTCATCTCACCAAGGAATTCCATTCTGACTCTGTATCCCCAAGCCCTGACTCAAGCCCCAACTCTTTGCACCATGCTGAGAGGAGTAAACCATGCTGGGACTTAAAGCAGCTTACAGTCTAGGAGGAGGGAACAGGACAAGTCAACAACTGTAGTAACAGGAGCAACGGAGACAAATGCTTGAAGAAGAGTCCAAACAAAATAGTCTAGGGGCCGAACAATGGAAGAGATTTCACCTGTTCCAGGAGAAAGGCAGAAAACCTGGTACAACATTCGATTTTCAAAACCTTGTGAAATATGTTGGAAAAGTATTAGCATTATTAGACACATGAGAAAATGGAGACTTAAGGAAGCAAAGTGCCTTCTCTAAGAATCGATGACTTGCCTAGGGTGGAACGCAGCTTTCCTGCCAAGATCAATGATAATAATATTCTGACTTTTTTAAATGCCTTTCCACAGAAGAGCTTTCTCCCTAATTCTTCTGTAATAAGAGCCTGAGTTTAAGTTTTATGCCATGAGCCCCAAGTGCCCCCACAAGTAGCTGTATGACTTTTCTAGATTTCAAAATAAAACAAGACTCAGCCTATATAGGTGGCACCCCATATGCAATGATCACGGATCTCACAGTGTATTTTTAATTATAAAAATTTGCAATTATTTAAGTACCACGAAGAAAAAATGTTCATAAACATATGGTTAGTAATATATCTGTTTCTAATGAAAACACTCATTTGTTTCATTTATTATCAATTTTGCTACTAAATTCCTGCCTCTGTATGAGGAAGAGATTGTATAGATCTTTCATACCTAATGCTATGTCTCTTCCTCTTGGTTTTTGCATGGATCTGGAGTTTCTCTCATTTCTTTGGAGGTTGAGTTGGGAGTGGGGGAAGATGAGAAGCCTTATTTCCTTTATGTAGACTTAAAGCAGAAAGATGAGTAAATGGACCCATTTAATCTGACTCCTAATCCTACAAGCTTGAGGCCCAGGTCTCCATTTCTTTGTACTATGGAAATGGACATCTTTCTAAAGGACGAACTCATTCATCCCCACAACCAGTCAAAGGGTAGCTCTTACTAGTGTTTTAGAATGAGGACATCAGAGAGGTTAGGTTGCAGAGAGATTAGAGGAATTCTTCCAACTCTGTATTTAGCAAGTTTTGGCCCCCAGGCAATGGTCCTAAGAGGAATCAATCAGGAAGTTATTCTGCAGGAACCAACTTGCTTTGCAAGGACAGTTCCCACCAAATGAAGGGATGGTTCAAAGACTTTGTACTGACCTTTGTAAAGCTGACCAAGTAAGAAAAAGGAGGGGAATACGGATCCTACATATGTCCTCTTCCCAATGTTCAGCCGCACTATGGGGGGTTTCTGGGCCTGGATAAAACCCTTGGAGAGATAAACAGAAGGTATTTAAGGGCTACGATCACTTGGAAGATAATAGAGTACCTGGATTTACTAAAAAGGCATAGCCTCATATCTACAGGAATGAATATATTATTAAATCTACTCTGCAGGGTCGCTTGAGGTCCAAGTCATTTTTTTAGCTGGCATCAGCCGTGCAAACTGCAGGACTCCTACAAGAACCAGATATCCCAGAACATATGGTCACATGGAATGTATGTGACACATACGGCACAAGCGCTTGTAAAAGGCTCTTCTTCCTTCTTTCAGCAGATGCTCTGGTGTGTACATAAGAAGAACATTTATCTAGTATATTCTAAGTTCTATTGCCTACTCTATGCCAATTTGGCTTTGGCTTTTATCTGATTGACTAGAAAATAAAAGGAGGGCTGCCAAACAATACACACCCAACTTTTTTGAAGCTATAAGGAAAATCAAGAATACAATGGAGATAGGGTCCCTTCCCAGAGGGTTTATAGTGTAGTTGGATAACCTGACGCGAAAAGCAATTAGACAGAAATAAGAGTTGGAGATAAGAAGAGTAGACTCTGGCCGGCCTGGTGGCGCAGCAGTTAAGTGTGCACATTCTGCTTCGGCGCCTTTAGGATCCCGGGTGTGGACGTGGCACCGCTTGGCAAGCCATGCTGTGGCAGCATCCCACATATAAAGTAGAGGAAGATGGGCACAGATGTTAGCTCAGGGCCAGTCTTCCTCCACAAAAAGAGGAGGATTGGAGGCAGATGTTAGCTCAGGGCTAATCTTCCTCAAAAAAAAAAAAAAGAAAAAGAAAAAGAGTAGACTCATAAGACCCTCCATCATAGAATCACAGAACAATTTTTTAAGGCCTGTAAGAAACTGAGTAGTATGCTTCTTGAAGGAAAGAATTCTAGAAAGTAAGGCTTTAAGACACAGCTCAAGTTGTCCCCTCTACCAGACGTCTGCTTGATGAAATTCTATTCATCCCTCAAGGTCCAACTTAAGCATCATCTCTTCTTTGACTTCCCCAAGCCTCTTAGGGTTGCATGGAACTTGGTGAGTGCCTGTGTTAAAGCACTCGGCAGTGAATTGAGTTCTTAGCAGACTGTTAGAGTCTCTAAGTCAGAGTTCATTTCTTCTCTCATTTTTGTAATTTAGACACCAGTACCACTTAGCACAGGTTGAATTAATGAGTAAGTAAAGGACAAGGGGAGAGGATGGCAGACATTTCAGATTATTTCTGTCTTCTTGTCTTCCTCTCCCATGCTGCGTGGAAGCAGTTGACAATCTCTCACCACATTAGGCAAAAGCGACATGGGATTTCTCCAACACGCAGCTGGTACCAGCTCCTTCCGCATGCTGCTAACTGGTTGGGGGTGGAAAGAAGAGATGTTAGCATGATGTTTTACTCAGCAGGCACGGCACCGAGGCGCATTTTTAATGATTTACCAGTTCTACTTGACTGAGCCTGCACCCTGTAAGTGGATCATATGATCAGTGATCACAAGTTAAACTGCTTTTGTTGCTTGCAAGGCATGCATGGTGGGCTGACTGCAGGCACCAGCGGCTCACACGCAGCTGTGTGTAAGACAAGGAGAGGTTACATACAACAGGCAGTTAATGGCTCATACCAGCAAGCCCTCGACTTCAGTCGGCACATGAGGCTGAATTTTAAAAAGGTAAATGACCTTGCAGCTGGGGGCTTTAACTATGTGCTTTTACCTATTTGTACCTGGATAAGTAAACATTTGCAGCACGCCAAAAGGCCCTGAAAGCACTATTGTAGCCATAGGCTAATCCCTTTCTCTCTGGATGAAAGACTCCAAAACAAACCAAAGGGGAAAAAATCATTTTCTGCCTCAAGTAGCACAAAGGTAAAGGGGGGCAATGGTGATAATGACTTCCATTTGTTATAACTTTCAGAAGTCACCAAGGCTCCAGTCCTAACCAGCTGCCCATATTTAGGATTCCACTTTCCGAGAAGAATGACAGAAACAACAGGCCCCCGACAGAGAGAATGGTTCTCGCCAGAGCCAAACAGAACTGCCTCCTATTTGCCAGTGAATCTGACACGAGGAAGCTGCAACGAACATCTCCACGCATGTTCTACTACCCAGAAGGGTTGCTTCTCTCAACTGCTGTCACTCAGCCCATCTTAATTCTCTTCTGCTGTAACTCCAGATCTACGGAGGAGTATTCACATCGTGGAGCCTAGGTCATCTACCATAAATTGCCTGCATCCTGTTCTGAGTTATCCAATAACCAGCATTTAATTCCTTTTGGTAAAAGGCCCTTCAGATACCTCCAACTGCAACTGGGCTGCCCGAACCACATCTGAAACACTGGCTAACCACCCCAAATGCTTTTCAAAGAGCAGAATATTTGTGATTTACAATCTGAGCAGGAATCTTGGTAATGCTATTATTTTAAGAACTCGTCAATCAGTTGAGATTAAGATAACATTTATTGCAACATAAACCGAGATTGCCATGAGAACAGGCAGAATGTATCTGTGGAATACTTAAGACATTTCACAGGCAATGAATCAATGGAGGGCAGTTGAGAGGAGTGATAAGAGCAGTGGACTGAGAGCTGAGAGCTCTGGCCTCTTTAGTGGTTCTGCCCCTCAGCAGCAGCATGACTCTTAGCACATCGCTCCACTTCTTTGCACCTGAGATTGCAATCACTCACTTGACAACTCTAGTTGAGTTCCTACTATGTGCCAGGAACCATACCAGGCACTGAAAATAAGCATGTTGAGTTAGATGATCTCTAGGTACCATTCATGTATGTACACGCAAATGAATTAACAAATAAGAAAAACCACACTCTGATGCTAGCCACCATCTGTTGAACCAAAATAATCTTAAATGACCAAAAATATTTTCCCCCCTGCGATTCAGTTCATATGGCTCAGCCAGAGGAGGTTGGTTTAAATCCATGAGAGAAAACAGCACTCTTCAGTCCAATATACAGTTTTAATAAACTTTATTAAATTTCCATTGATCCATATGCAAAAATAATTTGTTTGTAATTTCAACTTAGCCTACTAAATGGTGCCTAACTCGATAAAGGAAGAGGCTGAGAAACAACAGCTGTATGGCTATTAGCACATTATGCCATTAAAAACATTAGGCAGTTGGGTTTGGTGAAGGAGTCAAAGTTAACCCCTTGAATATCTCTAAACTGGAGATAAATTTTAGAAGACACTTTGCAGCAAAGGGAATCCACAAACTCAAAAAGGAATTTCTCTCTACTTTCTGAATGAATCTGCAAGAGTGGAACACTCGCCTATGGCTTTGCTGCATAGCCTTCTAGGAACCTCCTCTACACGTGCCATCTAAGCCTCCTGTAAACATGACGAGGGGGTGGAAGGTTTAGAAGGATGTCTTAATAATAAGTAAAGTAGCTTGTTTGACATAGTAATATGATTCATATGGCACCCTATATTTTTGGTACTCAAATAAACTGGTTAGTTTTGACCTTGCACTAATGAGGCCAGAGTCAGGGGACAATCCTTTTTAGCCAACTGGTTCTCTTTTGTGCTCTTATCTGTAGTCCAATCAGTACATCAATAATAAGTATACATTGATTAATTGAGCACTAAGGCAAAGTCTTAATCTAAAAATCACATACTATGGAGATAGGTAGATAAAATTAAGAGACATGAAAACTTGAGAACAATTAAGCACTATACTGTGAAATTCCAAAGATGTATAGGGGCCTGATGAAAAGAGATGAGTGATGGTTAACAAAGAGAGGACATTAGGAAGGAAATGGGATTGAGCTGTGCTTTGGAAGAAGGGTAGGGTTTAGATAAGTGCAAGTAGAAAATTAAAAAGTCAAGAGAGAATCTGAAGGTGGGACTGAGGAGATTGGGGGCAGGTGGGGCACAGCAAAGGGAGGGGCTGAGAGATAATAAGGACACCATTAGCCCTTTTAGCATTTTTGGTTATAAGGGCTATATGGAGTACAAGGGAGGAGAGCTGGTATTGACCACTGCATATCCATCCTGCTACTGTAAAAGGAAAGTAGAGGGCACGCCCAAAGAGGCAGCAGTGTCAAAGAAGTGGATGAAGATAGCTTAACTTTCAGAAAACCAAATTTTGCTTGGTATTCACCTTAGTGACCATGTGATTTCTCAACTTAGAATTCTGTGTGACAATCTGAATATAAACAAGGAATGACTGCAGATATGTCTGCAAACATTGAAATTCTCAGCACAGGAGTGAATTTGAGTCAGAAAGGATCCTTGCACCCTGTGAGGCTGACCTATCCAGTTGCCTACAAGGTTGTAGATGTCTCTTTGACACCACCTTGCTAAAATGGCCCTTCAGCTCTGGTCTCAGCCCTTCCAGCATAGCCCACACTTCTGTGCTAGGCAGTACATCACTCTGTTTAGTAAGATCCCTTCACAAGATTTCCTTTTTACACTGCGCCAAAACTTCCCTCCCTGTACCATTAACCCACAGGTCCTAAGTTTGTCCTCAGAGCAACCTACGTCCTCATCTACATAATACTGCTTCAACTGTTTGAAAGAAGATTCTATGTGTCACCCTAATCTTTTCTATTCTAGGCCAAATATTTCTATAATACTCAACAGCCTGGTCTCTCTCAGTTAGTTTTCCTATTTGTCTTAAAATGTGAAACCCTGAACATAACATAGTCTTCTAGATGATGTGTGAATTGTATAGCTCTCAAGAAGACACTCACAGTGAAAAATTAGAATCCAAAGTCTCCATTACACCCAAATTGGCAGTACCTTTCCAAGCTATAGTGGATGGTGATGCACACCAAATCTCAATCAAATAAAATATCCCAGCGCTTTTGATGTGGAACACTGCCAAGCCACACCTTACAAGCACGCACTTTTTTTTTTTTTTTGAGGACCATCAGCCCTGAGCTAACATCTGCTGCCAGTCCTCCTCTTTTTGCTCAGGAAGCCTGGCCCTGAGCTAACATCCGTGACCATCTTCCTCTATGTTATATGTGGACACCTACCACAGCATGGTGTGCCAAGTGGTGCCATGTCCATACCTGGGATCCAAACAGGCGAACCCCGGGCTGCCGAGAAGCGGAACAAGAGAACTTAACCGCTGTGCTACTGGGCTGGCCCCAGCACACACTTCTATAATTGACTTTTTTCAATACAAAGCTAAGACTTCAAACTTATAATTCTATTAAATTTTGTCTGGTAGGTGTCAGGCAATGTTTTAGCTTGTTGAGACCACTTAGAACTATGATCTAAAATCTCTGTTATATCCTGACCTCCCTAACTTTGTATTTTGAAAGTTAATAAGCAAGGCCCCTTTCCAGCTCCTTACAAGTTATTTATAAAAATGTTTACCAGATTAGGGATGAGAACAAATTCAAATCTGAAGCTAAGATATATGGATAAAGCCTAAGGCTTAGGAAAGGAGATAAGACATTTTACAAGTTCTGTGGGAAGGATGAAGATAGATACCAAGAGGTGACTTCACTGTTATAAAGGTAAATACTTAGATGAGCAATGCTCCTTTTTTGTTTCCTTAAGAGCTATGTGTATTAGGACTGGAGCAATTAGCAAACCAAAGAATTTCCATTGTGAACTCTCTCAAGTTAAATCAACAAAAACTGAGGACCATCCAACTTAGCCTATCACTCTTTGAAAGATGAACACAAAAGCAACCTGAACGCAATAGAAACAGAGCCCACCTTGGTCATTGGCCCAAGAGCTTGATACCAAGTTTAGAATGAGTTTTTCCCCCAAGAGATTGCTACATGGATTTATGAGCAAACAGCTGCACAGCCAACACCACAACACCCAGGCTCGTCAACTCCCCTACTACCAAGGTGTATTTACTGTAGAAGCTCAAAAAAGCATTATTAAGAACCAAAACAACCCCCAAGTGTAGCACTCTGCCTGAAGAATGGCTACTCTGCCCAATAGACCATAATAGAGATTATGAATGTGAACTGCCTAATTACGAGTGAGTGACACAAAGCCAAATATCATCATGTTACACCAAAGCAGAGAGGAAATAGACTTAAGAGCCCCAAAATTATTTCTCAGAAATAAATGTGAGGGATAGATTGTCGCTTGAACATTTGTCACACCCCAGCTAGAATCATATATCTAAGAGATAAGGTAACATGGGAACTTTACAATGTTTGCAGAAATCATAGATGACCCTGCCACATGTAGCCATTGGCTCATTAATTTGACTAATTACGAAGACCCCTAACTCCTAATAGTTATCTCCCTCAGGCTTGAACTTGAAGAACCAAACCACATGCTTGTCAAAACTCAAAAAGTCTTATAAAAGCTAAATTATGCTGCCACAAACATAGGCCAAATTATCTATAATCACCTATATGATAGTTAGAAGCAAAGGTCTGAAATGATATCAATAAAAACATGAGAACTCATTTGTCTAATTCTTCACCCTTTTCTAAATGTTTCAACAAAATTACCTTTTTTGGTCACCTCACCAATCCCACGAGCAACATAAGGCAAGCATTATGCTCACATTTTACAGACATGGAGCTGGAGAGACAAATGAAAATATTTGCCTAAAGATACACAGTGATGAAAACACAGCCTGTTTTTCCTTTTTGCAAATGTGCAAGTACAGCAGTCCCAATTCTTTGGTTTCCAAAATTTTAGAGTGGACTTTTTGTTTGAAGAGATGGAGCAATCATGTTTAGTAATGTCTGCAGCACGCTAATGCCTTGACGGGACAGAAAGCATGGAGTTTCTCTATACTAACTGTCCAATAATGAATCCTCAAGTCAATTGTCACACAGAGCTTTCTGATGTCAGTCAAAGCAGGACTGTGTGAGAAACATCAGCTGAATCTACCCAGAAAGCAGGAGTAACAAAAGTGTGCATTAGGAGTCATAAAATAATATCATGGGGACTTGTCACCAGGAACGCCGTTAGTTGATAAAAATGGAAGCTAAGCCTATCATTATTTCATCAGTCTAGTCAATCTTCATTGGAAACAAACATACACAGATTTGCCACTATATTCCCAGCTACAACATGAGCAAAGATATTGCACATCCAGCTACATTTCAAGCAAATTACCCCTTTTAAGGCAATTTGACCTAAAGCCACTCTGCTAGGAACCCTGAGACTGGAAGCAAGATGGAGAAAAAAAGCAGATAGGATGCTGAAGACCTGGGTTCCAGGCTCTGCTCTCCTACCTCCCCAGCTATATGAGCTTGGCTATGCAAGTCATCCATGGCTCTGAGCCTTGGCTTTCTTCTCAGCAAAACTGTAGATATAAATATCACCTCTAATGCCTTCAGTGATTACTATGGAAATTAAGTGGGATATTGCATTTGAAGGCTTTATATGTGGTGTACAAACAGGAGAAACTAAAATGCAGCCTTATCTCTGTGACTGCTTAATGCAGGCCACTGGACAACCTTGTATTGACCTCTCCTGGCCTGTGCCAGATAATTTAGTGCCACCATCATCATTAGTAAACATCCACCAGGGGCTGCTATGGGCTTAACTACACATTGGTTTGTGCGGTTCACCGACATTTTCGTGTGTATATTTATGGTCTTCTTTAAGCAACTGTATGAACATCCAGGGATAAGAACCTGTACATATACAGGGATGTACTTGTAAAATAGACATCTTAGCCCAGTAAAAGAGCACGTAGTCAACTCTCAATAAATAGGCAACTTGATTGTCTTGAAAATCAATCTAAGATAAAAAAGTAGAAAAGGGGTGAAATAAATAGTTACAAAATGGAAAACTCTTACTCGTGGGAAATCTAAGGTTTTTTTTAAGGGATGGGCACAATAAGCAACATTTCCCTCTGTAATCTCGTAGAGAAGAATGTTTAAAGAAAAAAAAACCTACCAAGGGTCTTAATCAAACTATTCCACTTAAAAGCATTAATGCTAAGTATGCAAACTTTCACCTGACTGATCATTAAGGTATCAAGAACTAATTTTCCTTCTTTTAAGAGCTTATATGTCACTTCCCACCCCTTGGGCCTTCCAGAAATGCATTTAAATGCCTAACTGGGAGAGAGAAAAAGCATTCCAGACAGCCAGGTGTTAGTGATTCAGCCATTAAAACTTCAGTTATAAAATATCCCCTACAATTGCAAAGCATTTCAGTCATTAGAAGATCATAAATAGATTTAGATGACATTTTAAATTATTATGACACCATGTGTATAAAATGTACATTGTTCATCACAATATCCCAGATGACTGTGACTCTGCTTATCTGAAGTTAAAGATGAAGTGCATGTTATTTATTTGGAGACCCAACAGCAAAAGACAGGGAGGGAGGAAGGTGGAGAAAGCAAACACACAAGTGGAATAGCGAATGTTGAAAGCCTCCTGAGGCAGAGAAACACTTTAGCTTTGTTTTGCAGTAAACGAACTCATTTGCTGTTCCTTGAGAAAATATAAACCCTTGTTTTATTTTTAGAGGGTCATGCTGAAGTATGGGAGAAAATAACCCCAAAATCCATAATTTTGAAACCATCATATAAAATGTTACAGTATCCACTCTTCTTTGAGCTAATTGAAAGGTTATAATTAGAGTTCAATATTAATTTATGTCTAAAACCAGAAAAGTAGCTTATGACTCCTTTTCATGTCACACATACCCACAACCTCCTCTCAATGTCAACTCATCTCTCAGATTTTCACTACATACTAAATGTGCAAAGCATGTCTCCGCCTTGAAGGTGTAGCACCCCTTTACAGGAAGTATGGCAGCTTCCTCTAAAGAAGAGAAATCCATTTAACCACTATCACCAGAATAGAGGACAGAGTCCCAGATGACCATTACATGTAGAAACAAAAAGAAACCTAAATTTTACAATTACCTATAAGATGGTCATAGGAATCAATGACATAAATAATTCAGTCTTGCTTACAAACCCATGCTTTTCAATTAAGTCTTACCAAGGAAGCAAATTCCTTTTAGGATTTAAGTTAAATATTTTAGGAAATGTATTCTAGGGCTAATGTACCTAACTTAAATCTATACCAGCTGATTCACATGAAGGATTATGCCCATTAAGGAGATTAGAACAAGTAATCAGCAAGTTTGGGAGTATTTAGGATTCCCTATAGGCATGTGTGTGATTGTGCTACATTGTAACTCATTCTGTCAAAGCAGGCAGAGATAGGTGCATGTGGATGTGGACCTAGGCATATAGTTAACAAAGGATACAATTTAATTTTGTCCTAAAAGTATTTAAAAATTTATTAGGACTAGAAAAGGGAAAGTGGCACTGTCACAACAGAACCTGATGTAACTATTCCCCTTCAAAACTCTTCTCTCAGAAAGAATGAAACTTCTCATATTCCTTTCTAGATTATCTCAGTTCTTTGGAAGAATCTTTCTCAAAAAAGTGTCCAAAACCTAAGACATGAGATCAATAATGTGGCCCCATCCAATGCTCCAAAAGGATCAGTACTAAAGAGGGTAAGTAAGGGTCAATTCATTGGGACCACTATTCATGCATTTTGCTTGGTCAGTCATGAGACACTTTTGACAAATAAACACCAGATTTTTGGTAGATTCATGGAATTGGAAGACTGAAAACTCTCGACCAAATCTATCAAAATATCCTCTGCAATAGGGAGATGAGACATGGCACTCTATTAGAGAATCCTTCCTACTATTGAGCAGAAATCTACTTCCTTGTAACACCATGTAGAGTAAGGCAAATGCTCTGCTTCTGTGGAACCCTTTAAATGCTTTTTGCATTATAAACACTAAGGAGGAGGTGTTGAAAAAAGAAAAAAAAATACTTTGGAAATAGTTATAAAAGTAGGCGACCTCACATTCTCCAAGGCTGATTCTGCTGCTCTGATGATTTGGCAGGTATGACTTAAGCCGTCAAAAAGAGATTGTCTATTTTTCTGTCTGTGCATATTAAAAACTTGGGAATGAGAAACAATTTAGTAAAGTTTGTGTCCACCTTTTCTTCTTTTCTCCAAATTACCCCTTTATTGAGAAAGGTTGCAGAAACATCCACTTTAGCACTACAGAGGCCAAGTTCTACCTTTTTTAGTGAAAGTCCAACATTGACCTCCATCTTCTCACCATAATACTCTCTTTCCTTTAGCTTGGGCAAACCATTAGCAAATTATTCATTCATTCAATTCTTGAACACATGCTTGCTGAATGTCCATCTTATTAAATATCTTTTATGCTTGCTTGTGTCAATAACCACCTCTTTGCTGGAGGAAATCTATTCTTGAAAGAGAACCTCATGGGCTGAGAACATGGCTTCATTTGAACTGCACAAAGGCACATCATCATGTTTCCTGATTGACTGATTAGCTCTGGCTTTATACATCTCAAGGGGTTTTCCAAGAATCTCTTTCTGTCTACTATACAAGGGAAAATACCTTTATTCAACACTGAGATTCCCTAGTATGAGCCAGAGTATCTTCGTATGTTGTAGTAACATTAGAGGGGGTACACATCTGGTCACAGAATTTTAAAAGTTTATGAAGAACTCTACTCAAATGAATGGACTGAATATTACACCAGGAGGCTGAGCTCTTTAAACCTGTCCTGATTCAGGGCTTGTTTTCTGGGTGTTTCTCCCCTTTGTTAATGCCAAACTAATCCCAAACCATTTATTCCACCACACCAAGGAGATTCAAATGGAATTAAAGTTCATATTTGATCTGGCAGGCCTGGCTATGGTTGGGTTTCCTCCAGAGGAGATTTATTTATTTGGTGGCCTCTTAACAGAGCTGAGAGATTGGAATTTTAGTTTTAGCAAGGACTTTTTCCTTCCTTGGAAATGAATTAACAATGATGTCACCAGTGAATGTTTGCAAACACAATACTAAAAAGTGCACCAAACAAAACATATCTTATTTCTGCTTACTAAGAATGCATTGCCTTTTCTAACAGGGGCAGACTGGCACAATTTATTATTTTATTATAATAAATATTTTTATTGTATTGTTAACTATCTACCACTTCAGAGGATACCAAAGAATTGCAGGATCTCTGTCCTCGGAGGGCTTAGGGTCATGTTAGACTAAGATGACTGAATCTATAATGCATGGCAAAATACACTGTGTTGTTTAGTGGGAACATTTTTGGTCCCAACTAGGTTCTCAAAGAAATCGGAACAGGATCTTTGTGGAATTTAGAGTGGTTGAGCAAGAGTTCCTGTAAAGATGAAATTTGAGCTAGCCTTTGAAAAATGGAATGAATTTGGATAGAGATCAGAGAGACAAAACTAAAATTACATGAATGAGGAAAGTCTAAACCCACCTGTGTGCTAGAGGTTACTATTGTTGAAGGAAGCTGCTCACTTTGGACAAAGGAGTGGGAAGCTGAGGGCCTGGGGCTCTTTGGCTGGTCTTACCTGTAACTGCTGCTCATCCCACCCTCACTCTGGTCTCTCAGCAGAGCTACCAAGAAACTCAACACATTTGTACCTCTTAGAATGCAATTTGAAAACTGCTGCCCTCTTTCAACCCTCTGGTTTAAAAAAATGTGGAAAAACTGAGGCCTGAAAACAAAAAAATGCCCAAGGTCACTAAGCTGGTTAATGGACTGGCAGGGGTTAGAATCCAGGTCACCTAATTCCCAGACCAATGTGCTTTCTCCCACCCCACAGTGCCCTGTAAAGCTCAAGCTGACCAATTAACTGTTTTAAAATGATATGATGAAGCAGGGCATCCGATAAAGAATCTCCAGCAGGAAGATCTTCATTGTCTTTTTCACCTTCCATACTGTGTCAAATATTGATATTTATAAAACGACGGAAGAACTGGCATCAGAAAATGTATGCTACGGTGACTCTTTGAATGAGGGCCAGAAAGAGAATAAAAAGCTTAGAGTGACCTACCATACATCTACGTTACTTCCCCAATTAACTCCAAACAGACTTTGTCCAGGATGAAATGATTTGGTCTCAACACAAGGTCAGCCGCACATATCTAGAACACAGATTGCCGAATATGCTTATTTGAGCTGAATTACATTTGGTAGTTTAAATATGAATTTACTGCCTTTTCAAGAGGGACTCTAGCACTGGGGAGAACTTTAAAATGCATCACACTTAAAACATAAAATTAAATTCAATTAACTTTTATGGGAGGCTAATACACTAGTACCCTAGAGGGAGAAATGAAGCTCTCAGCTTTCTCAAGATTTTCAAACCAGGTCCCTCAAATCTAGGCCAAAGATACTGGACTGGCTCACCCCGTCATAAAGAGCTTCACAGGTGAGTTTACCATCTGTACTCAGTGGACAGGACCGTGCCTATTAGGCCTCAGTTAAAAGACCCTCAGGGGCATAAACTCAGGAATATCAAACAGATAGAAAACACTACCTAACTATCGACTAAAAGACGAAAGCCACCACAGGGATGGAAGCATGTGAGGGTCCCAGAGACCAAACGCTCTTTATTAAACTTTCCTATCTTTCGGCTTTCAGGATAAAGGTTCACCTATGTTTTTATATTTGGCGCAATTAACCATTCTCAGTGACTTGATAGAGATTCTTAAGCCAGTCTTGGCTTTTCTACGGCCTTTCTGCTCCCCTCACTACACTGACATGTTTTGAATTTGTAGACAATAAGCGGGGTCCCTCCTTACTCCTTTGTGACTTCACAAAGAGCAAGTTATGACAACAGTAGGTCAGGCTATGGAAAAAACTGAATTCTGAACAGATTGAACACCTATACCCTGGAGAGAGGATGAAGTAATCTCATTTACTCATGTAATAAATATTTATGAGTACCTACTACATGCCATGTACTGTGCTAAGCACTGGAGGTTCATGGGTGAATGAAAGGCATGATCACAGCCCTTATGGCTACAAAAAGAGGAGATGGGAAGAATATAGAAATCAAAAAGTACCCCCTATTCAACAAACAAAAAAATCCAATATCTTTTAAAGTCAGGGTTCAACTCTCTGTAGAACTGGTTGAATTTGTCCAAGACTGTACTGGTCTCTTGTTGCTGCTGTAACAAGTTACTACAAGCTTTGTGGTTTAAAGAACATGAGTTTGTTGTCTTAAAGTTCTGGAGGTCACAAGTCTGAAATGAGTTGCATAGGGGTAAAATTGAGGTGTCAGCAAGGCTGCTTCCTTCTGGAGACTCTGAGGGGAGAATCTGTTTCCTTGCCTTTTTCAACCTCTCACGGCTGCCTAAGTGCTGTGACTTTGTCCTGTGTCCCTTTCTTGCATTTTCAAAGCATATCACTCCAGTCTCCGCTTCGCTCTTCACTTTCTGCACTGACTGATACTTCCCGCTCCCTCTTATAAAGACCACCTCCCTCTTACATCAGACCCACCCAGATAACCCAGGATAATGTCTCCTTCACAAGATCCATAACTTAATCACATCTGCACAGTCCCTTTTGCCATATAAGGTAGTAATCACAGATTCTGGGGATTCGGACCGGACATAGGTGGGTGGCCATTATTCACCCCACCACAAAAACCAAATGTAATAACCCAAACTTTAGGTACCTGGAGGGAAACAAATAACCTGAGCATTTGGAGATACAACTAGCAGCCATAGCAGTGGTATCACCTCCCTAATGATATTCATGTTCCCTATCTAAAAGCAGTGAAACACACTGGTTAAGAACACAGGTTTGGAGGGAAATACACCAGGGTTTCAGAACCAGCTCAATTCAATACCTGGATGAACAAAGTCACGTTGCTTAACCTCTCTAAACCTCAGTTTCTCCATTCCCAAAATGAAGATCATAATAGTACTCACTTTCTAGGTTTATTCTGAGGTTTAATGAGATGATACATGTAAAGCACTTAGTGTGGAATGCAGTAAGCATTCAATGAAAGCTATTATGTTGTTATTATAAGTATTAAATCACTGGCCACCCAGCCTGGACTTGAACCTACGGCTGGGCATTTTGGAGGCATCTATTAGTGAAGATAAATGAAGTTTCCAGAATTCTCTCACCACTACCTAAAATCCCATTAATCATTCAAGCACTTGTTTTATTCATCTTCTCTTCCTTCCCAGCTGGGAGTACTCTCTCTCCCCTTTACTCTGAACTCCAAAAGTGTGTTGAACCACCCATTTAAGACACAAAGTCTTGCCACTTCTAGTTTGTTGTTTTTTTGTAAGCACCATATGTAGATTATAAACCGCTTGAGGGCAGAGATGCTATGTTAGACTTAACGCAGAGATGTGAGCACAGTAGATAATCAATAAACCACTTAAACTGATTACAGAGTTTATTCCTCACAGATTTGCAGGGGAAACACAATTCCACATTTCCTATTAAAGGGGAGTCAGCTGTACACCCCTGAGATATTCTGCAACCTTGAAGTTGAGCTTCCCAAATCAGTTTAATCTTCATCCCCCTTCCACATTATCTGCTCAGAGCTGCCCTATTTCCCAGGATGAGGAAGCCCTCTCTTCCTTCGGCTGTACACCAAGAAGTTCAAGTATCAGCCACCAGCCTGCTGAGGGAAAACAGGAAACAGACTTCTCTTTGGACAAAGAATTGAACAAAGAGCGCACACCAGTCAAAACCAGTTTGAACCAGTCTGTGCTGCTCTGAAATCCTCCCAGCCTCTCTCCCAAGCTGGCACAAAAACAAGAAGAACATCATTGACTCCAATCTTTGGCCTTCTAACCAGGAAAGGACTTGTGAAGGTGAATGGTTTGCAGACGAAGGGGATATAAAAGAGACAAAACCAGGATAAAAATTAAATAAAAAGTAGCTGTCTTAAACTGTAATTGCAGTCCTCTGCTGAGCACGCTTGCAGATATATAAATGTGATTTACCATCAGCTTGCAACTACAAATCAGGTCTTGAGAAACACTTGTGCTATGAAATTGTTTAATCTCATCAAGCTCTGCTTTCACAGCAAGCCATAAATCACAAAGTCTTTGTTATCATAGACCTCCACCAGCGCCTCTCTGGCAGGCTATGGATCGTGGGTATATATAATCTTGACTGCACAAACACTGGGGTCGGCGCAAGCTGAAATACTTTCATAATAGCCACTGTGCAGCTGGTGGAACACAAGCCTATGATGGATATCTCATTTCCTACAGTCGGCATCTATTTCGAGCAAATTATTACCACATAAATTTCTTGTCAACAGAAACGGCCAATTAATTAAGTTAAAAATTTACTTGTGATCACATCTACAAACCAAATAGAACTGCAAGGCAATTTTCCAGTTACTGAATATACTGCAGGTCAGTTTAATGAATAATTTTTAACTTTGTCATAAACTCAAAGACAGGCTAATATCTCCAGAAACCTGAATGTAGACCAGCTGCTGACAGATTTACACAAAATATATTTATGTGGAATTTGATTGCTGACATCTGGGGACAGAAATAAACTTTCCATAATTACAGAGGCATCTTTGCCATATATATGAATTTCTTTCACCAAAAAACGCAAATCTGTCCCCAAGAAGTATATTTACATTTTCAGGCAGGGCTGCAACGGGGCTGGATGGCTCTTGGAAAAATCATTGCTTTAAATTCCTATGCTAGTGATGGGTTCATTATCATGGGAGAAGACAATAATGGGCAAAGACCTGTTTATCACTGCCCCCCACCTTCTACCCCCACAAAATCAGGATGCTTTCTCTCTTTGAAGTTGTAAGCCGCTCGGCACATGT
Source organism: Equus asinus (assembly GCF_041296235.1). Classification (NCBI taxonomy): domain Eukaryota; kingdom Metazoa; phylum Chordata; class Mammalia; order Perissodactyla; family Equidae; genus Equus; species Equus asinus. The sequence continues at coordinate 64,382,337 of NC_091791.1, read as the reverse complement.
CCAATAGCGGAGGCATTGGGAGGATTTAAGGCTCTGTCAGGTGAGGCAGATTGACACAGCTTCTCCTTAGGGTTATTATGCATATAAAGCAGAGATACACAGAAATAAGGCCAGCAGAGGGCCCTTCATAACTCCTGCTTTAACCATGCCCGTGAGCTAAAGAAAATCCATGGGTATAGGCAGTTTTCCAGGTGAGTATAAAGGGTATGGATTTGGGGAACACATGAGATATGACTGCTAACAGAGATTTACTCAACCAGCCACTAACTAGATATAGGATTTTGATTTCCATTCAGGCCATTATCTATTACAAATGTAGAGGACATTCAAGGCCTTTCCAGTTAAAGCTCCAGTTTATCTAAGAATTTCACAGCTCCCTACCCGCAACCTGTTGTTGCTAAATGGTCAAGCTAGACCATTTTGTGTTCCTACAACATGTCCTTCACTTTCATACTTCTGTGACTTTCCTCCTACAAAGCATCTTTGAGGCCCTTTCCCAAATACCATCACGTACCAAATTCACATCACTCAGACAATTGCTATGGCTTTCCTCAGCCTAGGAAAGACCTTTGCTCTCCAATAAGACAGTCCTCCTGCACAAAACTTGAGAGCCTGTCATTCCAGCCAGGATAAAATGAGCCGTAGTGAGTTCACAGTCACTGAAGCAGATTCAAGGAGATGCCAGACAACCACTTGGTGGGGACGTTTTAATGGGGATCCAGTGCGTGTGTGGAAAGCTGGGCTCAGTAAGTGTGAAGTCTCCTCAGCCCTGGGAGGCTAAATTCTACGATGGTTACTTGTGCCCTTGTCAGTAAGCTTCTTGAAGACAGAGATCATCTCACTCATAGTTACAGTTTTCTCAACATATGGAGCAACAGTTTAAAAAGAAAAAAAAGAAAGCAGACACTCTGAAAAAGTTACTGAGGGCAGATGTGGAGTTTTTCTCATACTTACTGCTCTCCATTGCAGGTGGCATTTGGCACACTACTTCACCATTACCATTATCATTATCAGTATGAACAACACTGATTGTGCACCTATTATGTTTAGGGCACTTTGTTAGAATAGTGAGAATTCCTGGAGGTAGAATACATTCTCTTCCACAACATTTTTAATTAAGGAAACAAAACACATAATGATCCCACAGCATACCCTGAACAAAAGGGCTAAATGAATGAATGACCAATGTGCAAAATACAAAATAAGATAGAAAATAAATGTTAAATATATGGTATGGATAATTTCCAGTGCCAGGGTGAACAATGCAAAAAGGCTTAAGACTTTCAGAATCTGAAGTGTACACAGAAGAAATCCCACATGATTCTTCATTCTACCACTGCAGAACCAAGTCCCTCTGCTACGCTGAAACAGCTTGCCCAAGGTCACCAAACTGGAAGGTGGCAAAAAGGGAATCATACCCAGCTGTTCTAAGTACATGCCCGTCATTCTTTCCATCATACTCCAGATCCATTAGCCATCACACCGTACAATCACTGTTCATTATTTTATGGTTAATTCCATATGTCTTGAATCAAATTATAAGCACCTCTTCCCTGGCTCAGACCTTGGCTCCATGTGTCTCTGGATTCTCTTTCTGACAAGAGAACATGTTTCAAAATTTCCCCTTGACAATGATATTAACTATGGGAAGAGTGCCCAAACATCTAATTTTGCCAATAATCTACTCTGGATCTCCCAGGCATGAAAGTATCTTCCCCATAAAACAGACCCTCCTCTGCTCCCCCAGATAAGGGTTAAATGCAGAACTTGGCCAGATTCAAATCTTGGGCCAACCATTTACTAGTTATGTAATATTGGACTGGTTCCTTAGCCTCTCAGTGCCTCAGTTTCCTCATCTATAAATGGGACTAAACTAGTACCTATCTCATAATGCTGTTATGAGTATTAATTAGATAACACACATAACATTTTAAAACAATGCCCATAAGCAATACTTAATAATTCTTTTAATCCTTAGCCTATATTAACTTCTGGCATAGTAAATCTCATATTATTACTTCAAGCTATATAAACCTTGTATCTTTTCATTTGTTCTATATTTACCTTGCTGAAGCTTCAAGAAAGAATTAAGAATAAAACAATGATGATGACGATGATGATAGCACATAACATTTTTTGCCTGTATTATGTTCCAGGCACCGCTATAAATGCTTTACATTCATTACCAACAGCCCTAGGAGGCAAATATTCTTATTATCTCCAAATTACAGATGTGACCTAGAAAGGTTAAGTAACTTATTCAAGGTTATCCAGCTATAGTTGGTCAAACTCCAGGTTTATGCTCTTGCAATTTAGTGTTACTGTACTTGGTCAGCAATTCCTTATCTCTATATTTCTCCCATTTATAACACTACAAGCATTGCTCAAGCCCTTCTTTATCCTCCATTTTTCCAGAATAGTTTTAATCATTATCCCTATCCTCAAGGACCTTACAGCTAAAACAAGGAAACAGGATAAATACACACAAAAAGCACATCCAAATAAAAACTCCAAACTTATTCAAACCCACCCAGCTCCACCATACTTACTTTTCTCTACTCAGCAACAATAGTTTTGAAAATGTCCACAAACCATAGCACCAAATTACTGTTTAAAGATTTTAGGCAAATTAAAGGAATATTCCAGCGAAGTTAAATTAGCTGTGAGTTCAAACTTGGAACACAGTACTGGTTTTTAGGAGGAGCAGACAGCTAGGGGAAGTCCCACAGTAGAGCTTTTGTGAAATTAGATTCAGGATTTCTGACAGATAATGTTTTATCATAGAGACAATAGATAAGAAACTTGGGGAATTACCCATATGCTGTCCAAGTACTACTAACAAAGGCAGGTAATAGTACATGGCGAGTCACTGCTGACTGTCAGATTATCCTGTTGAGAGTCACCACTACCAGAGTGTCAAGGTCAGGGTAAGATGGTGGAACAGAGCAGCTGTGAAAAAAAGCCTGTTCCCCAAGACTACCTGCAGACCACTAGTGATACAGGTGACATGAGTGATAATTACATCATGGTCTTACATGTATAGAGCACTTTATAGTTTATAAAGCATTTTCACAGTCATTATCTCATCATGTTTTTAAAGAATTTCCTATACAAGATTCAGTAATGACCAAACCTACAGAGGGAAACTTTACCTTCAGGAGCATATTTCCACAATTTGAGAAAAGATAGCTATTTTGACTTGGACAATCCACATAAGAGCAGACAAGCACAGGAGCTTTTGATTTATTGATTAAGTATGCATCTAAGATACTATCCCAAGAAAACAAATTAATACATGAGTCTCTACATTCAAAGAGCCTTTGGGCAAGATGAGGGAAAAGTGCACATACAGAGCAAAAGATCACACTCATTACTGTGGGGCCTGGAACTGGCCACCCCAAGATGGCTCTTGGCATGAGAATTATTTTGGGCTGGTTACTTTTAAAAAAAGCCTGCAGACATGAGAGAAACTCAGAAGTTACCTTTAGTTAAGAGACCTTTACATTTGTAAAGAAAATCTCCATGTGTAAAGGTGTCTCCCTCTCTGTACCAGGAAGAAGGGGGTATGACCTTATCTCTAGAAACTCTTTTCAATGCAGAAGGCAAGGACTTAAATCTGCATAATAACCTTACCCTTGTTTACTGTGCTTTTCTGGTGATCTCCCATAACTGACTCCCCCCACCCCCAACATCCTCCTTTGTCTTTAGCTGAGGCTGGTATTTAAGGTGAGAGCTTCTGCCATTTTGGCAAGTTGCTCAGTTTTACTGAGCCTCTCCCATGTATACATGTTATAAAGCTTTGTTTAATTTTCTCCTGTTATTCTATCTCATGTGAATTTAATTCATTGTCCAGCCAGAAGGACCCACAGTGGGTAGAGGAAATGCCTTTCTCCCCTACACTACTATGGGCAGTGCCAATGAGAGGTCTAGTACTTGCTGTTGAATTTCAGACAGGTAGAAATGATTGCTAGGTGGAACACTCAAGAAACGCATCACAGAAGATGAAGGATTTGAGTTTGGCCTCCAAGGATCCCAAGGATTTGGGTAGTTGGGAGGCAAAATATGAGGTTCCATAGATAGTTAAAATATATATAAGCCTATGTATATTAATTTTCATACTTGAAAAAATTCTTGAATTTCCTAAATAAAATTATGCTATAGACTTTCTTCCACTTATACATAGCAAAATAATAATAAAATGGTAAAACCCAAATAAAAAACATAAATAGGAACTTAACGAGTCAAGGGATATAAGCTAATACAATAAAATTTAAAAACTGGAATTCAATGAAAGAGACAGAAGATTTTGGGGTTGACCAGAGGCATATACAGTTCATCTCCAAACAGCATCATAAATACCAATAATTATACAAGGGAATCTACAAAAGCTTAAGAATTCTCATTAATGCTCTCAAATCTAAAGAGATGCAAACTTTACGTAGGTATTCTTTTATTCTTCTTCCTCTGACTGAGTAAAGATTAAATAACTACTGGGAAAATGGTGAAACATAGAAAACTAACAAGTGGGCAGACTCTCATGGTATAAAGATTTCATGACTACATATTGATTCAGAGAAGCGATTCAAAGTCTAGAAGCAAACTCTGAAGGACATTTAACAGAATGTGAGATGACAGAACTGAGGTTGGGTACTCTAGTAAAGACCATATCCCTCCTCAGCAGAGTTCTTCTCCTTCCTACACTATTTTCTCAAGCAAGAAACATGGATAAAACATGGAATATTTGCTTCTGAAACTGAACTCTGAGGGCAAAAGAAACTAGTCTTATATGAGATGAAAGGTAATTAAGAGGTCATCCACATTGAATATTCTCAGAGTCACTCAAACGTTATCAGAGGGAGAAGAAATAGCATGGCAAACACACAGACTGGCTAGAAAATAACAACAAAACCAGAAAAGGGAAGACAGAAGCACACCGTGCAAAAGATAAAGAACTCCATATCTCAAGGAATTGGGAAAATACCATAATATAAAACAATAATAATGAGATTTTAATAAGAGAGGGGCTCAGTTGAAAGCAGTTTAATTGAATGAAAGTTCTGCTTCCACGATGATGTGGTAAGCCCACCATACCCTACCTCTTCCACTGATTAAAACTAAAAACTTTGCACAAAATACAAAAAACAACTACCTGAAGATGTTGAAAAACAAACAAAAGCAGGCATATTGTGGAGAAGCTACCTACCAACAGATGAGTTTCCAGGTTTGTTTCTCTTTTTTATTTCCAACTGCAGACCTCATCACAGAGCTGTGTGAGAGAGCAGCCATTTGGGAAGCTAAAACCCTGCTTTCTGTTTCTATTCCAAATTTCTGAACTGAAGAGGTGAGAAAAGGGGCCCTTAAGGACTGAAAGGTGTGGCGGGAATTCCATAGTGGAGAGAGCTGGAGAAGAGAAACCCTTTTTTTTTTTTTTTGAGGAAGATTAGCCTTGAGCTAACTACTGCCAGTCCTCCTCTTTTTTTCGCTGAGGAAGCCTGGCCCTGAGCTAACATCCGTGCCCATCTTCCTCTAATTTCTATGTGGGATGCCTACCACAGCATGGCATGCCAAGCGGTGCCATGTCCGCACCCAGGATCCAAACCAGAAAACACCAGGCCACTGAGAAGCAGAACGTGTGAACTTAAACACTGCACCACCGGGCCAGCCCCGAGAAACTTCTTATTTTATCTATGAAACCATAACAAGTTTCTGGCTCACCTCTGAGCTGTGCATATGCAGGACATATCCAGTGCAGCTTAGCAAGGCCTCTGAGAAGTGAACTAAGACTGTAAACCACCACTCAAATTTCATATTAACTCTTGAGTGGTACATGCCGAAGAGAGATCAAAGGAGGATGGCAAAGGCTTTGAAAACTGAACTGAGATTGGAACACACAGAAGACAAGACAGAATCTGTGGTCTGAAAGTAATGAGGTTGATTCCCTGCTAAAACAAAGAAAAATCAACATTCTTCTTGGGATTATGACACAACCTGACATCAAAAAAACATAATGTTCAAAATCTCCAGGGTACAATCCCAAAATTACTCAATAGACAAAGAAGTAGGAAAATGTGACCAATACTCAAGGGGAAAGATAATCAACATATATAAACTCTCAGGTGACCTAGATACTGGAATTATCAAATAAAGGCTTTAAAGCAGCTATTATAAACATGCTTCATGAGGTAAAGTTAAACACACTTAAAATTAATGGAAAAGTAGAAATTTTCAGGAAAGAAATAGAAAATATTAAAAATTTAGAAATTTTAGAGCTGAAAAATGCAATATGTGAAATGGAAAATTCACTGGATGATCTCAACAGCAGAATGGAGATAATAGACAAAAGATCTAGTGGACTTGAAGATAGATGAAAATAAATCATCTAAGCTAAAGAACAGAGAGAAATAAATTTTTTTTAAATGAACAGAGTCTCAGGGACATGTAGGACAATACCAAAAGGTCTAACATATATTTCATTGAAGTAACATAAAGTGAGGAAGAAGAGATTGTACAGAAAGTGTATTTGAAGAAATAATATGCAAAAACTTACCAAATTTAGTGAAAACAAAATCAAACAGATTCAAGAAGCTTCCAATCCCAAATAGGATAAACTGAAAAAAATTTCTTTGAATGGATTGAAAAAGACCTAAGGAAACACATCAAAGACTCAAACAATATCATTCAGAACTAAAAAGCAATTTGGAAAGATCAAAGGACAGAGAGGACATGCTAAAAATCAAATTACTGACAAAGCAAAAGATTGACATAATCCAGTGAATGTACATGAAAAAATCAGAGAAATTCAAGTAATTACATCAGCTAATACTCATAGAAGATAGTCAATAATATGTGTATTGTTACAAAATATGGAATAGAAAATATATTCAGACATATACTACAAAAAAGTCCCCAAAATGAAGAAAAAAATCTGAAGATCAAAATTGTTTACCAAGTTTCAAGCAAATGATATACAGAGTGATCAATGATCAGATAAATCTCAATTAAGCTACTGAAATTCACAGGGGAAAAAAATCCTCTGGACAAGTAGATAGAAAAAAACAAAGTCACCTACAAGGAAGAAAAGTCACATTGACTTCATACTTACGCAGAATCACATTCAATGCCAAGAGACAATGAAGAAACATTTATAAAATTATTTTTCAAAAGTATATATCCTAAAAATATTATACCCAACTAAAATGTCATTTGAATATACCAGACACACAGAACTTAAGAAATCCAAGACTCATGAGCCCTTTATGAAAAAGAAAATGTCCTGAGAAGAAAATCTAGTCAATTAGATTTTGAATAAGAATTTAAGAGTGGAAAAGCTATGATCAAAAGAACTGTAATGACCTCTGATTTCACTTAAATATATAATCAATACTAAACAAACACGGAAGGCCTTGTTATAGAAGACAATACAATTGTCATTGATCATATAAAGATGATACTGTAACTAGCAAAAATTGAGTGTTACAGGGAGTGGTAGGAGAAGTTCACGCCTCAGAGCAGAGAACCAATAACCTGGTCTAAAATCAACACATATGGTTAAAAAATAATAACCACTCTAATCTCAAAACAGTATGCTTTCTTTTCCTACCACTGGAGTGATTGTTGATCCCATTTTTATAAAAGTAGGAACGTTCCATCATTCCCTCTTTCTTTCTGCACATAGCAAAGCACTTCCCACAAGGATAAAATCTGTAAATTTACCTCTCTGGTGCTCTGTCCTAAATAACAAGACAATAACTCTCTAGAAAACAGAAAAGAACATTTGGAGTACAGTAAGTGCTCTACTTGACTTTGCAAAGACATACACACAACACAGACACTCACACACACAATATCCACCTCTAATGTCTGGCCATGCATTACCTATTCCTAAGAAATGTCTATACTCCTATAGACCTGGTCACTTTAGAAATATTGCAGTTGGTTTTCAAGTGAATACATACAGATTGTGCCCCAGCCCAATATAGACCGATTATCTAATTTGATGTTTAAAATGCCATTTTCTCAACTCTTTTCTTCAATTCTTCCAATTTACATGCAATAAGTTTAGATAGGATTAACTAAAGAGAGGAAATATGTGAAAATATATTTCTCTTCCTGGTGTGTTATATTTTAAGAGCTCCATAAAAGACTTATATAACGACTTATTCTAACACCTAAAACTTGTGATATTGAAATAGTTTTATGATACACTATGAATGATTTGGATACCATTAAGATGGTAGAGCTGGAATATCAAATGATAGTGATAAATGACTTCAAATGTTCAGAAATTTATATCTTGCTTTATCTTGAAAAAAAGGGCAGTTTACAAAAATCCATAAAAAAAGACAAAGCTATTTGAAGATAATAAAAATCACAACAACAGAGTGATTGTTGGATGCTTGCTATATGGCAGGTACTCTGCTAAGAACTCTACATGGATCATGTCATTTCACCCTGAAATATTTCCATTAGTTAATGTCTTTTTCATTCACCTGATCCAGGGGTATTGAATGAAGATCCTGCCTCTACCTCCCTGGTTCTGATGAGGGAGCTGCCTGCCACTCTCACGTTCCATCTCCCATTTGAGAAGAGTTGTGAGCAGAACTTAGGCACCACAACTCTATATCCAAATTTGTATTTCTTTGGAGAGTGCTATCACTGAGCTTTGTCACATGTATAAAGTGCATAATAATACAAGTTGTATGGGGATATAGTAAAGTTTATGAAAGTAATACACAAATAACAAACAGATGAGATATCATTCTATTTAAACATAATAAAGGCAACACACTTTTAATAAAGTCTGGATGAAACAGTTCGTGTCTGATGATTATAATGATTCCTGAATGTATATAATGCGATCTTAATAACGATAAATGTCAGTTAAGTATTAGTTTTAAAAGTTTAAACCCAGTGATTGTCCAGGCATAAATAGCTTAAATATTTACATAAAATTCAACCAAAGGAATCCTATGATGCACAGTTCTTGTATCTAATGGTATACTCTAGCCCAAAAGACTAAGTCCTTCCATGGAGCCGGATTAGTAACTTCCGGTCTATAGAGATGCATGTTGAGATATTTAAACTTAGGAGAACAGATCTCTTAGATACAAATGATCTATATAGCACTGTCATGGAATTCCCCACTAAGAAGGCTGCCCTAAGATAAAGATGCTCACCCCACGTATGGTTATATATGCAAACACACAAGAAAAAATAATTAGTCCTCTAAACCAGCGTTTTCCAATATGTCTTCTGTGGAACAGGCCTGCTCTGGCAAAGAGTTCCTTGATTATGTGTAGAAAATGCTGAGCAATTACTCTAGAATCTCAGTTTTTCATATGCTAATATGCAGGGTTAATGCCCAATCGGAAAATAGAATTTAAAGCATTCCCCAAACCTTTCTGATAACAGAACCCTTTCTTCATGGTATACACACAAACGTCTGTCTAACACAACTGGGGACACTGCTTCTCCTCATGGACGTGGTTTCCAGGTTCTATGAAAAGCCACAGAAATCTGGAAATGAAGCAGCCCTTGGAGGACCACTGTGAAAGCTGCGTCCCATACCAGCTCCACTCTGGCACTAAGGTGCTCATCTTCCACTAAATGTTAGTGGACGTAACTTTCTTCCCCTGAGCAAACATTCCTGGGCAAAAATCCAAGGAGATTTCTGAGATTGCACTCAGGGTTCCTGAGACTTTTATTTTGAGTGAGGTGAGTTGGGAATGATGATATGCTAGCCTCTGCGGGAAGTATAATAGAAAATGAACAGTCCCTCATTATTCCTTCATGGTTCTCTCATGCTGGGATGGGGGAGATGGATGGAGCCTCTAAGCATCTTAGTTTTTCTTACTAGATGACTCCAAAGGAAGGCCACATGTGACTCAGGGGCTCCTTCTTTCCCCCTGACTCAAGGTTCACTATTCTGTTCCCTAAGGCTGAACTCCCATTTTAGTACACTTTAAGTCTGCTGGCCTCCCTTGGTCACACATATACGGAATTACAGTCCATAATACTGCATAATGATGTTTTGGTCAACAGCAGACCGCATACATGACAGTGGTCCCATAAGAACAAGACCAGTACCATATAGCTCAGGTGTGTAGTAGGCTATATCTTCTAGGTTTGTGTAAGTACACTTTATAGTATTCTCACAACAATGAAATAGCCTAATGACACACTTCTCAGAACATATCCCTGTTGTTAAGATATGCGTGACGTAATTAGGCAAAAATAATAATAGTCCTAGGGTAAAAGTAGCTTCCAAAATTCTGCTGACTCCACTTAGATCTTCCTTTAGATTTTCCAGTATCCATGTGAGTCTGTATACATCCACAACTAAGCAATGCCTAGGACTATTTTGTGTCCACTGAACCTATACTTCTGGCCAAAGAAGTCACAGAATGACCTATAGGAAAACATTACAGAAGATCGATAGGCTAAAAAAGAAAATGCATATTTAATGACTTACATTGGGAGCATTCCTTTGTCATCAAGCAAAAAGACTGGAAAGTTGAAAATTTCTGTTTCAACTGGAAAGAATGAAAATTTTTATAACACAGTAATTCTGTATTGCATGTAGATCTGCAGTGAGATTGTTCAAGAGGTCACTAGACTCAGACTGAATAGCCTAGAGTTCAGCGTTTGGGCAAAGGACAGGCCACGGGGAAAAGAAATGGCTATTCTTTGTGATTATTTCCACTGCACTTATCAAATCAATAAAAATAATAATTATTATTGATGGAGACCTTACCACTATTAAACAGGCCAATTTAATTGCTTCTGTGAATCCATACAACTCTTAAGTGTACATCACAGCATCAGTAAAGAGCTTGCGACTGCCCCCAGCTTTGTGGACAGGATGTGCAACGGCATTGATTTAATTAGAGCTTTTAGATTGCAACCTGCACTCCTTCCTGAGCCATTCTCAGCTGGAGACTTCCTCTGTTCCTTTTTAATGCTGCCCTGAAATGGAACAAAGCAAGGTGCCCAGCAAGAAGCGTTGGGTTGCATCACAGAGAGGATTAAAATGCCAATTATGAGGTAAGACTTGAGTCATGGCAGAAGAAAAGACGACAGGCCATAAAAGAAAATGGGCTGTAGGCAGTAAAATATTGATTGAAAGAAACTGAAAACACCACAGCATCTAAACTCCTTGCCCTGCTCTTCATGATCTGAGCCCTGCCAACTCCTGACTTCATAACCTACCCTCTGCACAGCTAATAATGCTTCAACCTCATGAGTCTTCCTCCTGGCTTTCTAATACAAGACACTGGCTCCTGCCTTGGGTCCTCACATCTGTGTTTCCTCTACCTGAACCCTACCCCCACCCCCAAGCTTATCTTCATCATTTAGGTCTCAGCTCAAATGTCTTCTCCTTAGGAGGTCTTTTCTGACCATTCGAGGTAAAGTAGCCCCTCTCCCTGCCTGGACACTTTCCATCGCATTGTTCTAATGCAATTTCTTTCTGGTACTACCCAATGCTAAAAAGTGAATGGTTTATTTGTTTACATGTTTAGTGCCTGACTGTACCTATTAACAGATTAACTACACAAGAGCAGGGATTGTTTGCCTTCTTCACTGCTGTATCCCCAGTGTCCAGAACAGGGCCTGCACATAGCAGATACTCTGTAAACACTGACAGGGAAAAACAATGGCTAGTGGATTGAGTGAATGGGAAATTAACTAATGTTCATCTCAAGGCCACTGCTTCTAGCCCACCGCAAAGGATGGTATTGGGTAGCAATCACAATAGGTATCAGATAATATCACATCCAGGCCTAGTCCTGTCACTTACTGGATGTGTGACCTTGAATAATTTACTTAACCTCTCTAGACCTCACTTTTCACCTCTATGAATGGGTTTAAAAAAGGGAACAATATCATAAGACTATTGTTAGAATTTTTTTTAATGTATGCGAAGGCTTAAGTAATTCAACTTGCAGTAAATGCTTAAGAAATGTTGCTATCATCACTGTACTTATTGCTATTATTAATTCTTACTATATACCATGAATATACCATGAAAAATGTCAGGGACTAGGGAACCTTCAAGCGTGTACCTCACATCTAAAAAATTCCTAATCTAACACAGTCTATCCATCCAAGATAACAGTGAATATCTATAGATGTTCTCTTCCATCTCAATATATCATGTAGTTGATAAGTTCAACAGGCAAGCAAGCTTATCTTCTGGATGGACCAGCAAGTATGCACTGTCCATATCTGCATGGTCCTTCCCTCTTTCCGGCATACTTGTGAACGGCCCTTATGAATAATTTGGTTGGAGAAAGCAAAATTTCCATTGTTGAAAGCTATGGAAGAGACTCTTAATTCAAAAAGTATTAGGTTGGTGGATGAGGCAAATTGGAGCATGTAAAATTTATTGGACATCATAAAAGAGAAGCAGGGAGAGGGCGAAGGAGATGGGGGGGTTCGATGACTGCTGAATTGCTAGCGTAATAACCTGCAGCACATCACAGTGCGCCACCCAGGCTACAAGCACTCTCCTAGATGATTGCTTTATGTCACCAGTGATGCTACAGGCCCATCAACTATGACCCCAGGAGCAGCAAACTCCATCATAAGAAAGGAAGAAATGTAAATTTCAAAATAGATACATAAATATTCCATGGCCCCAGTGTTCCATCAGTCATTTATATTCCTGACTTTGGCATGCAAAAATGTAAATCCAGGGCCATTCTGAAGTCAGGAGTCACCCAAGGTTCATATAATAATCTCTCTGACGAGGGCTAAGCTGTGCTTGGCAATAAAATCTAGGGGGCCAATATGCTCACTAAACACATTGCAAGAAAACAAGGGAGAGATACACTTGCAACCTCATATTGGGGAGAGACAGATTCACTAATCAAGTCCATCCCACAAAGTCAGAGATTTCCCTGATGCAAGGGGGGCATAAGGACAGAGCTGATTTACTCTCTGACAGGCTGGCACCCCTGTAAGCAGAGCACTCCAGAGCTCATTCTTGAAGCTCTAAGGAGCATGGCAATTTTTCTGATTTACCACCATTTTATTGCTGCTAGAAATGGACACAGTGCAGATGCCCACAGTTCTAAATGAAGGTAAGTGATATCCTTGACGTAAGTTCTCCAAATGCTCTCCTTAAAAATGAAATCATCTGGCCGGCCCCATGGCCGAGTGGTTAAGTTTGCATGCTCCACTTTGGCAGCCCAGGGTTTCGCCGGTTCGAGTCCTAGGTGCAGACATGGCACCGCTCATCAAGCCATGCTGAGGTGGCATCACACATGCCACAACTAGAATGACCCAGAATTAAAATATACAACTATGTACCGGGGGGCTTTGGGATAAAAAGGTAAAACAAAATCTTAAAAAAAAATAAAGTCATTAAGAGTTACATCAAATGGAGTTTGATCTGACATAATTGGGGTAAGGGAAACAAAAGCGGAGAAGATGGAAATATTCCAAAGCCCAAGAAGTGGAAATCCCTCCAGTACAGTCTTGTGGAGCAGCAGTGCAGAAGCATGCACTAGCTCTGTCATTCCTGAACATAAGAGAGGAAAGAAGCAGAGCACCCAAAAGTGAGGGAGCAGGAGGAGAAGAGATGATCTATCTCAGGCTTCCTAAGAAAGAGGAAACTCAGGCACAGGGGACTATGTCAAGATCACACAGCTGATTAGAGGCATTTTTGGCCCTGAATCTGAACCTTCTAGTTAACTCCCACCCAAGCTCCTAAACCTTCACACCAGGTTATATTTGTTACAATGCCTCTCTTCTTCATTTCATATCCCATGGAAGGATCCACATTTATTCCAGCGCATACATAAAAGCCCACCCTCCAGGTTTGTGGGATAGGGAAATGCCTTACATCATATACTAGGCTGAGATACAGGAGATACTCTGGGAGCTACATAGAAAAATATGTGTAAATCATTTTAACAGCAATATGCAATATTTATGTCAATTGTTTTCATGAACATTGGTTAGGACAAGATACAGTAAGAATTTAAGGTAAAAAAAAAGTGAATTGCTTTAAAGAAAAACGTTAAGTAAATAATAGTACAGATGACTATAGATTGAGAAGTATCATTCTAGAAATATCCTCAACAGGTTTTCCAAGTTGATTTTGTCAAAAGAAACATCGGACCCAAATCTGATTATGCTCACAAGACCATGGAATTCATATCTTCATTCAAGAATATTATGTATACAGTTGAATATTATTCAGTCATAAAAAGGAATGAAATTCTGATACATGGTACAACATGGATGAACCTTGAAAACATTATGCTAACTGAAACAAACTAGACATAAAAAGACAAATATTGTATGATTCCACTTATGTGAGGCATCTAGAATAGGCAAATTCATTGAGACAAAATGTAAAATAGAGATTACCAGGTGCTAGGGGCAGGGGGAATGGAAAGTTACTGCTTAATAGTTATGGGGTTTCTGCTGGAGTGATGAAAAAGTTTTGGAAATAGATAGTTGTGATGGTTGCACAATGCTATGAATGTAATTACTGCCACTAAATTGTACAGTTAAAAATGGTTAAAATGGGGGCTGGCCCCATGGCCGAGTGGTTAAGTTTGCGCGCTCTGCTGCAGGCGGCCCAGTGTTTCGTTGGTTCGAATCCTGGGCGCGGACATGGCGCTGATCATCAAACCACGCTGAGGCAGCGTCCCACATGCCACAACTAGAAGGACCCACAATGAGGAATATATACAACTATGTACCGGGGGACTTGGGGAGAAAAAGGAAAAAATAAAATCTTTAAAAAAAAAATCATTAAATTGCTTTAAAAAAAAAACGGTTAAAATGGCAAATTTTAACATAGCAAAAACTATTGACTTGTACAATTTTAAATGGGTTAATTGCGTGGCATGTGAATTATATCTCAATAAAGCTGTCAGAAAACAAAGACTATTATGTCTGTGAAGTTAAGAACACTCTTGCCTAGAGACAGAAGGCTGCACATAGTGACCTATGGAAATTCTTATTAACTATGGGAATGTCATCTGTATCAAATCATCTGTTTGATAATGTCCCTGAATAGTCCCTAAAGCATGAGGCATGACTATCTTGGATCCATCTAAGAGAAGTTAGTTAAAATTTGTATTTATCAGGATAATTTGTATTTATCTGTTTGTATTTATCTTGATAATTTGTCCCTCCTACATCATTGTCCCTTAAGAGCTATCTGGGAAGTTCTAGACTACATTAATTTGGATCATCACCCAGAGACTGAACCTTCTCTGGAATCAAAACAAATTTATCTCTTGTTACAGCTCTAGTTTCCAAATTCTAACATGTAGAATTTAGAAATCAAGTTTCAAATTGTTATCCACTCAGTTTACATAAAGATACCAGGACATTTCCCAAAACTCATCAAAAATGCCACATTGTACCAAATATAAAGTTAGTAATGATATTGCACCAAATATATAGGTTCATAATTCAAGGTCTAATATACTGAGGTATAAGTGAAGAAGCAGCGTAGCACAGTGTCATAAACACAGAACTGAATAAACAGACCTAAGCTTAAGGGCAGCTTTACCACCTACGAACTTTTATTACTTCCCTGTACCTGAGTTTCCTAATCTGGAAAATGGTGATAATGCATCTTTCCTCCAATGGGCAGTGTGAGAATTAAATTAGGTAACATGATGAAGAGCACAGTATTACTAGGATAGAGCAAATGTTCAATAAATGGTAGTTGAACACATACTCAAAAATATAAACAAAGGAACACAGAATCTAGGGAAAGAAGAGTTAGTAAATAAGAAATTGTCAGCATGCCTCCAGCAGCGGACAGGTAACCCAGTCCTTATGAAGGAGTATTCCATGGAAAAGCAGGTGTAATCTTCCAGATTCTATCATTATAGAATGAAATAGCCTGAAAAAACATACAATTACCTTTGTTCTGAAACAAAACCAATTATTATGACTACTACTAACATGAGTATTAACATTTATTGCACACTTTTTATATGCCAAGCTCTTTGATACACACTCCTTGATACACACTCTTTTGATTATCCTATTAAATTCTCCCAAGAACTCTATGAAGTAAGTACTGTTAGTACTCATTTTCCTGATCAATTAATCAAGGCTTAAAAAGGGTAAGTAACTGGCCTGAAATCACATAGGGATTAAGGGTTAGTAGTGGGATTCAAAACCCAGGCAGTCTGGCCTATAACCTTAACTATGCCTTCATCCATGCTCACTTAGACATCTTGCAGATGATTAACGGACTTTACCAGTTACCCTGATATGCAGGAAAGGGGAGCCCTAGAAGATAGATGTGAACAGCCTAGTAGCTCCCTGACCACCATCTCTCACCCAAATGCAACAAGACATTCGTCTTCTGGTTTGTATGTCAGGTTCTTATGGATAAACTAATAAAATCATCTCTAACTTGTGGATGAACTAATCATATAAAACCAATAAACATGCAAAGTTAAGATGTGACTCTTCACTCACAGGGACCAATGTCCAGCCACCTTGAGACTCAGCCCAGCAGAGCCTGATGAGTCTCTTCTGACCTCTGCCCAACCCACTCTTAAATACAAACACGAGGCTCCACACCAACAGTTTCATGAGCTCCTTATAGACATCCAAAGCTCCTGCCATGTAGAAAGTGAGAAGCACTTCTTGGGAATGAGCCCACAGCTGAAGAAAGGCACATGTGCCAGAGTGCTCCCAGGACAGAGGAGGCAGAAGCTGGCTGCCTTGAGTGTGAGCATGTCAAGGAGAAGTGACTTTATTAACCGGTGGTCAATGGCGCTTGATGAAATCACAGAGCTCAGTATTGATTCTGAAGGCCCTTGTTGCTGATGGTTGACAAATGATACTCATCTCTCAGTTTAGATGGAAGAGCAATAATAAAAACATTGCCCTCAAAGAAAGAATGCCAGACTACTCAACCTTTCTTTTGGAAATGTGAGGTTTCTTCATAGAAATGTGAATAAAGTATAGGGAATAGCCAAGGGATGGAGAAAGACATAAATAGAACTAGATCAACAATTTTCCAGCTTCTGCCTCCCGCTATACACACATAGCGCCTCCATACAGGTCCCAGAGGTCATGAGGATCAAATATAAATTTTGAAAATTGAAAAAGCAGAATCCATTTCAAGTGACTTAAAGGATAACTGTTACTGGAATTAATGTAGTTGGAATGTTTAAAATTGCCACAGCTTCCTTCATTTTTGAGAGGTGTCACTTTCCTGTCTTGAAAGCTCAATGTCTCTCTACAATACCACAATGAAGGGTTATGCTATCACAGACAGTTCTAGGCTAAGGAAAGCTTATTTAATTTAACAAACCTAACATAGAAATTGGCAAGGATGGGTCCAAAAGGTTAATCATAGGGCATGATTCTTATTTCTCCCCATTTCCCATGTAGTACAGTGTCCCATTAAATTGTCCCTTCTCAAAGGTGTCTGAAAATCTATTTTACATTTTTCATTGTGTCCCTTTCTCTTCAGTACTCAGGACTTTTTTTCCAAGGATTAAAAACAGACCAGATAAGAAGAATAGGAATCTGCACCTCTCTGATGGAGCAAAGCTTCAGCAATTTAGGGAAACAAAATCTGAAATGGTGAATTGCCACTGGGGCAGACATCCTGAGAAGCAACTAAGCCAACTGAAATCCTTGCAGCTACATTCCTCCAACTGAAATGACCATCCCACTTGCAAATGAAAAACACATTTCAACATGCTTCCTTTCAACATTAAATGTAAATGTACACATTGCCAAAAGGAGGAACAAAATATGAATGAACCCAAATTCTCAGATTTCCTTTGGAGTGAATTGCACCTTCCAAAAGGCAATAAGAAGTTCAGCCCTTGCAAGATTACCTATCAGTACATTATGATGAAAGCAAATGCATTGTTAGGATGAGGGAAGAGTTTGAGATGCTGAATAGAGCTTTCCATTCCTTTTAAACCTGTAGGAAGTATTGAAGTTGATAGAGGTTTTGCCACTATAACAAAGGAGGCCCTCCAAGTTAGAACCTTTAACTATCTCAGGACCATCCATCACCAAAATCAATTTACTTCTTTCTTTCAATATTTATGCCTTTTCTACAGATA
The DNA here is from genome assembly GCF_041296235.1 of Equus asinus. Classification (NCBI taxonomy): domain Eukaryota; kingdom Metazoa; phylum Chordata; class Mammalia; order Perissodactyla; family Equidae; genus Equus; species Equus asinus. The sequence continues at coordinate 64,364,263 of NC_091791.1, read as the reverse complement.
CATCTCACCCCTACATGCTGTTCTTCCATTTGAGCACACAATGAATGTTTACCACAATGAGTGTGTACCACATAGCACATTCTATGCTGGGTGTGAGGTATTCAGGAATGAACAAGGCACAGTTCTTGCCTGGCTTACAGTCCAGTAGGGGAGAAGACATGGTAAATATATGAGATTAGTTATGCAGAAGCTTGAGCAATGTGCTATGAAAGAACATCTTATTGATGTCTAAAAGGGAAAAGATAAAGTGACCACCACATGAACCTGGGGAAATAATGCCTCAGCAGAATCATCACTGAATTCTAGGAATAGATAACTCCATTTTTCAAACTGGCAAGTTTTTGTTTTATTTTGGCTCTTCTTTGAATTCTACACTGCTTTTAACTGATATTTTTTGCAAAAGCATAAACAAGAGAGAGAGAATGAGATAAATCAATGACCATAAAAAACTTCTTTTTTGGGAAATTCCTTTTGCAGTCTCAGATTACAATAAAACAAACTGAAATGTTCCATTAGAAACAAGTTTGCCTGGAAATCAACTTCCTACAGAGAAAAAGATGACCTCCCAGGTACCTTCCAAAGTAAAGATCGATCAATCAAAGTTTGGAAGATATCCTTCAAAAGAATGACATCTGACTTTTTTCTTTCAGTTCTGAAAATGAGTTTACAAACAACTATAAAATAGACTTTCCCCAAAATGCTAATGTTAACATCTTCATAAATTCCACAAAAATGATTCTGCCTATTAATGAGGGAAATTTTCTTAGGACACATTTGTATATTCTGAAGAGAAGATGGGTATCAAGGGCTTAAGAAAAGACAAATGGCTGGCAGCAAGAGTGTCACAGCTGAGGTAAGGCACAGGCCAGGGCCAACTGTGCCAATGGAGGGTCACAAATCACACCGGCCAAGACTACTTCTCATGGTGAACTTGCTAGAAAGCATGACTTAGTCAAGAGGATTCTCTTTGTGGAGGGAACAGGAGACCAACAGAATCTATGAACCAAAAGCCATAGATTTGGAAGCCTGGGAGAGAATCCATAGAAAAGAGGTCAGTACACATTCCCCAAGCCAAGGGTGAAGTGAGTTACACCGAGTAGAGACGAATGACCCAAGACCAATCAGAGAAGATGAAGGTGCCAAAACACATATGTGCCAGAAGAGTTCTTTGAGATCAGTTACCCTAATCATACACTTGACAGAAATGAAACTGAGGCCCAGACAGGGGAAGGGACTTATCAACACCACCCAGTGGCAGAGCCAGAACTTAAGCCTGAATACACGCAAGTGTGCTTTCCATCATCCCACTCTGCCTCCTTCACTGAGAATCACCCACAAAACTACAAAGCACAACGAGAAGCTGTAGTAGGAGTGGAGCAAGTTGGGAGCATGAGGCTGGCATGAGGGAATACTGGTGGGGAGATTTTAATCACTAAGAATCCAAGTGATTCCTGACTCTAAATGGCAGGCACTTGGAGTTGACTTTCCAATTCTAACGCCGAAATTTTTGGTCCCCAGTAACACTTTTCCTTCTCTAACAACCCTCCAAATATTTACACTGTTCAAATGTCATTGTGAATTTGTTTTTTGGTCATATTCCTCCTATTGTGCAGAGACGGCACATCAGTAAGGTGACATGATGGGTTCATCACGCAAAGATGCCATCTACCTTTGTAAATTTGTATAAAAATATTCATACATATGACTGAAAAAATAAGCAACACAAATATTTAAAGTCCACCTTGAAGACCTATTAACAAACGTGTTTATGCTGTTTTTCAATGTTTATGAGACAAAAAGTGAGTTTAAACAACAACAATAAACCTAGGTAGACAAGCCAAAATCTAATTCTCTCCTTAATGCTGTGACTTAAGAACATCACGGTTAGCCAGACACTTGGCTTTGACTGTGCAGCATTAATTCACTCTTCCTCTGGTAAAAACCAGTGAGACAGTTTTCTTTGGAGAACCAGTGCTTCTCACCTTTTATTTCATATGGTTCAGATGGAGCTGATCCCATTTCCTAATCTAAGGTATGGGACTGACCCTGGTGATTGATTCATGGATTGGAATGCAACCCAAATCCAGCCAATAAATGTCAGTCTTGCAATTTTGTTTGAGCTATTGGAAAAGATCTTTCTTTCCAGGGAGGTTGCTAATGTGGCCAGGAGTAAATGTTTAGCTGATGTTGGTTATCTTCCCAAAACTTGTTAAAAAAGAAAAAAAGCACTAACTGAACTACATGGGTAAACAGAACTGAGACATGGAGAGTGAAATTACTGACAAAGTTATCTGAACACCTCAACCTACCACAACTCTGAGGGTATGTGGTGGATTATTCATAAAAATGGCTGAAATAGTTCTTTTTATCCCTGTATATACTCCACTTTGCGATGTGACTTTGCTGCTCCTCTGTCAAGAGGTGGAGTCTATTTCTCAATCCCTGGAATATGGGCTTGGCGATGCAACTTGTTTTGGAAAATGAGTCATTAATAGACAGGATAGAGGTGAATGCTTGAAAGTTGCTTGAACACTGGAATTTGCCCTCTCCATTTAGGGGAGCCTTTCTGCCACCATTGAACAAGTCCAGGCTAGATTCCTGGAAAAAAGAGAGATCACATGGAGAGCTATTCTAGCCATCCCAGCTGAAGCCCCAGACACTGAGGCTATCCTTGACCATCCAGCCCCAGCTGAGCCAGCCCAGAAAGAACCACCCGGCCAACCCAAGGATTGTGATCTAATAAATAACTTTTAACACATTACATTTCAAGGTGGTTTGTTACAAAGTGGAAGCTAATTGATAGAGTATTAAATTACATGACTTTTTTCTTCAGCAATTTGAATTGAGTTTGTATCACTTCTAACCAAAAAGATAAAAATACCCAGTGCCACACCAAGCATACTTAACACCCAGAGCAGATCACTATTAACACCTCTTCCACCATACACTAAAATTATTTTCAGTTATAATCACACAATAATCAATAATAATTATTTTTCTTACTTTGTTTTTTTTTTCTCCTGAGGAAGATTTTCCCTGAGCTAACAGCTATTGCCAATCTTCCTTTTTTTTTGCTTGAGGAAGATTAGCCCTGACTAACATCTGTGCCAGTCTTCCTCTACTCTGTATGTGGGTTGCGGCCACAGCACAGCTAACAAGTGGTGTAGACCCAGGCGTGGGATCTGAACCTGTGAACCTGGGCTGCCGAAGTGAGGCACACGGAACTTAACCACTACACAACAGGGCTGGCCCCTCTTACTTTGTTTTTTAGTTTTAAATAACAATTAGAAAGAAAATAAATTATAATTTTAAAGATATTATTCAAATGCATTAGAATATTTCATGTATGAACGAAAATTTGCACTTAGCAAAGAAAAATAGTACACCTCACGGTTTGTGCTAGTATTTTAAATGTTAAATACAAGTAGATGCTCCAAATGGTTTCATAGCATGACAGAATTGAAATAATTCAAGATCTGTTTCCTTACCTTTCAATCATTGCACTAAGACTGCCTATTTCGAATCCACTGTTAAAATGGAGGAATATAGACTAGCAGAGTTTTGAAGACACTAACCACCTGAAGTAATCTCCAATGATGCCAAACCGCTATAAACTTAAACATGCATAGCTGAGTTCATGTGTGCTGAGGCTGGCTGCTGTAAAGCTGAGAGTTCTCCAAATTAGAAAATAATGTGTATTAAAAGATAATTTTTATTTTTTTATTTTGTATTGCAGCAACATTATATTTTTCATTTAAAAGATAATTTTTAAAAGTGTGTTAAAGTGTATTGATATATTATTGAAATGCAATACCAATTATTTAGAAGTAGCACTGACAATTACATTTTGATTTTTTTTTCCAGAGAGGAGTATTTTATCACTTTCATTGGTAGAATTGTCAGTGTATGGTGACGATAAAACAAAGACGGAATTTTAGTTGGTTTTATTGTTGTTTTAAAACTCTCTATAGCCAATGTATCCCCTTATTGTCTGCCCCTGGAGCAATCCACTCTTGCTACCCTGTTCTTGATACTCCATTGCAAACAGCCCTATAAATAAACTTCATTAAATGTTGAGAATTACATATATAATGAAAATTCTCCAAAGGACCCTGACTGAAATACACCAGAAGTATTGAATGAGCATGCTTGCAGGCAGGAGAAAATTCCCAGGGATAGACTTGTGATTTCAATATTGACCTAAAATTTCCAAATATTCTATAAAGAGAAATGGAGATAATTGATGGCTCTGAGCCTTTCAGCACAGTGTCAAGGTAGAACTAGCTTTTCATTGGAACAAAAGATAATTAAATAGCCTTCACCATATACTCTATTTCACTTTATAGGAAAATCCCCTTCTAATTCCAGAAAATCACTAAGGTTCTCTGGACCAAGATAAGCCAAAAAACAATATCCTATTTCCAATTAATTTCCAATCAATCATAAAGCCACTTTAAGGTGAGTTTCCTCTATCAGTAATCATGCAAAGCCCCGGCTTTTCTTGGGAAATCTAAAGAAATCACACAACGAGTAACGGAGCTATAAGGATATAACTGATCACATGATGCCATTGATCTCTATTAACCTACTCTCATTGACTGTACACCTGACTCGAGCACATATTTTATTCATTTGTTTTATAGCTGGTCAGTTGTATCTTAGTAAATTAAATACCCTTCAAACTAAAACATATTTTATTCTCTCCAATATGTGCCTTTCTGTTACATTTTATTCCATTTGGTATACTTCCTAATCAATTCTTTTGTGAGCTTCATTTCTTTCAGGACAATGTATCCATTGTTAGGATTTATTTCTTTCAGAATGATTTAAATGTATTTCACTCAATGCTGCCTTAAAGCTACTGTGTGCCCTATCCATTTCCTCACCAGTCTCATCCACTGGGCCATGATATCTGGTTCACACTCCATCTTCTTAGTTGAGGAAAGATGTACTTTCCTAGCTTGGTCTAATGTGAAATGATGCTCGCTTTTTATCTATCCTGGCAATGGCTGTGGACTGAATAATAAGAGTGATATGTAGCAATGTGTAGGAATGTCAGTGTATTTCAGGTTCTCAATGATGAGATGGGTAAATGCAGGCTTCTAATGACCTCAGTATGAAGTCATCTGTGAATCGACACTTCTGAAATTCTAGATATTGTTGCCAACAGACATAAAGCAGTACAGAATAACCAAGCTCTTTCTTGTCACTCCTTGTTGCTTTAAAGAACGCCTGAAGATTGCCTTCTTTGGTAGTATGAATTATGAGTCACTTTTAATTTGGGCTGGCCCTAGACTTTATGTTTCAAGACTTCAAAAGTTCACTTGCACAATAAAATTATTTTATTCTTCATAGAGAAAAAACAAAAGACAATGAAAGATCTGGCATTTTAATGACCTTTTTGGTGACTTACTTACTTTTTGGTGACTCATCTAACTAAGATGACGAGAAAAGGTCTGGAGGAGAAGCCCAAATCGGTGACATAGGGAAATCCTAGAAGATAAGGCTGAAAAGGTACATCAAGGGCAAATGTAAAGGGACCTTAGAAGCCTGGCTAAGCGTTTATTGCCATATCCCAAAGACAAGGAGAAGCCCCTGAACATTTTTGAAGAGAGGAGTTGACATGAGAAATGCACATTGTTCCTATAAAACAGGTTGTAACTTCTTAAAATGAACTTGAAATAAACTCATGATGGAGGAGGATCATGCCCAGAATGTAACAATGGTAGAGTACACCTTGTTCAAAAGAAAAGTATTTCCGGCAAAAAGGAAAGGAATAGCAGATGGGGAGAGATGGGTAAGTCTTCTTTGAAAACCAGGAAAATTAAGCAGGATTGCATTTAGTGAACATATAAAGCAGCAATAACATTACAGAATATAGACTGTTGAGCATAACAAATGCTAACATGTTCAAACACACAAAGTAAAAAGACTGGTGGTATGGAAGGTATGAGATCCCTTCAGAGAAAGTGGCATGTCTAATTGGAGCTAATGACAGAGAAATCTGGGAACATAACCATACAAGTACCCTTGATTCAATTAGTACTTATTAGAACAGTATTTCCATATTTATCCTAATAGGACATGAAACTCATGAAAGAAGGATGCTTCTAAAAATGAAATTCTGGGGATATAATTAATGAAAATTGATCACAAATAAGGTTGATGAAGTAAGCAGAATGGGAAGACAGTCAAAGAAATATAACCAGTGTGACTCCATGGGAAGCATTCTGATGAACTCAGATTTTAAGAAGCAATGCCCAAAGGAAGAAAATAAGTCTACTTTTGGAAAAGAGGGCAAAAGAAAAAACATCTCAAATGACAGAGAGAAGGCAGAATTACTAAGCTCTTGTTTTCGTTGTTATTTTCTCCATCATGAAGTTATATTTTTAAGTTGGAAATATGAGTGTAGAAATAAAAAGAATAAAGAAAAGAATGAGGCCCTAGAGAGCTTACAAGACACATGAGAAACTTGATCTCTAGGCCCAGACAAATAATATTTTATTTTATAACAGCAACAAAAAATTCTTATAGATTTGATCATAGAAATAATGTTACTAGTATCTCAAAAAACAGAAAAAAAAGCACATTCAGGCAAATCTCTTTTCATAAAGGAAGAATGGAAGAGTCTAAAAACAACAAAACACAGATTCCCACAAAAAATGTAAGAGATTACATTAAATGTATATACGTGAGCACTTAAAAAAGACAGTAACACGGGGCTGGCCCCATGGCTGAGTGGTTAAGTTCGCGCGCGGTCCGCTGCAGGCGGCCCGGTGTTTTGTTGGTTCGAGTCCTGGGCGCGGACATGGCACTGCTCATCAAACCATGCTGAGGCAGCATCCCACATGCCACAACTAGAAGGACCCACAACTATGCACCCGGGGGGCTTTGGTGAGAAAAAGGAAAAAATAAAATCTTTAAAAAAAAAAAAGACAGTAACACTTTCTAAGAGCCAGTTATTAAGTAAGCATCTCAGTGAGACCATAGACATAATACATTGATTTCAGCAAAATATATGACAAAAATCTCTCATGATATTGCTTTGCAAAACAAAAAAAAAAGAAAGAGAGAGAGATTCAAGTCAATTCACAGCAAATCAACTACATATATCAAAAAATAACTCATGATCCATGAATCAATGCCAATCAGAATGGAGGTTCCTTAAGCCTTTGCACTATATTCCATCCTTCCCTCTATACTGTTGAATAAGACCTAGAAGTCTATGTTCTAACAATAGGCTAAAACCAAGGGCAAATAAAACAAGAAACAAAGCAGAAGTGTCCATTTAGGTCTGAAAACTCAGTCTCCCTGGTAAGGGATGAGAGAGTTTTTCTGGGCAGTAGCTTAGGTAAGAATAAAAGCCCTGCGGGCCCTGGTTGACTGAGCTCTGTAGTAACACTCAGCAGACGTTCTGCATCCCTGGAAGTCCTCCAGTGAAGACTATAGGATATCTGCGTATCCTGGGTGGGATGTGAGAGGAAACATCTCTTCCAACCCTAAAATCCCATGACTCTAATATGAATACGAATCCCTGCCTGGTGCCTTGTATGATTATTACTAAATAACTGCAAAGGAGGAAATCAAAGAAAAAGAGGGTGATTAAACTGTTTACTAAAGGCACCGATTTTACAACAAGCCACACACAAAAGGCTTTCTGATATTTGCTCTAATTACCAGAATGTACTAGTCCTCCAATAACTAGTTGCAAGGACACACATCCCAGCTGACAAACCAGGAGTTTAAGACAGGCAGAAAAATCCAACCTCTCCCTACCATGACAAAAGCAACTAGAATTGCCAAATCTGATACACAAAACATTTAATTTATAACAGTTAAAACCTGGCCTCTGACCAAGTCCAAAAGAACCATGTCTTATTTCACTTGCTCTTGAATATGTCTCTTTCAGAGATAAATGACTCTGCTCTTTGCCAGTTCTCTCCTCTGTTTGGTGTTTTGTTTAGCTGGGCTTGTGACAAGCCAAGAGTTGATGCATCTGCTTGAATGTGTAATTTACTTCTCTGGTCAACTTAGCTTTTTTTTCCTTGACAATATTATGTCAAACAATCACATCACAACTGGCTCTGATCTCTTTGTTGTTAGCTAATAAATTAGAGGGTATTTATTATCTGCAATCCTTTTTTCCTCTTTTAATGGTGACACATTTGTGGTGAATTACAGGGCAGCTTTATAAACTAGGCTCTGGGCCAGTCTCAGGCCCTGTGTGCATGTGAACGTTCCCTCTCCCGGTTGGCCTCCCCGACCGGTGGTAAATCAAGGCTGCTGTCACAGCACACTAAGTTAGTGTGCGTCATTGGGGAGAGCAGGAAGCTTTGGGGGTATAATTCTGTCCATCAAACTAATATGTTATATCAGTAGCTTTGTAATCTTCTGCCATAACTTATGGGAAGTGACACCTAAGAATTCACTTTGAAGGCAATGTGTTACTCAGACTTTAAGCCAAAACAATCCAATTCGCAGCCACAGTTCCTCTGTTTACATGAGTGAATTTCTGGGGCTGGGGAATCAGCTCCCTATCAATGTCGCAGTATTTTAGACATTCTACCACTGGCTGAACTCTGTTTACAGCCTGAATGCAGGATTTGTAAACTTTTCAAACAGCATTTCTTCTCTTCTTTTTGTTACCCTTGCCTGAAGTTCCAGTAGCCAGTTAGATAAATATGCTCCTTAAATGTTATCATGACAAAGCGAACCTCTGACAGACAGGAATGAATGGGTACCCATTTCCCTTGTCCATTCCCCTTCAACTTTTGCCTTGACAAATGTGGGAAATGGCTGTGTAGGACAGAAGAAGAATACTCACACTGCTATGACGGCAGTGTCAGCTTTGTGGTGGTGCTGCCAAACGTCCACATGACACTTAAAGAAGTGAGGGCAGATAACCTTAAATAGACAGTGTACTTTCTAAGGCATGACATTGGAGCAACCAGGCTCACATTGTGTATGCTCCAGAAAGGACGCTTTTTTTATTGGGATTTGCTATTGGATTGTACCCATCTTCTCCCCCCAGTTTTCTTCCCTGATTGTTTTCTCACAGGCCAATGAGAGAAGCCCTTTGGGGAAGATTAAATAGTTCTGTGAGCTGCTGTCTGATGGAAAAGAAATCTACAAGAACTGTTCAAAGGAGCTCTTCCTCCCCCAGGCACAAGGCTAAATATGCACAGTAAAGAAATTTGAAAAATGCCTGCCCTTGCCATCCCCAAACCCCCTTTGATTGATAGCAGAGACGGTTTGCTATGATAATTTTGCTTTGACAGGTCCCAGGCATAAATCCCACAAAGTTGTTGCTCTGGCTTGACACCCTTCCGAGGGCTCCAGTTAGGAAGAGGAAACAGGCCTCTATTTTTCACCCTCAATGCTCCTTCAGGTGCAAAGAAAAGACTGCATGGAAAAAATAAATCCTTGTCTGAGGGGGAAACCAAATTCAAAGCAGTTTTAATGCTTATTCATCAGAAAGAATGTTCCACAGGGGAAGATGTGACCTCTGTGCCACTTCTTCAAACTTGCATTTAAATGTTCCAAATAAGAGATTTGAAAGCTACTCTCCACAAGAAATTGAAACTCTTTTTCCATTCATATTTTGGTTTTACAAAGGTGAGTTAGTATTTTACTTCAAGGTCAGCCTAGAAATGTGCCATAACGTCTTATAAAAATCATTACTTAAAAATAAAACTACATTCATAGAATAACATCCATAGTTTACTGTCATTTACGGAGAGTTTACAATAGGCCAGACTCTGTAATTCATCACGTCCTTTTAATCTTCACTACCACCTCAAATGAGCAAAGCCTCAATTAACAGGAATACAATTTTAAAAAGAATCAAAGTAATGAATTCTTTCAGCATTCATTTTCCAGGCATGCTTCACGAAATGTCAGGGAGTATTTGGGGATCAGTGCATCTTCATCCAGTCATCTCCGCTGCTCCATCTTGGAATGACCTCTCAACAGAGAGAACTATAGTCAGAGAAATCATATTTATCTGGGTTGAATCAAGAAGAATCTATGCTTTCCCCTAAGTAGGAAATTAAATTAACCAGAACCTATTCTCCAAGCATTTTAGTTGATCTCACCTAGAAAGGCAGTATTGTGACCTATTAAAAATAATTAAATGGTCAAACTCAGGCAAATATCTAAAAAGCAGGAACATTTCCATTTCCTTAAAACTTTCAGAAGTTGAAGATTTTTCCCTCCAATTGTCTACTTCTTACGCAGGCAAGAAACAGCTTTTTCTTGGCTCTAGGGTTCCATTCTAGCACTAAGAGAGGGTCCGTACAACTTTAATGCCATAAGAACACATTCCTCCTTTAATCCTACCACCCTGCCAGGCCTTAGTTCAATGGGTACCATCAGAAAGTCTTTCTGTAGAAAATCTTCACTATTAAGAGGTGCCAACAATGGGGAATTAAGGATCCAGTCTGGCACTCACAGTACAAATTAGAGTTTTAATCTAATAGGACTATAATACATGGACTTCACCCCAGGCTACACAATTGAACCCTCATTTCTGGGGTCAATATTTTATGACTATACCCATTTTACAGAACTAAACATGGCCCAGGGAATTCTAATAATTGGCTTGTGGGTTAGCCAAAAAAGTCCATGGGGAAAATCAGAATAGAAAAGAACAAGCTGTTCATAAAAATAGCAGTAATATATGAGTTTTTAAAGTCATAAAACAGCTTGAGCAAATTTCAAGAAAAAGAAACTTACTAAATAATTCTCTCTCACTCCATTGCTCCCCTAAATACAAAACAGGATGTGCTTCCTTGTAAATGCCTATAAATCTGGGGGAAGAAAAACAATTCTGGTCTTGTGTACAGAGCTCTAGGCTGCAAGGAACATGGCTGCATTTCTGTTTCTCTTAAAGGAAGATGCCAGAACAGCATTTTCCCATCAAGTGTTGATAAGAAAGGCATTTAGCATCGTTTGATGGGTGTTGTGAGTGGGTGGTATGACATGATAAATTACAGCCAATGTCATATTAAAAATTACAGGCCCATCTGCACATGCTCACTTTGTTCTCAAGCAATGATACAATATCCTGTGTAAAGCCTTCTACTGTGGTAGATATGGTAGAGATGTTCCTCTCTCAGGATAACTTTAGAAAATAGAATTCCCAAAGATTTAGAGGGGTGATAGCCATTTTTCAACACCATAAGCAAAAACTAAACTAAACGCTTACTTTCTGCAAATTCAGCCTGGTGTAGGTCTGATTTCCCACCTTGATTCATGTCCTTCCCTGAGGGACTCGATCTACTTTTCTGCAATAGGAGCATAAGCAGTTAGGCCAGGAAGGCATGTTAAAATTAGAAAACAATCTCCTCCGTCCAAACCCAAAGATGCATCTCTTAGGGCATAAAGAGACATTTTGAGGACTCTGAACAAGGAACTTGGTCTTGAAGAAGATGAGGATAGGGGTAGGGTAGGGCAAAGTATTGCCTAGATATATCAAGAAACTCTCAAAACACTGACATGAAGCAGGCAATTTCCTATACCAGAGTATCTCAAACCTGACATTATTAATATTTTGGACCAGATAATTCTTTGTTGTGGGGGTTATCCTGAGCATGGTAGGATATTTAGCAGAATCCCTAAAGCTATACCTACCAGAGGCCAGTAGCACATGCCCATGCCAGGATTAAAAATAAAAAATGTCTCCACACATACATAAATGACTACTGTGAGTCAAAACTGCCCTGGTTGAGAACCACTATCCTAGACTGTTGGATAAGGCCAAGCCAGGGAATCTCTGGGGGCCACACGTTTTCCAATAAAGAGGCTTCGATTCACTGGCACTTATGCCACGTGGGTCTTTTTCCCATTAGGAAACACGGTAGGACTGCATGTAGCAACACCCCTCAGCTTGGACTTCTCAGCCAAACTGAAGGTGCCTTTACCATAAGGTTAAAGTTAAATCAATCGCTGTACAGGTAAAAAGAAAATAGTATCTCCATTAACTATTTCTCCATGAGGTGAGTTTTGCTATGCTCTTCACTCTTTCTGTTCTAGAGACCTTGAATCCTACTGGATAAGTCAGAGATTCAGTAAAGAAAACAAATTTAATTAATTTGTAATTTAACAGAGGGAATTCAGTACAGGGTATTAATTCAAAGGTATTAGAAGAGCTGAAATAAGGGAGGAGGAGGCCACCCTGAGAAGAGCAACTTTAGGAAGCTGCTCCACCTCTATGCTACAGAATCAAAGGGAAGAGGCAGTTTTACTGGAATCTGGGAGCCAAGGCCACCCGTAGAAGCTGAACTCACAGGGGGCAGTCAGTGGGAGCTAGAACCATAGAAGTGAAGGGCTTCCTGTAGGAGATGGAGCCATGGAAGAGACACAGTCACTGCCAGGAGTGGCCATCTGAGGCAGAAAGACCAGGATAGAAAGGCCCTGGCTTCTTTCTCTCCTCTGTCCACCTGTAATGTCTCACGGGTTCCTCTCACTGGAATCCAGCAGACAAGGGAGGCTGGGAAACACAGTTTACAAGGATCAGCAGGTGACACATACAGAGCAGAGCAGGGTATGAGAATGGATGTGTAAGCAAACACACAAATGACCAACATAACCATGAAGTTCCACGGTAAGGATAACTGAATGCTGTTCAGACTTACGAATCAGGAAGGGGAAAGAAAATTGAACGAGTCTGAGTAAAAAATTAGGCTGAGGGAAAAACTTCTCAGTAAACAAAAAAACTTGAAAAACTTCCCTCCTCTTCCTCCCTTTCTAGGCCAAGTTAAACTTGGGCGGGGGTGGTCTAGACTGAGACTGTTATTTGAATAACTCTTGTGAAATTGAGCTAATATCTGAAAAGATAATTGCCAAAAGAAATGCTGGGCTTATCGGTTAACTATTGCTGCAACAAACCTCCACAAGCTTAGTGGCTTAAAAGGACAACCATTGTATTTGCTCATGATTCTTTTACTCAGAAATCTGGGCTGGACTCAGCTAGGTGGTTCTCAGGTCTCACCTGACATCATCCATTTGACTACAGTGAGGTGGCAGATGGGCTGGAGGGTGTTGGTTCAGGGGCATCTCTGTCAGAATAGTTCCTTCCTGTTCAGTAGGCACCCCAACTTCTTTGCATGGCAGTCTCAGGGTGTTGAGAAAGGGAGCAAGCCCCAATGAGCAAACGCTTTCTAAGCCCCTGCTACATCCTGTTTGCTAACACCCTTATGACCAAAACAAGTCACAAGATCAAATCCAGATTCAAGGAGTGGAGAGAGAAACTCTGCTCTTGATGGGAGCAATATTACAGTCAAATTGCAAAGGGACATGCATATAGAGATTGTTAAAAGTGGTCACATATTTTCCTGTCCGTCACACTAGGTGAATGGATTTTCTAGCAAGTGTTTTTCTAATCAGAGTGTTTCAGTTTTATCCACATTGGAAATTTTCAAAAGGATATATATTTATTTTCCAAACAGCAAATGGTTTTTGTTGTCACAGAAGTATTGGGCTCTGAAACAGCTCCCTCAAACCCCTTCAACAAAGCCCGTTTCACAAGGGTTTCATGGTTAATAGCCAACCATCTCACCCAAGGTTAAGGATGTTGCCTCAAATTCAAACTCAAGTTCAGAGAAGTCCCAAGACTCCCTTCCTTTTCTCTGCACCTTAAAGAAAGGAAAATCCAACTTTCAGTACAGCATTGTGGAGAAACTTCAAACTAGAAATCAGAAATGGTGGCTTCATATTCTAACACTGGAACCATCATCTATGGAAGTCACTTGGGTAAGTATCTTCTCTCCAAGTCACAATTTCCAGATTTGCCAAATCAGTAAGCTAAACTACTTGGAGATAGTTGGGGCTAGCGTGAAAGGGTGAGAGGTAGAGGAGATAAGACAAGGTGGTGAGTTGAATGAGTGAAGCCAGCTGGTGTAAAACAGCACAATGTGGGGAGGGTGGAAAACTGAAGAGTACATACCTTGTTAAGGACAGTAAATTCATAGTTTTCCCTAAAGTATGTTGGTACCTGATCTAATTGCAATCTATGACTAGATTATTTCCAAGGGCTCACCCAGCTCTGCTGTTTGCTGCTTCTCCCATTCTGGGTCCCCACAGGTCTCAGCTGTACTCATCTTTGCCGTGGAGTTATCAAGTCTCTCTGGTCTTCAGGACAGGGGTGCTTGCTCGCAATGCAAATAGCAGAGCACAGGGATCAGTCTCTTTCTTAAAACCATCTTGTTTCAATCCCACACACTCCTTAAAGATTGCAATTGACAAGGCTCTTACTTTTACATAAGCAATGCCATTTGGACTGATCCAGGCCTATAATTCTGCTGCACTCATTCCTATCTGTGCTTCTGGAAAGGCTACAGGATCTGACACTGATACTATCAGTATTCCATAATCAGCTGTGGATTAGCATGACTTTCCCTGGGCCCCTGGTTCCAAGCGCTGCTTCCCACAGAGGAGACATGTTCCAAAAATATCTAATTTCTACCACTTCGTTTCAGAGGGAATTCTCAGGTTAGAATTCAAAAGAAAATAGGTTGTTTGCTATGAAATAGGAAATTAGAGGAGTTAGAGAAGGCCTGAAACTATTGCAAGGTCCTACTCTAAGTGCATCATTAGAATATATTCTTTGATATCACACAAGGCTGCTTCCAATAGGCCTTTTGCGTTTCATTTCCTCCATGTGGCCCACCAGCATCACTTCAGACCAAACTCATCTCTCTTACCAGTGGGTCTTAAATTCCTTTGTCTGGTGAGTGATAATATTAGTAGCAGAGCATGGGAGCCAAACGGCTTGGATTTAAATCCTAGCTCCATCATTGGAAATCCAAATACTGTGGACCTTGTGAAGTTTCTGAATCTCTCTGTGCCCTCTATGCCTCAGCTTCCTCATCTGTAAAAACTGACATAGGGTCATGGTGATGATCAAGTGAGAAAATACCTGTAGAGTGTTTAGTATGTGGCATATAGTAACTGTGTAATAGTGTTAGCTGCTATCATCATGTCTATATCATATTGTTGATAAAATGAAACTGTTAACCTGTCTTCTTATTCTCTTTATGGTAGCTTTATTTGTCTAATTAGATAATAAATTCAAGAACAAGGATGATACATATTTTTCATATTTCTATATCCCCATTTTCCTCCACCTGCACCTACCACTCCCCATTAGCCCAGCGCCTTGTGTACAGTACATGCCTGGAGGTAGGGGCCAGCTGGTGGGGCCTAATGTCATAGTGTAAGGGTAGGATGCCATGGGTTAAGAAAGCATAGGCTCCAAGAGAGACATGTGTTCAATTCCTGGCTCTTAATAATTAGTGACTTGGACAACTGACCAAGCATCTCCTTGCCTCAGGTTTATAAAGTATAAAATGGGGATAAACTTATTGCCTCATAAGGTGGCTGTGAAGATAGATCCTTCAGAGCAGGTGGCTCATCATGGGCACTCAATAAATGCTTATTTCCTTCCCTCTCACCATTAATAAATTGATCAGATCAGTGCCAAGAGAGATGGAGAAACATGAGCAAGCTGGCTCCCAGTAGAAAAGGCAAATGAAGGGGGTCCAATGTCCCAAAAGCAAATACCACTGACCTTGTAACAGGGTCACATCCCCAGGGTGCCCATCTCCTGCCCATTTATCCCCCAAGAAGTGGGTTCTCAATGCCATTTAGCGATGGCAAAACGGTCATCAACACAGGCTCCTCAACAGAATCAATAGTGGCAGTCTAAAATCCTTTAGGAAATCTCTGGTTTTCCCCTTGATGAGTGGATGGACAAACAAGAGACCATCCTATATTATCCTCTAAAATTTGCTTTCCTTATTGCCTTCCTGCAATTCTACAAACCTCAACAAGTATGCCAGACAAAGGATGTGGGCTAAATGGACCTATGGCCTGACCTCATGGAGACCACCCTGCGTTTTCATGGAACCACAGAATGTTAGTGCTGAGATGAGCTGCTCCAACAACTTCACCATAAAGAAGAAGCTACAGAGAAGTTGAATGGCTGGCCCAAGGTACGCAGCTAATCAAGCACAGAAATGAAATCTAGATCTGTGCTCTTCTTAATTTCTCATCTTTTGATGCCTCAGAGGAATACCTGCCTCTGAAAACATTTATTCAACTCAGTCATGCTCTAATTTCCAACACTGACTTCTTCAGCCTGTATTGGGTGGGATGTGATCAGTCTTGACCTTCTAGATCTAAAATCAGTGAACTGAACACATTCAGCAAAAACCATTTACATCAGCTTTTTTCTGCAGCACAGCATATTATACACACTCCTCTCCCACATGCTGTCTATTCTGCAGGGCTGAGAATGTACCGAGACCGCTTCATGTGAAGGAAACAGACCCCAGCTGGCCAGCCACACTGTGACTCCAATACAGAATTCACTATAGGGCTGTGTTCAGTGAATTGCATTTAAAAAAAAAATTAATATCTACATGGCTCTCACTCAACTGCCTTAAGAATACCAGCTGTACTGTGCTTTCTCCTCTAATTTGACAGTCATAAGAACAGCTCCTGAAGAATAGAACATTCTTCAGGGAAGGGCTGTTGGTTTTGTAGACATTTTAGGAGGAGTAGAAGATGAAAGAAGTTTCAAGGTGAAATGCCATGTATGGAAAGGGGTGGGATGTGACAGAAGAAGGAATCTGATATGTACTTAGTGCCTATCATGTACCAGGCACTGGGTTGGGCGAGCTCTCTCACGACTTATTGCATTTGGTCCTCACAATGCTGAGAGAGGAGTATAAAGTAACAAAAATTTTACAGATGAGAAAACTGAGGCTTAGAAAGATTAAAAGACTTGCCCAAAGTCATACGAGGAATTTGTTGTGTAAGCTGGTATATTAGTTTGCTAGGACTGTTATACCAAATTATCGTAAACTTGGTGACTTCAAACAACAGAAACATATTCTCTTGCGGTTCTGCAGGGCAGAAGTTTCATATCAAGCAGGGCTGTACTCCCTTCAGAGGCTCTAGAGGAGAAGGCTTCCTTGCATCTCCCAGCTTCTGGTGGCTCCAGGCATCGCTTGGCTTGTAACTGCCTAACTCCAATGTCTGCCTCCATCTTCACACTGACTTCTCTTCTCCATCTATCTCTCCTCTGGGTGTCTCCTATAAGGATAATTGTCACTGGATTTAGGGCCCACCCAGATAATCCAGGATGATCTCATCTCGAGATCCTTAATGATATCTGCAAAAACTCTTTTTCTAAATAAGGGCACATTCATAGGTTCCTTGGGTTAGGATGAGGATATATCTTTTTTGGGGGCCTCTGTTTAATCCACTACAGCTGAATTTTAAACTCAAGTCTTTCTTACTTAGAGTCTCATTTTCTTACCACAAGGTCACGTTATTGCCTATCTTTTCCTTTATCTGTTTTCTGAAGGATGGTTTTGGTCAAGATAAAAATTCCAAGGTAGCCACAGCCACAATATAGAAAGAACACAGCCCTTCAATTGCCCAGAATTATCCAGAAAGTTAGCGATAGTGTTGAAATTTAAGCTCCCCTCAATCTTGCTATTGTTCTATGAACCAAGAGGGAGAACTGTCCCCTGAGAGACACCTTGCCATTCCCTCTAAACATCAAAGCAGTTGACTCCTTTGTAAAGTGCAGTCCTCCTTTTGCAGGAATAAAAGAGCTATCAGGCATCAACTTAACCTACAGCCACCCCCTAATAAGTTTAAGATGAAAGGCCAATATATTCAAATAAGATTCAGACATAATGTTAGAGCATTTGTTACCAAACCCATCTAATTATATCATCAATCTTTTATTACCAGACCCAAAATGCAGAGAACTCTATTATAATCTTTCTTTATAATGATCTCCTATCTGACTCTTTGAACTCTACCATAAATTAATCATCTGCTCATAATCATGAGTAAACATCAACTCAATTAACAATTAATAAATAAACAGTTCACTCCACGGCTGGTCCTGATACAGAGGGGAGTACCACTGGGCACCTGCCAGGGCAATGCTCGGCTGGGAGTTCTGAGCTGGCATGGCTCTCTCAGGTTGTGTTTCTTCTGCTGGGGTTTAGAGGAGATATTCTGGCTGTTGTTTTCTGCTCCCACCCTGTGTGTGGAGGTGGAAAGGACTTATTCACTTGTCCTCTCTGGGTCCAAATATGGAAGAATTGCTCATCTTATCCTTGCTCTGTACTACATAGCATCACATATCTGAAAGAAAACTAGTAAGAAAACTGTAAAATGCAAACTGTGAACTCTGCTATATCAAACTGTAAAGTAGAAATATCCCTTGTACATGTTAAGAGCAAGCACTTTGTATTGAATGGCTATATCATTGTTAAGGGTTAAAATGTGTCCCCCAAAAAGATATGTTGAAGTCCTAAACCCCAGTATCTCAAAATGTGAGCTTAATTGCAAATAGGGTTGTTGCAGACATAATTAATTAAGATGAGGTCATGCTGAAGTAGGGTGGGCCCTTAACCCTATATAACTGACGCCCTTATAAGACAACAATGTGAAGACACAGAGAGAACGTCATATGAAGAGAAACACAGAGAGAAGATGGTCATGTGGTGACAGAAGCAGATATTGGCATGATACATCTACAAGGGAAGTAAAAACAAGCATTTCCAGCCACCACCAGAAGTCAGGAAGAGGCACACGTTTCTATCCAGTCTTAGAACATTGCCCTGTTGACACTTTGATTTCAAACTTACAGCCTCTAGAATTGTGAGAGAATAAATTTCTGTTGTTTTAAGCCACCCACTTTATGGTACTTCACTATGGCAGCCCTAGGAAACCAATACAATGACGGATTACAATAAGAATGATCAAGCTACAATTTTTGAGCATTGTTATATAGCAGGCACATGGAATCTTCACAGCTACCTTATGAAGTTGGTACTCTCGTTCCTACTTTACAGATGAAACAAGGTTACAAGGAAACAAGGTTAACTGAGGCTAACAGCCCCAAAGTCACAGAGCTAGTGAGCGACAAGCCTCTCTGGTACTGGAGGCACAGACCTCAATCCCCAAAACACCACAATGTAAGCCTGCTCAGGGCAGGGCCATGGTGGCAGTGTTATTCATCAGGGTATCCCCACTTGTGTTCCCCAGAGCTCAGAGGATCCTCTGGCATAGGGGTAGAGGATGAAGGGAAGTGGGTGACTGCACAGGTCCCCAGCACTCCACTTCCACTGCAGGCTGCTCCACTCCACGTTCACATTTTGAATTTTCAGTTCTCACATGAGATATGTTTAAATCAAGTTTTCTGTTGCCAGAAAAAAAGTTTTAAAACCACTGCCATATAGAGAAAAGTTCTTTTTCATAGAAGAATTCATGTAATACATGCAGACGGGATAATAGAATTAGGAAACTACCATTTTGCAACCTATAATGAAATAATGGACCTAGGTCACCATCATTGAAAGATGTTCAAGCATTAGGTGAAAGGTTGGTTGGGAACTTTACAATGAAAGCATCAGGCTGACACCATCTGAACCTATTGACCAGATATTGATTACATGTCTGGTGATGTGATGCTACAGGAAGGATATGGAGCTATATCATGCAAAAAAAGGAACAAGAATCTAAGCAAGCTCTTCATGCACACTAGGTTAAAGGAAGTGCACAGGATAGAAGAACAGGTTAAATGACACAGCGAGAAAGCAAGCAACCAAAATCAGAAAGTGGCTCATTCCCAAAGACAAATGATTCCATTCCTCCAAAACACTCAATACACAAAGATAGAGAGAAGATGGAAAAGAAGAGAAAGGGGACAATTAGAGAATAGAAGAGATCAAAGAGATATAGCAACTAAATAAAGTGTATAGACTTTGTTTGGATCCTGTTTCAATGCAAAAACATATATTTGAGACAATTGGGAAAATTAGACTATGGACAGGGTACTAGAAAATATTATGGAATTATTCTTAATTTTTTTTTAAAGTGAGTCAATTTTTTTCTTCTTCTCTCCAAAGCCCACTCAGTACATAGTTGTATATTCTAGTTATGAGTGCCTCTGGTTGTGTTATGTGGGATGCTGCCTCAGCATGGCCTGATGAGTGGTGCCATGTCCGTGTCTAGGATCAGAACCAGTGAAACCCTGAGCCACGGAAGCAGAGCACGTGAACTTAACCACTTGGCCACCAGGCTGGCCCCTGTCAATGTTTTTAATTAAGATAATGGCAAGGGCCGGCCTGGTGGTGCAGCGGTTAAGTCTGCATGTTCTGCTTCTCAGTAGCCCAGGGCTCACCAGTTCAGATCCCGGGTACAGACATGGCACTGCTTGGCAAAAGCCATGCTGTGGTAGGCGTCCCACATATAAAGTAGAGGAAGATGGGCATGGATGTTAGCTCAAGGCCAGTCTTCCTCAGCAAAAAGAGGAGGATTGGCAGTAGTTAGCTCAGGGCTAATCTTCCTCAAAAAAGAAAAAGATAATGGCAGGGATTTTGTTTAAGGGGAAAATGGTCCTTATCCACTAGAGAAGCTTAGTGAAGAATGTAGGGCACAATGACATGATGGCTTGGCTGAGATTAGGAGAGAGGAAGAAAAATCATGGCCTCTCCCCTGAAACCCAAGTAAGCAGCTGCTTTTGTTACAAGCTGGCTTCCCCAAACCACCCAAGGTGACTATCTAGGGAGTGAAGCAAACTCCCTCTGCTCAGGGTATATAGTTGTGAGAACTGCTTAGAATTGCCTAAAATTCTGTCTCAGCAAAGTGGGACATCAGGGAGGAAAGCCTGCCCCCGAGGCCCCTGAGGAGTTGACCTGGTTGGTGGAACTCACCCCTCCTCTCTCATAATACCTGTTCACTCAATTCATGACCAAGATTACCACAAATGTTACTACAAAATCAATAAGGGAAACATATATCTCTGTGTTCCTGTGTTTGTGATATGTGAGGCCCTTGGCAGGGTCCTTCTTGCCAAGTGTAAGGGTGGTATTGCCACCACACTCACTTCTGGTTGGGATGTGTGATCAAATGAAATAATTTATGAAAAATGCTTAAAGTAGCATGCCTTTAATAAACGTTAGCCACTAACATCACCTTTATGATTACTATTATTAGATCGTCGGTATTGTACATGCTTGTCACTGAATATTTTCTGAGTGTTCCCTTTGTGCTAGCTTTTTTTGCCCAATTAGGAGATTAAAGAAAGTAAGCTCAAGGACAAGGAGATCCTTACATATTTCTCTCTACCCTTCCCTCCTCCATGCCTCCCTGGGACAGTGTTACGTACGTAATAGGTCTGCAATAACCACCTGTTTAAAAGGCGCCTGGGTGGGGAGGGCTGGTGGCGCTTATCCCTTCAATGCAGGGGCTGCAGGGCGTGGGAACAAAAATAGGCATCAGAGGCAACAGAAGTCAGATGAATTCCTTGGCTCTGTCACTTAGTAAACAGCGAGTTTGGTCATCTTGCTGAATGTCCTTGAGCCTCAGTTTCCTAGTAAGTAAAATGGGGACCAAAGTGCCCACCTCATATGGCTGGAGGACACATAATGGATTCCAACTTGGCTGCTGGTTCACCACGAGCCTCTCTCTTCCTCTCTGGAATGGGGATAGAGACTGTTAACTAGGCCACTCCAGTATTAACTGCAAGAGGACATACAAAGGCCATACATAGAGAAGCTGTGGCTGTGAACTGAATGTTTGTGTCCCTGTCAAATTCTTGTTGAAGCCTAATCCTTCTGTAATGGTATGAGGAGCAGAGGACTTTCGGAGGTGATTAGGCCATGAGGGTAGAGCTCTCATGGGGGTTATTAGTGTTCTTATTGGAAGAGACCAGAGAGCTTGCTTTTCTCTCGTCCCCAGGAAGAGAATTCTCACCACAACCTGACCATGCTGGCACCTTGATCTCAGACTTCCAGCCTCCAGAACCGTGAGAATAAATTTCTATTGTTTAAGCCACCCAGTCTAACGTACCTTGTTATAATAGTCTGAACTTACAGAAACAGATGTATAATGAATATGCATTCTTGCTTCCTTAAGTAGAAAGTTTTCAAATTAAGATTGGTTTCACAGGCCGTCTCCCCTGGACACCTGTGGCTGCACTCTCTGGGCTCCAGCCAGTCCCGCCCACTGGTAGCAGCACCAGGTACTCACCAAGGCCAACCAACGACTGAAGGGCTAAAGCAATTGCCTGGTGCTCCTACTTTGAAAAAGACAATGTTGCAAAGATAAAGAAAGGTTCAACATTCTAAGAGCATGTCAGCAAAAGCTACCAAAGTCACAGGAGAGAGAGAGGGGAAAAACCCACATATGCTATTTTATGTTATACATTCATTCATTCACTTATTTTGGTGAGGAAGATTGGCCCTGAGCTAACATCTGTTGCCAATCTTCCTCTTTTTGCTTGAGGAAGATTGTCCCTGAGCTAATATTGGTACCAATCTTCCTCCATTTTGTAGTGGGATGCCACCACAGCATGGCTTGATGAGCAGTGTGTAGGTCTATGCCCAGGATCCGAACCTGCAAACTGCAGGCTGCTGAAGTAGAGCACATGAACTTAACCGCTATACCTCCGGGTCAGCCGCCAACATATACTATTTTAAGTTTCCTTAAATTGTCTAAGTGTAATTAGTTCTAATCAACATCTTATCACTAATTACTGATAACCTTGGGTAATTCATGCCCCTCTCTGGGCCTCAGTTTCCTCATGTGTAAAATCAAAAGTGTTCTTAACCTGAGGCTTTCACACCTACAGAATTCAGGGGTCTATGACATTTGATGGGAAAGAAATTATTTTTGTATATAAAAATATATACAGTCACATGTCATATAATGATGTTTCAGTCAGTGATGGACCACATATACGATGATGGTCCCATAAGATTAGTACCACACAGCCTAGGTGTGTAGTAGGCTATACCATCTAGGTTTGTGTAAGTACATTCTGTGATGTTCATACAATGATGGAATTGCCTAATGATGCATTTCTCAGAATGTAGCCCAGTCATTAAGCAACACATGACTGTATCTATATAAGTATTAATATAATATATAATTTATATTATATAAAAAGATATCTTTTCACTAACTTCTAAGGGAAATTTTACATTTTCTTTGATTATAAATGTAGGCAACAAAATATCATCAATAAAACTCACAGATATTTTCATGTCACACAATTGCAGAAATCTAAAATACTATTTATGTTCGTCTTTACTTTGAAATTACAGTAGCTGTTAAACCTGCTTTTAGATCTTGTTATTTGTGTTAATAAAAAAGCACATAAATTACTGTCATAAATTTGATTTTTAAATATTTTGACAATAGCATTTCAATACACTTAGTTTGCTTTGTAATCCTATATATTTGATTTTGTGCATTTAAAAATCATTAGTCTGAGAAGGGGTTCATGGATTTTACCAGACTCTCAAAGGGACCCAGGCACCAACAAGGTTAAGGATCCTGCAAGGATCTCCACGAGTCCTCCCAGCTATGATTCCACAACTGGTTTTTCACAATCCACACTCCTGTCACCTGTTATTTGCACTCTGGCTTCAGCCTTGTCCATGAAGTGGTTAAGCCTGCAGGTTCTAGAGCCAGACTTCTTGAATTCTAGCTTGCCTTTGTGCTTGACTGGCTGTGTGACTGAGCTATTCACTTACCCTCTCTGAGCCAGTTTCTTCTTTTTTAAAGTGGAGGTTATAGGGGAGCAAAATTGGCACCCAAAATGTGTCTCTTTGGCATGAGGAAGTTTTCTTTTTACCTCCCCTTAACTGGATAAAAGAATTTAGATAGACGGCATGTTTTAGGAGAGAACTATCACCAGAGATAAATATAAAGAATATGAGCTAGGTGTGGTAGACTGGAGAAAACTTAGCAAGGCCCGCTTCATCCAAGTTCTCTCTGTATCCCATTGTTTCTGAGCGACCCAGCAAACATTTGTTTACCAAACATTTATTTACTCTTTTCATTCTTCCTATGAATTGCCTTCCTTTTCTTTGAAATCCCAGATCTTTATCACCTTCTCCTTATCTCAGGATGGCATAAACACCTCAATTACCTGACAGTAGAAGAACCTCATATCTTTGGGATTCCTGTATGTATGTAATTAAATTTCATTTTCTCCTCTTAATCCATCTCATGTCAATTTAATTCTTAGCCCAGCCAGACCTTAGAAAAAGGGGAGGAACAATGTCTTCCTTCCTAACAAGATCATTCCATCAACTTCTCTGGGGTGGTTGTGAGAGGTTAGTAATATACTTAAAAAAAAAAAAATGTTAGTGTAGCACTCAGTAAATGATTATTGATGTTATTCTTGTTAGGCTTATAACATCCTGGTGTCTGGTTATTTTAAATCATATCACTTAAAGGGACAAACAGCCCCCAAAACAAATCTACAATTATTCAGACTCTTTGAATTATATCACTCAATATTTCAAGGCACAAAGAAGAGATGCATCCATAGAACAATGAAAATAACTAGAAATCATTGGGTTTCACCTCTATTCGCTTTAAACTGTCATAGAACAAATATCCAAGAATGTGATACTTTGAAAAACTCCATACTGAGTTCATTTTACTAGAATTCCCCTTAGAATCCTCTTTTCTCTAGGATTGTATATGTTTTTCTCCTCACTTAATTTCCCGCCTGCAGTTTGTATATAGAAACTGATAAGAAAATCCTAGTCTCAAAATGACTGTGTGTGAGATTTTGTGGATACGTCTTTAATGTAAATAATCCAATCTCTCCCAACAAACTGTTTCTGTCAGAAGGCTATTTGTGATAATAACTACAGCAGCCACTTAGAGACTTTTTTCTCCATTAGAGGGGTGATATCTTGGCTAGCAAAGATGATTTTACTACTTTGCATAAACTTCTGTAGCTTAAAAGGGGCAGTGGTAAAGTTAGTTCAAGGTCCTTTATGACTTCTTTTGTTATGTGAAGTTGGGGGGAAAAAACATTGGTGAGGTATGAAAAGGGTGTTTGTTTACAATCAGTACCCAGATCCTCGCCTTTTTCATTAAGGAACGGAAACCAGCAGGAGAATTACAATACCCAGCACCTCCCTGGGTCTCTAGGCATTCTCCACACTTGTGTATTAAGCAGCCAGGCAGCTGTTGAACAAGTAACCATCAACAAAGCAATCCTCAAGCCCTTTGATTCAGGCTATTCATACCTTCTGCCCTGAAATAAAATGACTTTCACAATTACAACACCAAAATCAATGTGGTATCTATTGTCATGTCTGCTGGAGAAAAGCTTTAATTACAGCCATAGTTAGATAACACAATCATTACACCTCCTTAATCTCAAATATAAAACCAGCACCTCTGAGTACTTTGCAACCTTTTTTGTTTTATCTTTTTTTTCTTTCTTCCCCCCCACCCAACATGAACGGCTTTTTATCTAAGCACTTCAATTTGCATGCCTTTGCTCGGAGGCAGCTCCCCATGATATGTTAATTGCAGATTGCTTTAAGTACTAAAAGATTAACATAAAACCCTTTGCAAACAAGCTAATAGTTTATGATAATTTTTGCATGGCCTTTGTCTGTCTATCACTGGATTGCCTCTAGCTGTAATTTTATAAAGAAGCTGTAAAATATCATTTAAACAAGTTCATTTACACATAATTATTACCAGAATCACATTATTCAATTTAGATACTCCAGCCTATTAACAATCCATGAACTAAAATGTAATTAAACTATTTTCCTTTTATGAACCTATTCATTACAATGTGTGGGAGATGGATCTCTCAGTTTCACTGCAAATTTCAGCACTTTGTTGTTGAAATTGACAAGTCTGGCACTCATTATGTGCTTTTAATTATATTAAAAGTACTGCAAGACAGCTCAGATAAAGAATATATTTAGAAAAGAATGCTTGGAAATGCCAAGATGGTGTCATCCTCAAATACATATTTATTTTACTCATGCATTTTT
The DNA here is from genome assembly GCF_041296235.1 of Equus asinus. Lineage (NCBI taxonomy): Eukaryota > Metazoa > Chordata > Mammalia > Perissodactyla > Equidae > Equus > Equus asinus. The sequence continues at coordinate 64,338,410 of NC_091791.1, read as the reverse complement.
TTTTTGTCCTCTTAACAGTGAAAAGTAAAATCAGGCTGGTTGTTTTAATTGAGATTTTCATAGCTTCTCTTAGCAATTTTTCTAATTTAAGCCAACGATAAATACCTCATTTAATTAACTGTGTTTACTCATTTCTATCTACTTTTAAAAAAATTAAAAACTATAGTTGGAATTATACCCAAATAAGTATATTCTCCCATAATTTGCATACAGACACACAGTTACTTCACATATGAAGGATGCCTCATATTTAGGATTTGATTCAAAAACTGCTGAACAACTTAATTTCTGATACAAGCTTTAATCTTTGTGGGAGCAACTGCCTTAATGGGACACATTTCATCTGTTTTGAAAGGGGCAAGTCTCCCTCCTGCTTCTCCTGGTGTTGCTTTATTTCTGAAGTAACTCAGACTCTCAGTTAGAGCAGATCCAGAGCAAACAACTAAAACTGGGAGTTGTAAGACTGGCTATTCATGGACACCCAAGTTGATATTAATGACACAGGGCATCCCAGTTTGGGTACTTCTAGAGCAGCTATCAAAGAGGAGCTCCACAAAATCCTGAGTCCAGCCTGGACTCCCCCACTGAACTCTCCTACCCACAAAAACACACTTGGTACATCACTGTCCAAAGTTTGCTTTCCATTGCCTCATCTCCATCATCTCCATCCTCCTTAAAATGCTCAAACATCTGCCTCCTACTGCAATCCAGATTGTATTTATCCTTGATGGATTAAATCATGACCAACAATTTCCATTAAGAACCTTTCCTGCCCTCCACAGTCCACAATGACTGAACTCCTGGAGCACTGGCAGCCTGCTCCACTCAAAAGGCATTCAGCACGCATGTTCTTACTGTATATAGGTAGTCATGTGCTCTGTCGATATCTCTTGTCTCCGTAACAACTATGCTATGAGTTTCTCTTCTTATACCTCTATATCCCTCTTATGGCCTAATAGTGTCTTACACTTGGCCAATATTTACCCAAAATACTGTATATGCTGATTAGATATTAAAGCCAACCACTTCCCTTTCTCAGAGAGTCACTATTAGTCAGACTATGGAAGATTGGAGGATGTGCCCCATGATTCCTTGGTCTGTACCCTAATTTAGTCACTCCTCTTCAGGGATAACCTCAAAGAAGAAATTCAGCTGATTACAAGGATAGCCTTGTAACTTGGCCAAGAGCTTCTGGAGAAATAAAAATCACCCTAAAATTTTTGGGGTCTTGGGAAATTCACTACTGTCCAACTCCTCTCTATCCCACTCTGCCTTCCAAAGACTGAAGATCTACAGTGGAAGCAAGACTCCTAATTAAGGAAAAATAACAATTTGTATGGTGTGCTCACCATCATGTACATTGCAGGAGGGAGAAAACCAAGAAACTACGTACTTTACTCTAAGACTCTTGCCTGAGTATATATTTAGAGTGATTACCAAAATCTATAAATAAATAGATTTTTAAAACCCCAATTAATTAATTAAAAAGCTCTGTGGCCAGTGGTTCAGTATATTTTACTGATATATTTACTGAGATCATTCATTAGATAGACTGAATCCAGAGGGGCACATAGTGAGCAAGGTCATACCCCCATGAAAAACCACCCTAAATTCCCTTTTGCCATTCACATCTCACAGAGTTTGACAGAATATGACCAACTCTTGCTTCTCTGAATGAATTCAGGCAGAAGCCTGGGGAATCCACGGCACTCTGTGACTCATACCAGGCAGAGGCAGTGGGACAGGCTTTTCATAATTTTTTCCTTTGGCATAAGTATTTCTCTTATCTTGAACCTCACAACCTTACTTGTTTTATTCACCAGGGTACATTAAAGTCTGGCACAGCACCTGGCACCTAGCACCTAGAGGCAACTCAATAAAAATGTTAAAAGTTGGGGCCGGCCCCGTGGCCGAGTTGTTAAGATCGCACGCTCTGCTTTGGCAGCCTGGGGTTGCCAGTTTGGATCCTGAGCACAGACATACACACTGCTCATCAAGCCATGCAGTGGCAGCATCCCACACAGAAGAACTAGAATGACTTACAACTGTGTTCAGGGGCTTTGGGGAGAAAGAAAAAAAAAAAGAGGAAGATTGGCAACAGATGTTAGCTCAGAGCCAATCTTCCCCATCAAAAAGTATATCTTAAAAAAAAAATGTTAAAAGTTAAATAAATTAGTGAATACTTAACATACTAGTTAGGACTTTACTCAGTCTTAGCAGAACCAAGTACACCAAATACCTGTGCATTTCAAAAAATACAAATTTAATGCTGGAATTAGGTTAAGTATCCAAAACTTGGGAATAAGTGAGCAGGAGAGACTAAAAATGATAGAATATCCTTTCAAAGGCATTCTGTGACATTGTTTGACAAGCCCTCCCAAGGATTATTTAATTCTTCAGGAGGTTATACTTATGTTTGACTTCATTGCTCACTATTGATTACGGGACAGACACAATGAAGTCACATGCCATATTGCAGTTTTTTGTTCAGTGAAAAAAAAAAAAAAGGTTCCCAGAGGTTATGATTTATTTCTCCAGAGGACACAGTTCACTTTTGTATCTAACCTAGCAATTGTAGTCTAACATTCTTTTTTTTTTTTAAGTGCCTGTAAATACCCAGTTCCACAAAGGCTCTTGAAACCAGCTTTACCATATTACTGATATCCTCATTACTGACTTGAATAATTTAAAATAATGACACCATGTTCATATAGTATTTACACGAGTCATATTTTCATTTTTTGAAAATTATACTTTGACAATGTCCTAGGACAGGGCTCAGCAACCTCTAATGCTGAGGGGGCCCTACTAGTGCACAGGCCGTGTCTTCTAAACTCTGAATTATATACACATAAGAGACACCAGAGCACAGTCACGTAAGGGGACAGAATGGTTGGCAGGTAGCTGCTCCCAAATAATCTTCGATATCTGGTCAGGAAAAACATGAGGCTAAGGTCAAGGGATTGACCAAAAAGAAAGAAAATTCCCCTGAAGAGGAGATGAAAGAAGATGGGACTGGAGTAAAGAGTGGACAAGTGAACAGTGAAAGACTTGAAGGGATACGTATGGTAGAAGGTGAAGGAAGGGGCCTCCGGGGACTCTGCTTTGATATTTATGTCTCAGGAGAAAGAATTTCCTCATTTTTATAAGAATGGTTGGACTAGGTAATTCTGAAGGTCTTGTGGAGCTCAAATATCAAATATCCTAATCGATCCTTGACAGCATTTTCAAAGAGTCTCTTTCTACTTCTACTTTCCCAGCGCCCTTAGACATTGACAAAGGGCTTTTGCACTCAGTTCCTCCCAACGCTCCTGGTATGCACCACTTTGACTTTGGTGTTCACCTGGTCCCAGGAGCTGCATAGATTCTATCTTCTCTTCGGCCTGGGACTGCCCTGGGGCAGGTTGTGCACACTTCCACCCTCACACTGGCAGTTTCCTTGCATCTATGTTGTGGGGGACTGGAATTGGCCACCCCAAGATATGTCCCTATTTTGGGCTGGTTACTTTTAAAAACTGCAGACAGGAAAGAAATTCTGAAAAGTAGAATTTACTTACCCTTTGCTAAGAGACATTTACATTTGCAAAGGAAATCTCCATCTGTAAAGATGTCTCCCTCTCTGTACCAGGAAGAAGGGGGGAAGACCTTGTCTCTAGAAACTCTTTTTTGTTTTTTGAAGATTGGCACCTGAGCTAACAACTGTTGCCAATCTTCTTTTTTTCACTTTTCCTGCTTTTTCTCCTCCAATCCCCCCAGTACACAGTTGTATATTTTAGTTGTGGGTCCTTCTAGCTGTGGCATGTGGGACGCCACCTCAACATGGCCTGATGAGCAGCACCATGTCCGCACTTAGGATCCAAACCAATGAAACCCTGGGCTACCTAAGGCAGAGCGCGTGAACTTAACCACTTGGCCATGGGGCCAACCCTATAGAAACTCTTAATCAATGTGGAAGGCAAGGACTTAAATCTGCATAATAATCTTACTCTTGTTTACTGTACTTGTCTGGTAACCTCCCGTAACTGACTCCCCCCACCCCCAACATCCTCCTTTGTCTTTAGCTGAAGATGATATTTAAGGTGGGGGCTTCAGCCATTTTGGTGAGTTGCTCAGGTTGCCTGAGCTTCTCCCATGTATACATGTTATAAAGCTTTGCTTCATTTTCTCCTGTTATTCTTCCTCATGTGAATTTAATTCATTCTCCAGCCAGAAGAACCCAGAGCGGGTAGAGGAAATGTCTTTCTCCCCTACAATGTCTAATACTAATCCTCAAAGAAAGAAACTCTCTCTCTACCAGTGTAGGAACAAGAATTTCCCCAGAGCTTAGTGTATTTCCTTGCTGTTTTCTGTACCATGCCTCATAGCTCTTTTGACATGCAAATCTCAGAACCAAGGGAAAATAAAAATGGGGACTCGAATCCAGTGACTAGCCATTGGAGTGCCCACATCCCTTCCTGTGGAGTTGGAATCCACCTGGGTGACCAAAGAGGAGACCTCAATTGTACATCTCACTTTTCAAGTTTCCTGCATATCTGCTTAGCTCAAAAATATGCTCCTCCTGGATATCTCTAAGTTGTAGGCAGCTAACTACATTCCCTTCCAGGCCTGGGGCAAGAGTTTCAACCTCAAACAACTTTATTTAAACAATTTCTTACTTAACATGTTTTTCTCAGAGCTTCAAATCCAATCACTCCCGGCTTTGCAGGGAAGAACCGCTACAGGACAAAAAGAACAACACAACCTGTTTTTATTTTAATATCTTCCAGGTCTCTCAGCACTGCCATCATTTGGGCTGTCAGCCCTTCACCGCCCGAGGTAGCTTCCCGCTCTCTGCAGACAGTCTGCCTGCCCGCTAATGGCACTGTTCGGGCGAGGGGGAAATGCAATTTTCCACTCCATTACAAGCACTGTGTAAAAGGACCTCTTTTCCTCACTGCACACAGATAAGGACCTAATGAAATTCCATTCACTAAGTATTACAATAGCCAACTCCACTCCAAATACAGGCGTTGTAAGTGCCTGCCAGGCCCCCAACTCCATAAGCGATTGCCACTGAATGTCCCTGGATTGGATCCCGTCAGGATGAAAAACTATGTGGTAAGCACGGAGAGATTCTGGGGGAAGGGAAGGTAGCAGTGATGGCAGCAGATCCATGTTTTTGGCTCTTCCTTCTAATCATTACGCCTGGGTGGTGTTGCTTATGCACTCTGGTAGAAGCTTGAAATTCTCGTGTTTGGAAATAGCAATCTTGGGAGAGCCCCTAAGAGATCCAGACATCACATATCCTATAGAAACAGGTAACAAAAGTGAGGGAAGAAGGCAATGCTCACTTTGCATCGTAAAATGGGAAGTCAAAATAAATGAGGCTCCTGTTGGCAGTGTGAATCTTATGCAATGTTTGAGGTGAAAGTGTTGAAAAGGTAAAATTACTTCTTGATATTCTCCTCCTTTCTATCCTTTTCCCTTTCCTACCTATATCTCTTGCCCAAATGTATTTTCCCTTGACTCATGGTAAAGCCATACAAAATGTAATGGAAAATAAAATTCCCTTCTTCTCCGCCATTCACAGTGTCAATGTCCTCTTGGTTTTCTGGGGTCCACAGGGTTGTGTTGTGCCCTCCCTGCCACCAGTGCTTTCCTTCTACAAGTAGCTCTGGATTTGCCTCACACCAGAACTCATCACTCTCATCCCCAGACCCTCCAGGTTCTATTCTATCACAAAATAATCCATGTAATCAGATAAGGCCTGATGAAGGTCTAGTTTAATAGCAAATTGAGAGACACAACGCCTTGGCTTTAAAGAATTAATTGTTAATGTTGAATTTGAGGTATAGTTTCTATGTATATAGGATGCAATTTTGGGACATGGAGCCTTTCTGTAAAATCTCTTCAATCATATCACAAAAGTACTCATATCTCAGTTGAGTCACACAATTAAGTCATGAGGAAGACAGAAAGATATCAACTTATCACACACATACATACATATATATACCTATTCATAGATACACATTTATTAACATATATAAGACATATTTAGCCAGACCTTGTGGCCTAGTGGTTAAGATTCAGAACTCTCTGCCGTGGCCTGGGTTTGTCTCCCAGTCAGGGAACCACATCACCCATCCATCGGCGGAAATACTATAACAGTTGTGAGTTGCTGTGATGCTGAAAGGTATGCCGCTAGCATTTCAAATACCAGCAGGGTCACCCATGACCACCTGCTTCTGAAAAAATTGGCCATGAATAGCAGCAAAGCATTGTCTGATACAGCACTGGAAGGGGAAAGAATGGCACAAAGAAACCAGGCAGGGTTCTGCTCAGCTGTATACAGGATGGTTAGGAGTTGGAATTGACTTGATGGCACTAACAACAAATAAAATATGTTTACATATATATAAATAAATTTACATGTGAAAAAATCTTTTATTTTCATTTCCCATTCTTATTTGCCCCCTCAAAGGCAATGATTTTAACACATTCTGTGTGGACCTTTTTATCACACGAATTCTTGAAAAACAATTTTTTTCACTCTATACTACACTGCAAGATGCACCCTTGTTATTATGTCACTTCATATGTTTTGACTGCTGTATAATGCTCCAATGAAAATACATATGCCAATTCAGTTTTGCTATTAAAAATAGTAATACCAAGAACTTTCTTTATATGTGCCCTATTACACATGTGTCACAGTGAAATTTCTGGGTCATTGGGTATATTAATGTTCAATTCTAGTTAAATAATTTTCCAAAGCATAGCTCCTATTTGTATTTCCATCAGCAACGTGTAAGGGTTCCTATAGATCCACATTCTCTCTAACACTTAATCTTTTTTTTCTCTTTTTCTTCTCCCCAAAGCCCCCCAGTACATAGTCATATATTTTAGTTGTGGGTCCTACTGGTTATGCTATGTGGGACAACACCTCAGCATAGCCTGATGAGCGGTGCCATGTCTGCACCCAGGAGCCGAACTGGCAAAACCCTGGGCTGCCGAAGCAGACCGTGGAAACTTAACCACTTGGCCACAGAGCCGGCCCCTAACACTTAATCTTTAAAAATCTTTTTGCCAGTCATGTGTGTGAAAAATACCTTATTGCGCTTTCTTTGCAATTCCCTAATCATTAATAATGTTGAACATATCTCTTCCCATGTTAATTGTCATAAATATTTCTCTCTTTGCAAAATGTCTCTGTCTTTTGATCACTTTTCTATTGAATTGTTTATAGTTTTCTTATTGGTTTATAGGAGTTCTTTACACACTTTTAATACTGATCCATTGTCAATTGTGTATAGTGAGAATATCTTCTATTTTGTAACTTATCTTTTCCATTTTTTAAGGTGCCTTTTGATTAACAAGTTTCTTCAGTTTAATAGACCAAAACAAGAACAAAGTAGTTAAGTAGAAGTGGGATGTGGATAATTTCTGAGGTAAAAGAAAAATGATTACCACTTTATACTTTTATAAAGTAAAGTCCTTTCACGCACTTAAAAAAGGCTTTGAGGGGCTGCCCAGTGGCGCAGCGGTTGGTTAAGTGCCCATGTTCCGCTTTGGCAGCCTGGGGTTCGCCAGTTCGAATCCCGGGTGCAGACATGGCACTGCTTGGCACACCATGCTGTGGTAGGCATCCCACATATAAAGTAGAGGAGGACTGGCATGGATGTTAGCTCAGGGCCAGTCTTCCCGAGCAAAAAGAGGATTGGCAGAGGATCAGGGCTGATCTTCCTCAAAAAAAAAAAGGCTTTGAATTACCCAAAAATGTGACAAATGCACACTTATTTTTTAAAGAATCTACAACTAGGGGCAGGCCCCCTCGCTGAGTGGTTAAGTTTGTGTGCTCTGCTTCAGCGGCCCACGGTTTCGCCAGTTCAGATCCTGGGCACAGACCTAGCACTGCTCATCAGGCCATCCTGAGGTGGCATCCCACATGCCACAACTAGAAGGACCCACAACTAAAATATACAACTATGTACTGGAGGGCATTGGGGAGAAGGAAAAATAAATTAAAAAGTTTTTTTAAAAAAGAATCTACAACTTAATTCACATCTTGACAAATAGATTTCATCTCCTGTGCCAACACCTATCATCTGATAACGGCCATCTAGAGAGCTCTGTTGAAAGGATTCTGAAGCTGTCTGGGCTCCACGATCAATTAGCAATCACTGCTGGGGGCTAGGGGAATGGCAGCATGCATACCTTGCACTTGCCATCTCAGGTAGAGTAAGGTACATCTCCCATCCCTCAACACAAACTGCTACTTTCTAGGGGCACAAGAAGAGCCAAGCCCACACATGTTCAGCCCACTGTCTAAAACAAAGACATTTGCTCCTGTGCTCTCCTGACCGTGCTCAAGCAAAAGTATAAAACAGCAGACTGAGAAAACAGCTCAGGCCCATAGCTGTGAGTCCTAGCTGATGTCCCCCAACCATCACCTTACAAACACCATTCTCACCCAAGTGCTCCTAATTTACCATTTTAACTGGCTGTGAGATGATAGTTTAGAATTAGGTTTCTGAAGAACAGGCAGGTTGTAAAAACAGCTGCAAAGAAACTGATTTTCTTTCTAAGCTCTGGCCCCATTAGTTATACAGCAGGTGGTTCCATTTAATCCAGGCGGAATTTACTGAAAGCTCTTGTGTTCCCAGCACTGTGCTCGACCCCAATAGCAGAAAATCAAAGCCACAAAATCACCAAGATGTACAGCTCCCAGCACATCGTGAGTGCCCAAGGAAGTGTTTGCTTCCTTTGCCTTCTCTTTTGCTTGCTCTACTCAAAAAGATCTCAGTTCGGATGGGGAAATGAGGCTTGCTCCATGGCAAAACCACCCTACTCAATGATTCTTCAGAAATTTAGGTCTTACTTATCACGTAAAACAAAAAGTGAGCTATTAAAGAAATGATATCCCAAGTGGGCAGCAATGATCCTTGGTTGGTGGAAGTCACATGGAGCAAATGGCTTGCATAAAACAAGTACTCCATAAATATTTGGTTCAAAGGACACCTTACAGTAAAAGCACAAAACGTTAAAGTTAGAACGGCTAAAGGAGATTATTTAAACCAACTTCATTGTACGGATGAGAAATAGTGTTTTTTTAAACATTATGTGACTTCTGGGACTGGGACTCCATTTTCCTAACCTCTAGTACAGTAGCCTCTGAGCTAAATTATGCTGTGTTTTATGGCCAAGCTGCAAGTCTCAACAGAATTACACATGAAAGCATTTAGGTGAAATTCAGCAGGAGACATACCTGTCCCGCTCACCTCCTCAGGGCCATGATGTAACATGTGACCTGGGCAGCTGGAATCCAGGCCCTGATGCAGATAAATGTGGAGTGTCCCTAACTTTGCACGACCTCTAAAATCAATCCCCTTAGCGATTGTTTTCATTTTTAAAAATTGCTCTGCTTAGAGCATCTCTAAATTTTAAAAGCATTACTATTAACAGGTTACCTCAAATTGTCCCTGTCAGCTGGAGCTGGGGGAAGCTCTGATGACGTTCCCCCAGTGAATAACAATTTGTTTCAAATTTTAAAGGACAAAACTTATTCTTGGCAACCTCCTATAGGGAGAAGAACTATTTCCAATGTTCTTTAATACATCTTGAAATAATTTATGAAACTTCACGAATATATTATTTCAGGAATGTGCATTTGCAGTCAAACACAGGATAATTATTCATTGTTAGAGGAGCCATTTGAAGGGACATTATCTTTCCTTTCATAGGTGATGGCTGAAAGAAACAATGTTTCAAAGCCACTTTCAGGTTAAAAACCTCTACTTATGAAATGAAACCTAATTTGATTAGAAAAGCTGTTTAATTAACCATTGAGTCTATAACTTTGCAGTTGAGAAGAAATCCTGATGTCATATGTTTGAATTTGAGGAGATAACAACTAAAGGAGATAATTACTTATCCTTCTCAAATGATACATGGTCTAATTTTATTAAATAGATACAACCAAGGTCTTGGGTGAAATCACAAAGGCAGTATCCTCCATTCACAACTCAGTGTGGTCAATGTGCACATCATGATCTCCCATTACAGTCTGACAGAAGTCTCCCATTACACTGACAGAAGGATATATCTCTGGAAATGGATGGCGGTAGAGATGCCAATACAAAATAGGTTTTCAAATTAGCCAATAACATCCTTGGAATCACCTATTTTGTTTTTAAAAGCTGTGGCTGTAACTAAACACATTAAAGGGATAGGAAATTCTTGACTATTGCTGAATATCACATATGCTAAGTTTAGGGTACATTTTTGGGATGAGATGGAAGATAGCACAACTCAGAAAATGATGGTCCACCTTGGACCATTCACAAAAGTAAGTAGGAGCTCACAAGACTAGGAAGGAAAGGAAGTCAGATGGCTGGCCCTAGAACAGTCAGCAATGGTGTGCTGAAGGGATAGAATTTATGGACATTGCTTTGTGTCCCTCCCCTTCCACTGTTTGACCAAGTCCTAGTATTGAAAGGCTTATGTCACTTCTACTCACATTGATCTTGATCTTCTACCATTTCAACTTGTACTATGGTTGTGAGCACACTCCTTGGTGTAGTATCCCCAATATGCACTGCAGATCCCTAGTAGTCCCCAAAATTTAGCAAACAGGTTTTCTCAAAGTTAATTTCAGTCTCTAAAAATGTCCAACAAATCATATATTCATTTGTAATAGGATACAAAGGCTAATGAAGGGGCCGGCCCCATGGCTGAGTGGTTAAATTTGTGCACTCTGCTTCATTGGCCCAGGACTTTGCTGGTTTGAATCCTGGGCGTGGACATGGTGCTGCTCGTCAAGCCATGCTGAGGCGGCATCCCACATGCCACAACTAGAAGGACCCACAACTAAAAATACACAACTATGTACGAGGGGGCTTTGGGAGAAAAAGGAAAACTAAAATCTTTAAAAAAAAAAAAAAAAACAGAAAGAAACAAAGGCTAATGAAAACATGAAGATTTTTTTTTTGGCTGAAATTATCATTAGCTAAGAGTGCACCTTACCCCAAAAACATGGAAGCCTGTGAGTAGCAGCTATAATAAAAAGAATCATTGAATGTGAAAAAATTGGACCCAACAGCTTAACCCTTTCTAATTTTCCATAGTAATCTTTCCTGTTTCTGAATTCCCATAGTACTTGGGAACCATAGTTAGCATCTGGTCATTTTTCATATTATTCTACAGTTTTCTTGTGTTTATAATTTCTGTTCCACACAAAAAGTCTGTAGGGCAGAAACTTAACCCTAAGTTACTTCTGTATTCTCCACTCTAACAAACACAAAGTTTGCCTTGAAAAAATAATCAATCTATATTTGTTGATTAATGGATTAGGGTCATATTGCCTTTTGGTAATCCATGAGGTCCTGTGACATTAAGAGCCTCCTTTTATCCCTTTGGGCAAGAAACTAGTGAGGTGGTGCCTTTTCTAACATCAGGCCCCACACTGGTGACCTGTGGGATTCACAATTAAGGAGCGGTCAGACAGCAACTTGGATTGGCCACCAAGACCTCCATGGAGAGGTCCAATGCCAATTCTGTGCTCCAGGAAGAATTACAGTGGCAATCATCAGAAAATATGAGAACAATTTGTGGTGGCTCCAAAGATATTTAGCTTAGCTAAGGCTACCTGGGCAAAAGGGCTAGTCATGAAGCAGTTCTCACCAAGAACAAAACTAAAGAATTGCCCTCTGAACTTAGCATTGCATCTCTATTTCAGATTTACAGATCTCCAGAGTTTTCTCCGGTGATGTTAAAAAGATACTCCCAACAACTGATGATTCTGTGCATGTCAGCTTACAAAAGCCTAAAAACCCATCTTGTACAAGTCACTCAAATGACATTTTTGTTTCAGCTCAGCAAACTATAAAATCAAAAACCTAGAGTACAGTTATTGATTATTGTAGCCTGGGTAACTGAATTCTCTATGGCTAGAGAAACACTTGATTTTATGTGGTTAACTCCCTTTCAAATACTTTTCAGATGTGTAAAGTTAGTAGGACTTCTTGAGTAGTCATCTGTGTGTCCAGTCTGAGGTAAAATGGAAGATAAACAAAAGAAGACTAAATGGTTCCTCACTGAAGGAATTGATAATCTAGTCAGAAAGATAAGACCCACACATGAGAAAAAGGAGAAAATCTGGGTCAGACACCCAGAGCCATAAGAACTCAGAAAGAAGAGAAAGCAACATTGGCTAGTGTGGTCGGAGGAAGCTTCCCAGTTGAAGCAACTCTGACCCAGGCCTAGCAACCTATGACATTGATAGGTTCAGAGAGGGAGGAAGGTCATTTTAAGCAGGTTCCACAAGATGAGCAAAGACATGGGAGATGAGAGGTAAAATAACATGAGAGCTAGAAAAGAGGATGAGCCAGGAGGACCCACAGGCCCAGGATGAAAGGCAGAACAAGTGGAGAGTTGGATCAATGGTGGAGGACCTCCAACAAGGGTAGGGCACAGGAGACTGCTCTGTGAGTGTGTGGGCTGGAGTTTAAAAAGACCATCACATCTGAGAGTTTTCAAACCACTTTTTAGCAACTTTTAGAAAGAAAATCTTAGGCATCCAATACATAAAATACATGAATAAGAGAAGCAGTTGTTCCCCCACATGCTTCTAGCCCCAACACATATACACAGTGCATATCCCTGACATATCTTTGAGGGATCTAAGACAACAGAGTCTAAAACCCATAAAGATCCAATCTCCTCCTCTTCATTTGTTAGAGACAGAAGGGGAAAAAATGAGCCCAGAGAATTGAAGTGACTTGAAAGTAGCAATGGTGAGCCTCTGCCACTCCTGGTCATTTTCTGTTCCTATCTCTCTTCCTCCTGCCTCCATCCCTCCACCCCGCCACCACCTCCCCCTATCTCCCAAACAACCATCAGCAATAATTTTGGTTGCTGTCACCTTCAAAATATACCCCAAATATCTACTCACTTCCTTCTATCTCTGCAGATACAATGTCACCATCTTTGATTCTGAATTAATTCAATAGATGTTTACTGAGCACTTACTATGTACACTGTGCTCAGAGAATGAGTCAGACTTGGGCCCACCTTCTAGGAACACTGCCACTCATTATGGAGGAAAGGAGTGTGAACAGGGTGGGTAAACTGCTCAATTATGTATTTGTGATTCTTTTCTACTTTGCATTCCATTCATACTTTTAATTTGAATGCACTCATTACTTAGCTGCATTGCTCAAAGGACTGCCTCTTCCCCCACCTCCACCCCCTGCTTGTTGTAGTAGCAGGGCTTGAAACCATGGTATAATTAACATAATTAAAGTATTAATAAAGATTGAAGAGGTTGGACACTGTGTGAAATACTTAATTTTGTGTATCTTTAACTGATTGAATGTTTAGGTTTGCATTTCAGCTGTCACCCAAATTATGTGTAATTAAGCCAAAGCTCAGATCTGCCTGTCTTGTACCCAGTGCGGATGGCAGACAGATTTGATTCCGGGGAGAAGGTGGTAAATCTGCCCACTCATTTGTAGCTGTGTGCTTTCACACTTTTTATGCATCTCTTGCCTTTTCCCAGCACATCCATCTATCAAATTATCCCATTAGCATGGAATGAAGAATAGATAGCTACAGCGGAAAAAAATAAAATGCTTTCAATATATTCCCTGACTACTACTCCCCACCCCAACACCTGCCAACTCTCCCTGGTGGTGTCCTCTGTGCTGGTGCTGCAGGGGCGCTTTCCCACAGAGGGGACCCAAGTCAATGCGCATTAAGCGTTGTAGATGACATGTCAGCACTGGAAGCAGTCACAAACCCAAGGGGCTAGGATGTGTCCAGGGAGAGATCTGCCTTTGGAATCCAAACTCGTGGGGTATCAAGATCATTTAAAGAAGTCACCTACAAAACACTTTAACAAGATATCATTGTCTTGATGTCAAAGGAGTCATCACTCAAACGGCCCCAGAAATTAACCCATATCTACAACAGAGCTCTGTGAGCATTCATATAGATCACATGGCCCTCTTGGGTAAAATCCAATCACTCAAGGAAGCCTATGAGCATATGGAATGTGCTCATTCTTGTACTGGACACAAAGAGAAAACAAAAGGCATCAGCGAGCATGTGCACGCTCCCTGCCATTAAAAAGCTCACTGCCAATTTGGAGAGAGAAAAAGAAAAGAGAGAGAAGAGCCAGCATTACTAGACAGAATGCAGGCCTAATGGGCAACACAGACAGTGAGTCCTCCAAAGGCTGCAGTGGTCATGGAAGGAAATGACCTGAATCTCTGCCGAGATGGGCCTCCAAAGATCAGTTGGACTGATCCATGCAGTTGTGGGGCCACAACGACTAGGACAGAGGGTTTGTCTGGAGGTAAGTTTTGAAAGGTAGACTGAGGCAACACTAGGGTTGAGGGCCCAAAATGCCAGGCTGAGGAGTGTGTAATGACAAAGGTCTTGGAAAAATGGGAATGGTGATCCTGATGTACGCAAAGGGGGCTGGAGTTGATGGTCACTGTGTTAGTGTTCTAGTGCTGCCATCACAAATTACAACAGACTTAGTGGCTCAAAACAACGCAAATTTATTATCTCCTATTTCTGTAGGTAAAAAGTTCTGGTTTCTCTGCTTCCAGTCTGCCAAGGCCAAAATCAAGGTGTTGGCTGGGCTGGGTTCCCTTCTAGATGCTCCAGTGGAGAATCTGTTCCCTGGCTCAGTCAAGTTGTTGGCAGAATCAAGTCCCAGTCGACTGAAGGACTGAGGTCCCTATTTCTCTGCTGGCTGACCTCTGATTAGAGTCCCACTTCTTGACCCCAAATATTTATAAAATGTCACCTACAATTTCCAGTTTGAGGTTCTTTAAAATAGATTGGAGCTTAAAGACCCTTGAAAGGTAAACTGAGCACAGACCCCTTACTCTTTTAAAAATTTTTTTAGCCCTCTGCCCACACTCAAATAATTGGTTAACTTTTTTTTTTCTCCATTAAGTAACATTTCCTTTATGAACTCTTTCCAAGCACTTAAGTTGGTGGTCATAAAAACAACAGCCTTTTATCTTGTACCCACAGTTCACTGATTTACATATTTAAATGAATTATGTTTACAAATACTGTACAAGAAAAACTGACATAAAGAAGTTTGGGGTGAACACAAGTGCATCTTAGTGAGAGCAGAACTACATGGACACACTAGACGGAAGCAGCCTCCTTGCTGGAGTGTGGACACCAGTCAGTATACCTTGTGGAGGAAAAGATGGAGAAGGTGAGATAATTGAGGAAGTTGGTTACGTGCAGGTGGGTAAAGAGAACTTTTACCAAACATGAAATAACTTGTTTGTCCATCTAAAGAAGTAACATACATTCTTCGCATTATTTTTTAAATGACCACCCCATTCTCCAACCAAACATAAATACATAAATCACTAAAAGTGTGGCATAGTTCTCAATTCCTAGGACAAAGTTAAGGGCAAAATGACAGCCCCATCCCCTTCACAGAGCTTCAAAGACGTAGGATCCCTGAGATAGCTGAGTCTGGTGGCAGCGGTCCTCAATCTTAGAAGCAAAGTGCCCTAAAGATTGGTCTGAGCTTGAGAAAGTTGAAATTGACCAGAGAGAGGAATCTACTGTGGTCACTTGTAATTATTCTCTTGCCCCTGGTAAAGTGTATCTAAAACGGTACGCCATTCTGAGCAAGTGTTTTGATCGATTACATACACTAGTAGGTTAGTACCTTCCTGGGTTTCTCCGGCTGATTCATTACTCCTGCTATGGCACAAAGGAGCATTTCACAGCACCAATTAATAAGTCAGACAGGCTTGAGTTTGAATCCCAGCTCTGCCTGGCCACCTTGCTATGAACAAATTATTTAACCACCATAGGTTCCTCAATATGAAATGGAAATGATGGAATATATGTTTATAGAATTGTAGTGGGAACTAAATATGATTGTGTATGTAAAGCACTTTGTGCAGAGCATTTGGCACACAGTGAACCCTTGAGAAATGGAAGCTGGCCCTGTAAGGAGATAAGTAGGCTCTAATTTGGGAGGGGTGGAAAGTGGCAACATGGGATGTTGTCCCATGGGACTAAATGAGAATCTGGGACAATCAGGGGCATCATAAAGGTGTCTGGAATGAGAGGACAAAGCAGGCACTGAAAGACCCTAGGATGATCTTGGCCTCTTGACAGTTTTGCTCTGTGCTCATCCAGCTTATAATTCAGGAGCCTCAGGGATGCAGACACTTGTTACAAAAACAGCCCACATGGCTTCCTGGAAGAATGAGAAATTCCCAGATATCCTTAGGGGGAATTCCCAGCCAAATCACCTCTATTTTCATTTAGCTATAAAATAAATATGGATTGAATGCCTGCTCTGTATCAGGTGCTGAGGATACAGAGGTGATAACAAGGAGTTCAAAATCTTCAGTTCATAGCCAACAAAGGGACATGGACATTTATACTTTCCTATTCTATTGTAATTTAACAGGCGAATGAATACACAGAGGACAGGGTCTCTAATCATACCTGGGGAAAATTCAGAAAGTTTCCGAGAAAAGATGACGTGTACACAAGGTTGTGTGGAGGACTGGAATTGGCCACCCCAAGATATGTCTCTTTGGCATGAGGATGATTTGGGGCTGGTTACTTTTAAAAACCACAGTCATGAGAGAAACTCTGAAAAGCAGAAGTTACCCTTTGTAAGAGATATTTACATTTGTAAAGGAAATCTCCATCTGTAAAGGTGTCTCCCTCTCTGTACCAGGAAGAGGGAGGATGACCTTATCTCTAGAAACTCTTATCAATGCAGAAGGCAAGGACTTAAATCTGTATAATAACCTAACTCTTGTTTACTGTGCTTTTCTGGTGATCTCCCATAACTGACTGCCCCTACTCCTAACATCCTCCTTTGTCTTTAGCTGAGGATATTATTTAAGGTGAGAGCTTCCACTATTTTGGTGAGTTACTCAGTTTGCCTGGGTCTCTCCCATGTATACGTGTTATAAGGCTTTGTTTAATTTTCTCCTGTTATTCTGCCTCATGTGAATTTCATTCGTTGTCTGGCCAGAAGGACCCAGACTGGGTAAAGGAAATGTCTTCCTCTCCTACAGTTGTGAAAGGTGATAGAAGTTTAATAAGCAAGGAAAGAGGAAAAATGTATTCTGGGCAGTGGGAAGAGCACATGCAAACATATAGTGTTGTGAAACGGTCTGACATGTTCAGGGAACAGTGAAAAAGTTAAGGTGGCTAGCATGGTTGGTACCTGGGAGGTAAAGATGGAGGGGTAGGTCATGGTGGTCCATTGCTTGGTTCATTTCCAGGAGATTAAAATTACTTTCTCCTAAACTACTAGGAACAACATCAAGAAACCATCCAGATGTGTGTCTTTCAATCAACTAGAACGTGGGAAAGGTATTTGTGTTGCATCATCCCAGTGAATTTGTTATCTAGGGCAGTGCTTCTCAAACTGTGATGTACCTATGGACACCTGGAGGTCTCGTTAAAATGTGGATTCTGATTCAGTAGGTCTGGGATGGAGGACCCCAAGATTCCACATTTCAAACAAATTCCAAGGTGATAACGATGCTGCTAGGCTATAAAGCCCATTTTAAGTAGCAAAGATCTGGATATCCTACCATCAATCAATTTCCATCAAGAATTACTTTGTGACAGTGAGGACACTTGTGTAATTCACCTATTGGAATTGTTAAAATAAAGCCTCTGCACTAAGCCATCTAGAACTTACTGACAATTTCTCTGTCACAGCCCCCTTCTCAAAGTAATTTAGGGAAAAATAATCCTGTATTTACTAACCTTCTCAGTAGCATTATGATTCATAAAATTCTTCAAACTTTCCCACAGTTTATCAACTTGGACTGTGAATGAAGCATCTGACCAAAACTTCCCAATTTCCTGTAGCTGAGCTGCAAGGTAAAAGCCTAACATTCTCACTGAGCAACTCTTTGGATTTCCAGTTTCAGACAGAAAAACATGATTTTATTTCATTTTAAGCCATTGAAGTCTGAGAAACTTTACTTCACATTACTGAACTTGGGATCCAACAAAACTGCCTGTGGCGGATGATGGGGTTTGTTTAAAGAATTGAATCTACCTCAAAACCCAGGATATATCTTTATCTGAAGGGAGACAAGAGAGGCACCCTCTATAGTCTGCCTTCTCACCCCAAGATTTACATGAAATATGCTCTTCTGAGTTCAACAACTTCTTTCCTAAGCCCTGATAGAGGGACATCACAGCTTTCCAGAGAAAGTTCTCCAAGAGGAGGTGGTTTTTCTTCTTTTGTAAGCATTCTCTTGGGTGTAAGGTCAATTGGCAGTTAGAGGATGTTAGGATTGCTATGGACCTCTCTCTCTTTTCTTAAGTCCTATGGAAACTACTACTTATTATGCAGGATCCTCATTTGTCAACACATTGCTTTCATGGGCATGTAAAGCATGTTTGACTCTGCCAGTAAACTGCAGCATAGAGGGACTTCTCCAATTTTTCTGGATTCGTCACATTGTTCACCACTCTTCTAGCCACAGAGACATTTGTTGCAAGAATAGTGCTCACAAATGTCTATCATATTATCCCCTTCGGAGGATGGCAGCTCGAATAAGGTTTTTCTGGAAAGGAAGGGACCTTTTTCTTTTTTCATGAACAATTAAGCCCTAGAAATGGCCTTAACCTACACCAATCTGAGGAAACAAATCAGGTTCTGTGCTTTCTAGGATATTTTAGAAGACAGACAAAAGAGGTGGTATATAATAGGGACAGAGCCCTGGACCTAGAGTTGAGGCTTAGTTTTAGTTTTGCTCCATACCAGTTGAGTGACATCAGGTATGTGACATAACTTTTCTGGCCTAATTTTCCTCATTTGTTAAATATCTATTTGAAAATTGTGTTCTGTTTCCTCACAGGGACTAGAAAGATCAAGTTAAGTAAGCACAAAGAACGTTAACACTAACGTCTGCAACAAAAAAAGAAAACAAAAGAGAGGTAGCTAGATGGGTGGACAGGTACATGGATAGACAGGTGGACAGGTACATGGATAGATGGGTGGATGAGTACATGGATAGACGAGTGGATGGCTACACGGATAGATGAGTGGATGGATATATGGATAGACAGGTAGATGGGTACATGGATAGATGGGTGGCACAATCTCTACCAGAGCCAAGATGTGTCTTCTTGTTTTAAAAAGTGTCTCCTGGTATAAGTCCAGTATGTATTTCACACTGCCTTCTCTGAATCACCTAATCTCAAAATTATAACCAAAAAGTAATTGTCTATCATTCCAAATTATAGGCTTGTTTTGACAGAGATAAAAACTTTGGGATCATTTGCTCCATTCTTCATTTCTAAGTGAAAGAACTGAGGTCAGAGAAGGGATTTGCTTAAGTTGATAAGCTCATAATGGCAGAGCTGATGAGATTCTACCAAGTGGGGACTCCAAACCTTCCAGTCACTTTCTAACGTCCTACTGTCTCCACAAAAAATACCCAGGCTCTGTAGCACTAGAAAGCATTTTCATTCCTTTCTGACCAAGAGCCCAGTACAGGACTGAGTTTTTAGAAAAGTACACTACTGTATACCATTCACCAAAGAGTAGTTCTTTCTCAATGACAGGAAAATAGAGAGACGTATTTCCAATTAGTCAGGGAAAGAACTCAGCAACAAATGCCTTGCCATTTAGTGTTTCTAAGCTGGTTATTTCTTCCCAAAGCAAGGAACTGGTATAACTGTCATCATCCTTTCTGTTATTTGCATCCAAAGAAGTCAAACGTGTCTCAGCAACGTGAAAAATTCTCTTTCATCTGCTACAGAATTATCATCTTGTGTCCGCTCCTTCCTCCAGACTGCACATCATTAAGTTCCTCTTCTAGGAGCTAAACTCCTTGACACAAACTTTCATGCAACGTAATATGTTTTAAAAAGAGAAAAATCATTAAAGAAGGGTTTAACTTTCCTTCATTCTGTATTCCTTTTTCTAAAGGAGCTCCTGACTGCCACATAGCTTTCACTGGGCACAAAAGACTTCTCTTCATTTTGGTTAACACACCTGATAAAGCTTCATTAAAATTCTTTCCCAAACAGAAAACTCTAGCATCTGGATTCAAAATAAATGTATGCATTTCTAAAAGGAAAGCTGACAAGAAGAGGTTACATGAACACCATTAAAAAGTCAGAAAAGCCCTGACTAAGAACAATCTTTCAATTCATTAATGCCAATCCATCCCATGGGAGGGAAGCAGAGCAGCATCATTGAAAGAAGCCAGGGCTTTACAAAGGGCCAAGTTTACCAAGTCATCAGTTTTGAGGGAGTAACAATAAGGAACCACCTCAGTGAAGAGAAAGAACCTTCTGGATTTTCAGGGCATTATAACTTCACTCAAAAAGTTTGGAAGGAAAAAATACCTTGATATGTCAGTGTGGTAGACACTGGGTATCCTTGTATCCATGTCACCGGGTAGTTCCTTCTCACACTCTAGGCTTGGCCACAGGACTGACTTTGATGGTAAGATGGTAGCAAATAAAATACAAGCAGAGACTTGAAAAGTGCTTGTGCTTTGGGACTTGCTCTTTTGCTGATCTTAGAACTCTGTAACCACCAGGTGAACAAGACTGGGACTGGCCTGGTGAAAGATGAAAGACCACATGAAGATAGGCCCCAGTCACGGAAGCCATCCCAAAGGCCCCAGCTGAGACCTGTGAGGGACACCACTTTGGATCCAGAGAACCATCCAAGTCACTCCAGCCCAAATTGCCCATCTGCACAACTGGAAAATAAACACATATTTGGTGTTTTAAGCCACTAATTTAGAGGAGTGGTTTGTTACCCACCAAAAGCCAACTCATATAGCAGTTCTGAAGCCCTTAATGAGAGCAAATCCACCAGTTTTATGTGGATTATCAGCTGACTTTCAAGGGTGAAAAGGTTTCTGACTTGAAAAGATGTTTGATATAAAGTCTACTAGCAACCTCGAAAATCATGAAAAATGTATCCAACAAACAAGAGATGGAGATTAGAAGTGGAAACAATGTAGCAGGTTCTGAGTCTCACTCAAAGAACAATTATGACAATTATGGCATGTGTCTCTCATGGATTCAGACATAACCCAAGTTGGCCAATGGATTTGGAGAGAGAAGAAATTGGTTTGAGGCCCAGCTCTGGCACGCACTTACAAGTTGTGTGATCTTTGACAAGTCATTTCACTTCTCTGTTTTTTTAATAATAAAGTGGGGCCACTAAGACTTGTCATACAAAAATGTGAGGAATAAAAAAAAACATACATATGAAAGTGATTTATATAGGCAGTGCTATACAATATCAAGTATAATTTTTATGAAAAAGATGATTAGTAATAAGGTTGTTGCTCCTGGCCCAAACTCAGGAAATAAGATTTAAAAAACACCACGCTGTGTTTCCATATGCCTATATACCTGTCGGATCGATCATCCCAACCCAGTCCTCTCTTGTGTGAGTAACAAAAACTCATCCCCCTAGGTCAATGAATGACAACAGAATTTTAAGATATGGAGCTTTTGTGTTTATGAACCGTATTATAAACTGGCAAAAAGGGTAGAAATGGAAGGCATTTGCTATTGGAAGAAACCCTACTGTGAAATGTTTAGTAATTAGAATAATCACTCCCTGGTGTATCTATCATTAGTTCCACTAAATACACACACATTCACATGCATGCACACTGTTTTAAAAGGCAGGGTCTTATTCCACTTGTCTTTACAAAGTATTTTTCATTGACCAATGTACCACACTGATCTTGTAAAATCAGAAGGAAGTTTCAATGTGTGTCATATCTTATGGACTCAAGAAATTTCAAAGCATGTGATACAATAAGCAGGGTAGGACTGATACACAAGCTCTGTCTCCACAGAACTGTGGGTTCTATGTTTCCCAGGTTACTGGAATAAAACTCAATAATGGAGTTAGTTTCCCAATTTGTGGGAGGAAAATAGCTATATTAAAGGACAGGATTTCTTCAATTTTATGATTGTCCTCTAGTCATTTTTCTTATATCCTTACTGTCTTTTACTGTTGTCTCTGAGAAAATATACCATAAGACAGCATTTCGGATTTGGCAGAAGAATGGCATGCTTAGCTGTTTCAAGTTTGGGGTGATAAATCTCCAAATAGTGAATACTTGCCGTGTGCCTCTCATGGGTCCAAATGCCTGTGGTTCTAATCCTCACAACTACTCCATGAGATAGATGCTAATATTACCCCTATTTTAAAGTAAAGGAAGTATAGAGAAGTTACACAACATACACAAAGTCACACAGTTAGTCCATGGAGGAACTGAGATTTTTCTCTGGGCAATCTGACTCCAGATCCTGTGCTCTTAACTGGAACACCTATGAAATCCAAAGAATTCCTCAAGGAGCACCACAATTTCCAAATACTCTGCTCCCTGAACATGTTTGAGAACACCTGGGTTAATGACCTGGTAAAAGAGGACCATTATCATAGGATTTCATACAATGCTGTCTTCCTGACTCTGAAATCCCAATATGAAATTTAATATTAGAACTATGCTGATGACTTCTGTGTTTTATGCACACACATATATACACTACACACCCTACACCCTAGTCAGTTTACTAGATAACCTGCCTAGATTTATTTTATTTTGGCTGTGAATGAAGATATTCCTCTTCCAATTCAATAAAAATGCACAACAGAGCTGTAAATATAGAGATGAATGTAAGAATTCAACCGTTTGATTGCATTAATTCAAAGAACTGATTAAAGAGTCTTGATACAATGGTGGAAATCGGTTTGATTTATTAAGCTACATCATCCATGAAATCTACACAGAGTGGGGAAAAAAATTAAACCTGTCACTTTAAAGAAATACACTCTACAATAAAGGGAATGAGGAAAAGGAACTTCTAGGATAATTTATAAACATATGCATAATCTAAGAAAGCAACTCACAACTGGATATTACATTCCTTCACCTCTGTGATTGGGGAAAGCTCCCCCCTCACTCCCACTTCCAGCTCTCAATTAGGAGAGGAATATTGCTTTGTTGTTGTTTCTCCTCAGCCTAGAACAGGGTGCAGCAAGGAGCTATAAGCTATAAACAGTGCCTGGCAATTAACAGACCATTAGTCTTTCTTTGCATTAGGGAGTGCTCGGTTGGCTCTGTCCTGCCTCATGGCCAGAGCAAAGTGTGATAGCCAAAGGTTCCCAGCCCCAAACACTTGTACTCTGCTCCTAGGGACTAGAAGAGGCCGTTGTCCACGAATGCCAATAGGAAACCTGCTGAGTCTTGCTCCTCAGAGTGGGGTCCACTGGCTTTCCTCATTAGCATCACCTGGGAGCTTGTTAGACCAGAAGAGTCCCAGCCCAACCCCAGACTTCATGAATCAGAGCCTGACTTTAACAAAACCTCCAGATGATTTCTATGCAGAGTAAAGTTTGAGAAGCTCTGTCCTAGGTTTCAGATGCCAACAAAAGCACTGTTCAGTTCTGAGAGCAGGGATCTAACTGCAAGGTCATAGGTGACCACCAGGTTAAGAAACTGGAATTCTTAGAAATCACTGACAGCAGGCCTGGGAAGGCTTCACCTGGAGAGAAGAGGTCTTACTGAGTCACTTTCAAAGATTTGAGAAAGCTCACAAAGCAGAAGATCAAGGTCCGTTCCATGAGGAACCAAAGAGAAGGACTAGGTAGTTTAGACCAGAGTTTCTTGACAGCAGCACTGCTGATATTTTTAAACCAGATAATTCTATACTGTGTAGTATTTTATCAGCATCGTTGTCTTCTACCCACTAGATGTTAGTATCACCCCCTACCACTAGTAGAGAAAATCAATGTTTCCAGTCACTGCCAACTATTCCCTAGGAGATAAAATCACCCCCAGTCGAAAGCCACTGGTTTAGATGACCAGTAGCTCATATTAATCAACTCAGCAGCATGACAACTAAAAACAAAATATAATAAAATAACAGTGCAATCTTTAATTATAAAAATAGTGTAAGTAGTTCAGATGAAGGAAGGCAATGTTGTGGCCCTATTCTGCTCTGGTCATTCCCTCCTGTAATACTATAATCAGTTCTGGCCTCATATTTACAACAACAACAAAAAAAGAAAACACTGGCTAAATTTACTATGTTGATGTTAAAGCATACAAAATGGACATATTAAAGCATCCAAAAGGGAATTATATCATATGAGGAATAGCTGAGGGAATGTTACACTAAATCTGGAGATGAGAAGCATATACCAGCTGCCTTACAATAACTAAAGGACCATGTGAAAGAGGAATCAGATCTATTCTGTATGTCTTCAGCAGACAGAGCCAGTAACGTTATAGCAGATTGGGGATTAAGAAGCGAAAGTACCATTCTACAGTCAGAGTTGCCCATAGAGAAATGGGTTACACTACAAGGGAGCCAGAGCCTCCATTACCAAGAGATAATGTAAGATGTAGCTGGATAATCACAGGTCACAGAGGGGGCAGCATGGATCCTGCCCTGAGTTGGAGTTATGACAAGATCATTCATTCATTCCATCATTCATGCATTCAACAGATATTTATTACACATCTGATGTAATACAATTACATACATGTAATACAAAATAGACTTACATATTCTAAGATGAAATAGAATTGGCCTTGGCTTTTAAGGAGTTCACAGAGAGGAAGAGGCTGACTGGAGTATCCACAATGACCAGGGCACAGTAAGTGGGATGGGAGAGGCATCTGGCCCACTGTTCTACGCTACTCTAACCAGTCACTTGATAAAACTTGCTAAATGATTGGTACCAGGCAAAGCAAATTAAAGAAGCAGCACATGGAGAAAGCTGGAGAAAGAGCAGAAGATTTAGACTCTTGTTCTGACACTTAGCAGTTTTGGGACCCGGGCAACCCTAAGGTGGGCTAGAAGACTTCTGGTTCAGACTTTAAAGCTAATAGATTTTAGTTATGATAATGTGGGGTCCCTGCCCTCTTGGAGCTTCTAATTACGTAGTGAACAATCCAGACTGTAACATAGAGTAGGCATTCAACGTTTGCTGAAGAAATGAGATAAGGAGCATCCAATATGCAAAGAGGGTCCAATGTGGAACTTTCTCCTTGCAGTGGATAACTATGTCCCAACTCATGTAGACACTAAATCTTTCACTTCCTGTTAATTTACTTTCCTAGCTGGGAAAACAGACAGAGCTGTGCAGTTACTTAAAAGAAAACAGCTACCACCAGTACAATTTTTTGTAACTCATGACTTGCCTCAGGTTAACAATGGCAAGGTGCTCTTGGCTAAACACTAATTATCATCACATGGACACAATTAACTATCATTTTCATGCAAATAATGAATCTAAACCAAATTCAAATAGTGAGGTTTTTTTTTTTTCAGATGTGGCACAAGGCTGACAAGGAGACCAAAGTAAATGTCTCCATGTGTCTTTAATAATAACCTTAATGGAAGACATATTTTATCCTAAAAGAAGTGGGTCAGTCATACGACCCTACTAAGCAAGTATTAAAACAGCTGTTCTATGCATAGAATAACATTCTTTTAATTTACTGTGTTTGCTTTTTCGACTCTATTTTGTTTTTCCATTTTTAAGAACTAAATGCCCCAGATGAATCAGTCAACAATATGTTGGCTGCTCTCACATTCAGTCTTCTGCTGTTTTATAATAGTGCCCTGATCTTATTTCAAGAAAAGAATGACAAACTTATAGCTGCAAATGCTAAATTTATGGCGTTCTTTGCAGCAGGCATTACTGAGAACAGGGCTGAGGAAATAGGTAAGACATAGTGGAAAGAAGAAACCTCCATAAATACAAGGCCAGGTCTTGATTTTCATCTGAGCCCTGCGATCCAAGTACCAAAGCCCCACATGCTTGAGATTTTTTTAAAGATGTGTGGGCAGGCAAAGGTGCTGAGGGCTAATTAGACGGACAAATGGTCACCCTCAAAAGGCACATTATGCCTAGTCACAGCTCTTCTGAATGCCCTGGCTGCTGCTTGTTTAATAGCTCTGTGACTTTAAACGGTACAAGGTCAAGAAGAGTTGCACTTTGCTGGAACCTTCCCAGCAGACCCCATGCTGCCCACCAGAGCCTAGAGCTGTGTCTCTGCAAAAGCGACCAGTTAGAATCAAAGAAATGCAACCCTTTATTTCACCAAAATGATGTCAAATAATTAGTAGGGGACACATTTTGTATTTGCTGGGTGGACTGGTTTTCACCCCCTCTTCACTGGCAGTCTAGGGACTGAGTAGGCACAACTTTTGATGAAGGAAATTCCACTCGAGGTACAATTAGGAAGTCTGTTTAAATGAATCTTAAAAGAGGCTTTGCCCAGTGAGCATTCTAGGAAACACTAGTTTCACAAAAGACTTTGTGAACAGAAAAGAGTTTTCACAAATAATTTTAGGAAATGAGGCCATACTCCATCGTCCTCTTAGAGATTATATTGTGCTTTGGCACATTAAAGGTTCAGGAAGCCCAGTAGAAAGGAAGCGTGCTTAATTTTGTTTAACGAAGCATTTCATAAAATCTTTTGCTAAGAAGCTCCTTTTTCATATAACATGCATTAGGGACCTAGAGTCAAATTATCTGGATGATGAAGCACATATTAGACTTTCTATCCAGCTATTTGATGTACTGTCAATCTACAGAGGCAGACTCACCTGGTAGGTAGATCACCTCCAATATTAACTTAAGCATTTGAGAGAATCAGACCTAGTATTTTCCAGCTGCCTCATAAACTAAGAAACTAAGTCTCATAGACTCAGCAAGAGACCTTATACCTGTCAGGATCTCTATGTGTGCCTTAAGTATTATAGAACTCTTGGAGAAGTATGACAATGCCTGGACATATGAGACTATGTGAAAGTCAAGCTCATAATCCTTTTTACGGTAACTCCACCCTCCCTGGAAATGATGCACCAGCAATATTGCATACCTTTAATTTTATGACATGCCATATCCTCTCAACTCTCTGTACCTTTGAACAGGCTCTACCCTCTGCCTGAATGACCATCCTCATTTGCCCACCACCAAAATATCAAGTATGGGTTAATGCAAGTTAGAGCTCTCAAGCTAAACAATGGATTCATAGATTTTTCTTCCTCATTTAAGAGTCATTGCTTCTCTTGAAAACCCCAGTTAGAATTCAGCTCCTCCTTCTTCAGGCCTCCTCTTATGCATGTATTGTATCATGTTTCACTGTACAGTCATGCACCACATAAAGATGTATCAGTCAACAGTGAACCACAGATACAATGGTGCTCCCATAAGATTAGTACCATATAGCCTAGGCATATAGTAGGCTATACCATCTAGGTTTGTGTAAGTATACTCATGTTCACATACAACAAAATCACCTAATGACACTGTGGGGGACTGGAATTGGCCACCACAAGATAGGTCTCTTTGGCATGAGGATTTTTTTGGGCTGGTTACTTTTAAAAACTGCAGATAGGAAAGAAACTCTGAAAAGAAGAATTTACTTACCATTTGTTTGTTAAGAGACATTTACATTTGTAAAGGAAATCTCCATCTGTAAAGGTGTCTCCCTCTCTGTACCAGGAAGAAGGGGGGATGATATGGGAAGCATAAATCTGCATAATAATCTTACTCTTGTTTACTGCACTTGTCTGGTAACCTCCCGTAACTGACTCCCCCCACCCCCAACAACCTCCTTTGTCTTTAGCTGAAGATGATATTTAAGGTGGTGGCTTCAGCCATTTAAGCAAGGTCTCAGTTTGCCTGAGCCTCTCCTATGTATACATGTTATAAAGCTTTGTTTAATTTTCTCCTGTTATTCTGTCTCAAGTGAATTTAATTCGTTGTCTGGCCAGAAGGACCCAGAGTGGGTAGAGGAAATGTCTTCCTCCCCTACAACACATTTCTTAGAACATATCCCCATCATTAAGTGACACATGACTGTAATTGTCTGTTTAGACCTCTGACTCCCTAGGGCCTCATTTAATTCACTTTTGAAGCCCACTGCTTACCACAGTGCCCAGCACAGTGTAGATCTCCACACATTTTTGTTCAATATTACATATATCCCCTTTCTCTACGTAAGTTTCATGGTCATATGTTCTATTCACTGCTACTGAAGATTGTGAAACTAAATGCATAAAAACTATGGTACATTCATATTGGTTCACCCTTTTCCCAGAGAAGATATGCAATCAGTAATATCTGGGATTAAAAACACAGAAAACAAAAGTCAATGTTCTGAAAGGGCCAAAGAATCCTCAGTTGAATTTCTGAAAAAATTCTTGGCCACATGAAAGGAACCAATTGTTGGCCTAGTAAGTGCCTCTCCTATAAACACAGCTTCTTTCCAATTGTGAACTTTTAAAAGCACCTTAAAAGAAACTGATTGGCGTAAGGGGCCTAACTATTATTTAAAATGACAACCAAAAACAGTCTCCAAAGACTTGCTTAACTTTGTTAAGAATAGAACTAAAACAGCGATAATTTAATGCAGTGCTAACTCTGGCAATGGCAAAGATGCATTTCTATCTTGGCTTACTGTTTCCTTTATCTTCCACCACACTGCTAATAGGCATGGCTTTGTAGGAAAAGCCAAGGAAACTCGGACATATGTACAACTTCAAGAAACACACTCATATCTATAACTAAATATTTATGCAACCTAGCCCCAGTTCAGTGATGACCACTTTCCAAAACATTTTATAGGGCCTATATAGAAGACATACATATTGAAAAGAGGATGAAGGTACTTAAGAAAAAAGATTTTACAAAGTCTTTAATTTGCTTTCAGATAGACTGTAAGGCACTACGGGGTCATAAAGTTCATGAAGTGATGGGACGTATACACACATTTTCAGGCCTTAAATTTAACCCCACAAAGCGCTGTTTGGAGAGTGCAAGCTTGAGCTCTACCTAACTAAATGGCAGGTTCATAAATTAGAGAGGGGTACCATTTCTTATCTCCTAGCAAGCATGAGTATAAAGAGTTCTAAGTTAGCCTTACTCTTTTTAGAGATTACTGGGAAATTTCCCTCTATAATAAAACGTCTTTATTCAAATTATGACAGTTTACCTGAACATTGCTTTGTTGCTTCAATTATATACAGCCAATGAAATTTTAACCTTATCAAGAAATAGCCATTTTCCAGACGCCCCCCGCATTTCAATCATTTTGTCTTCTAAGATATTCAGGAGGCCATGCATTCAATAACTGGGATACCTTAAGACGATTGAAATATCCATGGCTTGTCTTAAGATGAGCAAAAATACTCAAACCCAAGAAGTTTCATCTTCAAGCTGCCTGTAGACTAGCCATAGGCCTTTCAGAGGGCTGTTTTCGTCAAATAGAGCAGTTGTAGATTCTTCTCTTAGTCCTTGGTCTTAACATTTGTTAAACAAGTGAATTGGAAGTTGGAGACAACCTGCAACATCATCTTGGAACTTGTTTTAAAAAAATGAAGATCCTCAAGCTCTGTGGCATATCTAGGGAGACAGACTCTCCAGGCGTGGTTCCTAGGAATCTGAATATTTAATAAGCACCCTAGATGATTCTAAAAGGGCACACTAGAATCTAAGAATCAATGAATGAAGTGACAGCTGGGTATTTCCTAGTTCTAAAATTATGGGTATTGGTGATGGCTTTGGCAAGGACATCAACCTATCTAATTCCTGTGGGGTTTCCTATTTATGTTAAGAACTAGACAGTACTAATCCATACAAACTTTCACCAAAGGACACACAACATGAGATACAGACTTTCAGGGCATGGGTTTATAATTCTGATACCTTGGCCAATTTACTTGTAAGTCCTTTTCTGCGCTTCAAATGTGTTCTTGCTCATTTTCAACATGGTGCCACTTCAGGAAGAGGTCCTACAACCTATGTCCTGCTCAGAACTGATGTGGGAAATGGCTCTTTTTAGCCTTTGTTTCCAGTGACTGGGAAGTAAGTTGGACAAATCGCTTATAAACAATGTTTTGCCCTTTGAAATGTAATCAAAGGAGTCATTTTGGCATTTCCTTAACTGGCCACTAGATTCCCTTCACGGGATTTAAGAACCCTAACTTCAGACAGCCTGTCACGAAACAGCTGCTTTCACTGCCTTCCTAAAAGGGCCTTACGTGGTGGTTTCCACGCCTCAGAAATCTGACATTTAGAAGCAAACACCTGCCTTCCACCCACTCCCCAACTCACCAGCCACATTCCCCACGTTGCTTAGCCATTAGCTCAAACACGACTCTCTGAATTCAGTTGATTTAATCTAAGGCAGTGGCTGGAATTAGCCTCTTATCAGGAGCTGATGTGTTTGGGGAAAAGTTAGAAGGAATAAAGTGACAAAGGGTTCAAATATTCTACAGTTGGAGTTGAATAAATGGCCACTCATTTTAAAGCTTCAAATTTTGAAAGGAAACAGCTTAGGGCTATAGAGGAAAATGGGGAGGGGATACCCAACACCATCCAGGATGTATGTGTTCTGTCTGATTTACTTAAATAGAAAGAGATATAAGTGCATTTTTAAGCATCACTTTAGCCTTTTTATTTATCAGTGTCCTCCATCTTACCTCCATTACAGCTCTGACAGAATAATTAATTTCAGTCAATCAATCATTTAAAAAAAACTTACAGGTGACCTCAACATGCCATATAAGCCACAGAGAACTAGTCACAACAGCAGTCTTCAAATTCCCTTGGAAAGGAAAATTAAGCCTGCTATGTGTGGCTTGGGGCAACCTAAGCCGTAAATCTCTCTTTTCTGATCTCTTCATATAGATGAAAGAGCAAAGCCGCTCTGCGTTACATACAACAATTATGTGTTCGCCAAACCCAGGGAATCAGCTTTCAGACAGCCCTAATCATTACCAATTAACCACGTCTGCTGACATTCTGGAAGAACGGCCCCAATGCTGCTGAATGCTGGGCCCTCCCTTCGGGCAGCCAGTCTCTTACATTACGGCGTATGTGTTTGAGAAGGCCAATTAATGTTTGTTGACAATTCCAAATAGAGGTCACCTGTTGTCATGGTGCAACATACCCTCTTTCCCTCTCTGAATGCTAGGCGGGGTGGTGGGGGGCAGCTTTGTTAGAAACACTTCAATGCATTTCTATATTGCCACCAACATTCAGATCTGATGAAAAGAGAATTAGGGTCTCCCAACTCTTCCATGGCAAATCCCACCTGCTACTACACACCCATTTTGGGCTGAAAAGAGTCTCTTCCTTGGGTAATAGGAACACTTAGGATGTGTTCAAGCCCTAAGCCGGCAGAGGAAGATGTCCAGTGACTGGCAGCCAAATTGTAACATGAAGATTTACCAAAATTGTCAGAAATGTAAATCTGAAAAAAGAATTTCATTCCACTGGATGCAAAGTGGTCCTTTTCCATTTAAATTATCCCCATTTAGTTCCTAGCCCTCAGAACAGTCAACTTGCATTTAGGGATTCTGTTGCCAGTTTGCACACAGTTCTTTCCAGTACTTCCAGAGTGTTCTTGCTGGGTTTGAAAATGGTGCTACTTCAGTAACATTCAAGTAGAGATTGAAAAAAAAAATTTTTAATTATTTAATTAAATTCAATAATTATTATTTCAATTTAATTCCTCCAATTTGTGTCAAGGAAAGATAAACATTATTCTGCATAATGTCAAATTGAAATTGTGAGCATTTGAATCTATATCTACCTTAAGCGTGTGAGAGTCTCAACAAGATTGTATTCTCCTTGAGGTCAGTCATGCAATTAAAAAAAAAAAGCACCACAGTACCTGTTAGAGTTGGCTGCCAAGGAGGAACTCCATGCAGGGTTATCAGTTGTGATGAGTACCCTGAGTTCACTTCACCCTCTGGAATCATAAAATCCAATGCATTGCATGCAAGGTTGATTTCCAGCACCTTCCCATAGCAGTGGGTCAGAGGTGAGATTGGAAGTTCTTAGAAGGAGAACCAACTAGACAAGTGCTAGTTCCCTTCCTCCCAGTTGTGAGTTATCTGAGAGCATCTTGTGCCCAGGGCCCAGGATCCCAAACTGTGTAATGAAGCACCCCAGATCACTGCAGTAAACTCAAAGGGCACTGTGTGATACTTTAAACTAATTTAGATGTAAATTTAATTTTTAAAATATTTTTAATTTTCAAAGAAAATAAAGCAATACTCAATAGCTGTCAAACACTCTGCAAACTACCAGCTCGAGGTAGTTCTCAGTTTCAACATTAGATCATGCTACATTCGTTTTGATTATGTCATATCTTTGTGAAACTTTCGGTGGTTGCTGTGATAAAGACCAAGTACTGCATGAAAATCAGTGTGGGACAGAGGATGATGGTGGTGGTGTCCATGATTCCAAGAGAAGTCAGGAAGTGCCCAACAGGTACACCCGTTCCATTGGCAGTAATTGTGATTATTTAAGAATAAATAAAAATACAGTTTCTTTCAATTTATTGGTACTTTTTTCCCCAAATAGCCACTAAGTTGTTAGGACATAAATACTTACTAACTTATTTGGATCTAGCTAACTATAAACAGAATTCTCTGTGTGTGTGTATGTGTGCATATGCACATGCACCTAAAGGCATCCTGAAAAAGTTACTGAGACACAAAGGGTGCCATGAACTGAGAAAGTTTGGGAACCATCCTTCTCCTCTTGGGTTTGAACACGTTCTTTTCTTTCTTCCTTCTTTCTAACAAGCTTCAGTCACAGGATTCAGTCACAGTCAGGAAGCTCCCTATTAGCACAGATAAAGCATGCTCCTCCATCCGCTCATCCTCCCTGGAGGAGCTTGAAGACAATTTGAAAATGAACACACAGATCTACACATGGCCCACAACTGAGTGCTAAGGCCCCTCCATCTTCTCAGTTGTGTGCCCACTTTGGAAGTGTTATTCCATCAGGGGAATGTGAGTTGCCAAACTTAGACACAAGCTGTCATCTGGGATGCATAGGCCCCACAAGAGGGAATCAGCCAACCCCAGTCAAGCCATAGGGAAACAGAGACCCATCACCTTGAGCACTGCAATATTGCCACCATCACCACAGGAAGGGTCTAATAAAGATCTATTTCTCTGGGTGGTGTTTTTCTCACTAACACATCATCACCCCTGGATCCTGGCCAGTCCTCAACCTACTTTCTTTGAGAAGAGGACAGAAACAAATTACCAGGCTTTTCAAGAAACAAATGCAGAGTAAATAAATTTTCTTAAACTACAGAGTGCTATCATAAGCCAAGCCAGGAGAGGAAGCAATCTAATTTCAATCTGTAATCAGAACCAAATACAAGAATCAATGCCTCAGCCCCTCTACAGCAATGTGAAGGGGATTCCGGCTGACCTCTGAATCTCTTGCCCAGGAAATGAAAGCAGGAGACTGGCAGATAACTTGATGGAAAAACCAGAGAGCTCAATAGCAAGCCAGACAGGTTGTAATAACACCTGAGAGTTACCCAGGTCCCTGGTAGGGTCCTGCTTGCTGCCAAAAACTTCTGTACCTCAATTGCCATTAACTACTTCTAATGCTGCAATGAATCAGCCTAGGTGCCTGGAAACTAGGAAAATGACACCCTCATTTTCTTGCAAATGTAGATTGCAATCCCCAAGATGGAAATAAGGAAAAGTGAATGCCTTTCTCTGGGCTGCTAAGAAGGAAGGGAGTTTCAAGTCTTCAGTGATGATCCTTGCCAGGTCAAAATGGTCTCCTGACCTCACCCCACAGTCATCTGGAGGACACAGAAGTAAAATCTGCCTCCCATAAAGTCTCTTGGCAGGTTTGTACCCCACTTCCCTTCCTTACCCCTGTCCTCATCCCAGCCACCAGATTGAAATAACATTTATTGAGTCCAAGCACATAGAACAAGGCATATTCCCAGAATTAGTTTATTTGATCTTAATAACTCTATGAGGTATGGGGATATAATCCCCATTTTACTGATGAGGAAATTGAAGCTCAAAATGGTTATGAGATGTGCTCAAAGCTACACAGCTGGTTGACTTGCATAGTTAGGAGTAGAATCCACTCTGACTCCAGTCCCTTTCCTTCTGTTGTCCTAATTAACTAAAGGAACTATCCTGGTCCCTGACATGACGAGGAAAGGAATAATGAGTTCACCGGCTTACAAAGTGTCATGTGGATTAAAAAAGGTGTCTTTGACAAGACTTATTTGATATGTGGGGAAATTTTCTTAATATATTTAATATGCAATGATTTTGTTATAACAAGACACTGTCATCTGCCTGGAGATCATCATTATAAATGTACAAATCTACCATCTCTATGATGTGTCCTTTTAGATGTGACACCATCATGTGGTGCACAACCTGCCCTAGCTTTCCTCGTGACCCTGGACGGGCTAGGCTTAAGGGAGGTGCATATTTTATGGCTAATCATCCTGGGGAGGCTGGAAGAAGC
Source organism: Equus asinus (assembly GCF_041296235.1). Lineage (NCBI taxonomy): Eukaryota > Metazoa > Chordata > Mammalia > Perissodactyla > Equidae > Equus > Equus asinus. The sequence goes on along the minus strand of NC_091791.1, from coordinate 64,304,071 downwards.
GTGAAAATCTAGAGTCTGCACATGATAGGCAATTAGTAAACAAGTGTTGAATCCAATGTGACCTAAATCCCTATCTTCAAGGAATTAAAACTAATATATAAGCACTAAAAATGCCATTATAAAAATGTTTGTAAAAGCCAAATGGTGGTCAACAAGGCATAGCTCAATTCAGTGAGCTACAACTCAGCTAACAGAGTAGAGACCAAACCATAAAACCAACAGATAGACAGATGGACAGCACCTTAACTAGTGGCTAGATCTCAGCTATAAGGCAAGTGCTGTGAGAACAGGGACCAAGCCTGTCTTGTTCAACATTCTATCCCCAGGGCTTAGCATGGTGCCTTGCACAGAGTAGGTACCCAACAACGTGTGCTGAGGGAATGAGTGGGGTCTCTATATACCCTGGCTACTGGTCAGCCTAACAGCTCAAGGAGAAGTGACTAAGAGCCTACTCAGGGCCAGACTCCAGTGGTCCTGAACCACAAGAGCTCCAGGGCTCCTCAGCAGAAGAAAAACACTGCCACCAGGACAGCCTGGGTGCAAAGCGCTCATAAAGACCACAGCAGTTCCTAGGCCTTCTTTCCCACAGCCCAAGTGAAAAGGTGGTAGATAAGCTTAATTTGACATGTTACTCACATAGCCCCAAAGGCAAAGGCCACTCTTGACAGAAGAACAAAAATATATATCAGCTCTGGCTTAATGTTACTCTTCTGCCTTTTTACACTAACCTGGCATTGCCCTTTGGGTGGGGGATAATCTGCTAGCTTCTTGGGGCTCCAAGGCTAAACAGAGAACTTTTGCCTTCCAGGACCCCTATCTGGCATACTGCTATGAGTGGCACATTCAGGAAATAAATAAAAAATAAACAAACTGTCCAAGATTCCACTATTAACATTCCACACCTCCCGCTAAATGTTAGTGCCATCTTATCAGGCTCAGTTTGGAATGCGTAAATGGGAAAAAAAAATCCCACAGCTAATGGCAGTATTAAGAAGTTCCATTTAATGAAATAGTGCATTATCTGGAGTTATTTTTAACAGATGCACATTGGATTAATAAAAACTACACAAAAGTTGAGATTAGACAAGAGGTTTTGCTAAATTGACAGTGAGGCCCACTTTAATACAATTAATAATAAAGTCACATCAGATTTTAATTTCTAATTTATAGAATTTTATAATTATAGAATTTATGATCATAGAATTTATAATTTCTAATAAGGTCATATTAGAAAGAAACCTTTGACATTAGTGAAACCCTTAGAGATCCCAAATTTCTGGCAATCAAACAGCAGCAAGCCATAGTTTATTGTTGAATTATTATTATTTTTAATGTACTTTGAGCAAATTGTGTACTTAGAAAATTAAATGGAAACACAGCTTTGGTTCTACCAGCACCGTTTCAGAGCGTCTGAAGGACGCCTGGATAGCACTTTGGCTGGCATCCAGTCTAGGTCTCCAACAGAGAGACAAGAGGACACAGACTTTCACATATCCCTGGCACAAATATGCTAAGAATCGATAGGTATTCACTGTGGCTCATAGAAGGCAGGGGAGGATGAGCAAAGATGTTTTCTTACAGACCAGGAAGAGGTCTTACAGTCGTAACAACAATATTTGTGCATGGCTTTGCAGTAAATGAAATATTTTCAAACCACATTTTGTCCAGTCCTCAGAGGAAATATTATGATCCACATCTTGAGAGACAAATTTCAGTGGCTTTCCTAATATCTCCCAACTGGTAAATGGGAAAGATCATAATAACCCAGCGCTCCTGGTTCCAAATCCCTGTGTGGTCTCCCGGAAAATTTCAGTCCTAGCCCTAGTAGGAAGTTTAGCCATAAAGCCTTGTGAATTCCAATAGGAAAACTAAGAGCAGGCTGGTATTTGGATGCATAAAACAGGTTGCAAACTTGGGAAAGACTATTTTTTGGAATACACAAGATATACAAAGCCAATATCTTAAGAAAGGCCATTTAATCCATTATCTTACCATGACTGCATTACACTTGTACATAAGTTCCTCTCCAGTCTCGTAGGAGAGCATTTAACACTTTGCCATTTTACTACCGCCAAGCCCTGAAAAGTTTTGATTCAGCATTTGCAACCCATCTCTTATGACAAGTTGCCAATATGTAGATCAGTCCCAAGAATTAACAGGATTCAGAAAGTGCACAACATTAAATTTTATCCAATTAAATGAGCACCATCCATCATTAACTCTTTCTTATTTGGGTCATGATTACACAGACTGGGAAGCTGAAAAGGAGATACTTAGTGGGAATATAAGGGAAGGAATAGGTTCATATCTTGAGAGCTGCAATGCATTTACTTGAGAGCTGGCCATTGGGGAAGATTTAGGAGTGAAACAGTGTGAGCTCTATACCAAGATCTGCCCTTCTAGCATCCTCACTCTCTTCCACAACTCTTCACAGAACCTTCCCTTTTCTGCCCCATTCTCCCAGATTTTCAAAATACTTCCATGAAAGCTACAGGATAAGCTGTGAGATGTCATTTTATTTTAATAGAACAGTTGCTGTGTCTGATACGTTTTCTCTTCTCTTTAGTTGAGTAGAACAGATCAACTCTTGCCTCAACTTCTGTTGACCAGACCAAGGAAGCAAGAAGCAAGACCAAAGGATAGTTGACTCAATATTAAAAAGACGTAATTTGGTTCCTTATTCAAATGAAAATTTCACAACTATAGCATATTTAGATCTCCTTCTGCAACCATGTAGATCTTTGTCCATTTATTGCCACCACAGACATTTATAAATATAAATTTAGGCTATCTCACTCTCATCCCAGCTGTGGCATGAGTCCTGTGTGTGAGGCTGATTGTAGTTTTCTGAATTTCAAAATGCCATCAGGATGCAAATAAACGATGCCGTTTTTCTTTGAAATATAGAGAGGTCTTTTTCTCTCATAAGTTGGGTCAAAGTGCATTGAGTTAATCTTGCCAGTCAACTAGTATAAAGGTCTAGGCCTTTCCATTTCTGATAATCTGCATTGTAAATATCTCATTAACCACATTGCAATCCATTTGAAATATTATTATTATTTTTGATGAGAGGGCCATGGAAAAATCAAGATAATGCCAGCCTGTTGTGGCTTTTGTTCCTTGGGAACAAATTGCTATAACAATAACAATTTCTGTATTTTCAAAGAATCAGGGCTATTTGAGCTGATGCAAGTGTAAGGCACAGAACCAAGATGATGGTAAATTTGCGTTGTGAAGAAAGTTGAGGGGCTGTCTGTCTCCACGGAGAGCATCTGCAAGAAAAATGAGATGGGATTCCTGCCCAGGGATCCCGCCTATACTGTCCTCTTTCAGGTCCTCACTGTCCTCTGGTCCCTTTAAATCCACGCAGAATCTAGGCTGTGTGTTCCAATGTCTGACTACGAAGAAACGTGAAGCCTTGCTGCCCCAATTGACCCATTTTCTAATTGGCTTGTCCTTCTCGAGTTCAACTTTGACTAAACTTGATGGTGGTCTTCATTCTCTTCTGGGACAACTACATCCCCCTCCTCTCCTTCAGCTAGTCTCTCCTACCCAGACTTCAGTGGGGATGAGTCCAAGGCTTTAAGTTGCACATCACCAACCTGGAAGAGGTCAGTGGGTCATTTAGAAATGTATACAAAAATGCAGAAGAGTCTGTGCTCACCTAAACTTGGGAATAGCCTCTTCCAATGGGCTGGGGATAAGGTTCCATCCTAGAAGGGAGTATGACAGGGCACAGCAAGGAGACAAAGGGGAAGATATTTCAACGGGACTAGCAATGACATTCTTAGAGCAACTAGACAGGGTTGCTAATAGGACCCAGCCCAAGCACTGACCCAACTTGGTACAGGGTTATTATCCCTGAGGCCTTCCAATATCCTGACACATTGCCTATCACCTATTCCCCATCCCTGAACTCTGAGGCAGGAGACTCCAGTGTGGGTTAATGAGACCAGGGAAAGGTTTCGGGAAGAAATACGTTCAAGCATCAGAGATTTCAAATAAGATATGTAGATTGGACGAGTTAGAGTCAAGAATCTGGGTCTTAAAAGACAGGCAGGTTAGTGAGGCAGAGACAAAGGGCATGTCAGACCAGTATGGAGCTCAGCCCTTCCAGTGCCTCACACCCTCTTAGTGACCCTTAAATCTCAGAGGTAACAATAAAGGTTTAAAAGGTCCCTTCAAGTGGCTTTGCACCCCTCTGAGACCTGGCCTCTGCTCAGCTCACAAGAGTTTTTCAATCCTAGGAATGTTTTGCCACATTTAGAATAATAGTAGGTATTCCAGCCATGGGTGCCATAGCCTTTTGTTTTCTATCACCAGGTTTATCCTGGAACAAACTAACACATCTCTACTTTTATCCTAAAAGGGATCCACAGAGCAGGCTCTCTTTTCAAAGCTACTCCCTCTCTGGGCCCTATAAGAGCTAAGGCTAATGACCCCAAGGTCCATGGTAGACCTAGAATAATAAATTTGTCAGCAGATGATTTGACCAGAGACTGACACATTAAGGGTCTACTTTAATTCCACTTCCTTCTATATTTGATGCGGAGTCTTGGGGATTCTGATGAGAACCTTGTTGATTAACCTTAGTTTTGCAAAGAATATTCCTGGCACAGAAACCTCCTTAAACATCTTTTTTGATGGACAGTCCCTTCCTCCAAGGCAGCAGACTCACTACTCTTTCAAGTATTCCAAGCCCTTACTGAAGGCAGATCAACATCTTCCTCACATGGAGTCACACTTGGTCTCCTAGTACCTATTTCCATGGATCCTAGTCATACCCTCTCTTCTGCCATTACAAACAATGAATCACTGCACACTTGGTGTGGTAGCCCTTCAGATATTTTATGAACTCTTGAAGCATTTTCCTCCTTGCTGCCCAAACACCCCCAGGTTCTTCAAAACATGTGACCCTGATCATCCAGTCACCTTCCTTTAGCATGTCCCTGCCTTTTTAAACTATCTTCTGCAGACCTGAACGAAGTATTCCAGTTATGGACTTGCCCATAGACCAGCTGTGAGACTTCTCTCAGCCTTAGTTTCCTCATCTGCTCAGTCTGCGAATCAGGCCAGCTACTTGCTTTAACGAATTCCCTTCTAGGTCTAAAGTTCTATAAATCCAAGGTCTGGAGAGCAGAGAGAACAGGGAAATATCCTCTCTACTTCCCCACTCCTTCCTCTTTTTTATTTTATTTTTTTCCTTTTTCTCCCCAAAGTCCCCCCAGTATATAGTTGTATATTCTCCGTTGTGGGTCCTTCTAGCTGTGGCACATGGGACACCACCTCAACGTGGTTCGATATGCAGGGCCACGTCCGCACCCAGGACCCAAACCAATGAAACACTGGGCTGCCTGCAGTGGAGCATGCGAACTTAAAGAACCAAGTGGAGGGAGCATCCCCACTTGGCCATGGGGCCAGCCCCTCCCACTCCTTCCTCTTTGATTACACCCTATTCTCTTCATGCAACTTAAGGAGGCAGAAACTTTTTTTTTTTTGGTAATCGGTCACCAACTCCATTCTGCAACAGTAAACAGCAGTCTTCAGGTTAAGTGGAAATGGAAACGGAGAGGATGGGGGCATAAATGTTAGTTTCTATGAAGTCCTCAATCAACAGCTCTTAAAAGGCTAATGAAACAACCCAGAAATTCTTCAGTGCCAGCAATTCTTCAGAGCTGTGCTTGGGAAGTTCAGTCTCATCTCCAACAATAGCTTGGCTGGATTCTCTTGTGGACAGACACTGGTGAACACCATCCAAAGGAACATATTCCTAAAATGCTTGTCGCCTGCAGAAAGTATCATACAGTGCTGAATGAGGGATTTCCTCTGAGAGGTGTCACTGGGCATTTCTCAAAGATGAGATGAGCTTCAAGGAACATGCCGCCACTTGAATAAGCTGTTTTTCTGGATACAATTATGATGACAGCTGCAATGCCAAGTTGCCATAGAGGGAAATATTGTTTTATTCTTCTGGTGGGCCAGATTCTTTGAAGTGAGCAAGATGATCCCATGAATTTACTAAGCAACGCTGGCCTTAGGCAAAACTGTCAGGTAACGGAAATTTCTTCCAGAAAGCTTTCTCCTATCCTCACCCCAGGTTCACAGGACGCCTTTCTTCTCACTACCATCCAGCACCCTCTGGAATATCCTTTGGCTGCTGATGACTCTCCTTTCCCTTCTCTTCTTGGAATTCATCTTTCCTGAGCCCATTTTCCCCCAAAACACTTCTCTATTTTAACTACTTATCTCATGCTCAGGTGCTGATGGGTGAAAATGCCCCAGGATTCACTTATCCAATTACAGCTAGGTACTGTGTTTGTGAAGACACAGTGGGGACATTGGTGGAAAATTAAGGACCGTAGCAACCAACGAGAGTGAGAATTTGCACCAGGGAGCCTTTCTGACCCCCTCATGTCTCACTCACTCAAACGTAGCCAGGCAGTCCTCACCGTGATCAGTCTGGCTTCCACAAAGTCTTCTGCAAGACACATCGCTCACTTAAACCTAGTGAGAACTCTAGCAAATGCCTGCTTATATTTCCATTAGGGAGCCTTTGAGGGTGGTGAAAACATAGAGCATCAAGGGCTTCCATTCCTCTGTGGGGCAGGTTGACATTTCATTCAGAAATCTCAACTATGATTGACAACAGGAGACATTTGCATAAGCATCTGGGTGCCATAAGACCAGTAGCCTTTGGTTAGAGATAGACAGCCTACGACAAACAGCCAAAGTGGGTTGAGCAGTGTGGGAAAGTAAAGGTAGCAGAATGCCAATGTGGGGGCTAGATAAAACAGGGATCCAATGCCAGTTGTATTACCATCTGACAAACCTTGGCCAACTTACTTCATTTGGTTTCCTCATCTGGTAAATGGTTACATCATCTCCATCAAATGGTTTTGTGATGATGAAGTTAAATCAGATAGCAGACATTCAACAAATACTGGCTCCCTTTCCTTATCCCTCATCCTCATTGATGCAGGCCTACTGTTTATGAAACTGGGCACTCTCTCAACTATCTTTACATTTGGAAAAGGGGCAAAAGGGTTACCAATCTACCCTATATTAAAAACAAGATAATAGGAAGAATTTTTAACCTACTTCAAAAAATGAGCCATTTTCAAGTAATTAAGCATCTATTTATACTTAATTTTCCTTTAAAGTAAGAACTTAGAAGTTATTTGACAAAACTTTTAGTCTCCTTTGAATTGCTACATTTACCATTACTGAAACTAATACACTTATATCTCCTTTCAAGTAATCTGTAATTAAGAGGTTGGTTTTTTTTAACCAACTCAGACAGATTTACCCACAATTAGTTGAAAATAGTTGGCTTTTCCTATAGTATCCCAAAGCAAGAGATTGGATACAAAATCTAGAACCTCTGCTAAATTGATCTGGGGAAGACATTTTCTGGGATTTGAAATGCTAGCATATGATGCATACTTTCAAGATGATAGCAGTTGCTAGGAAATGTGTTTGGCAGGTAGAGAAATTCTTCTCCAATTAAAAAGGGTGCCAACGGGGCCCGCCTGGTGGTGCAGCAGTTAAGTGCGCTCGTTCGCTTCAGTGGCCCGGGGTTTGCTGGTTCGGAACCCGGGTGCAGACATGGCACCACTCGGCAGGCCATGCTGTGGCAGGCGTCCCACATATAAAGTAGAGGAGGATGGGGATGGATGTTAGCTCGGAGCCAGTCTTCCTTAGCAAAAGAGGAAGATTGACAGCAGATGTTAGCTCAGGGCTAATCTTCCTCAAAAAAAAAAAAAAAGGGGGGGTGCCACCAAGATGGGCACACCCCAAGACTGTGAAGGCTCCAATAATAAGCAGCCTCATTCATAAACTTCAACAGGCTGTGCTTTTTCCCTTTAACTCCCAGAGTTCAGTAAAAAACAATAAGCCTTTGGGTGTCCAGGACCTGTGCTCTAGAAGAGCCTATTGAAAAATCAGCCTCAGTGTGTATAAACTAGATTCTTGGAGGTCTGAAATGTTGCCACTAATTGGATGGTGCTGGAAGAAACACATATTGTGTGAATTATTGGGAAGGCTAATGTGCCATAGCATTGCTTTGATACAATTATACACTATCTATAACCTTTCTTGGGTTAGTCAACCCCAGCAACTTATTATTTTAAAAGAAGCTACACCTGTGACTTTATCTGCAGCTGTTCCTTCTGTGCATACACTGGCATATGCCCCCAAGTAGTGTCAGGTCCTGTGCAGTCCCACACAACTTTTGGAGTTGAAGCTGCCCTTCTATTGTAATCAGTTTTCATTACCACCCTTTGATCTCATCCCTTCTTGGTACACAACACTTCATCACCTTTACTTTCTGTCATAACTGCAGATGAAAGATTTCCCTTTTGATAGACACTGGATGCCAAGCTGATACATAAAAGACTGTTGAAAAGTGTCATTGACCTGCTGGCTTTAGAAGGAAGCCCATACACCTGTGGAAGACAGACAATTTTTCAGAGATATAACATATCTATCATCTGTCCACAGGATATGAGGGGTTCTGTCTGCTTAGTAGCAAGAGGGTATGAATGGCAAAATAGGAAGTGCTGAAAGAAATTGGTAGCACACAGCACACTGTATGGCAGGCGTCCCCAGGCCAGGCTCATTCCCAGCAGGGTGGAAACCTGTACAGTGCTTGTTGCTGTGGCAAGCAGAATGGCTAGCTGTGCCTCTGTTTCTGCTCTCTGTCACACTGTCATTCAGGTGCCATCACCTGCTGACAGGGCCACATGGTTCTCAATTATAGCTCAGGTCTCCACTCACACTGCATCCCATTACTGCTCAAAAAGAACTAACACCAACCAGATGTGTCTCTAACAAAATATCCCCATTTCCAAGATAGATTGTTGTCAGGGCCTGCCCTGCTCCTGGCTCCCCGAGGCTTCATTCCCCCGATGTGGCTATTTACCTCTCCCTGTTCAGTCAGGGTCTGGCAGGTCTGTTTTCAACTGGAGGCTGAGCAAACTCAAGGGCTCCATGACTCTGTGTTACCTGTTGTTCTTACCTAGCTTGTGACTCTTTCTTGCCCAGGTACATTTCTTGCTAGGATCTCAGAGCCTTGGCTGGCTGGTCAACAACAATAGTGACATTAGTGACCGAAGAAATAATAATAGCTTTAATAACAATAACTAATGCTTTTTGAACACTTACTCTGTGTTGGACTCTGTTCCAAGAGCTATTCATGTATTAACTCAAAGGAACCCCTAACAAGTCTTGGAGATAGGTAATATTATTAGTCTATTTTACAGACTAGGAAACTAGGCAAGGGCTCACAAAGAGAAACGCAACAGGGCTGAGATTAGAATCCAAGCTGTCTTCATCCAGAGCCATAACTCTCAGTCATCATGATGTAGTGTCTCAACTTGGATGAAATGGACAAATTCCTTCAAAGTCACAAACTACCAAAGCTCTCTCAAGAAGAAATAAACTCAATAGTCATATATTATTTTTAAAATTAAATTTGTAGTTAAGACCCTTCCCACAAGGAAAACTCCAGATGGAAAACACCATAAGCACATGTACCGTGGACTTGCTATATGCCAAGTGGTTTATAATTTTACTTCTAATCGGCAGCACAATCTTCATCCTCATAATTTCTCTAAGACTCAGAGATATTAATTTGTTCAATAAATGGTGAAGCCTAGATTTGAACCAAGGTCTCTGTGACTCAAAACCCATGCTCTTTCTACTAGTCCCAAGTTTCAGACACTTGCTGAGGGTCAATGGATCCTAGACTGCTGCTGTCCTGCTACCTGATGGCTTACAAGTTTGAGGACATAAGAACAGGTATGTTCTGCTTAGATCATCAACAGATTTCCTGGACAGATTTCTTTATCCATCAGAGTGAGAAGGAAAGCTCAGTGCCCTGCAAGCATGAGGATAACATGGAGAAGAATAATGTTCTCCTTTTACTTTAGGATCCTTGTCCACATTTAGAATGTTAAAACAACTTAGCATACTTAGAATTAACCCCACTTCGTCATGATATATTATTCTTTCTTTATATTGTTGGATTTGATTTGTAAAAATCTTTAAAGATTTTTTCTATCTATGTTCATGAAGGTCCAGAGTTTTCTTTTCTCATAATATCTTGTTCCTGTTTTGGTATCAGAATAATACTGATCTCATAGTCTGAATAGGAAAGAGTTTGCTCCTCTTCAATTTTCTAGAAAGTTTGTGAGAAATTGGCATTAGTTTTTTATGTTCTGTAGAACTCATCAGTGAAGCCATCTTAGATCTGGAGTTTTCTTTGTGGGAAGCGTCTTAACTACAAATTTAATTTAAAAAATAGTATATGACTATTGAGTTTATCTATTTATTTTTGAGAGAGCTTTGGTAGTTTGTGACTTTGAAGGAATTTGTCCATTTCATCCAAGTTGTCAAGTTTATTGGCATAAAGTTGTTCATACAATTCCCTTATTACATTTTTAACATTAGTGATGTTTCCTCTTTCATTTCTGATATTGGTAATCTGTGCCTTCTTTCTTGTTTTCCTGATTAGTCTAGCTAGAGATTTATTGATTTTATTAATCTTCTCAAAAAACAAGCTTTGGTTTCACTGATTTTTCTTTTTTTGCTTTCCTCTTTTCTGTTTCATTGATTTCTGTTTGCACCTTTATAATTTCCTTTCTGACAACTTTGGAACTCTGATTACAGTCATATTAGTCTGCTTGAAGTTGTCCCATCACTCAAGGTTTCTCTGTTCATTTTCTTCAGTGATCTTTTTGTGTTTCATTTTGAATAGTTTCTATTGATATATTGTCAAGTTCACTAATCTTTTCTTCTGCTATTGTCTAATCTGCTGTTAAGCCCACTCTGTGTACTTTTCATCTAGACGTTGCATTTTTCATCTCTAGAAGTTTGCTTTCGGTCTTATTCCCTATCTTTTTATCTCTTCTTAACATGCTCATGTTTTCTTTTACCTTCTTAAATACACAGAATAGAGTTATAACAACTCTTTTTATACCTTTGTTTGCTAATTCTATTATCTGTTTGTTTCTGTTGATAGGTTTTTCTCCTCATTATGGGTCATATTTCCCATATTTCATTGGATGCCAGACATTGTAATGCTGATCTTGCTGAGGACTCAATATTTTTGTAATGAATTGAACATTCTTGAGCTTTTTTTTTCCCCCTGAAACACAATTAAATTACTTGTAAACAGTTTGGTCCTTTTGAGGCTTGCTTTTAAGTTTTTTAGGCAGGACCAGAGCAGCCTTCAATGTTGCAGACAATCCTCTCCTGAGTATCTACTAGATGCCCTGTATATTATGATTTTTCCACTGTAGCTTCTGAGAACAGCACTACTTCAGGTCCCATGTAAGCTCCAAGAGTTGCTCTCCTGTTCTTTTCCAGTGGTTCTTTCTTCAGCTTCCAGTAGTTTCTTCATACATGCTATAATCAGTAAGTGCTCAGCTGAGGACAAGAGAAGAACCCTTCATAAAGATCTCTGGAGCTTTCCCACTGTGTAATTCTCTCCTGTCCATCAATTCTCCCTTTCTGGTCCTCTTCTCTGAGGATTCTAGCCACTTTGGCTTTCCCTAACTTTCAACTCTGCCTTCTCCACTCAGGAAGATGAGCAGACTGTTTGAATTTGCCTGACTTCCCTGTGCTCCAGCCCAGATAAACTCTCTAGACAGCAGGCTGAAGCAATTGTAGAGCTCACTCTGATTATCTTCTTTCTCTTGGGGATCAATATTCTGTGCTGCCTATTGTCCAATATTTGCAAATTGTTGTTTCATATATTGTGTCCAGGTTTTTTAATTCTGTAGAGCAAGAGGGTAAATCTAATCTCTGTTTCTACTTCATGGCCAGGAATGACAATCCCTCTGTCCACTTTTTATGATATGCTTACTAAGGAGACTTTGGCTCCATGCCCTAAGGGGAAGCACCTCCTTGAAGGATCATCCACTGCCTCCAGGACTCACTGTTTGTGGTTACATTTCAAATCCTTTCCCTTCTCTTTTTCTACTCACTGACTAGTTTGGAAACGAAGGCAGAAGCAACAGGCAGTGGAAACGAAGGCAGAAGCAACAGGCAATGGTGGGGATGAAGATATCGATGAGCTTGGCGAGCTTCCTATTAACTCTAATGTGACTACTTTCAGGAAGCAGAACAAGGAAGGCCTCTTTCCTTTTCGTTTTTCAAAGGCCCAAAGACAATATTATCAAAAGGGCAAGTACAACATGAAAGTCAGGCTATTTTGTATATTAATCCCTCAACAGACATATAGTTTGTAAATATTTTCTTCCATTCCGTGAGTTGCCTTTTCCTTTTGTTGATTGTTTCTTTTTCTGTGCAGAAGCTTTTTAGCTTATAAAACTTATAGTCCCACTTATAGATTTTTTTTTTTTTTTAGATTTCTTCTTTTTATTTTTCCTTTTTCTCCCAAAGCCCCCTGGAACATGGTTGTGTATTTTTAGTTGTGGGTCCTTCTACTTGTGGCATGTGGGATGCCACCTCAGCATGGCTTGATGAGCGGTGCCTTGTCCACCCCCAGGATTCAAACCGACAAAACCCTGGGCCGCCCAAGTAGAGCACGCAAACCTAACTACTTGGCCACGGGGCCGGCCTCCCACTTATAGATTTTTGATTTGTTCCTTGTGCTTTTCGTGTCATATCTAAAAAAACTGTTGCAAAGACCAATGTCAAGGAGCTTTCTCCCTCTGTTTTCTTCCAAGAGTTTTACAGTTCCAGGTAGTATGTTTAAGTCTTTAATCCATCTCAAGGTAATTTTTGTGAGTGGTGTATGATAAGGGTCCAATTTCATTTTTCTGCATGTGATTATCCCATGTTCCCAGCACCATTTGTTGAAGAGACTATCCCTTCCCCATTGAGTATTCTTGTCTCCCTTGTCAAATACTAGTTGACTGTCTATGTTGGGGGTTATTTCTAGTCTCTCAATTCTCTTCCTTTGGTCTATGTGTCTATTTTTATGCCAGTACCAAACTGTTTTGATTACTATCGCTTTGTAGGATAGCTTGAAATAAGCAAGAATGATTATCTCCAGCTTTGTTCTTCTTTCTCAAGATTGCTTTGGCTATTCAGAGTCTTTCATGGTTCCATACAAATTTTAGGATTGTTTTTTCTATTTCTGTGAAAAATGCCATTGGAATTTTGATAAAGATTGCATTGACTCTCTAGGTGTCTTTGGGTAGTATGGACAATTTAACAATATTACTTCTAATTCATGAACACAGGACATCTTTCCATTTGTTTGTATCTTTTTCAATTTCTTTCAGCAGAGTCTTGAAATTTGCAGTATACAAATCTTTTATTTCCTTGGTTAAATTTATTTGATTGTTTTTGATGTTATTGCAAATGGGATTTTTTTTTCTTTATTTCTTTTTCAGGTATTTCATTATTAGAGTATAGAACCACAACTGATTTCTATATGTTGACTTTGTATCCTGGCTCTTTACTGAATATGTTAATTAGTTCTAACAGTTTTTTAGAGGAGTCTTTAGGATTTTCTATATATAAGATCATATCATATCATCAGCAAGCAAAGACAATTTTACTTCTTCTTTTCCTATTTGGATACCATTTACTTCTTTGTCTGGCCTAACTGCTCTGGCTAAGACTTCCAGTACTTTGTTGACTAGAAGTGGTGAGAGTGGGCACCCTTGTCTTGTTCCCGATCTAGAGGGAAAGCTTTCAACCTTTCACCGTTGAATATAACGTCAGCTGTGGGTTTGGCCTTTATTAAGTTGAGGTAAGTTCCTTCTATATCCAATTTGTTGAACATTTTTATCATGAAAGTATGTCGTATTTTGTCAGATGCTTTTCCTGCATCTATTGAGATGATCGTATGATTTCTATCTTTCATTCTATTAGTGCAGTATATCATAACAACAACAAAAAATCTGACTAAAAAATGGACAGAGGAACCAAGTAGACATTTTTCCAAAGAATACATGCAAATGGCCAACAGGTACATGAAAAGATGTTTAACATCAATAATCACCAGTAAAATGAATATCAAAACCACTGACCTAGACTTGAAGACAGATGTATGGCCATAACTTGAGGATGTGCCTGTTTGATGAGGCATCCCTCCACTGTGTGGCAGGTTAGATGAATTAATTTCAGTTTTCTTCAAATTCTGAGTTTCTCTGAGTCTAAAACACATTGATTATTCCATACCTTCCTGGACTCTTTGATGAGAGGATTGTTCCTTCTCTTCTAGCCCCAATCCCTTGCTGAGCTCTGCACAGAAATAGAATGATCTTCAATTTGTGAGAGGACCAGAATCAGTCAAACAAATGGTTGAAAGTTTGTAGCCAAACTCCCTGATTATTTCACCTTTCATCTTTCTTTCTGGATATCCTCAGGCACAAGCTACAGGAAACTTCATTGGAAAATGGCCATCATCCAGAGGTGAGGCCATAAGAGTGGTTTGCAACCAGAGGCATTATTTTTCTACCAGGAAGTGACTAAAAAATTGTGGGGATCTTTTTGGCTGTTCCAATGACTGTGGAGTACTACCTATAGTTGGTGGACAGGAATGGGAGACTAAGTCTCTCAGAATGAATGGGGAGGCCTCACCCACTGAAGAACTGTCCTACCAGAAATGACAGTTAAGAGTTCTTCCCTTATCATGTAACATTTGTTGGAATCCACCAGTTCAACCATTTAAACTTGGCTACAGTCTTTTTTCACTAACCTTTTAAAATCTTAAGAACCTTGACCTGACAGAACCTTGAGCTTGCTTTCTTCTAAGACCCATGATCCAAGAGGGCTTTCTGGCTATGACTAGACCTCCATAGATCTACCATAGAGATTAAACCAACCTTGCCACTGAGTCTTCCCAGATGACTGCTGAGAAAAGTCCCCAGGAAGACAAAGACTCACATCTTTCTTCTTCAGACACGCCAATATAGAGCCTAAGTTACTTCACCAACAGCCCTAAGATCAGTTTCCTGTCTGCTCTATTGGAAGGGCTATTTTAACAGTGGAATAAAGAAGCTGGAACAGGACAGGCAGCAGGAAAAGTCATTGTCATCTGTGAGAGAGAGAATATTTCAGAGGCTCTAAAGACTGTGGCTGAAAGAATGAAAGAGTATTAAAGAAATTTTCCTCACAGGATGGAGATCAGAATGGATTCAGACATAAACGTCAATACTTCCTTGAGCTGAATTATTCTGGGAACTGAAAACAGTGAAGAATGGTTAGTTGTAGCAACAAGATCCATTTTTATGCCAAAGAATCATATCAGCAACAGATTTGATCCAATTGCAGTACCTGTACCAAATTTTCCTGCCAATAATTTTAGGATTACTGTGGAGCAGGTTGCAAGGAGCTACTCTAAGGAAAAGTAGATAAATTATCAATAATTCTTAATTCCCCATAATATGCCTTCCACAATACATGGTGTCTTTTTCCCTCCTTGTATTTCTTTTCTCACTACCTTGTCATCCACAATTCACAGACTATCTATATAGTGAATGCCTTTCTAACTTCAGTTTGGTTTTGTTCTATATTATGTATTGGCTCCAAGAAGAAACAATGAGTCTCATGGAATACATATGTGTTTTAGAATTCCAAAGCCAATGTTAAAATAAGATCTAATTTTAAGAACGTGAAGCAGAAGATGTGTGGAAGAGGAATATGGAAATAGATCTGATGACATTACATTGAATTTTTTTAGTAAAACACGATTACAATAAGATATACATAGGTGAATATTTTTCTGCTCCTTAACAATTGTCTATTATCCTTTCTTAAAGGAATTTATGATGTCATATTTCAATTTTCAGTTTAAATACACCATTTAAAACCTTTTTCAAAAAAGACACAGTTCCTGTTGAGAAACACTATTAGTATGTGGTTTCATCCACTCTTGGCTCTCTTTCCTCTCCTTTTGTTCCCATCTTTACCCTCAAACTTTCTAAACTTTAAACTCAGTACCAGATTCAAACAAACTGCCAAATATCATCACCAGGTTCACCAAGTTCCAGAACAATGATTACATTTGAACAAAATTGTTCAAAGCAACAGTGGCAAAGAACCTGAAGATAGCCACTGCCCAGCTCTGGACACTGAAGTCACGAGGACTCCAGCACAAAATTCTACCAACAGCCACATCTTCTGTTCAGACACCAGAACATGGCCTCCCAATTGACACGGGAAACCAGATAGGTTCCCAGTAATGTAGTACCTGAAATCCTTAACCATATTTTCCTGGAGCTCAAAGCTATTTTGAGGTGGTTCAGGAAATGGGTGTGGTTTTGGTAAGAAACTGTACAATTCAAAATACTGTAGCTAAAAGTCAGTAAAAGATTTTTGGAAGAAGAGAAGGACAGATTTGCCCAAGGTTCAGTTCATTACTTAATTTATAATTCATAAGCAGGTGGATCACTCCTGAGGAGAAAAAACTATTTTTAAAGTTGTCCTCAAATAGACACCCTTTAAAATTGGGTCTTCTATTTTCCTGCAATCTATGATGCTTATTGTAACAATATAAAAAGCCAATAAAGTATTGTGGGAGCCACAAGAATGGCCACAGAGCCTCCGTCTCTGGATAGTCTACCTAGGGATTAGCAAACTTTTCTATAAGGGGCCAGATAGTAGATACCTTAGGCTTTGTGGGCCACCTATTTAGTCTTTATTGTATACTTCACACATTCTTCTGTGTTTTTTTTTAACAACTTTTTAAAAACATAAAAACCATTCTTAGCTCAGATGTACAAAAACAGGCCACTAGTCATATCTGGCCCATGGGCTTTAGTGTGCCAACTCCTCTTCTAGATAAACAGGTGGAAAGACTGTCTTTGTAGACACCACTCATTGGAGAGTAAAATAAATATCCGCCCTACCCTGTCTGCCAGTTCTATGATTTGATGGAATTAACAAAATATGCAAAATTTTCAAACAGAGTTTAAATCATCAAATCATTAATGGATATTTCAATATCTGACAAAACAACTATATTTTAGTAAAGACAAAAAGTTTTCATGGTCAATCTCCTATACTGCAAACTCACCTTACGACCTAGAGCAGATTCCTTACATCTGACTTATTAGAAAAAAAAATTTAGACATTTGCATTAAATGATCTCTGAAAAAGCTTCCAACTTTGGTTCTTTGATATTCTACCAATGACCCTAAAGTGCTCCAGAGGACTGTTTAAGGAAATGCTCCAAAGTAATCTTTACTGTATTAAGAAAAACTCAGAGAGATGATTGTTGCCCTGCTTGATGATCTTCAGAAAAGCAACTGTCTTCATTTTGCCTTGACTAAATCTCCCATCACAGAAGATGGCATTCCAGTGGTTTTAACTAAATGTAAGTCATGGAAAAAGAGACAATGGATTCATGAGACTCATCCTCGGAAACAAAAGATGTGGGCTTTTCAGTGATCATCTTAAGAAGGAACCAGACACTGTAACACAGGAATCAAAATCATGAGAACTTTTTATGATTCCTGAACCATTTTAAATTGACCATATTTCTTATTTTTGTGATCCCCAAAGCTATTATCAGTAAAGTCAATTAAAACACATCTTGTTTGATCCTTAATTTTATACCATTATGATTTCTTAAAGCAGCAATAAATTGGGCTAAGCCAACTATGACTTATGTAGAAGGATGTCTTCTAGATACTAAATGCACAGTAATGCTTTATGAGTAGTATTTTCTTCAACTTGAAGAAAATGTTTACTTTCTCCTTCTCTCCAATCAGCAAAAAACAGTCAATGGTAAAAGTATACACTTTCATTAATTTACCAGACGTACATTTAGAATGGAACCCGACTGCCTGGGATTCACATTAAGTAGGATTAATAAGATATTTCCCATCCTGCACATTGAAAACACTTGGTCTCGCTCAGATTTCTCTACTCACTCAAGCTCCCTAAAGATAAATGAGCTTTATACCACAGAAAGGAAACAGGTCATCCATCTCACATCACATTATTTACTGACATTAAAAATGATAATATCCATCAACAAGCAGACAAACCCCAAGTGGGTCACACTGAGAACAAAGCTACGACTGTCTTCCTTTGATATAGTTACAAGGAGATGCTGACTGAGCTGCCATTTATGTTCCAATAATGTCACTATTGTCACAAGAACCCCACATTTTAATGTTATTAACATAATTTCCCATGTGTTTATTTGGGAGCAAGGCACTATCTTTTGGTTTTTCCTGAACTTATTTTAAAACTAAAACCTGGAATTATAATGATAGAACTATGAACACATTTTGTTTGGGGGAGGAGGAGGTTTTTCATTTTAAAAATCCATATCTTTCCTTTTCATTTGCTTAATTAAAAAAAAGTACCATTATCTATTACCTCATAACAATTCAGCAAGGCAGATATTATTATCTGCATTTTCCACATAAGTAAGTAAACTGAGGGTCAAAAACATTTGTTAAATAAATTGCTCAAATTCATAGGGCTAGTAAGTGGTAGATTCAGGATTGGAAGCTACTGGTTTATCTTACTCTGCCAGTGATCTTACTCCTCTCTCTTTTTTCCGTCCCTACCCTCTCTCTCTCCCTGTTTTCCCTTCCTCTCTCCCCTCCTCCCTCCCTCCCTGCCCCTATCCATCCATCTACCTACCTACTTACACACCTACACATCTACCTACCCTCCTAAACAAACAAAAACTTTGTTCTTCTAAAAAGCTGTTTCTTTCTTGAAAGCATCTTCCTACAACAACTTAGTTCTATCCAAAAGTAAACACCACAGCACTGAGTACCTTAACAAACCTTAAGGACATGCAACAATGCTTACAGGACTGACTAACATTTGGGATTATTAGCTTGAACTCAAGAAAAACCACCTGTGATTGACTGGCAGGAATGACCTGTCAGGTAGGCTTATTCAGAGGTAAAGTCAAAGAAATGGTGAACAAAGACTGTAAATTTCGTCACTGAAGAATATTTTTCACACCCTAAAAAAGTAAGCTCTACGAAACTTGAATGAAAACTCAGCTGCTATTTAAAAATAAAGAGGGCTGGAATCTGATTTTCTTCCCTCTGCATTCACTGAGTAGAATCAGCAACAATGATGGCTCCTCTTTTGGGTCCTATCCCATTCCCCTTCATCTTCCTCTGTTCTGTTACCAGCTGGACACTTACAGACCTCTGGCCTAATCAGTGCCTCCTCTGTCTAGCATCATTTGTTTCACGCATTTATTTTGACTATCTTGGACTGTGTCTTTCTAATACCAGCACAGCCTGGTAGGAAAAGAAAATATGTAATATGACAATATATGTGCCAACATGACTCCAAACAACTGATTTCACAAGTTTTATTTGTTTGTTTGCTTCCCAGAACTGTCCAAACTGACGACAGTATAGACATTTCTGACATGAAGAAGGAAGACTGGCTTCAGCACATGACCAGCATTCTCATTTCCAATTGGCTCCCCAGCTCCGTTCTGATCAGGATGTTTTACACGTAAACTTCAAAATCAAGAAAACTGCTCAAGTACAACACGCGAGGCTTCTGCCAAAGTTGAAAATCATTAGCAACCGTGATTTTGGCTGAGCACACAGCTCTGTTTTGAACTCCTTTATTTCTGTATTATTGCTCATTCACTTAAAGAGAAATACATGAGGCAGAGACAAGATCTCTTTCCCTTTTCATGTTTCTCCAATTTACCTCCCTTGGCATAATAAATTTCTCAAGCCAAAGAGTTGAGTGTTGTCTTGTTTCCTCCTGCTTTTTCCATTATCTCAGTTATCTCTCATTTATTTTTCAGTCTATTCTCTTATCGCAACAGTTTCTTGGGACATCATAAAGTTGGAATGAGTAACCTTCCAAAGAAAAAGAAACCCGAGATACACCTCGACTAGAACTGATGGCTCAACTACGGACATCTTCTTCTTCTTCTTCCTTTACTTTTGAGCAAGATTAGCCCTGAGCTAACATTCACCACCAAGCTTCCTCTTTTTTGCTGAGGAAGACTGGCCCTGAACTGACATCTGTACCCATCTTCCTCTACGTTATATGTGGGACGCTTGCCACAGCATGGCTTGACAACCAGTGCACAGGTCTGCACCCGGGATCTGAACTTGTGAACCCCAGACCACCGAAGCAGAGCGTGCATGAGAACTTACTCGCTGCGCCACCGGGCCAGTCCCCTACTGTGGACTTCTTTTGATACATAAAAATTGCTCTTTGTATGCAACTTTCTCCAGTAGGAAAATAATTTTAAGCAAAACCTGCTTATGTATCCTTGCTTATTCTGAACAGTCAAGGGAATCCAACCAATTATGGTCTCACTGGGATGTATTGCAAAGAGCACTGGACAAGGAGTATTGGTCTTAGAACCTAATTTTTTTCAGGTCAATTTTTTAAACTTTTTATTTGGGACATTTCAAAAAATATTTGTATTCATATGTATAGAGTCTACAGTATAATGAACTTCTATGTATTTATAAGTCAACATACAGTTAATCTTATTTCAATTATATCTACCTCCATTCATTTCCTTTCTTCCCAAGCAAATTTTTTGGAATTAATCCCAGACATCATATAATTTCTTACATACATATGCCTAGGTATCTCCAAGAGATAAGGACTTCTAAATTTTAGAAACATAACCACAACATCATCATTACACCTATAAAACTTACAGTTCCTGATATTAAGTATTCAGTCAGTGTTCAGATTTCCCTGATCATCTCATAAAACTTTTAATATTTGTTTTGTTCAAAATAGGGCCTGAACTCCATCAACATAGCCAGCACAACTCTTGATATGAGTTTCTTCATTTGAAAATAAGAATGTTAGACGGTTGTTTTATTTCTAGCATAATCACTGTAAAATATATTCTTCCAAATTAAAAAATGAAATGCACAAATTAATTTTTAAAGTTTTCACCATGTATGTTTATCTAGAAATAAGATTATTGTTTTGATAATAAGTGGTATGATATTGCATGTATTTTTCTATTTACCATGTGACTTTCTTTGAGATATTCCCATTGATCCATTTTAACTTCTGTCTAGAATTCCACCTTATGAGTAGATTGCATTTTATCTATTATCCCTATTAATGGACATTTATTTTGCTTCCAATTTTTCACTACACAGTATTATAATAGATATCTTTATAAATGTTAATTTATGTATATATGCAAGCTTCTTTGGGACATATATCTATGTGTGGGAATTGCTGGGTTACTTGGAGGAATAACATTTTTAACTATTGCTAAATTGATTGTCTCGGTCTTGTATATCTACAAGCAGTAGATGAGAATTCAACACAATGATCTTCAAGGTTTCTTGCAGCTTTAATATTCAATGAGTCAATCCACTAAATCTATTTTTTTAAATGGTTTCATCTTTAGTAATATTAATGGTGGTGAAATATGTTACTGATTTTGACATTTCTAATAGTGTCTTCTATTACTCCTTAGTAGCATTGTGTCTTTAAAAAAATATATCAGTTTTCACTTTACAAGACCCTGAACTAAGGACTCAAGCTAGATCACAAGGGACCATATCCTTCCTGGTCTTAAATTCGGAGAAATAGAATAAGTGCCTAAAAATATAAATAATAGTTCAAGGTTGACAGCAAGTTATCAGTACAGTCTAGTCCAACCGTCAGTCTGTAGGAGGAGAGAGGTCACTGTGGCCTGGTTTAGAAGGCTTACACAGGAAATCAGGAATGAAAGTTAGCAGGAAAAAGGGGGACAGGAAGCAGGAAAGGCAAAGAGACAAAAGAAACATTAAGTGGTTTGTCCAGTGTACAATGTAGAGATTGAAGTCTCAAGGACATGGGATTCACATGGAAGAATGGGAAGAGATGAGGCTACAGATAGTCCATGGAGGGCTCTGCATGTTCCACTAAGGAGACAATCTTTGACCAGTCCAATCACTTTTTCTTGTCACAGATACTACAGAAGGAGTGACTGGAGGCTCAGATGGTCAATCTTTGAGGTCCACACCAAAGCTTCTTTTAGGGTCTATTAAAGCTGTCCCATTCCTCAATGTGAAATATACTGTTGGAATATTTTTGATAGATTTACAAATTTGTTTCTTTCCACTGTCACCTTTGTAAAATGAGATCCAAGAACTTACTTCCTGATGTGGAAAATGGACCATCTTTTCATTAGTCCTAAATTTATCTTGATCCAGTTTCAAAGAGGAGTCTCCTAACTCAGTATTTAGAATTTAGTGAAAAAGTCAGTCCTTTCTCAACCTAGTCACTCCCACAGAGGATTTAGAAGAGCTTGATCATGACACCTCAGTCTTCTCCTTTCCAGACCAAAGACTTCCAGTTATTTCAGTTTAATACAACCATTATTAACTAAGCACCAACCGTGAGTCAAGCTCTCCTCCAGACACTAAGAACCCAGAGGTGAATGTGTTGCATTCCCTGCCCCTGATGAATGTCCAGTCCAGAAAGGAAAGTAATGCAGTAGGATGTGTGAAATGATAAAAGCCTCTACATGGAACAGAAAGTGTCCCTCAGAAGGTTTCTGTTCTTACCTGTTCTCCTATAAATGTCCTATCATTCCAATTGTCATTTGTTGCCTAGTCTAAGCCTAATGCTCTGTCATCTTAAGACACTATGAACCTTAAGTCCCCAGCTGACATTCCATGTCATGTCAATGCTCTCATGAAGAATCTAAATCCACTGCCTGCAATTCTTCTCTCTATATATATTTTGTCTGTCGTTGACTAAAACATCATTATGTGGTGCACGAGTGTAATATATTTCCTCTATAATACAGCTTCCAGGTAAATAGAACTCTGCCCTTAAGGAGAATAAGGAACTTATGATCCGCACCTCTTCTGATAGCTCTTAGGGAGAAGACGTGAGAGATTTCAGACATGCCATTCCATCCTAGGTTTCAGGTTACTACTGGGAAAAAGAGTGCTCCATAGCAATATATCCCTTAAACATGAGTTCATGAGTGTCCGGAAAACCAAGTCTATGTTCTTTTCCTTTAAGGTCATCAAAAACTTGGACCTGGTGATTTCTATGAAGGGTTATTTATTTCCATACTGTTTTGTTTTGACTTAGCTTTTCTCATTTATTGAACAAAATATTATTTGGCAGAGACTGCTGGTTGCTCCCCAGTCTATTCTCGCATACTTCTCTAGTAACAGAACTGCCAGGCTTTAGATGGGAGCACACAACTAGGTGTAGTTATGTGACTAAGTTCTGGCAAATGGACTTAGAACAGAATAGTTTTATACAACTTCTAGGCAGTGTCTTTAAAGAGAATGAGTATGCTCTCTCCTTCTTTTCCTATTTCTTCTGACTGTAGGAGGTGAGTCTTCTTTGCCACAAAGAGTCTTAGTACAGGAATGAGCTAGAAGGAACTGAGTCCCTGACATGGTAAAGTCACTGCATCAGTCTTGCCTTGCTTATATCTGGTCTATGCCACGAGAGAGGAATGAAGCCCTATCTTGTTGATGCTAAATATACATCCTAATTAATCCAATGTATCAGAAGCTTTCAGGTACCAGGTTCTTTAAGACAGAAAAAGACCTTGATTATAAAGGCAGATCCCTAAGCCTTCAGAAACAGCAATATTGGTACCACAGACTACATCCCTAGGTACTTCTCCAGACAACCTAAGATGATATCTACTCCATATAGCATGTGAGACTTTGAGCCAGGGAGAAAACCTCATTTGACCCTTCAACCCTATTGCCTACATGACTCATTAAAGAGGAGTGTCTCCTTCCCTTAAGCCATTTCCTTATTTTAGAAGGCACAGAGGTTGACTGTGATATTGTTTGGCTCTAACTGCCATTACAAGTCTTGTATATATCAGTCTTATTTTCCAATTCCAAATGGGGACATGTTCCTTTGACACATGGTCAGACATATAGTCTGACAACAGAACAGAATACCTGGAACAAGGACTGTCAAAGACCTTAGCAAAGTTCGTCAGTTTGTTCTCTGCTATAAAAGTATTACAGAAGATGAATCCAGCAGGAGTCAAGATCAAGCACCAAGCAAAGAGAGAAATGGCCAGATCTAATGGTTAAGAAAGGTAAGAGACTATATCCATGGACAATTTAAGGCAAAAAGGAGCAGGTACAACATATCTGACAGACAGAGAGAGTCTAGGACAAGAATGGCAAATATGTCATGTCTGTGATTTCTATCTCCCTTTTCACACAGATGTCAGATACCGTTAATCAGCCACAGTGACAGCAGAGAAACCTCAGCCTTCTGAGCACAACAGCCCATGTAGCCACTTCAAAACATTTGAGCTTGGCATACAAATTAAGACCTATGAGCCAGCCAGCCAAGCCTCAGGAAGTGAGAAGGAGTGATGATATGTCCTTACTCTTCATCCTGGTTGGTGACTTTTCTAGGTATAGGCAGCTCTGAATTCCTGTTGCCAGGATTAGAACCCTGAACTACAGTCCTGATGAAAAGAAAGGCATCGGTGTTAGGATGACCTCACATTTCAGTGAAGAGCCTACTATATGATTTAAACTCTTAGCTTATTAGAATTCCACAGGAACTAACTTTTCCTAATAAATATTAGGTTAAAAAGAAACTAACAGGGGCTGGCCTGATGGCATAGTTGTTAAGTTTGTGTGCTCCACTTCAGCAGCCCGGGGTTCACAGGTACAGATCCCAGGTGCACACCTACATACCACTCATCAAGCCATTCTGTGGTGGTGTGCCACATACAAAATAGAGGAAAATTGGCACAGATGTTAGTTATTAAGCTTGGCACATTCTGCTTTGGTGGTCCAAGTTTGATTCCCAGGCGTGGACCTACACCACTCATTGGCGGCCATGCTGTGGTGGCAACCCACATAAAAAATAAAGGAAGACTGGTACAGATGTTAGCTCAGGGCAAATCTTCCTCAAGCAAAAAGAGCAAGATTGGTGACAAATGTTATCTCAGGGTGAATCTTCCTCAGCATAAAAAAAGCAAGATAGAGGAAGATTTGGGCTGGCCCAGTGGCCTAGGGGTTAAGTTCTCATGCTATGCTTTGGCAGGCCCAGGTTCACCAGCTCAGACCCTAGGCACAGACCTATGCACTTCTTATCAAGCCATGCTATGGCAGGAGTCCCACATACAAAGCAGAGGAAGATGGGCACAGATGTTATCTCAGGGCCAATCTTCCTGAGCGAAAAGAAGGGAATTGGTGGTGGATGTTAGCTCAGGACTAATCTTCCTCAAAAAAAAACAAAAGAAAAAATAGAGAAAGATTGGCACAGATGTTAGCTCAGGGCCAATCTTCTTCACCAAAACAAAACAAAACAAAACAAAAACTAACAGTATACAATTCTTTTAAGTCAGTACCTAGACAAGAATGCCTACCCTCTAGTCTTTTCAACATATAGTGCTAGAACAATTGGATATCCACATGCAAAAGAATGAATTTGTACTCCCTACCTCACACCATATACAAAAGTTAATTCAAAATGGATCAAAGACCTAAATGTAAGAGTTAGAGCTATAAAACTTTTAGGAAACAGAGGTGTATATCTTCATGACATTGGATTAGGCAATGGTTTCTCAGATATAACACCAAAGGCACAAACAACCAAAGAATGAATTAATAAATTGGACTTCATCAAAATTAAAACTTTTGTGCAGGATATACTGTCAAGAAAGTGAAAATATATCCTATAGAATGGGAAAAAATATTTACAAATCATTTATTTCATGACTTTAATATCTAGAATATATCAAGAATCTTATAACTCAACAATAAAAAGACAACTCAGTTAAAAAATGGGCAAAGGATTTGAATAGATAGTTCACCAAAGAACATATACAAATGGCCAATAAACACATGAAAAGATATTCAACATCTTTAGTCACTAGAGAAATGAAAATCAAAACCAAAATGAGACACCATTTCACTCCCACAGGATAGCTATTTAAAAAAATGAAAAATGACTAGTATTGGCAAGGATGTATAGAAATTGGAACTCTCATACATTGCTAACGGAAATACAAAATGGTGCTGCCTCTGTGGAAGATAGTTTGGCAGTTCCCCAAAAAGTTAAAAATAGAGTTAATGTATGATCCAGGAATTCCACTCTTAAATATATACCCAAGAAAACTGAAAACACATTCACACAAAAACTTATACAAAAATATTCACAGCAGCATTATTTAGAATAGCCAAAAAGTGGAAACAACCAAAATGTCTATCAACTGATGAATGGATAAAGAAATATGGTACATCCATACAATGGAACACTATTTAGCCATAAAAAAGAATGAAGTTCTGATACATGATACATATGGATGAACCTGGAAAATATTATGCTGCATGAAAGAAGTCAACACAAAAGTTACATACTACATGATTCCATTTTTATGAAATGTCTAAAAAAGACAACTCCACAGAGACAAAGTAGAGAGTTTGTCAGGGTCAGAAGGAAAGGGAAAATTGAGAGGAGTGCAAATGGTTACGGGGCTGCTTTTTGGGATGATGGAAATATTCTGCAATTGGATAGTATAATGGTTGCACAATCTTGTGAATATACTAAAAACCAATGAATTGGACACTACAAAATGGTGAGTTTTGTGTTATGATAAATTTTGTGTGAATTAAATCTCAAAAACGTAAAAAAATAAAGAACACCCACTCTCACCACTTCTACATTACACTGGAGACCCTATGGAGCGTGATAAGGCAAGAAAAGGAAATAAAACTATAACAAATCGAAAGAAAGAAACAAATCTCAAAATTTTTGATAATATGAACGTCTACTCGGGAAACCCATACTGCTGAATAAAAAAAAGTTCAGTTAGGATGTTGTATAAAGGATCAAAACACAGAAGTCAATTGCTTTTTTATATATCATCAAGAAAGAAAAAAATATACAATTTACCATATCAACAAAAAAATAAGTACCTGAGGAGAAAACTAACAAAAGAAATGCCAGAGGCTTATGTAGAAAATAATAAAACATTAATGAACTAAATAAGAGAGTGTTTATAGCAGCATTATTCATAATAGCCTAAAAATGAAAACAATCCAGATGTCCATCAACTTATAAATAGATAAACGAATATGGTACATCATACAATGGAATACTACTCAGCCATAAAAAGGAACAAAGTACTGATATATGATACAATATGGAAGAACCTTGAAAACATTTTGCTAAGTGAAAGAAGCTAGTCACAAAAGACCATGTATTTATATGAAAAGTCCAGAATAGCCAAATCCATAGAGACAGAAAGTAGATTAGTATTTGCCAGGTGCTGGCAGGAAGTAGGAATGGGAAATGACTGCTAATGGGTACAAGGTTTCTTACTGGGGTGACAAAAATATTTTAAAATTCGGGCCAGCCTGGTGGTACAGTGGTTAAGCCTGGCATGCTCTGCTTTGGCGGCCCAGGTTCACAGGTTTGGATTCCAGGCATGGACCTAATCCACTCATCAAGCCATGCTGTGGTGGTATCCCACGTACAAAATAGATGAAGACTGGCACAGATGTTAGCTCAGGGACAATCTTCTTCAAGCAAAACAAGAAGAAGATTGGCAACAGATGTTAGCTCAGGGCTAATCTTCCTCATCGAAAAACATACATATCCTAAAATTAGATAGTGATAATGATGGTTGTACAAGTCTATGAATATACTAAAAATCATCAGATTGTACATTTTAAAAAAACAAAATAAATAGAGATACATGCAATATTTATAGATAGGAAGATTCAATTCTTCCCAGTTTGGATCTATAGATTAAATGTAGTTTCAACGAAAACACCAATAGGATTTTTAGTGAAACGTAAGTTGATTTTGAATTTTACCTGAAAAACCAAAGGACCAAGAAAAGCCAAGTCACTCCTAAAGAAGAAAGTAGAGGAATTCACCTAACGCATATCAATACAGTGTAAAACTATCGTAATTAAGGGTGTATGGCTCTGGTTCAGCAATAGAAAACGGACCAATGAAACAGAATAAAGAAGTCAGAAACAGACCCACTTACAGAGGGAAAGCACAAATACCACAAAGAAGGCACCATAGCTCAGTGACAAAGAAAAGAACCATCTAATGTGTGTTTTAGAGACAAGTAATTGTCCACATGGAAAAATAATGTATAGGTAAAGGGCAGGTTGGGGGAGGGTGTGGATCGGACATTCTACAAACAAAGCCACAGGATTTGAGTCATTTTATCCAAAAGACAAGTAAGGACTCAGGGATCCTCAGGAATAGTGACAGAGGCTAGAACGTAGAGCAAGAGCCCCTAGATAGTGGAGATGCTACTGTAATGAGGACACAGTTGATTAGACAGAGGGTGAATGTGGGAACCTTGTGCCCATGATTACAGAGGGCTGACTGATTACCTTCTTGGAAAAAAAGCTTTCTACTCATTCACTCATTTATTCATTCACTGAGTCACATAATAAATATTTATTGGGCCCCCGGTATGTGCCAGGCAGTATTCCAAGCGGTAAGGATACAGGGCTTACATTCTTCTAGTAGTCAAACAGATAAGAAAAACATAAACAAATAAATAAAATTATTTCAAATATTAACAAATGCCATGGAAAAAATGAAACTGGGTAATGGGATAAAAGGTGGCTAGATGTGGTTGTGGACTTAGGGGGTTACTTTAAAAAAGTTGGTCAGGAAAAGTCTCTCTGAGAAGGTGAGGGCAACAATCTCTGTGCCATTTTAACAGGCTGAAATAACCATGGCTAAAAGTTGGCTCCACAAAACATCTAATAGCAAAGGAAAGTTAGAGTCAGGCTGGAAAGTATAAAAATCATCGTGAGCTGACAACGAAGATCTTCAAACCAGGGGAGATGTAACCTCAAAGGCTGGAGCTGCTCCCATGGACGCCATCTCTGAGGCTGCCCTCCCTGCTTGTACCTGAGAAGCAGGGCCCGGCTGGGCCATCCTGAGGGTCATGAGAGCCTGGAACCCGCTGTCCACAGAGTTTCAGGAGCACCTCTGTTCATTATCTGAGCACAGGCAGTGCTCCTCTGGACTTACAGCTAAATAAAGCCAGCCCACTTGCTTGGCCGTAAGCTCTTAAAGGGTAAAACAAAACCGTGTCTCAGTGGATGCAGCATTTGGCACTTATCTAAGAGTTTTAACGTCATTTTGCAGTTAATAATTAGCTCTGCCTGGGTCCTCACAAAGGGTGCCACCAAAACAAAAGCGGGCGTTAAGTGTGTTCACTATACTTGCCACCAGTATAAATAGGCAAAGGGATGATTAATGAATGAGGGGGAATTAAACACAACAGTGAACAAAGACAAAGACCCATGGCTGGGCTGTCCACAAACCAGGACAAGCCAAATCCAGAGAGAGGCTGTAGAAAACAACACACACAAAAATCCGTTTAATGGATAGGTTTTGAAGACTTCATTTAATCTTGTGTTATGACAGCCGTAGTGTTTTATTAACATCCTGACATGTTAGGGGCCAGGGTCAGCCAAGGCAGAAACACATGTTGTTGGGGGAGTTGCTGGAGAGGAGAGGGGGGCAGATTTTTGTGGTGACAGGGAAAACAGAGAAAGCCCAAACACGTTAGACATCATCCTTCAGGCCCCTTTGTGAGGCGAGCCAGAGCTGACGTTTTTAAACAGTTGTTTGGATGTCAGACAAAGCAGATGAGGCACCAACAAATGCCCCAGCTGAAGCCTTTTGACAGGGCCTGTCCATGCCTCAAAATGGCCACATTATAGACTAGGCTGGGACTCAGGGCTGGGTAAGAAAGAACTCTGCTCAAAGGCGTCTGTTAGAGAGAGCTGAGAGTCTTTCAGCGGTGATTTGCAGGCTCAGGAAGGATTGCTGCTGGTTGGCAGCCTTCATATACTTTCTCTTCCAGTTAGTTCTAAGAGGAAACTGTCCTCCAAGGATGCAGCAGTAGCCCTATGTGTGTGGTCAGGTTGACTTTGAGGGTCTGGGTAGAGATGAGGCAGTGGGAGTAACAACTGGCCAAACCCTAGAGAGCTTGTTTGGCTTTCTGCGCACATCCCGCCTCTCTCTACAACCATTCTTCTCCCTCCTAGGGATTTCCCATGTGAACCAGGTGCCCACTCCCACAGGCTCTGTCTCTTACTAGGTGTCTGATGGGAAAGGATCTGATGAATTAACGAGTTTAAAGGTTCTCCCCACCCCCTCCAGGGATATTTGCATTTTAATGGAGGACTCTGACAGACCCCAAATCCTCTAAGAATCATAGCAATGAAACAGTAATTGTGGAATTTTAGGCTCTGAGGCAGGCCAGGGGGAGACATTAACAGGTTTGATGAACTTCCTGGTCTCCCACAGTCACACCACCATGTAGACCTCCAGCAAAATTTGTAGGCTTTTATGTCACCTTTTCTCTGCCTATGTTACTCAGGTATTGGAAAAATCACACAAGAAAATGGATGTCAAATGCTTTAAGATCAACACCTATATCAATGTGATAGCTATAATTTATTGAATAATGAAAACTTAGACCAGAACACACCCTTAGTGATCACCACCCTCAATTAATAGAGGAAGAAATGGGAACACTGAAAAATGATGTCTTCATCTGAGTCACTCAGCGAACCACTGACAAGAGCCAGGACCAGGTGCTGAGTCTTCTGCTTCAAGGCCAAGGCTTTTCATATTGCATTATAAGAATGACTTTTCTTGTGTCCTCAGAGCACATCTGAATCAATTCTTGACTGCTAAACTACAAATGGTCCTTTTTTTTTTTTTTACATTTTTTTTTTAACAGCTTTAAAGTGAGCTACTGCACAAAGGAAATGTAGAATGCCAGTTCTGGAAAAGTCACATAAGTATTCAGGGAAATTCAAATTAAGACTCTAAGGGATACCACTTTAAATCCACTTACTTGTTAGAAGATAAGAAGTCTGACAATAGAAAGTGTTGGAGAAGATGAGTATCCACAGAATCTCTCCTATCTTTGCTGGTGGGAGTGTAAAACCGGAACAACTATCCAGAAAACAGGTTGGAATTTTCTAACATGGTCAAAGATATGCATATCCAAAGACACAGCTATTATATTCCAAGAGAAACTCTAGTTTGTTGCACCAGGAGATGCACGTAGCACTGTTTTAAATAATGCAATAATTTCTGGAAATAATGCAATGCCTTTCCTCTGGAGAATAAACTGTTATAGTTTAAGACAATAGAATATTATACAGTATTGAAAATGAATGAACTGCAGCTACAAGCATCAACATAAGTGAAGCTTGGAACATAATGTTGAGTTAAAAAAGCAAATCATAAAAGAAAACATCCAGCATGACATCCTTTTTGAATAAAAACTTTAAATAGCCAAAACTAAGCAACATACTATTTAGGTACACAGTGTGTGCTAGAAATCTTTTAAAAATAGAAAGGCATATTAAACACAAAATTCAAGATAATGATTACCTTGAAGAAGACCACATAGGAAAACACAGGTTATTTTGTATACTCTAGCTCTTGGGTTGGTTCATTCATGACATTATTAGAAATACATAAATACACAAATATAATAAAAAATGCCATGCATACACCAATTGATGATAGTGTATCATAAACCAGGAATTATGATTAGTTCAACTCCATGCACCCGAGAGCTGCTAAAAAAAAAATTACATTAGGAGAAAGCCACCTCCTGAAGCAGAAAAAGATGTCTACCAGTATTGACCTTTGAGTTGAAAATTTCTACCAACCTAAGATGATGGAGAAGCTAGGGATAGAGATAAGGTGAAAAGCTGCAGTAACAGTTCCTCCTAAAACTTGCCAAGCAGAGGAAGCGGTACAACTCAAAAGTAGAACCTAGATAAGGGGGCAACATACAAGAGAATTGCTGGCTCAAGAAGAAGATCTAATGGAAGTTAGGACAAAGGGACCAAAGCTCTGAGCAAAGCAAGAGGCTAAACTGAGACCGAAATGAACCAGGGGGACAGACACACTGAAGTCAAGTTGGTGGTCAAAAGTGAAAACCAGGGGCCGGCCCATGGCCAAGTGGTTAAGTTTGTGCACTCTGCTTCGGCGGCCCAGGGTTTCACCAGTTCGGATCCTGGGCGCACACATGGCACCACTCATCAGGCCATGCTGAGGCGGCGTCCCACATGCCACAACAGAAGGACCCACAACTAAAAATACACAACTATGTACCGGGGGCTTTGGGGAGAAAAAGGAAAAATAAAATCTTTAAAAAAAGTGAAAACCAAAAGGGCAGGTATCACTCCATGCTTTGCAAGCCTTCCAAGGATTCACACCCTGGGGCTGATGGACAAAGGACTCACAAACTGGACATAGGTCCAACCTCAGAGAGATTTGTGACAAGCCCCTCATCTCCAATCCAGGTCAGTTTTCTAATTTAATAATGTCTCATTAATTTGAACAAAACTAATTTGGAATTGCTGGAATAATCAGGCTGGAATCAAATTCATCTTTCAACTATGAAAATAGTGTTTACTCAACAAATTAATAGCATGAGACACATCAGGTGGGGAATACTTAACCTATTTAGGAGTACAAACTTGACATACATATCAACATTCATTTTGTTCTGTAACAATTAGTATGTTAATTACAGATGATCTTTAACTAGTCATTAACAAAGGTCCTCAACCTAGGGACACAGCATTAGCCACTAGTTGGTATTACTAGGTGTATTTCAAAGTAATAAAAGTTGCTTTGAAAATAATCTTTTTAGTAATTTATTGCTGCCACATGGGTGGATTGGCTCAGATCAGAACAGATTTTAAACCCAAATCCAGAATCCATGGAAAGAATCTTCTGTTTTCTGGAAGATGAATCAAACAGAATGAGAAAATTGATTTCAGTCATCCCACTTGCCAATTGATATTTGAACTGCAGAGGACCTCCAATCCCAGAGAGGTACTGTCTCTCCTCAACACTCCTGCAGAAGGATTTAAAAGCGTGTTTGTTCTCCAGGACCTGATGTGGTCTAAGAAGCCTGCTAACCTGAGTTTTCATCTCAATGACTAGCAGCAGGATAATGCTTGCAATCTTAGTCTGACACAGAATCACGTCTCACTGGGTCACTTAGGTGTATCTGCTCCTCTGCATTAAGAAAAATACTGTCATAACTTTAAAGCAAATTCAAAAGAAACTAAAGGGTCAAATTCCCCATCAGTACCAACTTTTGGAAGTACAGATGTAGAAACTGAACCATATGAGACGGAAAAATATTTTAAAAAGTAGTAGAGGAGGGGTCAGAGGGGATACACAATGTTTTTATAAGAATTAAACAAACCAAAGCTTTAGACATATCAACACAATTGGGTTGGAACATATTGCATCGGGAATATTGACAAGTTCCTATGAACAGACCAAAAAATATGGCTACCAAATGAAAAAGTCAGTTACTGCAGAATATTTAAATCCATAGTGTGTGAGTATGTGTGTGTGAAGAAGAAGCCGCTAAATTAAACAAGGGTTCATGAAAAAAAATTAAATGTTAAATACTAGTAGAACAGTATGCAAAAACCATTTTGTTATTAAGTATAACTTAGTTGAAATAGTACTATGATAAATGAAATGGTTCTTGCAAGATCATTTGATTCATATGCTAACAACATCATTCAGGATTTTTCTTTTTAAACTTTCAAACAGCTCTGTTACTACGGGGCTGACCAAAAAAAGAAAAAACTTTTTCCTGTCCTTTTAGCAAATGTACCCTAAAGTGAGTTTAACTGCTCTGAAGTCTAACGTTCTCTTTCTCTGAAACAGTTCAGATGTTTCTCTAAGTTGGCAGCAAAAGGATCCTGTCTGTTTATCTCTGCTTGTATTCTGGAGGGGCAGATGCACACACCGAACTAAAGGGCACTGGAAAGATAAAGTTTCCACGACATCTGCAGTAACTCTGTTATATTGCCAACTGGCTACTCTATATGTAGCATTCAGAGGCAAATATAAAAAAAATGATGTAAAGCCAAAATGATTTCCTTGATAACACTTGTTTTAAACACCTCACCACTAAATAGCTAAAAGTCTCCAAAGTGAATGCATAGACCACATAAAAGCCACAAGCATACTTACATAAATTCTTAAGATTAAAGTAATAACTTCTAGAAAAAGGTGAGAGAAAACACACTACAATAAATCTATTTGTAATGGTATTTGGGCTCTACCAACTGTTTTCATTGGTCTCCAGTGGCCTACATATAAAACAATACATTTGATGTATGATTTCAATTCCTTATGGAAAACCGTTCTATCTACAAGCAGTCTGTCAAGGAGAATGCCAAAAAAACTCCTTCTGCGCCCCAATATGAGGCAGAACTGTAAGATATAACTTAAGGTCACAATTTTTTCTTGCTTGGTCAGGTTTAAGACCATAATTGAGGAATGCCTGACCTGGGGGAGGCAGGAGAGGGGGTGTAGGTTTATTTATAGTGAAATAGAAATAGGCAAGGTGTCAGCACTTGAAGTTAAATGGTATTGTTTTGCAGGGAGAGTGGCTCTACAGAACGGTCAGAATGCAAGGGATGGCTCTCTGGAAGATGCCTGGAACTTGTCCCCCGCCCCCCCCCCCCATACCTGGGCATATGACAGCCATCAGATCCAGAAAACCACCCTTGGACCCAGGAATCTATTTTCCTTTTACTGAGGGGTGCACAGAGGGGAAAGAAGTTGCTGCAAAGTGAAAACAAATGCCATTCTAATTGGTCTGTAAATTGCAGCCCTTCATCATTAGAACACTGCTCTGCATTTCAACCATCATTTTTTTAATCCCAAATTAAAGTTGTCCAGGTTTAAACAGGGAATTATAAAGTGAAAAATGTCTACAGTTGCAGGAGGGCAATACACAACTCCCATGGGCTATTCTTCTTGAAATTACAATCTTCCCAAAATGTTCTCCTAATTTAGTTCTTACCACTCCCCACTTCTTCCTCCTGCTCCTAACTTTAGAATCAGCATCCCCAGGGATGTTGGCCAATCTCTCTCTGATCAAATCTCTTTTTTTTTTTTTTTTACACTTTTTTTTTTTTATTAATGTTATGATAGATTACAACCTTGTGAGATTTCAGTTGTACATTTTTGTTAGTCATGTTGTGGGTACACCACTTCCCCCTCTGTGCCCTCCCCACACCCCCCCTTTTCCCTGGTAACCACCGATCAGATCTCCTTATCAATATACTAATTTCCACCTATGAGTGGAGTCATATAGAGTTCGTCTTTCTCTGACTGGCTTATTTCGCTTAACATAATACCCTCGAGGTCCATCCACGTTGTTGTGAATGGGCCAATTTTGTCTTTTTTTATGGCTGAGTAGTATTCCATTGTGTATATATACCACATCTTCTTTATCCAATCATCAGTTTCTGGGCATGTAGGCTGGTTCCACGTCTTGGCTATTGTAAATAATGCTGTGATGAACATAGGGGTGCAACGGACTCTTGAGATTTCTGATATCAGGTTCTTAGGATAGATACCCAGTAATGGGATGGCTGGGTCATAGGGTATTTCTATTTTTAACTTTTTGAGAAATCTCCATACTGTTTTCCATAGTGGCTGTACCAGTTTGCATTCCCACCAACAGTGTATGAGGGTTCCTTTTTCTCCACAACCTCTCCAACATTTGTCACTCTTGGTTTTGGATGTTTTTGCCAATCTAACGGGTGTAAGGTGATATCTTAGTGTAGTTTTGATTTGCATTTCCCTGATGATTAGCGATGATGAACATCTTTTCATGTGTCTATTGGCCATATTCATATCTCCTTATGAGAAATGTCTGTTCATGTCCTCTGCCCATTTTTTGATCAGGTTGTTTTTTTTTTGTTGTTAAGCAGTGTGAGTTCTTTGTATATTATGGAGATTAACCCTTTGTCGGATAAGTGGCTTGTGAATATTTTTTCCCAATTAGTGAGCTGTTTTTTTGTTTCAATCCTGTTTTCCCTTGCCTTGAAGAAGCTCTTTAGTCTGATGAAGTCCCATTTGTTTATTCTTTCTATTGTTTCCCTCAACTGAGGAGTTACAGTGTCCGAAAAAATTCTTTTGAAACTGATGTCAAAGAGTGTACTGCCTATATTCTCTTCCAAAAGACTTATTGTCTCAGGCCTAATCTTTAGGTCTTTGATCCATTTTGAGTTTATTTTGGTGTGTGGTGAAAAAGACTGGTCAATTTTCAATCTTTTGCATGTGGCTGTCCAGTTTTCCCAGCACCATTTGTTGAAGAGACTTTCTTTTCTCCATTGTAGGCCCTCTGCTCCTTTGTCGAAGATTAGCTGTCCATAGATGTGTGGTTTTATCTCTGGGCTTTCAATTCTGTTCCATTGATCTGTGGACCTGTTTTTGTACCAGTACCATGCTGTTTTGATCACTGTAGCTTTGTAGTATGTTTTGAAATCGGGGATTGTGATTCCGCTGGCTTTGTTTTTCTTGCTCAGGATTGCTTTAGCAATTTGCGGTCTTTTGTTGCCCCATATGAATTTTAGGATTCTTTGTTCAATATCTGTGAAGAATGTTCTTGGGATTCTGATTGGGATAGCATTGAATCTGTATATTGCTTTAGGTAGTATGGACATTTTAACTATGTTTATTCTTCCAATCCATGTGCAAGGAATGTCTTTCCATCTCTTTATGTCATTGTCAATTTCTTTCAAGAAAGTCATGTAGTTTTCATTGTATAGATCCTTCACTTCCTTGGTTAAGTTTATCCCAAGGTATTTTATTCTTTTCGTTGTGATTGTGAATGGGATTGAGTTCTTGAGTTCTTTTTCTGTTAGTTCATTGCTAGTGTATAGAAATGCTACTGATTTATGCACGTTAATTTTATACCCTGCTACTTTGCTGTAGTTGTTGATTATTTCTAATAGTTTTTCTGTGGATTCTTTGGGGTTTTCTATATATAAGATCATGTCGTCTGCAAACAATGAGAGTTTTACTTCTTCGTTACCTATTTGGATTCCTTTTATTTCTTTTTCCTGCCGAATTGCTCTGGCCAGCACCTCCAGTACTATGTTGAATAGGAGTGGTGAAAGTGGGCACCCTTGTCTTGTTCCTGTCCTCAGAGGGATGGCTTTCAGTTTTTGTCCATTGGGTATGATGTTGGCTGTGGGTCTATCATATATGGCCTTTATTATGTTGAGGTACTTTCCTTCTATACCCATTTTACTGAGGGTTTTTATCATAAATGGGTGTTGGATCTTGTCGAATGCTTTCTCTGCATCTATTGAGATGATCATGTGGTTTTTGTTTTTCATTTTGTTGATGTAGTGTATCACGTTGATTGACTTGCGGATGTTGAACCATCCCTGTGTCCCTGGTATAAATCCCACTTGATCCTGGTGTATAATCTTTTTGATGTATTGCTGTAATCGGTTTGCCAAAATTTTGTTGAGGATTTTTGCATCTATGTTCATCAGTGATATTGGCCTGTAGTTCTCCTTCTTTGTGTTGTCCTTGTCAGGTTTGGGGATCAGGGTGATGTTGGCTTCATAGAATGTGTTAGGGAGTTCTCCATCTTTCTCAATTTTCTGGAACAGTTTGAGGAGAATAGGTATTAAGTCTTCTTTGAATGTTTGGTAGAATTCTCCAGAGAAGCCGTCTGGTCCTGGACTCTTATTTTTGGGGAGGTTTTTGATTACCGTTTCTATTTCCTTACTTGTGATTGGCCTATTCAGATTCTCCATTTCTTCCTGATTCAGTTTGGGGAGATTGTAGGAGTCTAGGAATTTGTCCATTTCTTCCAGGTTGTTCAATTTGTTGGCATATAGTTTTTCATAGTATTCTCTTATGATCTCTTGTATTTCATTGGTATCTGTTGTGATTTCTCCTCTGTCATTCCTAATTTTATTAATTTGCGATTTCTCTCTTCTTTTCTTGGTGAGTCTGGGTAGGGGTTTGTCAATTTTGTTAATTCTTTCGAAGAACCAACTCTTTGTTTCATTGATCCTTTCCATTGTCTTTTTTGTTTCAATATCGTTTATTTCTGCTCTTACTTTTATTATTTCCCTCCTTCTACTGACTCTGGGCTTTTTTTGTTCTTCTTTTTCTAGTTCTGTTAGGTGTCGTTTGAGGTTGCTTATGTGAGCTTTTTCTTGTTTAGTGAGGTGAGCCTGTATTGCGATGAATTTCCCTCTTAGGACTGCTTTTGCTGCATCCCAAATGATTTGGTATGTCGTGTTCTCATTTTCATTAGTCTCCAGATAAAATTTGATTTCTTCTTTAATTTCTTCAATGATCCATTGTTTGTTGAGAAGCGTGTTGTTTAGTCTCCACATTTTTGCACCTTTCTCTGCTTTTTTCTTGTAGTTGATTTCTAGTTTAATAGCATTATGATCAGAAAAGATGCTTGATATTATTTCAACTCTCTTGTATTTATTGATGTTTGCTTTGGATCCCAAAATATGGTCAATCCTTGAGAA
Source organism: Equus asinus (assembly GCF_041296235.1). Classification (NCBI taxonomy): domain Eukaryota; kingdom Metazoa; phylum Chordata; class Mammalia; order Perissodactyla; family Equidae; genus Equus; species Equus asinus. The sequence goes on along the minus strand of NC_091791.1, from coordinate 64,265,807 downwards.
TGTTCCATGTGCACTTGAGAAGAATGTGTAACCTGCTGTTTTTGGATGAAGTGTTCTCTATATATCTATTCAGTCCATCTGGTCTAATTTTTCATTTAATTCTATTATTTCCTTGTTGATTTTCTGTCTGGATGTTCTGTCCATTGGTGTTAATGGTGTGTTGAGGTCCCCTACTATTATTGTATTTTTGTTGATGTCTTCTTTTAGTTCTATTAAGAGTTGCTTTACAAATTTTGGTGCTCCTGTGTTGGGTGCGTATATATTTATAAGTGTTATGTCTTCTTGGTGGAGAGTCCCTTTTATCATTATATACTGTTCCTCTTTATCTTTCTTTATCTGTTTTGCTTTGAAATCTACCTTGTCTGATATTAGTATAGCGACACCTGCTTTCTTTTGTTCCTTATTAGCTTGGAGTATTGTTCTCCATCCCTTCACTCTGAGTCTGTGTTTGTCTTTGGGGCTGAGGTGTGTTTCCTGGAGGCAGCATATTGTTGGATCTTGTTCTTTGATCCATCCTGCCACTCTGTGTCTTTTGATTGGGGAGTTCAATCCATTTACATTTAGAGTGATTATTGAGATGTGGGGGCCTACCACTACCATTTTGTGTCTTGTTTTCCGGTTTTCTTCAGTTTCCTTTGTTTCTCGTCCCATGGTTTAATCTGTTCTGATGTAGAGCTGCTACTCTCTGTTGTTGTCCTTCTACTTATCTCCTCTGCTCTTGGTTTTGTAGCCCCTTTCCTTTTTTGGATTTTTCAGGAATGAGGGTTTTCCTGAGGATTTCCTGAAGAGGAGGTTTTTTGGCAATGAACTCCCTTAATTTTTGTTTATCTGGGAAAGTTTTTATTTCTCCATCATATTTGAAGGATATTTTCGCTGGGTAGAGAATTCTCGGCTGTAGATTTTTGTCCTTCAGATTTTTGAATATATCATTCCACTCTCTTCTAGCCTGTAAAGTTTCTGCTGAGAAATCTGCTGATAGCCTGATGGGGGTTCCTTTGTAGGTTAGTTTCTTTTGCCTGGCTGTCCTTAGTATTTTCTCCTTGTCGTTGACTTTTGCTAGCTTCACTACTATATGCCGTGGAGTTGGTCTTCTTGCATTGATAAAGTTTGGAGATCTATTGGCTTCTGTCACCTGAAGATCCATCTCCCTCACCAGATTTGGGAAGTTCTCAGCCATTATTTCTTTGAATAGGCTTTCTGCCCCTTTCTCCTTCTCTTCTCCCTCTGGTATACCTATAATCCTTACATTGCATCTCCTAATTGTGTCTGATAATTCTCGGAGAGTTTCTTCATTTCTTTTTAGTCTTGCTTCTCTCTCCTCCCCTGCCTGCAGCAATTCTATATTGCCATCTTCCAAATTGCTAATTGTTTCCTCCATATTATCGGCCCTACTGTTCAGAGCATCTAGATTTTTCTTAATCTCCTCTATTGTGTTCTTCATTTCCAATATTTCTGTTTGGTTCTTCTTTATCGTATCAAACTCTTTTGTGACATAGCTCCTGAACTCGTTGAGTTGTCGGTCAGAACTCTCTCTTAACTCATTGAGAATTTTAATGATGGCTGTTTTGAAGTCATCATCATTTAGGTTATATATCTCATTTTCTTTGGGATTGTTTTCTGTGTATTTGTTACTTTCTTTCTGTTCTGGAGATTTAATGTATTTTTTCATATTGCTTGATGTTGTTGATTTGTGCCTCCGCATGGAGATAGAGTTTAGTTGCTCCTTTCACTTGTTTCAGCTGCTGCGGTGGGGGAGCAGCTGTTTATACTGCACCAACCAGGAACCCTGTCCGCAGTTGCTAACTGGGCCTGGGCCCCTCCTCGTAGCCACAGTGGACCTTTGGATTCCCTCCTCTGCTGTGGGGGCCGTCACAGGGGGGCTTCAGGCTGCTGGTGCCTACTGTTGCAGCCCACCTAGATGTGCTCTCTCCTTGGGGTCTGCAACAGTGTTATGGGCTTTTCCAGCGGCCAGGGGTGGGATCATTTATATTTGTCGCTCCATTGCTGTCGGCACCCACAAAATCTCACTTGTCCTCTATGGGTCGCAGGAGAGCTATTGGCATCTTCTACAGTCTGTGGTTAGTTCACCTAGCTATGCTGCTTTTGCCCTGGGGTCTTCCAGCCTTGTGGCTGGCGGCTGGGTGCCTTCTACTGGTGCTGTGCAGAGGCTTTCCCTAAGGCTGCTGTGAGCCTGTAGTGTTTCCCCCTAGGCTACAAAGCTGGGTCTCTGGAACTCCCCCCAGCCCCAGTCCTCTCCGAGATCTCCGGCTATCCCTAGTCCCACGGGGCGGGCAACGGCAGCTGGGGGTTGCCCCGCCCTCTGGGATTCTCTCCGGGCCTCTCCCGGAGCCGTGAATGCTCCGCATGGCCCCTCTGCTAATGGCAGACAGAGAGTTTTGTCTGCTGCCCGGGCGGAACTCCGGAGCTTCCCCTCCGGGTCGCAGAGCCGGCCTTTGAAAGTTCCCCCAGCCCCGGTCCTCTCCGAGATCTCCAGCAATCCCTAGTCCCACAGGGCGGGCAACGGCAGCTGGGGTTCACCCCGCCCTCTGGGATTCTCTCCGGGCCTCTCCCGGAGCCGTGAATGCTCCGCATGGCCCCTCTGCTAATGGCAGACAGAGAGTTTTGTCTGCTGCCCGGGCGGAACTCCGGAGCTTCCCCTCCGGGTCGCAGAGCCGGCCTTTGAAAGTTCCCCCAGCCCCGGTCCTCTCCGAGATCTCCAGCAATCCCTACTCCCACAGGGCGGGCAACGGCAGCTGGGAGACCTCCGTACCCTCAGCGACTCTCTCTGGGACCCTCCGGGCGCCGCGAACACCAGGCGGGGTCTCCCCACCAATGGCGGGGAGAGACTCTCCCCACGGGCTCAGGTGTGCAACTCCAAAGTTTCCCTCTGCGTTTAGGAGTAATTGCGGGGGGTTTAGGTAGGGTTCTGGTCACCTGTTTCCACCGTCGCTCCTCTGTTGTGTGCTCGCTCCTGCCCTAGATGTGTGTAGATCCTCTGGGGGCGTCCGTTGGAAGAAAGCCGCTTGCGGGTACTAGTCTGCTCGTTGGGGTCGGAGAGTTTTCACCTATTTCCACATCCTCCTGGAGGAAAGTCCGTCCACCTTCCGATGTATAGTCACGTGGGTATCTCAGACGTCCTGAGATGCTGTCTGGATATCCTTTGTCAAGCGATAAGTGTCCAAATAATTGTAGACTCGAAGGGGGAGAGACAAAGAGGACTACTCACGGTGCCATCTTGGATCTTCCCCTGATCAAATCTCTTAAAGGGACACTCAACCTCACCGGAGCCCGACATATCTTTCCGCCCCTTCCACAAGTTAAAGGTTAGTTCTTACTGCTATAGGGACTGAATTTGTTTTTCAAAATAATAGTTTTAAAATAAATGCATTTCATTCTTGTTATTATGGGCTTCTGTCATTGTTGAGCATGTCATTGTATCCTTTGCTCATGGAAAAAACTCCATTTCATAGAGAAAGGGCCCGGCTAAAGCACATCTCATCATTTCTCCTCACTCCCAGGAGGATCTTCCTTGTTTTTAATCCTCTTCAGGGAAGTATGTACCAACACTACTCAAAAATTTGACCAAGTAAATAGCATTCCACCAGCAAATTCCATCTACATTACATTCCTCCACTAGGCCCTTTCCTTCTATTCTAACCTGCATGAACAGTGGAAAAGCATGGTTTGCCCTCATCTTGGTGAATAATTGGGGGCTAACATTACGTAACTCGTCATCAAGTGAGATGAATTATTCAACATTATTTACATCCAAGGAACTGAGACATTGTCTAAAATCTTCCTTCACTGAGCTGCTTATAGCAAAAGACAGGAATGGCTGATATGAAACAAGTATTATAAGAACTCTAATGGTTTTAGCTTAAGGAGCAGTCAGTGTAGAATGGAAATGTCCAAGAAGGCTTTATAGAAGGCTTGGGATTTGAATAGGAACTCAAAAGATCTATAGTAATTAACTCAGCAGAGCAGCAGAGGGTGGACCTTCCAAAAGGAAGTGACAGCTCAGACAAAGGCATGGAGGTAAGAATGATTCAGTAGAAGTTGGCCTCAGAAAGCGAAGAGAAGAGAGATTTGGCTGTGCAGGATACTGGGCAGGCATTTCTGAGTACAGCTCTTCGGTTTTGCCTCCTGGATCTCCTTCAAATTTCATAACCTTCCTTTGAGCGACAGGTCACAAACACCATCTCTGGGTGGGGGCCTGACACGTGGGGGCCTGACACATAGGGTCCTTGACATTAACCATATTATGGTGTTGCCTTGGGCTCTTGATATACCTGGTTCTTCTCAGCCTGGTATATTATGTATTATCTATATTCAACAAACAAAAATTGACCATATTTGATAAAAACTTGTCCAAAATAGATAGAGATATAAATTTAAGGATAAAATTTTATTACAGTTTCCATTTTACATAAACCTTTTTTTTCCTGAGGAAGATTTGTCCTGAGCTAACATTTATGCCAACCTTCCTCTATTTTTTTTTTTTAGTATGTGCACAGCATGACCACTAATTGAGTGGTGTAGGTCCACACCCAGCACCCGAACCGTGGCTGCCAAAGCGGAGCAAACTGAACTTAAAAACTAGGCCACTGGGGTGGGTCAAATAAACATTTTTGTCCTCAAACCTTCTATATCTTTATATTTCTTGTACAAATTTTTATCAAATATAGCCAATTTTTATTACTTTATTATTTTATAAAAATATTAAAAGTTCACCTGCTGGTAAATAAAAGAGAAATTTCTAGAAAAGAAACACAAAATTCCCCTCCTTAATAACTCAAGTCTCAATCATTTGCATGGACTAGACACTAGTCTACTCATGATGCTGAGTATCCCTTCCATATCAGCATTTGAACTGTATAATTCAAACGATGTTGGGCCAGTTGTAACAAATTTGCTATATAAGGTTTCCACGAGGGATTTTTTCCCCCAAGTGGCAAAGTACCTCAAGAAAATAAACATCCGCCCAAGGCATTGACTTCCTCAAAACTAGAATTAGCAGGGGGATTCTTCTCCCCAGGGTGCCATTTATAACAAGAAGATTCTTTATAAATGGCCAAACTCAGAGCTTCATATGATGCATTTTTTGAAAGGAAACCATTTTTCTAAGTTTCTGATGCCTCTGGAGTTAATTCATTGATTTCATGAACTGGAAATTAGTCTTTCCTAGTAGGAATATAAAGTTATATTAAAAAATGCCTTTTTTTGAAGAAAGTTCAGAATTAAAATCTCATTCATTAACTTAACAAATATTTATCAAGTAGCTACTATGTGTTCATTCTTAGATAAGACATGACATTGTTCCTCCTTCAAGACAGAAATCTAAGTCGTAAACTCACAAGACGAAGCACATAGGGCGGAATTTCTCACATTAAAGTTCTCGAGTAATACTGTTATGAGTTAAATTGTGTTCCCTCAAAAAGATGTTGAAGTCCTTTACCCAGAGTACGTGTGAATGTGACCTTCTTTGGAAATAGGGTCTTTACAGATGATCAAATTGAGTTATTAGGGTGGGTCCTAATCCAATATGCCCTTATAAAAAACGGGAAATTTGGATATGGAGACAGATATCCACAGAGGGAAGACAATGTCAAGACATAGGGAGAACTCTATCTACGTGTTAAGGAATGTCAGAGGCTACCAGAAGCTAGAAGAGAGGAATGGAACAGATTCTCCTTCACAATCTTCAGAAGAAACCAATTCTGCTGACATCTTAATTTTTAACTTTTAGCTTCAAGAACTGTGAGACAATAAATTTCTATTATTTAAGCCACCCTGTTTGTGGTAATTTGTTACAACAGCCCCGGGAAATTAATACAAATACCTTTCAAAACTTCCAAGATTAATACCAAGTAGATGACTGTCTACCAAGACAGAAGCCTTGAAGGGTTATCAAAAGAAAAAATATGTAAAACCTCAATCATCATGGTGCATGAGGCTACCATCAAATCTGGAATATAATCTACCTCAAAGGGATTGCAGGCATGCCTCCATTTGGTGTTGTCACTTTACAGTTCACACATCTGTGTCAAACTGAGTGTGCCTGTCCTTGATTCTAGGATTTTATGATAACTACTCTTTACTTTATAATTTCAGAGTTAGAGGAAGCCTATGAGCACTTCCTCTCACCCAAGGCAGAGGCTCCACCAACTAGAGCCCTCAGCGTGGATGGTCCACCATGACTGGAATGTTTGTGGGCATCATGGGCTCTGCAGTGGACACCTTTGTCCACTGGTCCAAGAGAGTTTCTCTATATGAGGTAATTCATGCTCAACGAAGGTTTCATGAAAACTCTTGATGTCACGATGATTGTCTACCTGTCACTGTTATCTCAACCACCAACTCTTGAGCATAGCTGGAGATAACCCTTTACCCAATGGTATCAACAAAAATCTATAGAAGAGTTCAAAATACTGCTTTATAGCTTTCAAAGGCCATCGAATTACTCTCCTGGATATGGTGTCCTTTGGTCTTCTGCTTTTTTTTTCATTTTATGATTCTCATGTGTAGTCACCTCCTTTCTGACGTGATTTTGCCTCATGGTTCTATTACTTGCTTTTAGAATTCATTCAATAGGTATGTTCATTTTTCATTCTTATTTATCATTTAAAAATTTATAAGTAGTGTATCAAATTTTATTGGGGGAAAATCATATTATATTATAAAGTTAAAGTTTTCTACCTTAGTTCCTCTCTACCTGCTGACCAATTAGCAAGAAATCTAGTGGGTCTATCACTCAAATCATATAACTAGGTCACTTGACTTTTATTTGTCAGTACCCTCTCTTTCAAAGAAAAAAAATCAATAAACAGGATGCCTTTATAGAGAGAAAATTAATAGAGATCAGCTCATAATAGAATTGCTATTTTCAGCAGTTATTGCTTAGAAATGATTGTTAGGTCATCACCTGGGTTTGTGGCTATAATAGTGTCACCCAGAGAGAGAAAATGGGCATGGACTGAAAGACCTTTGTGAGCTGATCTTTCTTGTTCACCTCTTAGCATGGGTCTGAGTCCTAAGATCAAGGCCACAGGTGAGTAACAAGAAGTCAGAATCATCATCAATCTTTTGTTTCAGTCTGAGTAAAAACATTTGGGCCCCATTTCAGCCCTGGAAACAAGATTTTTTTTAAAAACCATGAATTTTCTCATCCGGTCCCACCATCATCAGATGTGCCAATTTCCCTAAAATCAGATGATCCCCAGGCAGCACCCCCTGACATTCTCTCAGAAGCTGGGTCCACCAGGCCATGACTTATCTCTGTCAGGGATGGTTACAAACCCTGCCTTCTGAGGTGTTGATAAAACCAAAAGGTCAGCTGCAGCCATGACTGTAGAGCTCCTCAACCCCCCTGAGAGGGTGCTGTTATTAAAACAGCACACAGTTCCCTGACTCCCAGGGCCCTTCTGGAGGGGACAGTCAAAGAGTGGTAACAAAATCAGAGCTTTTGGCAAGAGCAGAGCTGGCTGAGTAGACAGTTCGGAGTCAATAGCTATGGGCCTCACCACCCCACTTTGTCCCTATGATCACCCAATAGCTTTGCCTGAGTTGCCTCCCTCACCTCCTATTCTCATCTGCCGCTTGCCCATCCCCAACTCCAGTGCAGGGCTGTCCTATCTTTTGTTCTGGCAGAGATAAGATGTATAAATGATGAGTGGTTGACAAAGTGTACTCTGGTGCTGCAGGCAGTGCATCAATCATTTTCTACATCTCTACAGATAATTGATGCAAACCCTGCAGGCAAAGCTCCATCAGGTGAGAGGAGGGGAGAATTAAATCTGCTGTCAGGAGCCAAGCAGCTGATCTGTATTTAACATTCTTTTTCATTTAGCACTTGTTTATTTTAAGCTGAGTCTGCGGGCTCCTCCTTGCTCTCCACACTTGGGAGAGTAGCCTAGTGTTTGCTCACCCCATCACCACTAGGGGCCTGAACCCACTGGTTTCCTGGGCAAGGCTCTGGGGAAGGAAAGCAGACAAGACCACCCAGGACTGCTGGAGAGGTGCAGAGAAACTTTCCTTCTGCCTAAGTGAAGCTTAACATCAAAGGCTTGGCTGTCAGGCGATTATCTGTCAACAGGATCCAGTTGGCAGTGTGCTACCTGCACAGAAGGAAGAAACCACTTACTGCTTTCTTTACTTAAGGAAAAAAACACATGAAAAAATCCAACCCCTTATTTCGTTGATGAAATGAGATTGAGTAACAGTTCCAGAATGGAGCTGAAGGGGTTTTGGTTTCCTTACTTCCCTGTTACAACCAAACATTTCCAAAGTTTGGTCAACCATAGAAGGTCCTTGTCAGCTAGTGAAATCTTAGCGTCATGACGAATGGTCAAGACTGCGTAAGTTTCACTCTCCGACTTGACTCCAACTCGTTGTTCTATCACCAGCCTCCAACGTTCACACTCATGTGCTCATACACACACACACTTAAACACACAGTCACAAAACTTTCTCACTTCTGCAGAAATCTTTACTTTTGGTGATTCGGGCATCCTAGTGAACAGAAAATTACCAAATGTGCCACAATCACCAATTTTCAAAAGAATGATAATGTAATCCATAAGACTCTTATCTCCAAAGTGACCCTGAACATCATCTTGCAGTGCCTTAAGGTCATTCAGATGGCTATGATGTTATAAAAAATGTTCTGCTTGGTAGAATGCCAGATAAACCAGCTTTTATTAGATTTCATTTTCTACAAGGAAATGAGCTGACATCCAAGATTCAGTCCTAATAGCCAGGCAGCAGTCCCTGAATTTGTCACTATGCCTTCTCAGCTACAATTGGGCATCTCTCAAATAAGAGATCTGCTCTGCCTTGCCTTCCCACTTCTTGGGCTCAGAGATCACTATCTCTATTTTGGTGAGTTCCAGAAGTGTGAACAACAGAGCACCTTATGTTGTAGAACCTTGGACTGCCCCGAAAGCATCTCCCTATTCCAATTCTTTCTCATGTTTGCAAATCTAACATTGGGCCCTTCTCAACCAATCTCACAATCGGAGGGCTTATGAAGTGAGAGGCATTGTTGTGACCAGCCTGAATGCTGCATTCAAGATTTGTATCTTGATTTGAACTAGAGATACAACTAGATTCTAGATATTTTTAAATGCTAAAAATTTTAATTTAAAAATTGGACTAGAGATATAACCAGAGTCTACATATTTTTTAAGTGTGGAGCACTAACAATCATCAGCCATATATATTCATTGACTTAATCTTTCAACAAATGTTTACCATGTATCTAACATGTCCTAGGCACAGTGGCTGAGGCTGAAAAGTACAGTGTTTAGCCTATGGATCCTTGGTAGCTGACAAGTTCACAAAAACACTATGATATAAAGTGTCAAGTGCCGTGTCAACAGACAATTCAAAGAGAATGTGCATGGCTAATAAACACATTTCTGAAATGTTCAGCCTCACTAGAAATTAGAGCAATGAGATAGGAATGAAAATGGAAAGTTTTCTTTTTAACTTATCAAAATGCAAAGGTGGGGGATGAAAATAACCCCCAGGTTGTAGAGAGTATGGAGGAAATGGGCACTGATACACAGACAATAAAGAATAAATGGATTGATATTGCCTAAAAGGCAACTTGGCAATATGCATCAAAGACTTTAAATATTTCTAAGAATTTTCGCTCAAGTCATAATTAGAGGTATGTACAAGATTTAAACATAAAAACATCCACTGAAAACATCTTATGCCCCAAACTGCAAATGATATATGATACGAGCATGATGGGAGATAAAGGGCCAAGGCACTTCAGGGGTGATTATATTTGCCGGAGAGGAATTAGGGGAAGATTCATGAGGGAAGTGGCTTTATACCAAGTCCTAAAAAATGAATAGGATTGTGGCATGCTGGCCAGAAGGACACTCTAGGAAAGTGGATGGGTGCGGATGAAAAGGGCACACAAGGAGGAAAACAGGGAGCATTGGGACAAGCAGGAGGGTTCCAATTTGGCTGAAGCACTGAGATTGTGAGGTGGCAGCGGGAAATGAGGCTCCTGCCCCATTAAGCTGCACCAGGTTTTGCTGGGCCACGAGCAGACATTTTTGCGAGACCTAGGGTGGCCCTAGCTGCTTTTGCACAGGAAAAAAGACATGATCCAAGCCATGCCATGGGAAGTTTACTCCACTTTTAATGTATAGGACAGGCTAGGATGGTGGGGACAGGAGGCAGCGAGATAGGCTGGTTATGACAATAGTCACGCAAACTGTCTACCGAGAAACAATATACCCTCTACTAACACACAAGGGAAAACCCAGCCTGGCTTAGTCTCCTTGAACAGCAGCTTCTGACTAGGGAATTAAAAAAAAAAGTCAACTTTTCAAAACACAGGCTAACAAATGATCAGTCTCCATTTACAAATTATCAGAACTGGCTATCAATCCCCAATTAAAATTTCAGGATTCAAGGAATTCTCAGACATTTTAAATACATAGAATTACACAGAGTAACAGAGGTGAGGTACTGCGCTCACAGCCTGCCCACATAGGGTCAGTAACTAATAACACAATGGGCTGGAAACATGTCACAATTTATGAATATTTATGGGGCTAAATGTGTAAAAAAAGTATCCTGGATGAGTCTAAGCGGACATCAGGTGTGAAATTGGTTACTCCTCCTGAACCCTATGATTTTTGTATCTATTAATTTACAATAGTTCTGAAAATGTCCTAAAAAAAATTGAACTGCATCAGTAACTAGTGTTCAGATAAACTGATAACAATAGCTAATGTTTTTCAAGCACTTACCAAGTGCAAGGCACTGCTCAAAAGACAGACACAAAACTCACTTATTACTCATAAAAACCTAATAAAGTAGGTACTATCATTATCCCATTTTACATATGAAGAAACTGAAATCACAGAGGTTAAGTAATTTACCCAGGATAACAAAGCTAATAAATAGAAGAGCCAGGAATTAAACCCAAGTAGTCTGGTCAAGTGCCCTTACTTTTAACTTCTACTTTAGACTACTTCCCACTAAAACACTTATCAGGCATGGCAGTGGATGGGTATGTGTGTCCAGATGTGTGTGTCCGGGTGTGTGTATGCAGGTGTGATTGCTGAGAGAGGGTGAGAAACAGATACCAAATGATGAGGAACAGGACCACAGGGCACTGCACTGGGAGGATGTTCACCTTAGAGAAGGAAGACCAACAAACAAGCCTGGTTTAACAATAAGACCCAAGGGTAGGAGAGAATAGTGGTTCTGGACAATTCTGAGAACCCACTGGCACCCACCCAGCACATATAGTGTGCACATCCCCTAAAGAGAGAGGACATAGCTGAGAACCATATGCCCAAGCAGCCCTGCTACAAGATCCCGCTAACATAAGTGTCTGTTTTAGGAGACCAACGTTAAGTCTTTGAAGCATTTTGCAATGAGAGTTACAAATAGTATTTTGCCCACTGGAAGTGGTGATTTTGGCAATAGCCTGAACAGGAGCAGGAGAGTAAAGTCTGGTGGTGGGTCTGAAAAGGCAAGAGTCCTGGAAAGCCGAGGGGTGGGCCTTCCAGGATGGAGGAGCATCAGTGGCAGAGCTGGGTGCTTGAGCAAAGCAAAAGCTTCAGCTTTTACTAAAGGGAGGTCAGCCCAGAGATGAGTGACAGTAACAGAGAGCATGTCAGTCCAGACCAGGGTTCATTTGTGAACTGGTTGACACTAGCATCACTGATGTTGGTTAAGAAGCAGACTGGAATGATTACCAAGAACAGAGTGACCCTCCCTAGGGGACACCTGGATGTGTTAAAAAGGGAGAGAGTCACAAAGGTTGAAGAGATACTGAGAACCACCCATATTTTAAAAATTATATTGATACTATTTATCACTCTCTTATTTGCAGCAGAGAGTTTATTTTACTTGGGGGTCTATGAGTCTGCAGTTGGACTCCACTGAGAATCCCTCACAGATGTTAGAATACAGTCTCCTTGGAGCACAGACAGGAGGACTCTAGCCAGCTAATTCACATTGTATGGAATATGTCCTGCCCAGTGGTTGTGCATCTTTAACGGGTACCTCCCTGTAGGCTCCAGGTGGGACAAAGGGGAATCACGTCCACAACACAAAGCCCCTGGCCTCGTGCTCTGGGGCGCACTACTAGAAAAGAGTGCTCCATGGCCACTCGAGAGTCTCTGGGCATCTTCATGGATGGGAAACCTTCAGGTGTGGATCCACTGGATTTTGTTTCATATCAGGGAGCATAAACGTCAATCATCTCCATGAGTAAAACCTATGGAATGGCTGGACTTTGAGCTCCTTTAGCACCAGGCCTCTCTCACTGAGATACCACTTCCCACACAGTCTCTGAGTCAAAAGCAAAGTTTGCTTTTAATTTCTACAAAAGGGAGCTCTCTTTGTTGACAAGAGAGCTGCCTGGGCTGACGTCAGGGGCCAGATTCCTGAGCTGGCTCACAGCCACCTCCAACTTTCTTGACCTGGGAAACGTTGACAGAACTTCAACCTTCTGCTCTTCATTGTCCCCATCCACACTAACAGTGTTTTCCATCTGTGCTGTTCTGGAGGCAGTGCAATGCCAGCAGTGTGCACTTACAGCAGGAATGCAGTGGCAGGCTTGGGAGCTGTCCCAGGATTCTGGAAACCCTCATTTTCCTCCATACACAAGCACCATGAAAATGTCTGCTTTTCCTGTTACCATCTAGACATAGAGCTCCATGGCAAAAGAAAAAAAGGCTGACAAGTTGTTGGAGAATTAGTTCATTTTCTTTGCCAATTCTCTCCTTTCTCCTCCCAACACAACTACCAGACATCTATTTTATGGGCAAGTATTAGGGCAGGAGCATTTTATACGCTGTGATCTTAGCCAGGAGTTGATTAACTAGTTAAAAAAAAAGGCTGGTTGAAATGCTACACCTGTACTTCAACATTTAATTTTAATTTAAATCCTGTGAATCACACTGAGTTGCAGATCTTGAGATGCAGGCTTAGTCCTTTACTTTTGTATATGGGTCTGTTGACTGGAGTTTAGCATGGACTATTTTGTACAAACCATTCTCATTATATAGCTTCTAAAATTTCCTGTTTTATTTTCTCTAAAGGGGAAATAGAACTTAAAAACTCTTGCAAGGCCTTCAGAGTACAGACTCTTTCTAGAATTTTATGATTTTTTTCCTCCCAAGCTTTTATAGCTGCCTTGTCCACACTTAATTGATTGTATTTTCTTTTAAAACTAAACCTCATTGAGTCTTTTCAAAACATTCACCTTGGTTTTCATGGAAAAAAAATTCCCTGTACTCTCACATTTCATTGGTTTATAACATTTAATTAAACTGCATTATTACGATATAAACATAACTAACAAAAGTAGGTGTGGGAACAGACTAAACTGACTCTTGGTGAATATACAGTTCACCTGGTGGGACCAGGGCGCCTGGTTGAATGAGGAGAGAGCCTGCCAGTGGTGCTTATGTAGGGTGACTATGCATCAGCCCATATGTTCCACGGAAGGATGGCAGCTTGGTGAAATGCAAGTTAGTTAAATGGAGTACTTCTACTGTGTCTGTGTGTGTACACTTGTAGGCATGTGTATGTGTATATATATATATATATGTATGTATGTATATATAAACACACATTTTTTGAGATGGTATTTAGTTTTAGAGAACACGATAACATACTTATTAAGATTGTTTCGCAATACCAATATGAGAAAAAAAGATCTTATTCTTACTAGCACAAGCCACAATGGTTAGGCAGGTACACAGAATCCTGATGTCCTCCTCAACAAATGTCAGCACTCTCACAATGAGCATCCACTTGGCATTTCCTATGTGAGCAAACAACTTTGAATCCGTGCACTTGGCTTTATGAGCAAGTATCCTGAAAAGTCAGAATCTGCTCCCCAGGCTCAATTTCAAGGAAACATTTAGCCAGGTATCTGGTCTGAGGAGTGTCCTACCTTGAGCACAATCTGCCTTCGGTAGTTTTTGGTTGGCAATGATACCAAGAATGCTGAGAGCCTTTTGCCCAAGATGATTCTTTTCTTATTCCATGCAGAGAGCCTGTCATAACCACAACTCTCCTGTGATTTTTCACATGCAATTCCACATCTCTACCCAGAGCTAAATGGCTCAGATGAAAATCTGAACTAACAGCAACCTCCCAAACAAGTTGGTTAGCAGTATACAAGATCTCTTGCACGAGGGCAACAAAAAGAACAAAATGCAACACGAAATGGAAAGACAATAGTATGGGGGCAAAAGTGGAGAGAAACAAAGAAGACAAGAAATAGAAGCCAGGATGTAGAGAGGAGGGAGAAAGGTAACGGACAGGGGAGAAACAACTGGCACATGGAGGGAAAGATGAAGGACCACAGCATGAGTGGACTCTTTGCTTCTCCTTATTTCCTTGCAATACTCCTCCAGCTGCCACCTAAGAGCCCTACTAGCAGTTCCATAATTCCTGCAGCCACAGAGCATTGAACAAATAAATGTTCTCATGAAGAAAAAAACCCAGAGGTTGCTGCATGCAGAATGCCTATGGATTATCTGCAATTGTGAGTAAAAACAAAAAGGCAAAATTATTGCATGAAAATGGTACTCAACCTAAAATGTGGAAGGAAGAGAGAAGGCAGACCCTACTGGATCAGAGGTGAATGGAAAAGTCAGCTCCATTATGAACATCCTCAGTGTCGCTGAGGTCAAAACAGCCAGAGAGATGGCTTCTCTCATGAAGCTCCATCTCAGGGGCCATTAGTGAATTTGTCAGACAGCATATCCCTTTTCTATGTCAACCTGCATGAGTGGGGTTTGAATGTCAAAGCCCAATGGGAGTTCTTAACTCTCCTCTGTTGCACATCATTGCATTCCATAGCTGTCTGATGACATCTTGGAAAGGGAAATGGCTTCTCAGAGTAGGACTTCATTAATCTCCCTCTTTCCTTAAGCCCTCCAGGAAGAAGTTAGGACACACAGCCAGGACTTTGTACTGGTTCACTCAGCAATAGCAAGGGAAGGCATTACGTGCAGGAGTAGGACACAGAAGACATGCTGGGTTCATGCTCTGTAAGTGGACAGCGACATCCCCTTCACAGAGACTGAGCTTAACATGGTCTATGGTGCTGCTCCATCTTAGGATGGCTTGCTTGAAGCTCTAACCCTCCAGCTAGATGCAGTCATGATGTGGTTAGTGATCACCAGAAACCCAGACGATCACTTGTGGCCATCACACCCTCCTCCCCAGGTGGAACAACTATACCTGTTGGGAATCTTCTCAGCCCCCACCCCACATCTTCACTTTACTTTGGTTTCCTGCCTTGACAGATGGTAGGCCATTTTACTCTGGGTACCCACTCAATGCATGCTTAATATTTTTTTGTTAAAGAATCTTTCATCATTTCAGATGTGATACAGTGAGAAAAAAATGGGCATTCAAAATCTATTTAATACACATAACTTCCAAACATACACTCTTTAAACATAGCAAGCTGTCCTCATAAACACTACTTCATCAGCAGTTAGATGAACAGGAGTTAACTTCACTACAAACTGCTGTGGTTAGTAAACAGAAGAGCCTCTGAAGAATGAAAATTCTCCAAACCTCTCCACACACCCCACAGCAAAATGCATGGAAATTACTTACTTTAGCCTCCTTCTACCCTACCTTCTCCTCCTGCAAAAAGCATGTTAACAGGAAGAAGTGGAAGCTGTATCTGCTATTTCTACTCCAGTCAGCTACAAGAAATAAAATCAGTTAAGCATTAACAGAGGAGAGAAATAAGAGAAATAAATACTATCTTATTTGTCTTCTTCAAAGGTCAAAAGAAAAAAAGATAATTTGAATCAGAAAAAAAATATATCGCTTCTCAGCCTTTTGGCTAAGATCAAGTGTTGAATCAGAAAAATAATCCAGATTCAAATCCCTTTTGAGTTCCAGCTTCTAAAAACTCCATATTTAAAAGACACTTCCTGGAAATATCTTCTTAGCTAAGGAGAAATATCACAAGTAGTAATGATTATGCCACTAATTTTTCCACTGGAAATATGGCCCCAGACCCCTGATTTTATGATGAAAATGATGGGGGTGAGGCAGCCCCCAGTTGCTGTTCATGACCTAACCACAAAGTGATTATCCACTGATGTCTGGTTGGATTATTTAAAGAGTGGGCCGGGCAGAGCATGAAAGTTCACTTCTGAGATGGTGAAACTGAGGACTCAAAAGCAAGTGATTCTTGGAAATCTATGTGGAAGAGGCTACCAGATCTCCTAAATGTGTCAATGTAAAAATGCCTACTGCAAGGCACATAGTAGTGAAACTGGCAAAAGTGAATGACAAAGAAAGAATACTAAGGGCAGCAAGGCAGAAGAAAATAACCTACAAAGGAACCCCTAACAGGCTTTCAGTGGATTTCTCTGCATAAACCTTACAAGCTAGGAGAGAGTGGAATGACATATTCAAATGTTGGAAAGACAAAAACTTTCAGTCAAGAATACTCTACTCAGCAAAAATATCCTTCAGATATGATAGGGAAATAAAAACTTTCCCAGACAAATATAAGCTAAGGGAGTCCATAGCCACGAGAAGCCCCCTACAAGAAATCCTCAAGAAGGCCCTCATACCTGAAAAAAAAGGGGGTAAAGGGGTTACAAAGCACAGAGTAAGGAGATAAATAGGTAGACAGAATCAGAGCATGACGACAAATACTCAACTATAGCATTAAAGACAAAGGGAAGGAAAATACCAAAAACAAAGATAGTCTTGTCATTTTAACCACAAACTCATGATGCAAGATGGAATAAGATGTGAGAAAGACAGCTTAGGAAGGGAAGAGAAAAGGGACTAAATTGGTTTAGTCTACGGAAATAAGAGGCCATCAAAGAAGGGACTATCTTATCCATGAGATTTTGAATACTACCCTCATGGTAAACACTAAACAAACTAAACAAAACAACCAAACAAAAAAGCAGAACAGAGAAACAAATAATAAATAAGAAGAAAACAAAGAAACACAACATAAAAAACTATGTAACTCGACTGGTAGACCAAAATACACAGGACAAGAAACAAAGGAAATGCAAGAGACCTGGAAAATGAGTGATAAAATGGCATCATTAAGCCCTCATATATCAATAAGCACCCTAAATGTAAATGGATTGAATTCTCCAATAAGAAGACACAGTGTGGCAAGATGGATTAAAGAACAAGACCCAACAATATGCTGCCTCCAGGAAACACATCTCAGCTCCAATGACAAACATTGGCTCAGAGTGAAGGGATGGAAGACAATTCTCCAAGCTAATGGCAAACAAAAGAAAGCAAGTGTTGCAATACTTACATCAGATAAAGTAGACCTCAAGATAAGACAGGTAAGAGAGATAAAGAGGGGCAGTATATAATGATCAAAGGGGCAGTCCATCAAGAAGAAATAACATTTATAAATATCTATGCACCCAACACAGGAGCACCAAAGGACATAAAGCAACTATTAACAAACCTAAAAGAAAATATTAATAATAATACAATAATAGTAGGGGACCTCAACACTTCACTTACATCGATGGATAGATCACCCAGACAGAAAATCAGCAAGGAAACAGTGGAATTAAATGAAAAGCTAGACCAGTTGGACTTAATAGACATATATAGAACACTCCATCCAAAAACAGCAGAATACACATTCTTCTCAAGTGTGCATGGAATATTCTCAAGGATAGACCATATGTTGGGAAACAAGGCAAGCCTCAATAAATTTAAGAAGATTGAAATAATAACAAGCATCTTTTCTGATATCAATGCTATGAAGCTAGAAATTAATTACAAGAAAAAAGCTGAGAAAGGGACAAAGATGTGGAGACTAAACAACATGCTATTTAACAACCAATAGATTATGGAAGAAATTAAAGAAGAAATCAAGAAATATCTGGAGACAAATGAAAATGAAAACATACCATACCAACTCATATGGGATGCAGCAAAAGCTGTATTAAGAGGGAAATTCATCGCAATACAGGCTCACCTTAACAAACAAGGAAAACCCCAAATAGGCAATCTCAAACTACACCAAACTGAATTAGAAAAAGAAGAACAAACAAAGCCCCAAGTCAGCAGAAGGAAAGAAATAATAAAATCAGAGAAGAAATAAATGCTATTGAAACGAAAAAGGCAGTAGAAAGGATTAATGAAATCAAGAGCTGGTTCTTTGAGAAGAAAAATAAAATTGACAAACCCCTAGCCAGACTTACAAAGAAAAAAAAGAGAGAAAGCTCAGATAAATAAAATTAGAAATGAAAGAGGAGAAATAACAATGGATACCACAGAAATACAACAGATTATAAGAGAATACTATGAAAAACTCTATGCCAACAAAATGGACAATGTAGAGGAAATGGATAAATTCTTAGATTCTTACAACCTCCCAAAGCTGTATCAAGAAGAAATAGAGAAATCTGAATAGATCAAGCATGAGTAAAGAGATTGAAACAGTAATCAAAAGCATCCCAAAGAATAAAAGCCCAGGACCAGACAGCTTCCCTGGGGAATTCTACCAAACTTTCAGAAAGGATTTAATACCTATCCTTCTCAAGCTATTCCAGAAAATTAGGGAAGATGGAACACTTCCTAACACATTCTACAAGGCCAACATCACTCTGATACCAAAGCCTGACAAATACAACAAAAAAAAGGAAAACCAAAGGCCAACATCACTGATGAACATAGATGCAAAAGTCCTCAACAAAATCTTGGCAATCCAAATACAGCAATACATCAAAAAGGTCATACATCATGATCAAGTGGGATTTATACCAGGGACACAGGGATGGTTCAACAGCCATGAATCAATCAATGCAATATACCACATTAACAAAATGAGGAATAAAAACCATATGATCATCTCAATAGATGCAGAGAAAGCATTTGACAAGATCCAACAGTCATTTATGATAAAAACTCTTAACAAAATGGGGATAGAAGGAGATTACCTCAACATAATGAAAGCCATGTATGACAAACCCACAGCCAACATCATACTCAGTGGGGCAAAACTGACGCCATCCCTCTGGGAATAGGAACAACACAAGGGTGCCCACTATCACCAATCTTATTCAACATAGTACTGGAGGTTTGGGCCAGAGCAATTAGGCAGGAAAAAGAAATAAAAGAAATCCAAATAGGGAGTGAAGAAGCGAAATTCTCACTGTTTGCAGATGACATGATCTTATATATAGAAAGCCATAAAGAATCCAATGGAAAACTATTAGACATAATTAAAAACTACAGTAAAGTTGCAGGGTACAAAATCAACTTACAAAAATCAGTGGATTTCTGTACTTTAATAATGAACTTACAGAAAGAGAACTCAAAAATACAATTCCATTTACAATCACAACAAAAAGAATAAAGTACCTAGGAATAAATTTAACTAAGGAGGTGAAGGACTTATACAATGAAAACTATAAGACATTATTGAAAGAAACTGATAATGACATAAAGAGATGGAAAGAGATTCCACACACATGGATTGGAAGAATAAACATAGTTAAAATGTCCATACTACCCAAAGCAATCTACAGATTCAGTGCAATCCCAATCAGAATCCCAATAGCATTCTTCACAGAAATAGAACAAAGAATCCTAAAATTCATATGGGGCAACCAAAGACCGAAAATTGCTAAAGCAATTCTGAGAAAAAAGAACAAAGCTAGAGGCATCACAATCCCTGACTTCAAAATGTACTACAAAGCTATAGTGATCAAAACAGCATGGTACTGGTACAAAAACAGACACACAGATCAATGGGACAGAACTGAAAGCCCAGATATAAAACCGCACAAATATGGACAGCTAATCTTGGACAAAGGTGCCAAGAACCTACAAAGGAGAAAAGATAGTCTCTTCAGTACATGGTGTTGGGAAAACTGGACAGCCACATGCAAAAGAGTGAAAGTAGAGCATTATCTCACACTGTGCACAAAAATAAACTCAAAATGGATCAAAGACTTGAAGATAACTCCTGAAATCATAAAACTCCTGGAAGATAATATAGGTAGTACACAATCTTTGACATTGAACTTAAAAGGATCTTTTCAAATACCATGTCTTCTCAAACAAGGGAAACAAAAGAAAAAATAAACAAGTAGGAGTTCATCAGACTAAAAATCTTCTACAAGGCAAAAGAAACTAGGATCAAAACAAAAAGACAACCTACCAATTGGGAGTAAATATTTGCAAGTCATATATCCAACAAGGGGTTAATCTCCATAATATATAAGGAGCTCACACAACTGAACAACAAAAAAACAAACAGACTCACCAAAAAATGGGCAGAGGATCTGAACAGACATTTTTCCAAAGAAGATACACAGATGGCCAATAAACACATGAAAAGATATTCAACATCACTAATCATGAGGTAAATGCAAATCAAAACTACACTAAGATACCACCTTATGCCTGTTAAATTAGCTATAATCACTAAGAGTAAAAATAACAAATGTCGGAGAGGGTGTAGAGAAAAGGGAACCCTCATACACTGCTGGTGGGAATGCAAACTGGTGCAGCCACTATGGAAAACAGTGTGGAGATTCCTCAAAAAACTGAAAAGAGAAATACCATATGACCCAGCTATCCCACTACTGGGTATCTACCCAAACAACTTGAAATCAACAATCCAAAGTAACATATGCACCCTTATGTTCATTGCAGGATTATTCACAATAGCCAAGACATGGAAACAATCCAAGTGCCCATCAACTGATGATTG
Organism: Equus asinus; assembly: GCF_041296235.1. Taxonomy (NCBI): domain Eukaryota; kingdom Metazoa; phylum Chordata; class Mammalia; order Perissodactyla; family Equidae; genus Equus; species Equus asinus. Next base: position 64,245,067 of record NC_091791.1, on the reverse strand, counting down.
GATAAAGAAGATGTGGTATATATACAGTGAATGCTACTCAGCCATAAAAAGACAAATTCATCCCATTTGCAACAACATGGATGGACCTAGAGGGAATTATGCTAAGCGAAATAAGCCAGACTGAGAAAGACAAATACCATAGGATTTCACTCATATGTGGAATAGAAACAAACACATGGACAAAGGAAACAGTTCAGTGGTTACCAAGGTAAGGGGGGTGGGGAGTGGGCACAAGGGGTGAAGGGGAGCACTTATGTGGTGACAGACAAGAAATAATGTACAATTGAAATTTCACAATGATGTAAACTATTATGAACTCAATAAAAAATCATTAATAAAATATTACTAATTCAAATCTAGCCATATATAAAAAGAATATTTTCATGACTGATATATAAAAAGAATACCATCATGGTATTAGGACAAGTGGGGCTTAACCTCAAGAAAGCAAGGTTGGCTTAACATCTGAAAAAATCAATGAATGTCATTCAACATAATAATGGGAAAATAAGGGAAAACTTCAATACATGCAGAAAAAGCAAATGCTTCTCAGAGATAAAGGAAGCCATCGCTTTCTAAAAAAAACTTAAACTACCTAGCCTTGCTGGTGCTGGGGACATTGACCCAAGCTCCATTTTTTCTGTGGCTAAAGGGGCTGCATTCAGGATTCCTGCATTCAGGACAGGGACCTAAGTCCCAAGGGTTTGGCCTGGTATCATTACTATTGAGTTTTGCCAGTAAGACCAGGATTCTTTTTATCAAGGGCAAATAGCTTCCCAGAGGCATTTTGATAAGAACTTACCAAAATATACCATTAGCTGTCTTCCTGACAGATTACTCCACTGTTCTTTCAATAGCAGTGACATTTAAACGGCAGTAAGTGTAGAGTAGAGAGAGGCAGCCTGAGAAAAGGTGTGAGTTTCACGTATGTTGGCAGCATCAATTTCAGCCATGATACACTTGGCAAAGACTGTTAGCAAAACATTGACACAGAGGGTGTCTAAGTGAAGGAGCGGGGGGCAGGGGGCACCGTGGTTACCTCAGCAAATGATTCTGGATCATCCTGGGGAACAGATACCAAGAGAAGAGAGCGAAATCCCAACTCCTTTCACCTGGGCCACCACACTGCCAAGGCTCTAGATTTGGACCCTTAAGGGACTTGGGGAGTTCTTGCTACTTAATGCTGAGGACAAAAGAGAAAATAGTAGACAAGGAGGGGCATGGTTGGGTCCAGAGACAATGGGAGAGTTGGCACAGGAAGAGAGGAAAGCAAGGAGGAAATGAAAGAGGAGAGGCAGGGGAAAGCAAGAATTAAAGGAAAAGTAAAAATATGGGGAAATCAAAACGGGGAGCAGAAACAAGCTAACGGGCTCTCATCTCTTTGGTATTTCTAATAATAATCATCATCTAGAGAAGGTTCATCTGTCATTCACCCTATCCACTCATGCACCAAATTATTAATTAATTCTGCAAATATTTGCTGGATCCCCTAATATGACACAGAGCCTGAGGTGCACAGGAGGATGGCAAAGTATCCTCAAGAACCCTACAATCATGGAGGTGACAAAAAATTGAAACAACTAATTTGACCATGAGACAAGACTAGTGGCATTGCCACCTGGCTCAGCCAGAATCCTGTACCTCATATAAGTACCGGCTTCTTAGACACAACAGAATGCTTCCTCAAATCCATCTTTTAAGGAAAGAATGCCTTCCAGGTTATACTTCAGGGAAGCCAGGACTACTTAACCTGCCTGACTTCTAGAATTCTTATATGTATAAAACACACTGAAAGAACATTAATAACAATAATAGTAAACAACAGTATCAACGATTAACACCTGTAGAGCACTCATCAGACGCTTTCCTAAATGCTTTACATGTACCGACTCGTTAAGCTGCTTAGCAATGTTGTTGTTGGTGGTGCCACAGAGTTGATTCTGACTCCTAGTCATCAGCAGACCAGAACCCTGTCTGGTCTTTTTATGCCATCCTCTCACCTTCTGGCGCTATTATCAGACAATGCTCCATTGCTATTCATAGGGTTTTCATGGCCAATTTCTTCAGAAGTGGGTGGCCAGGTCCTTCTTCCTACTCTGTCTTAGTTGGGAAGCTCTGCTGAAACCTGTCCACCATAGTGACCCTGAAGGTATTTGAAATACTGGGGGCATAGCTTTCAGCACCACAGCAACATGCAGCCGCCACAGTATGACAACTGACAGAGGGATGCAAAACCGACAGAGTAAATGCAAATCAAAACTACACTAAGATACCACCTTATGCCTGTTTCCTGACCCGGAGATGAACTTAGGCCATAGTGGTGACACTGCTGACTCGTAACCACTAGACCACCAGGGCTGGCCCTTAATAATGTAGGGATCATTATTATCCCCACAGTCACAGGCCCAGTAGAATTTAAGCCTAGACAGTGTGAATCCTGAGTCTGAGGTCATTCATTGCCATACTGCACTGTCTCCAGCAGAAGACAGCATGGAGAATGAAGAGTTACACTAAGGAATACTAGACAACATGAAAGGAGAACATGCCAAACAGCATGAGTAGAAAGTATTTTTCTGGAACTCCTAATAAGCACAGAGTAAAACACTCAGATCTGGGTATTCTTCAGGGCTGTCCTAGGTGATTCAGGAGACATAAAAGAGGTGGAGCCTTCATCCCTGACCTGGAGGAACTCTCAGTTGAGGAGAAAAATAGTCGCCATGAACTATAAGAAGGGAAAAGGTCTATAAGCGCAGAATCAGCTTTGTAGCCTTGGGGTGAGGATGTGCTCATGGCAGCTCAGGGAAGAATCTACAAAGTTGGGCCTGGCAAAAATACCTTAGATTCTAGTTCACGTCCAACTCCATCCCTCATTTTGTAGGTGAGCAAGAAGATGAACAGTTCCAGGAGGAGGCTGTCTTTACAATACAGGAAAGATTTCTTATTTTCTAAAACAAGTCAACAACAATGATGGCAGCTAACATTTGTATAGCACTTACTCTGTGCAAGCTATATTCTAAACATTTTCATCTATGAACTCATTTAATTTTTCTGAGCTAGGGACAATCATTATCTCCATTTTACAATTGAGGAGACTCAAATAAGCTAAATAACGTGCCTAACTTTACACAAGTATTAAGTGGCAGGGATAAGATTTTAACTGAGACCATCTGGTTCTAGTGTCCTAAAAGACTCCACAGACAAGGGGGAAGAAGATGACCTGAAGGTACCAACGGTTAAAAAGGACTGCTGAAGCCAAGTGAGCTTGGACACAGCCCAAGCAGGAAACAATCTGCCACAGCAGATGTTGGAGCATCTGATTCTTAGATGTAAGATGATCAGGTGTCTCTGCGCCTCCTGGGTCACTACTCCTGATCACACACAGTTTCTTGGAGATAGTAGGGACTATGGAAAATGTACTGGCTGTTCCCTCTGCTTGGAACTCTCATCCCCCTGCCCAAATAATTGTATGCCTTAGTTCTTGCCATCAAATGTTAACTTCTCAGAAATACTACCTCTGGTCACCCTGCATGACATTGCATCACTTCCCTGCATCCCTCATCCATGTTACTCTGCTTGACATATATTTATCTACTTATTATCTCTTTTGCCTCCCTGACTCCAGAAGGTAAGCTCCTTCAGCATGAACTCAGCTCTTGTTCACTCTGTGAATAGAGTGCCTAGAACAGTACCTAGAATGAAATATGTCTCAATAAATATTTGTGGAATGAAGAGATGCAAGATCCTCAATGGGAGCCACTATGGGATTCAGAGGAGAAAAGAGGAGAGGAATCATTTTCTCCCTTTGAGAAGCTCCTAAAGTAAGATAAAGGACATTGATTCCCACAGTCAGGGAGCTCTCAGTCCTAAAGATAGATGTAGACTCCATCTAGAGGGGAGCTGAATCTAATGGTAGAGACAGCGGCCCCATCTTTGAGGAATTCACCATAACGAGAGAAGCAGGAACAATGATTCCTCACAATGACTGAAAGGCAAAATAAAAGTTGGCATGGGAGAATGAAATAAAGGGAGATGGTTCCTTTCATTTCATGACAACCCAGTCAGGGGTCGGGAGAGTTGAAATACAAGGCCAGGACAGTACCCATAGAGAAACAAAGGCAGGTCCATGTCCCCGTCTGACCTGCATCAAACAGATTCCAGGCAACTGTGTGTGAACTGTTTGCCAGCCTCAGCCTTTTAGAAGCCCAATTCACCCTCCTCCTTAAATATATGATTCGGATTCTAATAATGGCACCTCAATCCCACATGGGTGCACTGGGAAGACTTAATAACTACTTTGCCAGCTAACTGCCTTGTTAACTAGAGCATCTTATTAATCTTACCATTATGCAGGCTAATTAGAGGACTCCCTCCTCCTCTCCTTCCTCTTTCTTTCCACTCATCTCTGTTCTCTCCCTATTCCCTTCTCTTTCCTATCTCCTTCTCTTTCTAGGTAAGACTCTCCCAAGACCATAATTCACTTACTTGAGCTGGCAAGTCAAGATCCTATGTGTGGGTGGGGTGGGGGACACATGCTAAAATCTCCATACCAACCAACGTCAAAGGTAAAGAAAGAATAATCAGACAAGAGATGAATTATATTTTTATTTACCTATCCATGTCCATAGTTAATTTTTCCCTCTTCACATAAAGATACTGGTCTTGATTCAAGACCTTGGTATGTATGAACTCAAAATAATCCTGATCTACACCAACCTACCAGGAACAGCATGTACTGTTTTGGTCTTTGTATTGCAGAAAAGCATTTCCTCTGGTATCATCCCCTTCTTAAGTATTTTCCCTTGCACTGGTAAGGTCCTGTTTTTGTTTTTGTTTTAAAGTTTTTATTCTCAGATCATCCCTGGGAAAAGGTAGGGTATAAAAATTAAAATCAACACCTACATACAGACATGTCATCTATGTACAAATGGAGAATAAAGACTGTAGCTGAACTAAAGATAATCCAGAAAAGACAAGAAAACCTACTAAGATAATTGAGTCCCTGAGGGGCTACTATTACAAGGATGGATAGAAGAGCCTTGGATTCCAGCATCTGGGAAGACAGAAGCTGAAAAGAAACGATACACACTGATAAAGAAACCTGGACAAATAGGGGTCTTGTAGACCCAGCACCAGAACTGGTAGGCTGCCCTTCAGACTTGTAGCATTTCACACTCAAGAGAGTCAACCAAAAAACGTCCTTGTCCTAATAGGTGGTTAATGATTAAAATATCAATGAACTTAAATAAATTGAGATGAATATACATATGCCAAAGCCATGATGGATTATTATAATAAACTCGGGTGTGCATTTGGGAGAAAGCCCAGAATCTCTGGAATGAACAGAATTATAAGGTTCCAGAGATCTTCTTCCCTGGAGGTCCCCTAGGAGAATACAGTTTCATGGAGGGAAAATATCCGGCCTCTGGACTTGAGAGTGGCTGTCCTCTGATGGAAGCAGGAGCATGAACATACTTCGCCCAGAAAGCAAGAACAATAGCTCCCTTCTGAGATTTGCAAACTCCATTAGTATTTGCATGGCCAGTTTAGAGGAGAGAAATGGACAGGAGCAGAATGGGTGGAAAATCCAGTTTCTGCCTCCCTTCCCTGACTCTGCGTGCCTTGGAAGCTTGACATACTATATAGAACAATAATAATAATAATAATAACAATAATAAAAGCTGTTATACTCTCAGGGAGAAATTTCTAGTCATTTTCCAGGATCCCACTTCATCTTTAACTGATTCCATATGCTTTGCTACGCACAGACCCCAGCCTCAGCAGCAAAAGCAATCTATGCTGCCCTGCCATTTAAGTGTGAGGAGCCCCAGCTCTATTGAAGCTTGTCATCTTGCCTATTAGCTTGATGTCTTTATTCACAGACCATCTGTACCACCGAGAGATACAGAGGCATCTAATGTCAATATGAACAAATGCCCCCTCTTTTACAAGAAATGTCAAACACAGGACAGGCTAAGAATGACCCCAGGAATACCAACAGATGTTCACTATAAGCCTCTCAAAAATCAATCCCTTCTACAGGGACCAATTAAGATGAAATAAGGAGCAAAAGTAAAGAAATTTGTGTCATATTATCAGGAACTTCATCCTCACTTTCCAAGCTCATTATGGGCAGATTGGCCTGTGCCCTTTGAAAAAATGCTAAAAGAGGAGCTGCAGCTACCAGGGCATCAGGGAGGCTTTCCCTGGCCTCCAGTTCCAAACTGTGAAAAGACGATTGCTCAAAAAAAAAGAGAAAGTGTTACTTACACAGGCTGATTTTTCTGGTCTGGCTTCTTTAAACAACCACACACAGAAAAAATCCATTTTCAGAAAGCTTTCAAAAAATAAATAAGATGAAAAAGATATGATTGTGATGTTTTTCCATCTAAAAGGGGATAAGAAGGTTTGGCATCCTGGGCTTGGAAGCCCAGGCTGATGGGGCCACAGAATGGTCATCCCCTGCGAGGTAAGTGAACATCTCCCACACTGTAAATTTTTTGTGTTTTCATCCTTTATGAATGGGTTAAATCTTGGATAAGTATTAGCCTCAAATGAACATAGGTTGACATTTCCTGAATTTTAAATATAGCTTATCTTTGCCTCTAAGTAATGAAATATCTGCCATGCAGAATATTTGCTGTTCTTCATAAAACTATTTGTCACACACACTCTGGTTGCATCGTAACATTAGCACACTCATCCTAATGTATGGTCCTCAAACACTTCTAAGCCAAAACACGTGGTAGATGATTTTCTTGAGCCCAACCCACTCCCGGGGGGTCACTTAAGGTGAGATGCCATTCTCCCTGAAGTTATTAAATCTACCCCATTCTCTCTGCTCAAGAAATTACAGAAGAAGACATGCAATATGAATCTACTCTAATTTGCATGAATGTACACCATTCACAAACTTCAGTACTGAATCATCAGTAAACATTTTCTTGTGGCCTCTCTCATAAAATAACTCCCAAGTTTTACCACTGAGTTATGGGGAGACCCCAAAATAACTTTGAGATCTATCAACAGCAAAGCCTGGAGCCACCTCTATAGCACTACGGATCCCCCATAAAGTCCCCACTATAAAGCAGTGCACACAGAGGAAGTGGGTCAACATATTGATAAGATGGGTTCTTCTTGTAGGTTATGAGAGGCTCAAGTTTTTTTTTGTTTGGTTTTTTTTGAGGAAGATTAGCCCTGAGCTAACTGCTGCTAATCCTCCTCTCTTCGCTGAGGAAGACTGGCCCTGAGCTAATATCCATGTTCATCTCCCTCTACTTTATATGTGGGACGCCTACCACAGCATGGCATGCCAAGCAGTGCCGTGTCCACACCTGGGATCTGAACCGGTGAACCCCAGGCAACCGAAGCAGAATGTGCACACTTAACTGCTGCACCACTGGGCCGGCCCCGAGGCTCAAGTTTTGACATCTCAACCTACAGAGCAATAAGAGAAAGGCACAAGTATTTCATGATCCACCAAGGCCACTGATTCACTCTATACTAAAAGACAACACCACCCCACCACCAACACCGTGCCACAATAGAACTGTCAATACACTGGACGCTACAGTAAAGGCTGGGTATCCCCTTGTGCCATGTCTGCCAAAGTTTTCCCAAACATTTCTATCAGTTCATAGAAGAGTTTGGTCCTAGGTGTTTCCCTTTGACTGTGGAAGTGACTCAATCTTCTGTTTGATTCCTTCAAACACCACAAGAGCCAATCTTCAAATGACCCCTCTTGGAACTCCAAGTCACTTGCTGCTTTTCCTGGTAAGGCTGTATGATGCTGGGATGAATCCCGTAGTGTAAATCAAACACCAGAACTCTAAAACTAATGAGAATTTATTTATCCACAATTGATCCACCAAAGCTTATGCTGTAGAGTCTTATCTTGGGGAGAAGCCACCTCTAGGAGTATTTTCCCTACAAGTCACCTGTTCTGTAATGCTGCCCTGGGGACCCTGTTAACCCCGGGAAGGTTTGCACTTCACCCTCATGTGGGATGGATCTCCTGTAGGGTTTTAAGAACATGAGAAGAGCTATTTAAGGATAACCCACAAAAAAATGCCATGTAATGGACCACTTTGGGGATACTGAAGCATTAACACGCCTTGGTTGGATCTCTTATTCAACCTACTTCCTTGCTGATATAATCAAGTAAAAGCCAATACAATCTCCATTCTTCCTTTTCCCTCCTTTGTGGTCATGACACTGAATGTGGCTTTGCTATTAAGTCTGTTACTCATTGAAGACTGTCTCTGCAATGTTAAGTTTGCGTGGGCAAAATCATGCTGAAAGGTGATCTTCCTACCTAGCAAAGATTCTCAATTTGTAAACTCCTGCATTGGAGATCAAGCAGATGTAGAGAGCTGGTTACTGCCCAATCCAAGTGCTAACCTAGTTATTATTATTGCTGTGTGAACACAAGAGCAAAAGTTATTGGATAGATGTGTATAGCAGAGAGGGAAACTGGCAGCTCGAGAGACCCCTGGAAAATGGTTAGAGATAGAAGCTCTACCAGACCCTGTTACATCCCTGGAATGGTTCTCAAATGTGGGTAATGAAAAAACAGCTTCAAAGATGGAAAGAAAGAAACTAGACTGGCCTGATGAGCCTTATCAAAATTCAGATTCTCTTTCATGTCAAAACGGTCACCCTCATGAACCTTGTCAATCAAAATGGCTGCCATCAGAGCATTGCCTTCTCTCAAAGATGACATCTGGGAAGACTACTTGTCCAAGGGTACTCAGTGAGACTCCACTTCAACTGGGGTTTGAACCTTTGGCCTTGAGGTCAAAGTGCTTCTGGGAAGGGAAAGTTGGAATGTGATAAGGGAAGTAAAGATCAAAGCCTTGCTTGGAAACTCACATCTAATAAAAAGGCATGAGATATCTTATCAACAGATTCATCAAGGGTTTGTCACATGAAACTGGGAATGGAAAGACTGGAGTTCTAGTTCTGACTTCCACTGGGTGAGTCATTTACCTTCTCTGAGCCTGTTTCTTCACCTGTAATCTGGGTTACCTGAATTAAAGATTCCTATGGTTCACTCAAGATCTAAAAAGTTGTAATTCCTTGAATCCATTCTAACCCTCCATGTTATCTTTTCTAAGTAGAGCATTCAAAATAGCAGTTTATATGTATTGATCCCAGAAAGTGGTAAATTGAAATACCAGCTCTCCCTGTTTGGTTTGCACTTAACCCCCTTAGCAGTGCGGAGCACTTGTTCTAGTGCATCTGAAGGAACACATATGCTTACATAGGCACACATGTGGGCACCCCACATTAATACCCTTGAGGCCCACAGTGGCCCCATCCCATCCCATCTCAGCACATAACCATGAGTGATAACTTGCCATGTCACTGTGCTTTCTGCATGTCCAAGCTGGTAGTACTTGCTGCATCTTGGACCTAGGAAACATCCACAGTTTTGTGATTCTTCATTTCCATTCCCAGCATGCTCTCTGAGCCTGCTCAGATCAGAGAAAGGTCACCAGCTCCATCTGGCCACCCTGCCCCCCCCATTCTCTCCCTCACCATTCCTGTCCCCCCTAAGGAGTCTCTGCCCATTTTGTCACTTCCACCTGTTCTGACAGGTTCCCCAGCCTGACCCCAAGATAGCCCTTGGGGACATTAATCATATAACAGCCGGAGCTGTGAAAGAAACAAGGGCTTGGCTGGATACTGTTACCTTCTCTGTCACCTACTAATCATGTCCTATGACACAGAGGGGCTTAATCAGATGGTCTGCTCTCTCATTAATCATCCTGGGCTCACTCAAACTTCACAGAGAGATTAAAGTTTAGCTCCACCGGCTCCTCGAGCCTCCTCCCATCTAAAGCAGTTTCACCTGGGGTAGGTCTTAGGTTCCTTTTGCTTTGCCAACTGGCAGGGTGACTCGAAGTGTCAGATGCCTACCAACACCACAGTATTCAGAAGGAGGAGGACAATTCCTTGCTTCCTTTCTATCCTCCCCTCTCTGCCTCCCAAGCCACATATATGTTCAGAGACACAGAGATCAAAAATCCATTTAATGAGAAGGCTGGGAATCACAAACTCATACCTGGACTAAAGAGGCAAATGATGATTTCTATATCTGAACCATAAAGAACTAATAAAGGAGAATTTTACTCTGTTTAACCAATAGTAAGGAAAATAAAATAATAATTTAAAAAATGATCTTTTAAAATAGGCATGTGTGGCACATGGAAAGTGGCTCCACAACTGGGAAAGGCACTCTCCCTCTGAGGAGCCATTCCAGGATCATCCTCACTTGCCACTCTATTGAATTTACAGCTTGCAGCAAGTCAAAAATAGCTGGTATCCTTTACAAATACTTTACAGACCAAAAAAAAATTTCTGAAAGGACCCTCCACAAATACCTCATATGTGAGAGCCAGAATACATTTTAACTTAGCTGATTCAGTCTTATCCCGTTTGCAATTTTCTGAGCTTCAAAGGGGAAAAACAAGTCTCAGCAAAGGGCTTCCCTCTGAATATTGGTTTTGTACTTGCTCTGGGTGCTGTTGACTTTTGCAGCGCTGTACAATTATAGGAAACAAGGATAATATTTGCCCTCAGAGCCAGGAAAGAACAAATATTTTACCAACATCTAAATCATCTCTCATCTGGCAGGGGAGGAGGGGCTGAATGCTCAGTTGCACACATGTAAGCTGATGAGAGCAAGGAGAGGAGCCTCTGGGAGCATCTTCTACCTCTGCCAATTTGACCCACCAATACCTGGCACTGCATCCCAGGTCTCTCTGTGAGAAGTCAAAATATCTCTCTTTCCAGGTGTCCCCGCCACCACCCTTCGCCCCGGAGTAATTGCCCGAGTGCCACCATGGTGCCTTTTTCATTTCCAAATGTGGAAGCCAGGCCTGGGACTTGGGAAGGTGAGGTATTGCTGTGGATATTTTGGGGGAGACGAGGGCTTGCCCTGTTGTTATGTTTGTTTCTACTCCCTGATCCTCTACCACTAGCCTAGAAATGACAGTAGGTGGAAACACTATCTTTCATTACACAAAGTATAAATAGTGTAATCTATCAGCGCCGTCAATCACAATGATTGATTACAGGCTGTCATAGAGAAGAGTGACATATTAGAAAAGTTTTGTTAACAATGCCTATTGCTAGTCAGCCTGCCACAGAGGCTGGTGATTAATGTGTTGTCAGCCTGTAATCCCACACCCTTGGCTAATGAGGCAGGAATTTATCATCTTTACAGAGTGGCAGATGTCAGGGAGAAAGGAATCCAAGTGCTGGAAACAATATACTTTTTCTTACTAGGCCTGACAAGTCTGACAGGCCGAAAAAAACCACAAAGCAGCTTTGTATAAGCACCAACTTAAAATGAGGAACTTTTCATTTGGCATCGTCGTTTTAAATAGTGCTGCAATCCAGCCTCTATCCCTTCAAAAAAAAGGACATGAAGAGAGGAGGGCACAATGCTGAGTTCTGTGAACTTTGCACCCTGTTCTTGACAGCTGGACACCCCAGGAAAAGGTTGCCATGGTGAGCAGACAGCTTTCTTTGGAGGAGAAGCCAGGAGTAACTTTTCACTTTTACCTGTGAACTTGTGACTGGGAGAAAAATGCATCCAGTGGAAGCTGGGGACAGTGGGTTCCCTTGCCACTGCCTTGCGACAGCTTTTACCTGGAGACACATCTCGTTTTCTAGACACACTGCCCTTTCTGTTATGGATGAGAAATGGGAGGGGGGATAAGAGATGGGGCTCTTATTGGTCAAGAAAGAGTAATACAGCAGGAGTGGAGGACCCTTGGAAAATGACTTTCCCCAATACTCTGCTCTTGCTTGAAACTACTTTCAGGCTGATTTTTTCCCCTCTTCTTCCCTCCTACCCATCTCTTCCATTTTTCATATGAGGCAATGACTACGAATTCTCTAAACAAATGAAATTCAAGCCTAGTAAAGTAAAAGGAGAATTCTCTAGAAGCTCTTTTAATAAAAGCCTCGTCCCTCTGCATCCCATCCTATCAACTGCATCTGCTACCCTTCCACATAATTCTGATACCAGAAGAGCCTGGACACTTGTTAAGAACCTGCAGGGCAAACCTTGGATCTTCCAGACGCTATAAGGTGTCTTTGAACATTGGCTGTGTGCTTTGTCTCAGCCTGGTGTCCATTCTGTTCCAAATAACTCGTAAACACTACCCCATACAGGAGACACCCAACATTTTCCATGGAGTATTGAAGATATTTCCAAACTTGAAGATTTAAACCCTTCTCTCAGCAGTGATGCATTCTGCCCACACTTCAGCTAGGAAGAGGGAGTTGAGGGGGAAAGCCCTGTCTGGTTTGGAAACTTCTCCGTACCAGTACCCTGTGAAGATGCAATGTTTTGCTTGTTCTCATGTCAATCTCTAAGGAAGGGGCAATCTTAAGTGGCAACATTCTGAAGGATGTAATCCTTTTTCAAACACAGATACCTCTGCTAATGTACACAAGTGCAACACCAAAAAACAAAGAGGGAGACAGCAACCAAAGGAGAAAAACCCTGCCTTCTGTCAACAGCACCCTCAGGCTAGAACACACAGCAAAGCATTCAGTAATTTAATCTCCAAAAGACAGTATTCTGGCATGCAGATGCACTGGATCTCTGGAGCCAGGACACACCCAGTGCACTGAGAGATGTGCTTAGTTGGCCAGGAACCCACATGCCCAAGACGAAACCCAGGCAATGTTGGAGGCCTCTTGGGTGTTCCCCAGATCCAATGTGCTGAAGGCTGCAATCCTGTGAGGTGCCTGGGGTCAGAGGCTGTCCAGCTGGAAGCCCTGGATGGAAGTGCCCTGCCGGCTCTGTGGGGGATCAGCACAGAAGGCAGGCTCAGTTCTGATCCTAATCAGATGGCTCTGAGTGAAGGGTGACAAGAGCCGGCGCCAGCTCCACTCTGCCCAGGCTGCCGTCCTGACCACAGATCTCATTTAGTGATAAGCAAGGAGCTGTGCATGCCCCTCTACCCTGATCCAGCTAGCCTGATGTGCTGAGAGAGAGGTGCTGAGTGAATCTCCCACGCAGAGCCTCCTGGTCAAAGGCAGGGTGCTCTGTTGTCTCCCTCAGACTCATTCCTCACAGCTACAAGGGGACAGAGTCCCCATCTGGCCCTCCCGCCACCAGCTCCTCCAGGCCTGCCAACCTCCTCCTCCCGCTCCCTGTGCTCACTCATGCAGCTTTCATTAACTCCCTTGGCCAGCAATTTCCATCCATTTGACGACAGATTAGAAGTGGAATTCAAAAAGAAAGTCACTTGACCTCCCATAATGTGCTTCTCTTAATTACATTAAAGATTTTCAAATCTAGCCATACTGGGCTTGACAGGTAAGGTTTTAATCAACTTCAGGTGGCCACTTTTAAGTGCTCTCCACATTGGTGCCACGATGTTGGCATCACCTACACTCCCAACGTGGTTCTAATTTAAATGGCTAATTTTGACAGGAAGAAGAGAGGAGAGCCCACAGAGCTCCTGCCACTTCAGTGGAGGTGATTTCTAAATTAGGATTAATGCAGCAAGCTGCAGTATGGTTGGAGGTTTATTTTATGGAGGTTGGAGCAAGTAAATAACATTTATCCTTTGTATACATCTGCATGTAATTACAGCAAAGTTTTCTTGTGTTAAAGTATACAAACTCTTCAAAGGTGGGTGCCTAATGTCTTTTTCTAAAGCTGTGTTATTATTTTGGTCAAAAGTTGTTTACATTAAACAAATTCAATTTACTAAACTTTGACATGTTTGCACAACTGCATATAATTTATGCTGGAAGCCTGAAACATGACTTTCAAATGAACTTCCTCAGTTCTAACCTGGTGAATTGGAGTTTGTATGTTTAGGTGTGGTAGCTTGCTCAACCAAGTTTTCATGGCCAATTTAGTTGATTTCATTGCCCTCTCCTAAAGTCTTTTAGTCATTCAGTAAATATGTATTAAGTATCTACTGCAGTCCAAGTGTTATGCTGAGTGCTAAGGATATGATGATGAGCAAAAAAAGATGTGGTACCCGTCCCGAGGAACTTAAAGATTATTTAAGGAAATGGATAAGCAAAATAACACACGAAGACATGCTCAAATGCAAATACAATAAGGGTTAGGAAGGAGAGGTACAGGCTGCTTTGAGGATCCATAAAAAAAGCAGGGTCTGGTCTTGTCAGAGGAAGTCTTCCCTGGGGAAACGATAATGTGAGCAGAGAAGAGGAGGATGAGAATGACAAAGTTAATGAGGTTACTAAGAGAGGGAATTCCAAGTGTTTTAGGCAGAGGGAACAGCACGGACAAAGGCTTGTGGTAGGATGGAGAACGGCACTAAGACAGACTAAAAAGAAGGTGAGTGTGTGGGGGCATTGGAGGACTGGGAGTGCTTGTGAGGGATGCTCATGGTATGAGATGGAGCTGGAGAGCAGGTCATAGAGGCAGGCAACACAGGGTGGCATGGACCAGGTTAAGGAGTTCAGTCTTTATCCTGAAGGCGAGACTAAGCCAGTGCAAGGTTGGAAGCAGAGGAATGACCTGATTTGTTTGCATGTAGTGAAGATCTCTTGAAGGGAGCAGAGTAGACTATGAGGGGTCAAAGCTGACAAGGGTAGACCAATTTGGAGGCCATTATAGTAGTCCAGAATTTAAAGAATGCAAACCACAGATATGATACGGTTTGAACTAGGGTGATGATAGTGAAGAATGAGAGTGGATGGCTTAAAGAAGTGGTAAGGAAGTGAAACTGGCAAAATGTTGGGATGGATGGGTCAATTCTTCGATTTCCGACTTGCATGCCTTCTAGGGTAGCAGTACCTTTCACAGAGATCTCAGAGGTCTCTGAAGCAGAACCGGCTGTGTACTTGAGGAGCATGAGGGGCTTTTGATGCATGTGAGATGTGTCAAGAAGGCAGAGGCACCACTCTGGAGCTCAGAGGACACATCCCAGGGTGCGTACGGGTGTTAGTTGAAACTATGGATATGGATGAGACTGCCAAGAAGGAAAGATCAGACTGAGAAGAACAGAGGTCCTTGAGCTGAGCCTTGAGACATTTCAACACTTATTGCCTGGGTAAACACGGATGTGCCTGTAAAGAGATGGTGTAAGAGTGGTCAGGGAGGTGATTGGAAAATCACAGGGGTCACAAAAGCCAAGGAAAGACAGTGTTTCAAAAAGAAGGGGTGAACAACAGTTTTCACTACTGCTAAAAGGTCAAGCAAGATACAAACTAAAGGGTCCATTGGATTTAACAACTTGGAGGTCACTGGGGAGTTAAGCTATGGTGGAGCAACGGGTTCAAAACCCACACTGACCTAGACTGGGGTAAGTTGTTGAATAAGTTGAAGGTAAAGAAATGGAGAGCATGGGAATAGATGAAAAGTTTGACAATAAAGAAAAATGAGAAAGGCTGCAGAGGGCTATGGCTAAAGAGGTTGGTTGGTTGTTAAAAGGAGAGAACTGAGAGTTCTCAAATCTGATGAGAAAGACTGGGTTGTGAGGGAGAAGTAGAGTATACAAAGTAACGAAGGAAAAAATGACTCTGCTTCCACCAGAGGAAGGTATTGATAGGAGGAAGACTTGATTGATTTTGCTGCATATTCCTGGAAGAGATTTCTCTTGGGGATGGAATGAACACTTCTTTTATCAGAAGACCAAAAGGTATCCAAGGATGAAGGCCTTGTCACTGACACTATTAAAGTCATCAAATGTCTTTCTCAGGCTAGATACAAATTGGTCAGCATTTTGGAAGAAGTGGAGAAAGAGACAGTTCGTGCCCAGGCCCATTGGTAGTTCAGGAGATGAGCTCTAAGGACCCATTGCACTGACCGGAAGCTGGAGTTCCTAACCTGTGGCTAAGGGAGGGCTACAGCCAAGGAGAATTAGGACTATAGGGTATCTGGACGGGCAGACGGCATTTTGGTCTGATTTTCACAACTTTTCTGTCTTTTCAGGAATATGTTGCCCATTGACCAACAAGTATCTACAATGTGTTCAGTTACACCTGACTTTGTGGGAAACAGGGAGCAAGTAAAAAGCATAACTTTTATCTTTGCATAACTCACAGAGCAATTGGAGAAATAAGACAAACGTACTTGAAATAAGAATAATAATTCAGCAAGAGTACTTCCAAGATTTAGAGGCAAAAGGTTGGTCCAGAAAGGCTTCTTGGAGGAGGCAGAAGCTGAGCTCTGTGGGAGGTTAAGTAGGATTTAGATTAGTGCTGAGTAGAGGGCAGGGCATTGAGGTCTATTTCCTTTAGCTCACTTAACATTTTTTTTTCTAATAATAGAAATATTTCATTGTAGAAAACACAGAAAAATATAAAGAAAACAAAAATCACCTGCAATTCCAGTGCCTGGAGATAAATGTGATTAACATCTGGGTAATTTTCCTTTCGTTCTTTTCTCTAATTATACACATGTGAGTGTTTATGTGTGCATGTATATACCCATATCACATGCATACCCAAATGTAACATGGATCTCTTTAGTCTATTGTTCTCTAGATAGTTTTCTGGTTTTCTGATTTGAAGACTGATGGTTGTTTTATATTACAGACATGCATAGTGTAGAAATGAAATTCCCCACAATCCCATCTCCAGAGATGACCACATCTAGTCCAGTCATGGAGGCACCTACTGTTGGGTTGGGCCCAGGGTAGGTGCCCCAACGACTCTCTGATGACAGAGACCCCATTACTGAAGAACACCTCCCCACGGCTGCAAGCAAGCCCTCTCCCTTCCCCTGCTCTAGTGATGAGACATTTAGAAGCTGATATTTCCCCAAGCTTGAAATAAGTGGAGACAAAGCTGCCATATTTCCATTCGCTTTAAATTTCTTTTAGACTCAGCAGTAATTCTACCCTATACTGTGCGTGACAAGACTGCTCTTGAGATAAAGACTTAATGATTCTGGCCGAGTCTCTGCCTAGAAAAGATTTTTTTCCCCTGAGGGGAGAAATATCCCAGGACAGGGTCCTAGTAGGAACCAGAATTCAATACAAATGGTTCAAATGAAGAAACTCTATAAAGAAAGGACTCTTTAAAGGGCAGGGTCAGAGGAACCACGCAAGCACGTGGAGGTACCCAGAGACTAGAAAGAGAGGAAGCTGTTCCCCCATGGCTGAAGGGCCAAGGGGAGGAAACAGTGTTGACAGACAGAACCAGAGTCATAGATGACGGTCTCCCTTCCTCGGGGGAGATGGAGGTGACCAGTATGGATGGGCTGTAGAGAATCAAGAGGTGCTTTCACTGCATTCTAGAAACAGGGTGAGAGCAAGGTCCTGGTCAAACCCCAAAAGGCCCAAACTGCCTTGACTGGGATGACTGAGGCCATAACTAGGTGGCACAGAACACAAGAACATCATCTCTCTGCATCTAAGCCAGTGGGTCTCACACTGTAGTCCCTGGGTCAGCAACCTCAGTATCCTCTGGGACCTTATGAGAAATGCAAATTCTTGGGCCCACTCCAAACCTACTAAATTAGAAACTCTGGGAGTGGGATCCTGAAAACTGTTCTAACAAGCCCTGTAAGCTTCAGTTTGAGAACCACTGCTCTAAGCTAATAGGTTGCCTTTGAAAAGAGGTCTAATGAGCAACACCTGGAAGGGCTGATTCAGCCTAGCTAAGGCAATGATTAGCCACATGCTGGCCTCCATCCCAACCCTCTGCACCCCTCAATTAGAGAAGGCCCAGAATCTGGGAAGCAGTGAGACTCTTGTGAAAGATCAATGCTGGAAATAAGCTCTCTGAAACTCTCACTGTGTCTGGGCAGAAATAGCTGCTCTGGGACTCCAGGGGGGATATTTTAGAATGACAGAAGCTCTGTTACTAGGAGCCTCTGCCTCTGAGGACTCTGTCCTCATTCTGGCAAAAAAAATGGACATGACCAGGATTCTGCTATTGCTAACACCACTGAGAGATGATGTATTTCTGCTAATGGCACCTTCTGTTGCTACAGAGAAGCTGCTCCTACTTCCTCTTGTCCCACAGAGAATCTGGCAGCCTCCAGAAGATGTAACAGAGGCCTAAGGACATTTGGAAGATGCACTACACAGGAAGAGTGTTTTCAATTTGATTTACCTTCCGCCTCCTACAAGGAACCAATGGTTAGTACTACGCTGCATCACAAGCCCAGCATGCACCCAGAGTGGGCCTGGGGGAGACCAAAGAACCCCTGTCAAGTATACGAAGGGTGATCCCACGGATGCTTGTGACTGGCTCCTCCACAGACATAACAATCAAGAATTAGTTTAAGTACAGCAGGAGGGACTCAGGATGGAAATAAGGAAATGACACAGGGATATTTTATGGCTAGAGACCAATAGGGGTTCCCATCTACTGCCTGAAGAACAAATAGCTTGTAAATTCATTCTTGGTATGCTATTGACAGTCTTACAAGGAAAGCAATTATTTGGGGATTAAGTAAGACCTTAAACTTTTAAGTACAGTGGGTGAAAATATTCAGGAAGTTTAGGCTTGTACTGCAAAAGTGTACAACACACAGAGTTGGAATACATCTGAGATGTATTAGATAGTAGGCACATTTATTCACAAGCACCGATAACTAGTGAAAGCAGTAGTATTTCAAATGGAGGTCACGGGAGTGTCAAAAAGGCTTTCATTCATGCATTCAACAAACGTTTATTGGGGGCTATATTAGTTTCCTAGGGCTGCTGTAAAAACTCAACTGCAAATTTGGTGGCTTAAGACAACAGAAATTTAGTCTCTCACAGTTCTGGGGGGCAAAAATCTGAGATCATGGTGTGACCAGGGCTGCACTCTCATATCCCAAGGGGAGAATCCCTCCTTGCCTCTTCCAGCTTCTGGTTGCTCCAGAAGCTGGTACATGACTTGGGGCTGGTACCCAACTCCAGTGTCTGCCTTCCTCTTCCCATGGCCTTCTCGCCTGTGCTTTTGTGTCTGTTTCTCCTTCTCTTATCATTGAATTTATGGCCCATCCTAAGCCAGGATGAAACAGGAATCCTTAACTTGATCACATCTGCAAAGACCCTTTTTCCAAATAAGGTCACATTCACAGGTTCCAGGTGAACATATCTTTTTCGGGGAATACTATTCAACCTATTACAAGCACTTGCTATGAACTTGGCATTTTTCAGGAGTTTGGGATACATCGGTAGTAATAAAAGTAACAAAAATTCTGCCTTTGTGGGGCTTAAATTCTAGCGGGGGAAGGCAGATAAATACTAAACATAATTAATAAGTTAAATGTAGTTTCTTAAAAAGTGGTAAGTGTTCTGGAAAGAGAAAAAGTAGAGGAGGATAAAAAAGGGTCCTTAGCTGCTGGGGTGATGTTGGTAGGGGGCAGCTTGCAGTATTAAGTAGAGCAGTTCTGGTCAGCCTCACTGAAAAGGTAAGATTCAGCAAAGACCTAGAGAAAGCGAGGGAATTTTGCCAAACGGATGTCGGAGAGAAGAGACTTCCAGGTGGAGGAAATCACTAGAGCAAAGGCCCTAGGGCAGGAGCTTTCTTGGTATATTCTAGAAACAGCAAGGAAGTCAGTATGGTTGGAACAGACTGAGAAGGGTGACTGTAGGAGGATGGAAGCCAGAGAGGCCAGATAAGGTAGGGCCTCCCAGTGAAATGGGAAGTGAGTGCAGGATTTCCCATAGAGGAGGGACCCAGAAACACAGTCCTTCATCTTTCCATCCACACACTCATCTTTTTAAGAATTCAGCCAATGTCTGTGACCCTTGCAGGGTCCTGGAAAGAAACAGAAGGCACAGTGATCTGGGATTTTTAAAAGAAGGAATGATTTACAGGAGTGTGGGCAAGATAAAGGAAACCAATAGGAACGCTGAGGCCCCATGGCTAGCAACGGCAGAAACCTATCACTAACATGCATATGAGATCTGGAGCTGAGGAAATAGGGGAAGGGGCTGTCCAACATGAACCACAGTCCTGGATGGACACAGCCAGAACACAAACCTGCAGGATGGGAATGGGAGAAATGCCCCTACTTCTCTTTCCTCCAGCATTCTCATACACTGGTACCTCTCGTTGTCCAAACTCAACCATAAGCCAGAAGGCAATGGAGTTTTGGAGGTTAGGGCAGAGCCCACCCACCAGGACACATAGCTGGGTAAAGAAAAGCAAACATAGACCAGAGTGACAAATAGGAAATAGGCAACACAGCCAAGTCTAGTGCCATTGCTGGAGATTCTATGGGGAGTAGACAAGCTGCAGTCCTTGCCTGAGTGGTGCTTGTGCTCTGGTGATGAACAGACATTAAACAAATACGTTTAAAAAATTAAAAAAAAAAAAAAGCAGACAGATCCTGGAAGAAATTCCACCCATCCTTGGAAGAAAGGAATAGTGCGGAGATTTTAGCCTAAGGGCAGATACCCAGTCCACACCCTGTTGAGGCGGCTAAAACTCTGATGGAAAACACATGGTTATTTTGGTTGGAATAATCAGAAGATGGCTATAACCATCCAGTACAATCTGGGAAAAGGGCCTGAACTTATTCTCACAACATTGCAATGTGCTGCCATAACCACAAGGGCTGAAAAGATGTTCATCAAAGTGTGTGAGAACGAGGCTGATTGCACAATGCAGCCCTCCTTCAAAACCTGTGCACACAACCTGATGGCCACAGATGCCTCAGTAGTTGTACATACCACACCTACAGTGAGAGAACAAAGGCTCTCAGGGTCAGAAGAACATTAAAGGTCAAGTAGCCGAACATTTGCATGATAGGGAACCTCTACCAATAGCAACCTGAAGCACTCCTCATAATGGGAAACATTATCTTTCAAGACAGTTCTGATTGTTAAAAGCAACTTCTTTATGCTGAATTACATTGTGCCATATTATATCTTCCATTGAGGAAAGTTATGAAATTTCTAGAGAAGGTCTAAAGGAGACGGAAAAATCATCCTAGGAGCAGCTGAGAAGGCTACTATGTGAGAATAGTTGAAATCATGCCTTTCTCGTTTCAATAAATGAAACAATAGGGCCCTCTGGGAAGACTAACACTCAAAAATTTATAGAGTCAAAGGGGATAGTGCGTTCCTCAAAAAGTTAAACATAGAATCACCATATGACCCTGCAATTCTGCTCCTAAGTATATACCCAAAAGAATGGAAAATGGCACTCCATCAAGTACACACACATGCATGCTCATAGCAGTACTCTTCATAACAGCCAAAAGATGGAAATAGCCCAAATCTGCATAAACAGATGAATGGATGAACATATTGTGGTATACATATATAGGGGAATAATATTAAGCCATAAAAAGGAATAAAGCACTGATACATGTTACAATGTGGATGAACCTCAAAAATATGCTACATGAAGGAAGTCAGTCATACAATGTCACATATTACAAGACTATTTATAAGAAATATCCAGAAGAGAGATCCATGGAAACAGAATGTAGGTTGGTGGTTGCTGGGAGCGGGGGAGAGCCAAGGAATGTGGAGAACGTGCTTAATGGGTTTGTGATCTTACTTTGGAATGATAGAATGTTTGGAACTAGATAGAAGCAGTGGTCGCACAACACTGTGAATATACTAAATGCCACTGAACTGTTCACTTTAAAATGGTTAATTTTATGCTATATGAATTTCACCTCAGTACATTTTTAAAAGGTGGGGATAGCAGGATGAGTAAAGATGTAGTCACCAAATTCTACCATACTAGAGCTTTTGGTGAAGCCAGGTTTACTACCAGGTAACAAACCCAAGAACCTAATTACATCAAAGGAACACAGGATGAAAACATAAATTGGTTCAGAAAAGCACACATTGATGCTTCTTAAGCAATCTGTAGCAAAGGAGAAATTGTTATTGTTGTTGTTTTGAATTAAATTTCCAATCTGTCATGGACCAATACTTTTGTAAAATAAAAATGATTTACTAGGACTTCCAGCTTCCACCAAGAATATAAAAAGCTGCAAAAAATATCACTCATGTGCCAACAATAAGAGAAAGCTGGATAATTTGCAAAATCATGATCTTCACCGTATCAGAGAACTGAGGAAAATGAGGCCTCCATATAAGTAGATAAGAATAAGTAAAAAATCTTCAGGGGTTGCTAAAAGCCAAGCGTGGGCTAGCACAAGAGCTCTGGGAGATGCAGACACAAGGGGAGTTGATACATAATTTTCTCCAAGGACCTCATCATGTGCTCACAGAGAAAGACTAGGGGCAGGACTAGGGAGCTGTCCTCAGTGGTGCAGACCTGGAGAAGGGGAGTGATGCTGATGCTGGAAAGGGACAGAGCTCCTTATAATTACTTCTCCTCTAAAACAACAAAAGCCTTAAATTACTGGGGGTTATGTAGTAAATTCTGTCATACAGGGTGCATAGAAAAAGACCATTGCATCTGAAGGAAAAGGTACAAGAATAAAGACCCTCTACCCTGGGGGAGGAATAAGAAATCATTCTGGGCCCAGACTATGAGGGGTCTCCTACAGTTGGGGTAGGTTCATCATTCTGCAAGTCCCCGGCACCAACGCCCACTTGTAGAGCAAAGAATATTACCAAGATAAGAGAGATACCACACGACAATGAAGAGGTCAGTTCACCAAGATGACATGACAATCATACAACATTCGAGTTTCAACACAGCTTCAAAATTCATGAAACAAAAAGCGATAGAACTGAAAGGAAAAATAGACAAATCCACAATTACATGTGAAGATTTCATCACTCTTCTCTCAGTAATTGATAAGTAGAAAAAATCAGTACATATATAGAAGATCTAAACACTATCAATCAACTTGGCCTAACCAATATTATGAAGCTCTGTGTGAAACAAGAGCAGAAACATACTCTTTCCAAACACACATAGAACATTCACTGAAATAACCATATTCTGAGCCATAAACAAACTTTAACAAATTTAAAAGAATTTAAATCATAAAAGTATGTTATCCGACCATACAAAATTAAACTAGTAATGGATACAAAAAGATGTCTGAAATATTGCTAAATATATGGAAATCTAGCAACATAGGTCTAAAGAAGACATGGGTCAAAGTGGAAATCATAAGGGAATGCAGAAAATATTTTTTAATTGAATGAAAACTAAAAAACATAACATTTGTGTGATTCAGCTAAAGCAATGATCAGAGGGAAATTTATAGGACTAAATGCTTATATTAGAAAGGAAGAAAGGTATCAAATCAATAATCTAAGTTTGTGTTTAATAACCTTAAAGTTATTAACAACCTTAAGAAAAAATAAAAATAAGAACAAATTAATGCAAAGCCAGCAGAAGAAAGAAGCTGATAAATATTAGAGCAGACATAAATAAAATAAAAAAGAAAAATAAGGAAAAAAATCCATAGTATTAAAATTCTGTTCTTTGTAAAGATCAATACAATTGATAAACATCTAGCCAGACTGAACAAGATAAAATAAGATACAAATTACCAATATCAGGAATGATGAAGGACATTAATGATACATATATTATAGATGTTAAAAGGATAGTAAAAGAATATTATAAACCCCAATATTATTAGGTCCCCAAAATTCAGCAACTTAGATGAAATTGACATCCCTTAGAAGACTAAAATTACCAAATCTCATCCAAAAAAGAAATAGATAACCTGAACAGGCTTACATTAATCAAAGAAACTGAACGTGTAATTGCAAATCTTCTGAAAACAACTACGACAACAAATCCAACAAAAAACTACAGGCCCAGCTAACTTCCAGTGAATTCTACCAAACACGTAGGTAGAGAATAATATCAATTCTACAGAAAGTCTTCCATAAAATAGAAGAGGAGGGAACACTTCTTAACTCATTCTATAAGGCATTATCCTGACATCAAAACCAGATGAAAATACTACAAGAAAAGAAAACTACAGAGAACATCCATCATGAACATAGATTTTAAAATCCTCAACAAATATTAACAAGTCAAATTTGGTAATATATTAAAAATATAATATATCATGACCAAGTGGACATATATCCTGGGAATGCAAGGCTGGTGTTGATTTTAAAAATCAATGTAATTTCCTATGTACATGGACTAAAGAAGATAAAATGTACACTCACTTCAATAGATAGAAAAACATTTGACAAAATACGTCATTTATGATAAAAACTCTCAGCAAACTAGAGATAGAGGGAGGCTCCTCAATCTGATAAAGGGATGTATAAAAAATCTACATCTAACTTCATACTTAGTAAAATCTATAGCTAACTTCGTACTTAGTTGTGATAGACTAAATCCTCTCCCTTCAGGATTGAGAGCAAGGCAAAGATATCTCCTCCCATCATTCCTATTCTACATAGTACTGTAAAATCATAGTACTATGTAATGTGGTTCCAAGTCCTGTGGTTGTAAGCTGCAGAATATGGCAATAAATAGAAATAAAGAACATATAGATTAAAAGGAGGAAATTAAACTGTCTCTATTCAAAGATGACATGATTGTCTACATAGAAAATCTCAAATAATTCACAAAAGCTCTCCTAGAAATAAATGAGCTTAGCAAAGACACAAAAACAACTGTATTTCTATAAGTTAGCAATGAACAATTAGAAACTTAAATTTAAGAAATAGTATGATTCAAAATAACGCAAAATATCTGTGTATAAATCTAACAAAATATGAACAAGATTTATATCCTGAAAACTTCAAAACACTAATGAAAGAAATCAAAGATCTAAATGAATGAACAGAGATGTCATGGACTTGGAGTCCATATTGTTAAGATGTCCACTGTTCAACGCAATTCCAGTCACAGCCCAAAGAAAACATTTTATAGAAATCAACAAGCTAATACTAAAATTTATAGGGAAGGCAAAGGAACTAGAACACCCAAAAATATTTTTGAAAAAGAACAATGTTAGAGAACTTATACTATCTAAATTCAAGACATACTATAAAGCTATTATAATCATGACAGCATGGAATTTGTGAAAGAATAGACACACAAATTAATGAGACAGAATTGAGAGTCTAGAAACAGAGCCCACATATATAAGGCCAACTAATTTTTACAAAAGTGCAAAGATAACTAAATGGAGAAGAAATAACCTTCCAACAAATGATGCTGAAACAATTGGGTACCTATATGAAAAAATAAACCTTGTCCTATATTTTGTACCATATGCAAATAGTAACTAAAAATGGATCATAGAATTGAATGTAAAACCTACAGCTACAAAACTTCTAGAAGACAACATAGGAGAAAATCTTTATGAGCTTGTGTTAAGTAAAGATTTCTTTGATATACCAAAAGTATGATCTATAAAAACGTTTAATAAATTGGATTTCATTGAAATTAAAAACTTTTGCTCTTCAAAAGACACTTAATAAAATGAAAAGGCAAGCTACAGCCTTTGTAATTAACAACTTCTATCCAGATTATATAAAGAACTCTCAAACTCAATAAAAATAAATCAACCCAATTAAAAATGGGCAGGGGCAGGCGTGGTGGTGCAGTGGTTAAGTTCACATGTTCTGCTTCAGTGCCCCAGGGTTCGCTGGTTTGGATCCCAGATGTGGACTTATGCACTGCTTATCAAGCCATGCTGTGGTAGGCGTCCCACATATGAAGTAGAGGAAGATGGGCATGGGTGTTAGCTCAGGGCCAGTCTTCCTCAGCAAAAAGAGGAGCACTGGCAGCAGATGTTAGCTCAGGGCTAATCTTCCTCAAAAAAAAAAAAGTAAAAACGGGCAAAAGATTTGAACAGACACTTCACCAAAGACGTATGTATGAATTGCAATAAACACATGAAAAGGTGGTCAACATCATCAGTTATTAGGGAAATGCAAATTAAGACCACAATGAGATATCACTACACACCTATGGGAATTAAATTAAAAATTAAAACAAAACAAAAATTAAAACAAAAACAAAATTCTGACAATGTAAAGTCCTAGCAAGTACGTAGAATGATTGGAACTTTCATACATTGCTGGCTAAAATGCAAAGTAGCGCAGTCAGTCACTTTGGAAAACAGAGTTTAGCAATTTCTCACAGAGTTAAACATATACTCATAGTGAGATTCAGCAATCACATCTCCAGGTATTTGACCAAAAGAAATGGAAATGTATATCCAGACAATTTTAATATTCACACAAAAACTGTACTTAAGTGTTAATAGCAGCTTTATTCATAAGCACCAAAATCTGGAAACAATCCGAATGTCCCCCAGCTTACGAACGAATGAACAAATGATGGTACCTCCATACCATGAAATACTACTCAGCAATAAAATGAACCAGTGATACATGCAACACATAGAGAAATCTCATATGCATTATAATAAATAAAAGAAGCCAGACTGCAAACTATATATTCCATTTGTATGATTCCATTTATTTCTCAAAAGGGCAAAATTTTAGGAACAGAAATTCAATCAGCGTTACCAGGAATTGGGGATGGTGGACTGGTTGACTACAAAGAGGCAGGAGGTAATTCGTCAGGAAGATGTAACTATTCTTTACTTTGACTGTAGTGGCAATTACCACACTGCACATGCTTGTCCAGATTCACGGAACTTTACACTAACAATGGTGAATTTTACTGTATGTAAATTATTCCTCAAGAAACTTGACTTTAAAATCTCTACTTTTCTCTATGCATGTCTTGGAAAGACACCCACTAAGTGAAAAAAGCCACTGGAAAAGTAATATGGATTGTGTCTTCCCATTTAGGTGAAAAGCAGTGTGGAGAGTTGGGGGGTTTGCATATATGTATACAATTTTGAGTGATTTTAATCGTAGTTACTTCTGTTAAGATAAGCATTGAATATGTAATATTCTTGTGTTAAGAATAGCTTCTAAAATGAATTACTAGATATGGAAATGTTACACTTCTTTAAAATTTTATGAATGCTTACTTATAATTTCTATACTTATCTGATGGACCTTTAATAGTTTGCAGACTGGCACCAGTCCATGAACAACTTGTATAGATAATTTCCTGGAATAAAGATGCAACAAATATTTTAAAAATTAAGCATTTAAGAATGAGCAATAGGGGCTGGCCCCGTGGCCGAGTGGTTAAGTTCGCGCGCTCCGCTGCAGGCGGCCCAGTGTTTCGTCGGTTCGAATCCTGGGCGCGGACATGGCACTGCTCGTCAGACCATGCTGAGGCAGCGTCCCACATGCCACAACTAGAGGAACCCACAACGAAGAATACACAACTATGTACCGGGGGGGCTTTGGGGAGAAAAAGGAAAAAATAAAATCTTTAAAAAAAAAAAAAAAAAAAAGAATGAGCAATATAATATACAATAATATGTACTTTTTATTAACCTATTCCCTTTCAGTATACATAGTGTTCCTAAGCAATAAAAGGAGATTGTAAATGAATATATAAAATATAATCCTATTTTTGTTTCATAAATATATATCTTTCATACGTTTACAGAAAATATTCTGGCAGTTAATATATCAAAATATGATTAACTATTATTTCTAGGTGGGCTTACTATATTTGTTTTATTCCTCTGCTTGATATTTATTTTCTAATGTATTACAATGTACATGTATTAATTACATAATGGGAAAAAAAAGATCTCTACTTAGTAAGTCAGAGGAACCAAGGTAATTGGAGGACATCTTTCCAGTTCAGTGGCCAAGCTCATCAAAGACCTATAGATTCTTTCACAGTATGTCAGTAGGGATTCCTGGGAGACCAAATTCTGGACTACCTCTTCTGGAGAGTACTGCTCATTTCAAACTCTTCTTTACTACATTTCTACTATGTGGTGAAGTATAATACCAGGTGCTACAGAGGATGCCAAAATGTGTGAAATAGTCTGTCTTCAAAGATCTCTGGGCATTTTAGAGGTGGTGTGGGGAGGTGGATGGAGTTCCCCAAAGGCTCTATGGGAGAAGGAAACTCAAGGTGAGCCATCAACACTGTTAAAATTTATGAGAGACTGGGACAGGTGAAGATTTTCTAGGTACAAGGACCAGCAGGAGCCAAAGCCTCATATGGGAAAACGTGAGACTTCAGTCCACTGTGACTGTGATGTGGGTACTCAAGTGGGGCTGGGTTGGACAGGTTGGTTGATGCCAAATCACAAGAAGCATTAAGGGCCAGGAAGACGAGTGGGGCTTGTTGGCCCGGGGGCTCCACTAAAGATTTACACAAGAAAGAAAGACACGCCAGAGCCATGTGAAGTTGCACTTTAGTTGATGACATGAGCAGCACTGTGTAGTGTAAGTAGGGCTAGTCCAGGGAGAGTCTGCAGGTAGTGGGGCCAGTTATTTGAGGGGATATATTATATTATATTATATTAATATAAATTAATTAGGATCTTAACCAGGGTAGGATCAATGGAAAGAGGAGAATACAAGATGAGGCCCCAGAATATATCCACTGTTCAACTACCACAAGCAAAGGATGATGAAGAAAGGAGAAGGAAAAAGTGACTTCAGGTTTGAGGTGCAGGTGAGACTTCCAGGGGGAGATAGAGAATAATGTTCATGGAAACTAATAATGACCAGTGAAGTGGTAAGAACCGTATCAGAGACATAGAGTTCTGTAGGTGGACAGAAAATAGAGAA
Organism: Equus asinus; assembly: GCF_041296235.1. Lineage (NCBI taxonomy): Eukaryota > Metazoa > Chordata > Mammalia > Perissodactyla > Equidae > Equus > Equus asinus. The sequence continues at coordinate 64,216,568 of NC_091791.1, read as the reverse complement.
TGGCTTTCTAGGGGCACCAGGAAACGTTTCTTCAAACAAGGGCTATCTGAGGGGATCTTAAAAGACATCTCTCAAGAGTGAGATGTGGGCATTTCAGGCCTTGGGCAAGATTTGGATGGATACAGGCAGTGATGGGGTTTTCCGGCTGGGAAGAGGGGTCATTTGCACAGTTTATTTTGAAAGAGATGAGTTCACCAAGAAATAAAATGAAGTAAGGCCAGGGCAGGGAGCAGACGGACAGTAGATGCATAGGAGGCTCGGGATGTTTGTATGAATAAGTGAAAGGCAGCAGGACACAGCAAAGAGGTACAGGGGTGTTCAGAGAGGTGGTGAGGCCATAGGAATAATGCAAGGACAGAAGTAAGCAGAAGAAAGCTCAGGAAGGTGGTAGGCAAAACAAATCAGGACCCAAAAGGGACCACATGTGGCTCTTGGGAACTTGGTAGTGACCCTGGGAAGAGCCATGTGGGCGCAGTGTCAGAGGAAGAAGCCAGACAAGTTTTAGGACCGTGGGCATGATGTTAGAGGTAAAGGGTTTGGGGTTAGGCTGTTTTTAAGGCAATGAAGGAAAGAGGGAGCTGAAGGAGAAAAAAGGGAAGAATTTGGAGGAGGGGGTGGTAGTAAAGTTAGGCAAGGCTTTCTTTCTTTTTCTTTTTTATAAAGAATCAATGAAACCATCTTTCATGTGGGAGAAGGAGATAGTGGTAAGAGAAGAGAGATACAGGGCTGGGGTGATTGTGTCCAGGAGGAAGACTGTTGCTGGCAAGAGGTCTGTTGGGGGCAAGGGGGAGGATATCCCCTCTTTGTCTATAACAAAGGTTCTCAAACTTTATTAGTTCATGGGGCCGTTAGCATCTCAGTAACGCTTTTTGTAGAGAGCTCAAAGACCAAAAGAAATACCTAGCAGTTCCATATTATGGAACTTAATAAGTACTTATATCTCAACAACTTAATAGCCATTTGACAAAAATAATAACATAAATTGACAGAAAATATTTTTATTTCATTCTTCAAGGCTCACACTTATTTACTAAGGCCATGTGTGTGCCTGTTGGGCCCTGTACAACTTCTCAAACCTTGGAATCATTTGTACTGGGCACCGCCACTTGCATTTCCTGTTCCATATTGATTTCACACTGTACTTGGTATTTATCACAGCAATAGTCACAAAAACACAACCTTGCAAAGATATGATATTATCAGAAGAAATGTAGCATGATCTAATGCTGAAACTGTGAACAACCTGGATTGGTAGTTGACACAGTATCTGACAGATGTCATATAGTGCTGTGTTGCCTTCAAACATTTAAAACATCCTACAGCATCCCTGTGAATCTGCTGTGGCATTCTGGGGAGCCTCAGCAGACAGTTGGGAATGACAGGACTATGGTGAGCAGGGTTGGGGGGAGAGAGGGAGAGAGAGAGAGAGAATGAATAAGAATGAAATACAGGGCCTCCTGTATTTCAAGTAGGACAGGAGGGATGTTGAGGAGGCTCAGAAAAGTAGGCCTCCAGGTCATCATCCACTGGTTCTCCAGTGTAGCAGCCCGTATTCCACTAATGTACTTTTGTAACTAGGATCTATGAGCCAGAAAGGTGTGCTAAGCAGGTCCCTCACTGGATAGCCTATATAACTCAATTCAATTTCAGGAGTACCAGTTCTTACCACCCCAGTTTACCCGCAGGGTGTGAAAGTCCTCAACTAATTTGCCACATGACTCATTAACCAGGAGAAATCATTTAAGCGAACATTAGCTAAACATTGACCAACGTTGCCATTTAACCTTTTAGGGGAAAATGACCCTCAACCACCTGCACATGGCCAAATTGTGCCACAGGCCCTGGAATTGCTAACACCCAACTCCTGAACTATGTTCTAGGGTTGCTTGGCTCGGGGCCTAGCGAGTCCAAGGAAATGTTAAGAGCCAGTGAAAGTGGGAGGTGGTGAGACGGAGGGAGTCTGGAGAGAGGCGCATTGGTAAGGAGGGAGCACCAGGAAGGCAGTCCCTGGACTGGGATGAACAAGGCCACCAGGCCAACAAGGAGAGAGGGCCCAGATGTCAACTTTCCACTTGGCTCAGAACTCACCTTCTCCAGAACACTCCATCACCTACTTTCTATTCCTTCAATTAAAGCCATGGAGGGGAACTGAACAAAGTTTAGAGAAAAGGTCAAAAGGAAAGGAATCAGTCTTTATGAGGAAAGATTAATTGAGTCCAAATTCTGCCCAGAGAGATGACCATGGCTATCTTACCATATATTCAAAGATTTTAGACCCCCGCCCCACCCCTTGCCCATGTTTCCTTCAGAGGATACACCATAGACTAAAGCAGGGACAGAGTGGGGTGAGCATGACACCCACATGAAGGAAACTAACATTTATTGAATACTTACTATTTCACAACTATGAGTGTAGATATAATTTTACAGTTGAGGAAAATGAGCTCACAGAGTTTACCAATTGATTCTAACACACAGCAAGTAAATAGTGGCAGGGAATCCAAAGCCCTCTTCTTTCTTCTCTAACTCCTTCCCACCATCTACCTAACCTCTCCATCCGTCGTCAGATTAAATTCACGATAGACTCCTGGCATCTCAAAATCTGGTGTTGTTAAAAGGTGAGAACTCGGCATCCTGACATCTTGCATATACTCAACACTGTATCTGTCACATATTTGCTAACTTTGTAATTCTTTAAAAATGTTTAAATACAAAACAATTCTAAGATACAAAGAAAAGAATATTTCAGATGTCTTTGTACACTCTGCTATTAAACAAATGTTAATATTTTACCTGATTTGTTTCAAATATTCCCTCTCTCTGTAAAATACTTTCAGTACCGCTAAAGCCCTGTGCCCATTCCATCCACCTCTCTCCCTTTAGAGAGTTACCATTATCCTGGGGTTACTGTGTAACATCCCATGTTTGTTTGAACAATTTTACTTCATTAGCATGTATCCATAAACAATATATACTATGAAACATATTTACATAAATGTCACACTGGAAGTGTATTTCTGCAACCTGTTTTAACTCAATATCATGTTTTGAGAGTGAACACTTGTTCATTTATTTTAACTGTTGTATATGAATAAAGTTCATTTTATTTTCCTGTTCCCTTACTGAGGGGCAGTTGACCTGTGTATTAGTTATCTAGGGCTGCCATAACAAAGTACCACAGACTTCATGGCTTAAACAGCACAAAAGCATTCCTCACAGTTCTAGAGGCTAGAAATCGGCATCAAGGTGTTGGCAGGGGCATGCTCCTCTGAAGGCCCTAGGGGAGACTCCTCCCTTGCCTCTCCTTGCTTCCGATGGCCCCAGGCATTCCTTGGCTAGTGGCAGCATCACCCCAATCTCCGCCTCCACCTTCACATGACCATCTTCTCCTCTTGTCTCTGTATCTAAACCTCCCTTCTCCTTCTTTCTCTTATGACTCAGTAATCACACTCAGGGCCCACCCTAACCCAGCATGATCCCCTCTCTGTTCTTACCTCAATTACATCTGAAGGACCTTTATTCCAACTAAAGTCATATTCTGAGGTTCCGGGTAGACATGAATATTTAGGGGGATGCTATTCAAACCACTACAAGCTGTTTCTACATTCTTGCAATTATTTACATGCTTCAGTGAACAGCCTTACACATATCTCATATCTCTGCAGGCACAGAACTAGTGCTTTTCCAGGGCTGACATCCAGAAGTGAAGGTGCCAGAGTACAGGTTTTACTTTTATTAAGCAATGCCAAATGGAAGGCCAGGTAGCAAGTCACAATCCTACCAGTAATGTAGAAATGTTCCCCTTTCTGCACATCCTTGCCAAAACTTGGTGTTGTTTTAATGAATTATTTCCAGATTAATTGGTATAAAGTGGTATTTCACTACTATTTTATTTCCTCTTTCCCCAATTATCTGTATTTCTTCAGGGAGAAAACTCACAATCACCACCTGATGGGTGATCACAAGATGGTACTGGAGCCAGGTTTTCTATCCCGCTCCTTCCTGACACTAGGATTCATCTGAGCCCTTATGTGAATTGGTTTCCTTTGTGGGACTGCCTAACTCAAAGAAGTCATTTGACTGTTTTTCTTCGTATCTAAGGTCAGGCTAAGCACTTCAGTGGAGATAAAAAGAATAAAACAAGACTCTCGCCTTCAAAGACTTTACAATATTATGGTGAAAAAAGGCTTTCACATACACAACAAATACGAAGATAAGTATCAAAGAAACAATGTAGACAACCACTAGACTATAATCTGCTTGAGAGCAAGAACAGGATTTTGTTCCCAGCATCTGGCTCTTAGCAGGCCCTATAGAAAGCCTTGTTAAATGCACACATGAAGAGTTGTATAGTTGTTTGAGTCATTAAATGAACATGGGTTGGAGTAGTAACAGTGGGTTTCACAGAAGGGACTGCTGAATAAGCAGGATTTGGATATACAGAATCAGGTAACCTGACTAAGAGGAGAAGAGCTTCAGAAGATCTTCAAAATGGAATACCATCATCTGGAGAAGACACCAACAAAGTCCCCTCTCCTGGGCACAGAGGAGTAGAAGTAGTAGTAGTAACAACAGCTAATACCTATTTAGGGTCTTTGCTACATACCAGGTACATAATGAACACATAACAAACATTATTCCTTTTAATCTTCACAACAGCCCCAAGAAGGAGATATTATTATTATCATCACTATTTGGAGGATCAGAGATTAGTTTAGGTGAATTGCTCACGGGCCCCCATATTGTAGGTGGCAGCACCAGAATTTAAGCACAGATCTCTATTTCTCCCAAGGCCATGATCTTAATCTCTCTTTTTCCCTCCTCCTTTTTTATTTTTAATTGTGGTAAAATATACATGACATAAAATGTATCATTTTAGCCATTTTTAAGTGTACAGTTCAGTAGTGTTAAGTACATTTACATTGTTGTGCAACCTCCGGAACTCCTTTCATCTTCTAAAACTGAAAATCCGTACCCATTAAGCAATATCTCTTCATTCCCTCCTCCCCCCAGCCCCAGGCAATCACCCTTCTACTTTCTGTTTCTATGAATTTGACTACTCTGGGTACTTCATATAAGTGGAATCATGCAGCATTTGTCATTTTGTGACTGGCTTATCACACTTGGTATAATGTCTTCAAGGTTCATCTGTGTTATAGCATGTGTATTCTATTGCAAGTATATACCACATTTTATTTATTCATTCATCCATCAATGGATAGCTGGATTGCTTCCACCTTTTGGATATTGTAAATGATGCTGCCATGAACATGGGTGTACAAATATCTTCTCAAGACCCTATTTTCAGATCTTTTGGGTACACATCCAGAAGTAGGATTGCTGGATCATACTGCAATTATATCTTTAATTTTTTGAGGACTCGTCATACTGCTCTCCATAGTATTTTGCATTCCTACCAATAGTGCACAAAGGTTCCAATTTCTCCACATCCTCTAACCTCTCTTTTATGCTGCTGCCCATAAGCAACCTGACAATGAAATGGCTGCTAAGTAAGCCATACATCCTCAAACCTGACCTAGCCAAAGTGAGACCGGCTTCACTTCAGCTGCCAACCACCAACCCATGGCAAGATAGGGGTAATGCTTAAGAAAACAATCCCATCCCCTAATGCAGGAAAGCATGCCACGAAACCATACCTCGGTCTCCACCACTTAGAGGGGCTGCCCTGAGCTCAGAGACGTTCCTCAGTACCTAGGAAGTACCTAGCAAGAGACCATGCTACACTTCTCCAGGTATCTCCTCACCTCCCTCCTCCCCCAGCACTCAGTTTATTTTCCATGGCCAACACTTTCAATGACTACACTGAAAAGCTGTGTCAATTGCTTCTTTGTCTGAGGGAAGGACATTTATCATTTGCTATTCTAAAGCTGAAAACATCATAACCAACTCCTGGGCGTTGGCTCATATTACACTCTGTAATTTCAGTTAGTGAGTTAATGGGAAAGATGCATTAACATTCTGTTTGTGGTTTAAAGTACATATTTACACAGTTTGACTTTTCATATCCCAAAACTTATAATTTATCCATCATTATGTTCTCTATTCTCTACTCTTAAACATTAACTGCCCTCATTTAGGTGATGAAAGATGGGGAGGCAAGCTGTGGTGGTTTTGTGCATATGGAAAGCCAATCATCTCAAAGCAGAGTGGTGCACTCTCGCCCAGCGGTTGGGGAAGGGTAAGGTTCTGGCTGAAATCTCTGAGTTAATGGGTTTACTCAGAGCTGTTGCCTCCAAACATAACAGACAAGGATGACTGAGCTGGAGCCTCACGTCAACTCTAGCATTTTATGTTTGGGGCCAGACAGAGCCACAACTCTGACTGTGCATGCCAAGAGCTCAGATTCCCACCAAAAGTGGCTGCTGAGGATCCCAAGACACTGGCAAACTTCCTGCTTCATCTTCCTATTTGTTTTATTATAAAATGTCCTCATTTTTTTACCAGTGCATATGACTTCTCCAACTCATTCTTAAATCATAAATGTTTCCCTGTATTTCCACTGACAATCGAACAAAGTGGGGAACTGTTGCCCAGTGGAAAGGATGCAGACTTTGTCATCAAACAGACCCGGGTTCAGATCCCATCTCTGTCACTTACCAGCTGTAGGAACTTGGGTGATTCACTGAAATTCTGAGAGTCTCAGTGATTCCATCCCTAACAGGAGGGAGATACAGGCTACCTCGTGAACAATGGCCAGTGTATGCGTGGTATATTCTCAGTACCAGGTCTTCCCACTCTACACATGACACCTCATTTGGTTCTACTGCAATCCAGTATAAAGAATGGCAAGAAGAGTGTCTTTTTCACCTCTAGCCTCAGTGTCTTGCTCAATGACGTCCATAGAGTAGGAACTTAATAAATATTTGGTGCATGTTGAATTAATCACAGGGACAGAAGAATTGTCATATCTAATTAATGAGGACAATTAGGAAGACTTTGGTCTAGAAAGAAAGTCAAAGACTGAGAAAGGATTCCACCAGAATCAATAGAATCACGATGAGGATAAATAAAAACACTTGTTCATTTTATCCTATAATTTGGAAAGGAGGAAGAGAATCTTGAAGCTTGAGTGAAGGCGTAAATTTTAAGATGAAAGAATTATTTTATTGACCTCGTGAAGTCATTGCCCCCAGAGATGGTACAGGCTGAAAAAACCAATATATTCTAAAAACGTTCAAGCAAACTCACCAACAACAGACACATAAGGAATTAATTGGCTCTTTACAAAATAAATAATTATGAAGTAAATTGGGAGCCCACCAGACTTCATTTTTGAGGGCCTGTGCTTCCCTCCTGCCTGGCTTCTTATTCAGAAATTGTGTGTCAGTTCCTAATTCACATTCCATTTCCTTAGGGCCTTCCTGCTTGCTGGAAACCAATTAAATCCCCACCCTCAAAATATCAAGATATAATTGCTTCAAAGAGTAGACAAATTTTAACAGAACCCTCCTAGAAAGAAATGAATCCATCCTTAGTCAGAGGAACAAAGCTTTGTAGGGAAGAGGAAGGTGCTTTGGGGAGGGAGCTTCTCCTCACTCTGGTCATGCAGCCACCTCCTATTCTACAGAGAAAGAAAACGGCTATGGAAGGAGCAGAATAGTGTCGTCTCTGTTGTAACCCTGTCACCCAGACTTTGCTGGATTACAGCAGTGATGGATCACTCTCTTCTCCACTATTGGACAGCTCTGATGGTTAAAGGGTTCTTTCTACAATCTCAAATAATGGGCAAATCAAAGTTTGTGTCATTAAGCAGTGACATGATGATTGCTGGTATATCCTGTCTTTCCTTTTGGGCTTCAGCCTGAGCCTCTGTATCTTGGGCTCACTAGTCCTGTTTCTGGCCTGTGGAGTGGGACAGCAGACATTAATGCCTTCTCATACTTGGTGACCTTCAGATCCTGAACACAGTCCCGGCATCCCTCTAAGTTCTTTCTTTTCCAGGCTAAAAGTCTCCAGCTCTTTCTACAGCTGCTCTGATGACCTAGATTTGAAAGTCCCCATTCATCCCCCTAAAATGATTCTAACATGACTGACTTTTCATGGTAGATGGGAATTTTTCTCTCCCTTGGGACAATCATGAGGATAGTGTGTGAGACGCAAATGCTCATCCTATTTGTAAGTTATAAAGAACATGCAGGCATAAGGTTAGTGTCAGAACCTCTAGGAACCTTAGAGATAACTCAGTCCCCACTCTACTTTGTAGAGAGTTCAAAGGTCACAGAAGTAAGTGGCAAACCCTGGTTGAGAGCCCCAGCCCTACAATTCCAAGGCCAGAGCAAAACGTTCTGAGCTGTCTGCTTCTTTGGATGAAGACAGCGAGTACTTGATGTGTTCTACTATCACATGAGTGTCCCTATGTAATCCCTCCACCTGACACTGGGCTGCAATGGCACACCACTCGCCCCCCAGGCAGATCTGAATGCCCGCCAATGCAAGAATGATTTACAGGGCCTGGGAGATGATTTTCCAAGAAAACATTCCATATAATTGGCCTTTGGCATATCTCCTCAGTGGTGATTTATGTGTCTAGGACAAGCCAAAGAACATCTCTCCCCACTTCTGTAAAGCCTCCAGCCCCTGGCCCTCAAAGTTCAGCAAGTTTCTGGCCAGAGAATGTTCTTCCTCTCCACCCCCTCAGCCTTTTTTTCTGTGGTTTGCGATCTCATTTGCTAAATATACTAAGATGCCCTGCACACAGCGGTCTTCAGTTCCAAAGTGTGCCTGACTCCGCTTGGCTGGGAATATCACTCATAAATCACTGTGCTGGCAGCTGCCACCCATTTACATCCATGACCCACCAGGACTGAAAGTTCAAGTTCTTCCACGGTGATGCCTTTCACACTCAGGACCCTCCACGAGTAGAACCTCCTACTCTTCACCCCAACAAACAAGTCCTCACCAGAGTGGTAGGCACAGAGAAGGCACTTGGTGAACACTTACTAAACAGAATGCTTAGAAATAGTCAGGGAGTAACTAAATGTGGCCACTTATTTATGAGTGTTGAGAGACAGTGGCAGGCCTAAGCTCAATTACCCTGAATGCAAACCCAGATGATGAGTATGATGAAGCACATTCTGAGTGGAGGAAGCCAGGGCTTGGTGAAGAAAGAAGCAGTAAAAAGTTTCCCAGCATTGTAAATAGCTTCAGACTTTTACCAGCCTCCAGCTGCTTTTGACTTACCACACTGACTTAGCCACTCCCAAGCAGTCCCTGAAGGATTTCCTAAAAGGTGAGGATCTCCCAGAGAGGGAGAGGTAGAAAGTGTGGGTTGGCAAGAGCAGGACTCTTTTACAAAGGTTTGGAAGAGTGCTCTGGTTGAATTTACCCCACTGAGCAGGCCCTCCACAATGAAGTGCTTTGGACTCACACAGTGCTGGGGCTTTCCTGAGAGAATGGGGTAGGGCGGGGGCTAGAAGAAAATCAGAATACATGTTCATTGGCCCTCCAAGAGGGAAGTTTGGTTTAACACTTGTCAAGGGCAGTCTTTAAACTTGAGGGGATTAAAACATGGGGGCGGGGGGCTGGGGAGCAGTGGGAAGCATGAGGAGGAGGAAGAGGTGGAAGGGGTGGGAGGAGCCAGTTATTGACCCTTATGGGTAGGAACAGCTGCTGAGGGCAGATGCTTGTGTTTCCTCAAACATTCCTCTGTTTGCAGACAGGCTATTTTCCAGTGAAATCCTTCATGGCAAGGAGGATTTGGGGTGGGGTGGGAGGAAAGAGACAGGATCACTAGGAAAGATGGCAGATGTTTGGGTTATATGAAAATGAACACCAGGAGCCAAGACTTTCCTGCAGACAAGAGGCATTTTCCCTGCAGGACTTTCCTCCTTTGGCTATCCCCAGAAAGCTCAACATCAACAAGATGGTAGGTGACAGGACGGGCGAGGGCGAGGGGTAGGGGGAGGCTAGTCTCCATGGTCACGGGGTGGGGTGGGGCAGGGCCCATGGGGCACTAAAGTGGCACTTGCCTCTACCCCAGCCCCAGCAAGGCCATTCGTCAGGAGCATGTGCATGGGGCGAGCAGACTTGATCTTGGCCAGTGAAAGAGGCTTTCTCCTCCCAGCTGCTCCAGGGGACTGTGGAAAACACAGTGCAAGATTGCATTACCAATTTCTGTTGGCCTAACACAATGAAAACCCATATCTAATTTGCTGTCCACTATCCCCCAGGTCCCTTTCAGCATTTACTGCTTTCCAAATATCTTCCTGCCATTGAATATCTGTGTTTCAGATTATTTGTCCCCAGATGTATTAGGATGCATTTACTGCAGCTGAATCTCATCTAGTGATTTCCTGTCCATATGCCTGACAGCTCCAGGTCCCTTTATGTCATGTCTCAGTCATTGGTGGGATTTGTAATACCTCTCCATTTAAGGCAATATACAGATTTAATTAGCATATTCTTTGCAACCTTTTCTTAGTTATTAACAAGGACGCAGAACGCAACTGACACAACAATCCCTATGGCACCTTGTGGCCTCTGAATCACATTTTATGTCTCTCTCCAATGCCACAATGAAGTGGTCCATCCAGCACAACATAAAAGATTTGCCAAGTTCCTTTAATCATGAAATAGGCAAAAGGATCCTTGGTCCAGCGTAATGAAAATAACATTGAATCAGGACCTAAGAGAAGGAGATTTTAGTCCCAGCTCTGCTAATAATTATGAGCTAGGTGACCTTGAGTAAGCCACTTCCATGTTCCTTTAGTTAGTAGTGGATATGTTTGTTATTAATCTTCACAAAAGATTTAAGAAAGATATTAACAATTCTGATAATAATGATAACAATAGCTAATTTTTATGAAGATACTACTATGTACCATACTTTACATATATTATTTCTAAGCTTCACCATACACCTAGGAAGCTAAGTTTTGTAACCTGCATTTTGCAGATAAGAAAATTGAACCAAAAGAGTTTAAAGGGTCAACCAAAGGTCACAATGGCTAAAAGCTGTGACTTGAACTGATATCTTTCTGATTTGGAAAATAATATTCTTGTAGAGCCCTCTGGATGCTAAGAAACTGGTGGTATTGAAGTCAGCTCCTCCTCCCTTTCCTAGCTGTTTGCCCAGGTCTACAAACGTGTCTTCCTCAGCTCGTAAACATTGCTCAGTAGTCTACCATGTACCAAGCCCTCTGCTGCACAAAAAGGCCTCAGCCATGAGTGATTCAAGGTTCTCAGAGGGTCCCCCCTGAACCTCGTCTTTCTCATAGTCAGGTAAATAGGTGTCACTGGGAAGGATTCCGTGGTCATATGAGTTTGGGAAACACTGAGCTAAGCAAGGTTCAATCAACTTCTTCCACACAAGACTCCCTAGAGCCTTTAATAATATTCTAATGTACATTAGATAGCTTCAGAGGGGGCAGGGGATGCAGTATTTCCCACTTTATTTAATTGTAAGAACCTTCTAGGTGCAGCATCTCGAAAAAACAGATTCCCTGGAACAGACTTCAGGAAATGTTTAATCAGTGGACCTGAAGAGGACTGGTCTTCCAAAGCACTTAGCCTCCAACAAGCTCTTGCCTACCTCTGAACTCCTATAGCATGGACTGTTCAGAGGAGGCCATGGGCCCATGGACTGTATTGTCCATCATTGTTAAATAATGCTCCATGTTTATGGCCTCAATTGAAAGCTGAGAGAAGTCAGAGAAGGTATTTAATGCATCCTCCTTAACTCCAAGTCTTCTCTTCTGTTTACTCACAAATCAATAGCCTCCTCTATATCCCATTTTAATTGCCTTTCCCACCATACATATCTACTCTGTTAAAATGAGTTCTTGCAAAATGTTTGTGGTTTTGTTTCCATGTGTTTTAAAAAATTTAAATAGTACTGTATATATAGTTAATTTTGTTTCTTAGTTTTTAAATTGAGGACTATTCTTTTAACATCAATGTTTTGGAATGCAGATTTTATTATTATTCAAGTATGATGAGGCCTACAGATCAGGAGATCATGGTCACTGAAAAGAGAGTTTGTTACTCATGGTTCCCAAGAGGAAGGGGCAGGCCATACCACAGAAGGTCACAAGGGTGAGCACCACTGTCTGTCAGGAAGCAGAGGGAGCAAGGAGGCAGTATGGGCAAGAGCCTTTACTGTGGTTTTTGTGGGAAGGAATGGGTGAGGCAAAGGAAGAAGGCTTAGAGTTGATTAGTTTGAATGATTTCAGCAGGCTTTGCGGTGTAGGGGCTGTCCTGAGTTGTCTAGTACCTGGCTCTGAGATAGTAGGGCAGAGGAATATTGCCTCCTGGAGTATAAGAGCCAGATAGAAGAGGTGGTTCAGAGTATGGGCTCTGGACTGGTTAGTTTTCTTGAGAAACGCATGCTCCCATGTGACTCATTTGTGATCTCTAAGGATTGGTTAGCCGGGGGAGGGGCAGTCTTTCCTAAGTCAGCTAGGCTCCAGATGCCAGAGCATAAAGAATACAGAAAATAAGAAAATATAGTTGATACATTCTAGCCCATGTTGTTATGCATCCACTGAATCCTTGCCTCTCACTGTTGCTCTCTACTCCAAGGCAAGCATCCACCACAGTCTCCCAGTGTTGCCTTCAACTCTCCGCCAACCCAAATAACACCAAAATGAAAATCTTCATACACACCTCCTTTTGGCAGTATGTAAGAATTTCATTGGGATATATACCTTTTAGTGGAAATGCTGGGTCAGAGGGTATATGAATTCAACTCAATAGGGCCAGCCTGCACTCCTACCAGTAGTGCATGAAGTTTCTTATAACCCCACATCCCACTCACATTTGCCATTATCTGGCTTTTTAATTGTTCTAGTCTAATAGGTGCAAAGTTATAATTTACTCATATTAATTTGCATTTCTGTGATTTCTAATAAGTTTTATTTCATTCAGCTTTGTTCCCTGTAACTACTCAATCCGTGTTTGCTAGACCAATTCTAGGTGAGCAACAAATAACTAATGAAAAATGCTAGATAGATTTTCTTTGAGCCCCAGTTACAAAGGCTGCATAGCTCTGGCTCATCACACCACACATCCATGAGCAAAGGCACTAACTAGAACAGAAACAAATAAATTTTTATTTTTTGCTTTTATGAATGAGATCAGAGACTGATGCAAGCATTTAGGAGACAAACCTCTTCATTTTGGGCAGCTTGCCCCGAAGTGATAAGCAGGGAAGCCCAGGCTGAAGAAGGGGTACAATGCAATACCTGCTAGGTCAAGATAGCAGTGAGAGGCCAAAGGACCAGGATTTAGAAGTGTAAAGAGCTATTTCATTTCCATACTATTGGATTCTATAGCACAATGTCACTGAAATCTTTAAATAAGAAGAGACGTAGTCTATTAAATGTGAGCTAATCAGAGTAGAAATCTACATAATAGAGTAAGAGGTAGTTTTAATATATATATATGACATAACATGCATGTAATGCATATATAACTGTATATGTAAATGTATATGAACATATAAATGCGCTCATCTGTTAAGTATTTGTTTATATATACATCCCTTATATATCAGTGTGTTTCTGTAGATAATTTTTCTCCTCTCCAAATAAACTAAAAACATAATACCTAAGTTGTACTCAATTTTGTCTCTGCTGTCAGATCCACTTATCAAGATGGGTTTCTTTGGTCCCATCTTAGTCAACTAGTAGGATTAAAAAGAAAATGAAAATATAACACATTAATAAAAATATATATGTTTATAAAACATATATTATCCTTAACACAATCTGTGGCTATATTTAATTTTATATCAACAAATGCACCATAGGCAATCTAATAGTGATAATTTTATTTAAAAAATGGTACAAGCGTTAAGCACGAATGCTACTAACTGGAGGCTGATACAAAATCTGTTGCTGACTATACTGGGAAACATAAAGGTGTCGTCATGGCCATTCCAGATATTTCTCTCTCAACTTTATTTTATGCTCCGCCCTCAATAAGGAAGTCTTTAGTGGAAATGCTGAAAGTAAAGTGGCTGCTGCAGCCATGCGTCCCACCAAGAGTTGTAGAATGGAGGTGTCACAGCATGAAGACACAGACTACCCCAAGAGGAGGGGTCACCAACCTGCTAATTTATAAGCAAACTCTGACTCACCATAAGCCTTCAGAAGCAAGTGCCTTCTGATTGCACAACCTATTGTATTCTCTGACTTGTATAGATGGGACAAATGGTGCCCTGGGCACACTCATCCACACATCTGCCTGAATTAGCTACTAAATCACAACTGCAATAGCTAACAACAGCCATAAAGCCTTTTGAGTTTTACAAAAGTGTTTATAATGGGCAACTCATTATGATTTATATGAAAAACATGAGTCAGCTCCTGAGACAAAGCTGATATGCAAACAGTGGCCTTGTAGTGTGACCTTTAGCAAATATCCAAATACACTGGAGAATTTCCCTCTGGCCCAAGGCTGGCCACTGTCTCATACACATATTTTCAGAATACCATTTGGTAGGAGAGCTGATACATGCTGGGTCTTCCCTGGTAATTGGCCATGAGGAAGAAGGTGATCATCTCAACACAGATCAATGTAGTGGAAGATGATAAATACCAAGGATAGTTTAGGACCATCTCTACATTTGGCACCATGGGGCATAACAGAAGATATAATAGATACCTTCTCTACCCTCCCAGTTGGGAAAGCAAGATGAATATATACAAATATTAGAAAATATGCGGTTTGTAGGGGAGTAGTTAAAGAGAAGCTCTGGGGTGTGGGAATTACTGAGGCCCCAAGTTCATGAAATGAGGTCAGAAATCACAATGCAAAACTCAGAGCTGGCATCAGATAACCACAGGTGCCCCAGACAGAAGGCTCTGTACAATGACATTCAAAAAATTCCTCCCAGGTAAGGACCAATCCAACTAAAAGAGACGGGCAGAATGAAGTCAGACCCTTTCCCTTACTCCTCTACAATTACAAAAACTGACACGAGATGACTTATCCACAGCATTTTTTTTTAAAGAACTAAAACCCATCTCCATCATTACCAGATGATTCTAGACTTGAGTCATACCCTGTTCTCTGTGTCCTGGGAGTCTCTGATATCCTGGGAGAAAATAATTCTATTTATATTGCTCATTTCCTTACTTCCTTCCCATAGTTCTCAGGTTATTCCCTTTGGTTTATATATTTTGATGTCAAGACTTTCTTTTTCTAATGAAATGCTGTTCTTCTGGTGTCCATCAAATGGAAGCCTTTTTCCAAACTGCCCCAACTCAATGAGGACTTCACAGGTGAAAGCCACTGAGGGGTCTTCACACAAAGACCACTGTACACCTGAAGAGACCCACTCCTCTGGGCTGGGCTGTGTTCTTTCCCTGTGGAGTCCACATGGGCAGCCCAGGAAGAAGCAGGAGACATGCATCCTGCCCATCCATCCAGAAGTGCACAAAACTACAAGTCTAATTCTCTTGGATTCTTCCTTCCAAAGCCAAATCTAAAATAAAAGATCAATCTAAAACTCCCTTTGAAAAATTCTGTTCATCTGACTCTAATAGTCGGAATGTGATTAACAAAAAGGGAATAAGAGTATAAGGTATATAGCTGAAGTTACTTAAAATATTCAATTTATAGCATCTGTATACTTTAGTAGGCACCTAGAGGAAAAAAAATTTTAGGCACCTAAGCACTGTACAAGAGGTCAAAGTAGTAAGATAAGGGAAGGACTTAAGTCCATCATCCCTAGAAAGTGCCCCCATGAAGGTTGAGAATCTCTTTCAGTTGCTTTTATATCCCAAAGCCTTCCAAGGAGCCTAATACATTTAGTAAATATAACATGGATGCATGAGTGGATGGAGGGATGCGTGGAGGGGAGAGAGAACTGAAAAACTGAGGTTTGGAGTTAAGTGGGTAGAAAATTTGGAAAAAGAGTGAAAAAGAAGGTCTTCCAAAAAAGAATGCACCTGAGATCCCTTTTTTGCTGCTTAATGTAATGAAAAGTGAGGGAGACACCTCTATGCACTAACTCTCTCACATCCATGACAAATGCCTAAATCACCCAGTGCTGGTTTTCCTCCTTCCAGTGAACGAACAGCCCCAATATGATTCTCAAGGGCTGGATATCTCTGGTGCTCCACTCCTGCTATAGAGCTAGGATTAGAGTGGGAGGCAGAAGTAGAGCACAAGTTCTATACATCTGGGCCAAGTATTCTGGAGCATATGTCCTGAGAAATAACCTACAACATCTTATTTTATAGCTTGATAACACCAGTCTTGGAGATTCAATTTTCACAGCTGGTTTGAAAATGTTCCCATTCTTGAGGCTTCATTCATATCTCTTTCCATCTAAACCCCTGGGTGACAATGCCATCCCTGCTTGACAAAGCTACAGAGTGCCCTGAAAAGCAGAGGATCTTTAACAGCTTCTTTTGCCCTCATCTCTCCAAATTCTCTTTTTTAAAAGACTCCAGAAGAATTCCTCCTAATCTTGAAACTCAAATGATAAGATCATAAATAAATGGCGACCTCCCAGTAAAGACTGAGAAATTGTGACCTTGGAAACTCTCCTTCCTTCCTTCTAGCTTGATCTTGTCCCTGACTGAGAAGAGATCAGTTTCAGTGCATTCTTAAAATATGAGTATTTTTCCTTCCCAGTGGTCATGGATAGCATAAATTTCCATTAGTCATGACAAAGACAGACAACCTGCCCCACAGGAGAGATGGCAAAAATGCTGACTACATTGTCATTTTCCTGTGGCTTGAAGATCTCCAGCTGTCTGTAGCATATCTCAAAATTTCACCCTGCTAGAAAGCTTGTTTTGAATAAAAGTGAAGTGAAATATAATTTTCCTCTTAAAACAGCTTCTGCTCATCATGAGTTCTAAGTATGAGGATAGTAGCCTGGTACTGAAGCTCAAATATGGTCTACAGAACCAGGAGAGAAACATGCTCATCTCCTCCCCACTCTTCCTCTCTGGTCTTCACCCTTCTTCCTCAACCTATGGTTTGAGGTGGAAACTTCCAGCCCTGGGCTCTCTTCTGTAGTTTACTAAAGTAAACAGTGGTGGTTTAAGATGTGAGCTGCTGTAAGCAAGACACACAAAAGCAAATGTGGTTTCAACCCCATGTCTCTGCCTCCCAGAAGTCTGGAGGAAGCCTAGGTGATGTGGAGTACAAAGAAAAGTAAACCTTAGTCCTAAACTATGTCAAGTCAACAGTCTCCACCACGCAGATTTGGGACCATTTGGAAGCTAACCACATAATCTGCTTTTCTTTCTACTCCTAGATGTAGATATATCATATTTTTTGTTTGCAAAATAGATCTAAAAGTTGCACTGACTGGCCCCTGAAAAATGGCAGACCACTCTGTGAGGTGCAGATTGGCCTGAGTTCCATGGTGGCCCCCTCAGGAGGAGAGGCCATTGCCATTTAGTGTGCAGTGAGAGAACTTTATAGACAGAGCCAGGGTGTCCTGATTACTCAGGCTCTCCTTTACTAAATAGTGACTTTCTCATACTAAATTGAGAAATCCTCAGAACATCTGAGTAACATATTATGTAACAGCAAAGTGCTGGGCCAGCAGAGATTTGAGTTCTAATCTCATTTTCATTTCTCCATGGAATACTCAGTGAATCCCAGAACCTCCCTATTTTAGCATTCCTTATTTTCAAAACCAGGTACCAACTATTCCGCCTTTCTCTTAGCAGTATGGTGAGGATCAAATGAAATCACATGTTTGAAAATGCCTTCCAAAGTTAGCATCTCTTCATCTTCACATTCAGGACTCTGAAATGAGAATAATTAAAAAGGAGATAAAAACATAAAAAGAAAAAGGGAAAAAGGAAGAAAGGGAAAAAAGAGAGGGAGAGGTACAATTGTGCTGAGTCTTTATTTTGTACCAAGCTCTGGGACAAGTGCTTTATATTCATCATTTCCTTTAACCCCTTAATCCAATAATCCTTATTTTATTAACCCCATTTCAAAGATGAAGTAATTGAGGTACTAACTTGCCCAAAGTCACATAGCAAATGAAAGAACCAGGATGTGACTCCAAGTTGTTGACCCCTAACACCTGGGTTCTTTAGCATGCCACCATGGTATCTCCCCTGAAATCCTAGAGGCAGTACTTCGGGTACTGCAGGTGAACTCACACCTGCCCAGAGGTCAGGCTGAGAACCTGTGCAAGCACCCCCATCACAAAGCCCTAGGGAGACCCTCAGAGATCATGTAAGTCTCTTCATCCATGCTAAAGATGAGAAATCCGAGCTCTGGAGGGAAAGAGAGACTTTCCCAAGAAAACCCAGTGAGCTGACTGTGGGAGTGGAACTAAAATATAAGTGCTCAGTGTAGCAGAGGTTGGCTCAATCCTCACCAAACACATTTACTTTTCCTTTCGGGAACTCAGCTGAGCAGCTGTATTAGTTTGCTAGGGGCGCAATAACAAAATACCACAACTAGGTGGCTTAAACAACAGAAATTCATTTTCTCTTGTATCCTGAGGCTGGAAGTCCAAGACCAAGGTGCAGGCAGAGTTGGTTTCCTCCGGGGCCTCTGTCTTTGGCTTACAGACAGCTGCCCTCTTGCTGCCTCTTCACATGGTCAGTTCTCTGTGCACATGTACCCGTGGTGTCTCTCTGGTCCTAATTTCCTCTTTTCATGAGGGCACCAGTCATATTGGATTAGGGCTTACTCTAAAATCCTCTATTTAACTCAATCACCTCCTTAAAGACCCTATCTCCAAATGCAGTCTTTATAGAGAAAGACAAATATGATAATTATCTCTCTTATATGTGGAATCTAAAATAATAATAATAATAATAATAATAAACAAGCTTAAAGGTACAGAGAACAGTTGGTTGCCAGAGGTACAGGGTAGGGGAGCGGGAGAAATAGGTAAACTGTTTTTGTTTTGTTTTTAGTTTAAATAAATTGAATAATTTAAAAAAGACCTTATTCCAAACACAGTCACATTCTAGGTACTGGAGGTCAGGGCTTCAACATATGAATTTTGGGGTGACACAATTCAACCCCTAGCAGCTGCATTTCCCAGACTTTCTTGCAGTTATGAGCGTTCTGTGACTGAGTTCTGACCAATGGAACAGGGCATTAACAATGTGTGTTGCTGCAAAACTGGGCCCATAAATCATGCTGCACAATCCTCTACACTTTTGCTCTTGGCCCCATCCAGTGGCTGAACCCAGTGAAGGACTCTAAGGCTCAAGAAAAATGCAGATCCACTAGATGGAAGGAGCCTAGGTCCCTGACTGACTGAGCATTCCTCACTCTCCACCCGGAAACCTTCAGTGGACTGAGAGTGACTAGGCCACCAAGACTTGAGAGCTGTTTGTCACAGCAGTTAGCCTTTCCTGACTAATACAGCCAGCTCCTCAACCAATATTCATGCCATTACATATCAAGGATCAGTGAATTTCACCCAAGTGGAAAGGAAAATAACAGACTGACACCAGCTCCAAGGTCAATGAGCAATCCAGGTGGGCTGCAGAAAAACAAGGAACAAAAACGACTCTGCCCCTCTTGAAGTACCAGGCATCTCAGTGAGCACATTCCCCTAGGACCTCCTCTTGCTTTCAGACGTCCGTGGGGTCTCCTGGCCCCTGCTTCCCACGCAAACTAATAACTGGGAGGGGGAGACAGGGTGCACATAATAATGATCCCTTTCTTATTTAAACAGGCCATTTTTCTTCCCAATAAATGCTTTTTTTTGTCAGCTCAAATATTCTCCTTTGATAGAAACCTGAAAATAATTAGCCTTAATAGCCCTGCTGTGAATAATGCCGCACAAGAAGGAGGTAGATGTTAATAGGAACCTTCCACTCCAAACCTAAGTCACCCTCTCGGCCTCCCTTCCCGAAAAAGAAATGTAACAAGAAAAAGATTATAGGTTTAGCACTACTTGGGAAGGAATGTATATTTGAAATAAATGCATGAAATCCTTTAAAAACAGCACATGCTGAAAACTTCATATTTAGTTTGATTTGCTTTCCAAATCACACAGACTGCACAGTTGCATACAATCTTTAAACAAGTACAACCCCTGAGAAGTGTGGATAGATTTAAGAGAAATAAAAGCAAGATCAGCCAGCTTGTAATCTTCTTTTCTCTTTTTTCCTCCATAAAGCTGCATTAAATTGCCTACTGAGAACAATAACATATTTGTGCTTTTATAGGTAGAATGATTGGTATTATGCAAAGATTTGGCTAACAGTCTAAAGGCACATTCATACCGATCAGGACTGCATGCTGTTAATAATTTTCGGGATGCTCTAGGGAACCCATAATTCCCTAGGACTATAACTAGCAGGTCAATGCATGTTTTGTGGGAGCTCCTACAGATTCTAAGCCTTTCTCCCAGAACCATACCCTTTCTCCCAGAAGCCCATCCCCAAAGAGAGTCTTGGAAATGTTAAGTGTCCCTTTTGACTACATTCTTCCTCTGGCCTGGGTAGGTGCAATGGACTCATCCAGGATGTACTGCCAATTTGAAAATGGCACCTAGGCATTCTTAACAGAGCCTAAAACTACTTGTGTGCCTACGTCCTGTGATCCAATAAACCCATACCTGGAAAATTATCCTAAGGAAATAATTTAAAGGAAACAAACACTGACACACACAGACACACACATGCATGCACACACATAACATTAGCAGTATTTTATACATAAAGTTAAAATCTAGAAACAGTGGGAAAATGGTTTATTAATTGATGGCACTTATATCAGTTTGATGAAGAATTATACAGTCCATAAAAAGAATGAACTTGACGACGACAAAGTAGCAGAGTAAAACATATTAGGTAAGTAAGTAGAGTACGAAACACACATAAAATACATACAGAAAGGGCTCAAGATTGAAAGGAAATAGAGCAAAATGAAAAGTCAGAGGGTTAGCGTGCAGGGAACATAGTTGAAAGATTTTCTTTGTTAATTTCCCTTAATGGGATCATAACATTGTTTCAAAAAGCATATAAAAATAAAATAAAATAGAAAATGAAATGGTCCCTGTACCTTTTACTCTTTAATTGTCACATATATGTCTGAGCCTGATATTCAAAAGCCAAGCTCAAATATAACCTATAATTCTCCTTTTAGGAAATTCAAAAATTCCTTCCTAAGAAGGTGGAGGGTGGTAATATTTGGTTGCAGGGACAAATACTATCAGATCTTTGCCTGACTGGCTGTTTCATCTGAGTACAAAAAAAGCAAGCTGCACATAAGCATCTAGAAACATAGAGATTGGGAAGACTTATTTCGAAACTACTCCACAGAGACATCTGTTTACACATTCATGCACACACACACACACACATATACACAGAGCAGCAGCACTAAAAGACCTTTTGTTGTGATGCTGTACAACTTCAAAGCATAACTCACATTTTCTATGAACTAGAAACCCCGAAGACTGGAGGAGGCCACTCTCACATCACTTCCACCTCCAGGAACAGCTAAGTGATAGCAGCCCCCAGAAGCTCCTGCTCCCCCTGAACCAATGACATCTTTCTGCCACTTTGGACAGGTTCCTGCCTTTGAGAGGTGAGTGAGGCATGGGGCTTCCTACTCGTTCTCCATGAAGTTCACACCAACCTTGGGCTAAGTGGCTTACCTTCTAAGTGCCATCCTAGAGTTGTAATGGAATGTCTCTGCTAGAGGGGATCTGAAGATCTCGCCTAAATTACTTTTTTGTTAAAGAATTTTTTTAAAGAATAGCTTCTCTTTACTGAATACCTACTATGTGCCAGGCATTGTGTCAGATGCCTCACAAGCATTTGTTTCTCATCTTCACAACATACCTGCATGGCATGTGCTATTGTCTCCATGACACAGACTGGAAAAATTATAGAAATGGAGTGACTTGCCCAAGGTCACACTCCTTTCAGTGGTGGAGAGGGATTAGAACTCAAATATATGGACTCCTTGTTCAGTGCTCTCAACAAAACCATTCTGCCTCTTTGGCACACTTAGGGGGACTCAGCATGAACCGCTCTTGTACAAGGGTTATAATTAGTTGTTTGGTCCCAGTTGCTTGAAGGATAAACAATGTCTGATAAACCCACAGGCTGTAAGTATTTATTACATCACAACCCAGCTGCCAACTGTCTAACCATTTTAATAAAAAGCTATTTTCTAAGGTTTATGTTTTATTGCATGTATGACTCCCTTATTGGTTAGCATTTCAGAGTTGTGGAAAAGGTTATGAATTTAGAAACTGGCTGCATTCATATCATATTTAAAACTTAATGCTATTTTATTAAAGACATATGGGCCTCCAAAGTACACATATTAAATGTCATGTAAGAAAAGTAGCAGTTTAAATCATGGTCAAATTCATTTTTGACGTGACTCCTGAGGCTTCCCAAGATCTGAACTATTTCTTTGTAAATCTGGCAGTTTAACCACACTCATAAATCACTTTCAAAGCATATTATTTCTTAATTTTACTGCATTAGAGAGTGTTTGGCCTACACAGTGAACTGTTTGTAGCAGTTATGTGAACAAAGTTGCACATTTAGTCATATAATGTGCAAAAGAAGAGGGGAGGGGAAGCAAAGAAGGGAAAGCTTTTCATTCTTTAGTCTGTTTTACTTACCCTCTCCATTTTTACCTAAGCAAACACAATTCATAGCATTCAGATCAGGCCTCTGTAATCTCAAAGTGCAGAAGTCACAAGTTGGTATCGAAGGTATTGAACACAGGATATAAACAATAATTTGTAATTTAATCGTTTCCAAAACATCCCATAACTAAAAATTAGAAGGGCGCAGAAATTAGACTCTTTTTTTTAAACATTATACTAAACGGAAACAGATTTTTCAAAAAAAAAAAAATGTGGCTATGTAACACAGCTCTTGGTTGTTTCCTAATTATCCAGAGATCCAGTATCTCAACCTTGGGTTTTCAAAGCCTTTCTGATGATGAGATAATATTCTTTGGATGTGTGTAACAAGCCCCCAGACATCACTCCATTTTACTATGGGGTAGAAGGAGGCTGGCTCCAATGACGAATTCCAGGATCTAAACATCAGCCTTGATTTCCAGATTCGCCAAGGGAATTGAAGGAGGATTAAGAGAGTTGAGTCTAAGGTCACCCAAACAAAAGGGCTTAATGGCTTATTTTTGGAACCAGGCATCCTTTTCCTGATTTGGGCCCTGTGTAGAGCCTTCACTGCTCCACTGCTGTCCACTCGGGGCCGCTGCACCGTGGTTCTCCTGTTTCCATCAGTGACCATGGAAGCTCCTCTGTCCTCCACACTGTACTGACTGTTCTTGTGCCTCCATTTTGCCCTGGCTCTCTCCCTCTGCCATCACAAGAACAAAAAGGCCTTGTGCAGTGCCTGGGGAGACCCCCTAACTCAGGGGCCATGATCTCCCCAGGATAAACCTTCTTTCTCTCCCCATATTCCTTTCTTTTAGGTGTTTTACTCTCATTGGGAAGTAGATACTTTAGTAAAAGCCTTAGAAACATTTCACTGAAGTATAAAACTCAGTTAAGCCACCAGGAATATAGGAGTAGTACCCCCTTCTATGGACTCAATTATGTCCCCCCCCAAATTCATGTTGACGCCCTAATCCCCAATGTGACTGTATCTGAAGGTAGGGTCTTAAGGGGGTAACTAAGGTTAAATGAAGTCATAAGGATGGGGCCCTGATCCAACAGGACTGTAGCCTCATCAAAAGAAGAAGATTATCCCCTCCCTTCCATGTGAGCACACAGCAAGAGGCAGCCATCTGCAAAGTGGGAAGAGAGGTCTCACCAGAACCTGACCATGTTGGCACCCTGATCTAGACTTCCAGCCTCCAGAATTGTGAGAAAATAAAGTTCTCTTGTTTAAGCCATTCAATCCATGATGTTCTGTTAGGGCAGTCTGTACTGACTAATACACACCCCCATGTCAAGCCCAAATTAACTTGCCCCAGGTCACACATGCAAACCCATGACATAGCAATGCCACAAAAACTTCTGCTTTTAAATTAAACAACAAGGAACACTAGTTGCCCCCTGATTCTACATAACAGAGACAGTCTTAGCTCCTTACACATATTATCTCATTTAATCCTCACAATAGACGTGGAACAAGACATAACATTTCCCGTAAAACAATGAAGAACTAGATGGCAGAAAGTAGAAGTTTGGCCTTTAATCCAAACATAAATGTAATCCTGAAACTTGGAGTGGGGCCAGCTCCCAAATGGAAGAGCGAATCTAACCATAGCCCATGAACAAAGTAAAAATCAGAGGTTTTCTCTGGAATACAACAGCCACAATAAATTCAGATTTAAAACTTCCCAAAAGAACAGCTGGAGGCAACTTCCTGAATCACGTCAAGAACAAAAGGAAAGGTTGGGTGGTGGGGAGGAATTAATAAAAATGGGCCAAGTAAAGCATGGGAGAGGTTGCTAAGCCAGATAACCTCTGTGACAATTCAAAATGCCAACCGAAAACAAGTGACTCACTTATAAATTTCACTCATGAGTTAAAAGCTTCATGAAGTAGAAGACCCACTTAAAATTCCCCACTTCAACAAGGGGAAAAAAATACAGCTTTGGAGCCCAGGCAGAGAGCATTAGTTTGCTGTTGAAAAGAAATAATGAGTTCTAATTCAGGTAATGTAGCTCAAAATTTACTGCCATATTTTAAAATGCACATGAAAAATAAAATTATCCTAAAATGTCCTTGGTGAAAAGGCTGAGAGCATAATTGCTATCACTGACAATAGCATTGAACTTAGCTAAATTAACATCAAAGGAAGCCCCAATTACAGAGCATCTGTACATTATTGATGGTGCCCTGTCTGTTCATCTAAGATACTCTACTGTAGCAAATAAAAGAGCTAATTGTACCACCAGCCTTCAGGGACCCCAAGGGCAGACCTGCCCTAACACGCTTGTGAAACACCACTTTGCTTGGTCAAAGGGACAATCATGTTGCATTTGGAGTTGGAATGTGTACAAGGGCCCCAGAGGTAAGCCCTGGTGACCACAGGTAGAAAAAACCCTGGAGAGGCAAAAATACACTTTTTGGAGAGTTGCGACCAACTCACAAGCCAGATCCAACAGCTACCTGGGAAGGTGGATATTCCCAGAGGTCTTGGCAGGGAGAAATAAGCTCTCTGGAGAAACAGGTGGGGAGCAGCTGGAATGTATCAGAACTCTTCTCCCTTAGAGCAACAAATAGCTTCTTTTTACTGCTCATGGAACCATTCGGGGCAAGGGGAACTTCTAGGGGTAAAGGTAATTTTTTAAAATGAGAAGAAGGTCTCCTCTGAGCATCGGGCTCCTCACTGAGCCTACTGTGTGGAGGAAGGAAGTGCCATTACTGGAGCTCCTACTGATACTGGTACTTATCTGTACATACCTGCTGGGCATTCACCTGGATGATACCCTGAAAAGTATGTATTAGCCACATTCAGGAAAACAGATCAGATTTTTATTTCCATCAAACTTTGTGAAGACCTTTACCTCTGTTCAAGTTGGATAACCTAAGATTATCCTACTACTTTATCCTATCTGCTACTTTTCTTCTTAGGCTTTTGGGAACAATGAAAACAAGTATATGTTAAATACCAGAGACAGCCCTTTTATCACTAAGCTTACATGAGTTTTCTTTTATATCTTTTCTTAAAATTCACTCATCTTGTCTGATGTTGTGGACTGAGTTGTATCCTCCCAAAATTCTTATGTTGAAGCCCTAACCTCCAATACCTTAGGATGTGACTATGTTTGGAGATAGGGCCTTTAAAGAGGTGGGTAAGCCAAAATGAGGCCATCATTGTGGGCACTAGTCCAATATGATGTGTCCTTATAAGAAGAGGACATCCAGACACACAAAGAGTTAGCAGTGATGTGCATGCACATAAAGACGACTGTACGAGGACACAGTGAGAAGGCAGCCATCTGCAAGCCGAGGAGAGAAGCCTCAGAAGAAAGCAATACTGACACCTTGATCTTGGACTTACAGCCTCCAGAACCATGAGAAAATGAGCTGTTTAAGCCACCCAGGCTGTGGTATTTTGTTATGGCAGCCCTAACAAACTAATGCATCTGCTATTAGTTGCAGGCAGTTTGGAAATAACCAAAATTCTACAGTAGACATTGGGACCATGCCATCCTCATTTTCTCCTTCTCCCTTAGCCATGAAATTGCAAATAATATTAACATGTAATCAAAGTTAGCTTTAGAATAATGTTCACAATTTTTCCCTAGTGGCCTGGCATCTGTGTGGTTACAGAGTGACCCATCCATCCACCCATGCATCCAGGAAGCATGCCTTCCTGGATGCCTATCTGCTTGAGGTTCAATCCCTACCATTTGATGTTTCCAAGGGCCCAGAAGGGACCTCCCAAGCAAGGCAGATCTTTACGAAGCTGTTCTTCAGACGGAGAAGGATCAAGGCCCTGGTTTGACTGAAGGTGGGAACGCTCAAGCCTTCATAATCCTCCCTTCACTCAGACCTCAGTTGTTAGCCTTTTTACTCTGTTCCCAGATAAGTTGCCCTGTACTTTCAACCTACTCATCCTCATCACTGGGCTGGAATCATCAGGCTCAAGGCAAAGAATTAGTGTGTGAGGCAGCAATGGCAAGTGGAGTAAAGCATACTAAGGATAGGTGTCGTCCAAGTTCACCAAAGCACCTGCCACTGAGAGCAGCTCCCTGCCAAGCCTTGAAGCTACCCTCAGAACATGGGATAATGTTAGCTTTAAACACAGGTAACTTTAAATCAGCACCCCAACTTTATTCTCTGAGAATCTACTTTCTTAAGGAAGCATCTTTACTTCCCTCTCCTCTTCTCTTTCTTTGCAAGCTTAATTTTTAAAAATAGCAAAAAAGCCTGAATTGCAAAAGCAAAATACCAAAAACTGTCTTTTAAAGTGGATCAAGAAAATGTCAAGCTGGAAATGTACAGATTATAGACATAATCAGCTATTAAGGCTCCATCTCAGTCATCACCAGAGATCACACAAATGAGGACTTTCCATGGTCCAGTTAAGGAGCCTTAAATTTACTCCTTAAAACTAAGACAACTGATACCATAGGGGACAGGGTGTTTTGAGTAATAACATGTCAAAAGACTTTCTAAAATGCCATAGACTCATTGCCAAGGGAGTTACTATTGGGTCTCTGACAGCACCTGGGTTTCTCCTCATCTCAGCATCTGAGCTTCTGGCTACCACATACACCCCTCGCTGCCAGTTCCTGGGAGAGGGCTCTCAGGCCCAGCTCTTTGAACCTCTGTGGCCACCTGAGCACCCACACCAGCCTGGGCACTCCGAATGCTGGGCAGCCTCAGGCCAGCAGCTGCCTCTGCACAGATTTCCAAAATACCTTCAGGGCACAGAATCCCTGAAGAGCATTACTACTCCCTCTCCCAGACACCCAGGGACCCAAGCACAGACCTGCCCATATTTTCTCCCACTTCAAACCCTGCCAAGGTTCCTCTTCTTCATCTTAAGATAAATTGCAAACTTGACCCTCCACAAACAGTCACAGCCCTCCACAGCCAAAGAATCACATGGCAAAGACCAAAGTCAATGGGATGGGGAACCGTGTGCTCCTCCCTCAGAGGGGGAACCATGGCAAGGGGAAAGGAACAATTTTAGACAAAGGATGCAATCTACTTCTTCCAACTGTGAGGTTCCAGAGGCTGTACAAAGTATCCTAGGGATACTTATCTAATTCCCCACAAAGTGCCACTTACTTCCATAATCCTCTAGGTATGTGTATGTCCAAATGTCTTCCTATAAAAGGAAGCATTTGGAGGCCAAAAGAAGAAGAGTGTGGAGCTGGGCCGTTAAGGTGCAATGAAAGCCAATAACTCCAATAGAGACTCAACAATATCACACAGGCATTAGGCTTAGTGGAGAGGGATACTGACTACGTACTCAGTACCTGACCACGCCCCAGGGACTTCTGGGAGTGGCTATGAGTGGCTGCCAAAAGCACCTACAGTTCTGTTTCACTTTCCTTCTCTCTATTGTGGATTTCAATTCTCCATCCACAGGGCTTTGCTAGGACGCCGGAGACACAACTTTCCTGCAACAGTATATCTCTGATTTCATAGGGTTGTTATCAAATGCAGGGTAACGAAAAGCTACCAAAATTGCCTCCAAAGAGCAATACTCTGAAAGCATTTACTCAACACCTGGGATGCCATGGTGCTAAAAATGTAGAAATACAAAATCCATGAGTGATTCCCCCTCAAATGAATGTGACAAACTGTGAAATCAGGAATAAGATCAAAAAACAAACAAACTACAAATTTTTGGCTTCCAGAGTTGTTTCTAAACACATCACCTAAGCATTTTCCAAAAGAAATTAATTAAAAAATTTTTATCCCTTCAAAATTTACTATAAAGTAACTGAAAATAGAATCTGAATATGGCTCTAGACAAGAAATATCTGCGCGAAAACAGAAAAGAACCATAGAACACCAATATATTCAGGTAGTCAGAAATATCCACAAACTCAACTGCCATTTTTAGTTTTCTTCTGAATGCTTGGAACCATAGAGAACTTTCAACATATATTGGCTTATCCTCTATTTAACTGAATGTACTTGAGGTTTACAATATTTATTTAACAAACATACCCCAGCTTAATGTAAAATATATATTCTTAAAAATATTGAGTGTAGAGTAAATGTTAGTAATTGCAATAAATCTAGAGATAATTCCTGATAACCTTTTACATGTTTGCAATTGGCTGGATAGGGGTAACGAGATATGAAAGACAGACACACTGTGCTGTAGAACAGGGTAGTACTTAGTAAAGAACTAGGGTAGGCATGAAAAACAACTAAGTGAACCAAAGAAGTCACCAGGTAGCACTCCTTATGGTACAAACAAAAAATATAATAGCAGCTGAGACAAGGAAAATCTCATTCTAACTACACAAAGACTCGTAGAGCATCCCAACATGTTTTCTGAAAATAACTACTGCTTATTTCCTAAAAACCCTGATATGAGCAGGTAGATTCTGAGAAAAGAAGGACTCAGGGAACACCTGAGCAGCGACAGGGAGTATGCAGCTTCAGATCACATCCTTGCCTCCCCTAGAAATGCTATTCAATGGAAAAGCCAAGACACAGGGAATCACAGAGGCTGGAGGTTTTGCCATCGTAAGAGAGATCAGGGTAAATCCTTTGGAAAAACAAATACACAACCCAGAATCTTTATTTTCTGCCAATGCACAGTTTCAAGTTCCTACATTTTCTTAAGGCAAAGGTTCCTTTCCTGCTTTTCCAGAGGACCATATTGAGGCAATAAAAAAATGGACTAGCTTTCATGAAGAATCTTACCATATGCTCTGTTGATCCTGGTGCATTCTTTTGACAAGTAGTGGTTGAGCCTCTGCCGAAGACCAGGCACTGGGGACACGGGAGTGATCAAAATGGCAAAGTTGCTGCCCTCAGTGAGCTGACACCCCAGTGGATGAGCAGCTGCTTCATCCCAATGCTTCTATTCCCTGTCTTTATCCTACGTTGCCCTTTTTTGTGGAAATTCAAAACATAGACGCAGATGGAAGAAACTAAAGGTACCCAGGGGAATTGGGGCCCAACTCCAAGTGTCAAGAGCAGGACTGTGTAGTGTAGTCATGGAAGCAGGTGATACTTGGACCCAAATAACTTCTAACTTTCAGTTTAAAGATGAGAATAAAAAAGACTTCCAGAAGGTACATGTACTCAGAATTTTATTCCTCTAATACATCTCCCTCTCTCTCTCCCTCCCTTTCTCTCTCTCTCTGTCTCACACACATTCTATAGTCTCCTCTCCCCCAAAAATACCCCCAAAGATACACATACACAAATATACAAACTATGCAAAACTAAACAAATACACAAACTACACATGATGGGAAACCCAGGCATACCCATATAAAGACATGCATGACATATTTTCAAGACACATCAACACCTACAAACATGCCTATTACTGTATCTTACCTATAGGAGAATGACCACAATCACAAACAAAAACACACACATCAAAACACTTGCTAGTATAGGCTGTGATTCTCAGTCCAGCTGTTCCTGTGGCTGCCCTCCCCATCACTTCTATAAGGTTCAGAAGATTAAACAGTTGGCAGCCAGTTTCATATACATGCCTTGTAAACAAGAGGGCTCAGCTTTAAATAATTATGTCAAAGAAATGACAACTGTGCTCTTTGCCAGAAAAGGGATGAATAATTACAAAGCCAGGACATAATTAAGCAATTCTGACTGTCGAATTCTTGAACTCTCTCTCTGATGTGCAAAGCTGGCGCGCCTGCCACGCATGCCCTCCTGGACAGGCCTCTGCACTGCTTTGATCTACACTTCCTTGTGCAGCAAGGGGGGGTCACAGCCTGGTCATTACAGAAGCCTTTCTTTGGGGGCCTCAACCTTCTCAGCATCCAGCTTGGGCTCTCTGCATTGACAGTGGCATGATTCAATAGCCAATATTTGACAAAGATATATATATTTTTTTAAATTCTGAGAAATAAGCAAAGCCTGGCTGTTGCAGGCCCATTAACACACACACACCCCCAAATCTAGAAGAGTCCCTTGTAGCATTAGCTATCACTTCCTAATGAATGACAGCATCTTTCTGTAGAACAATCAGAGCTCAGACAGAAGGTAGCTTTTAAAAATCAAAAGCCAAAAGGCATCAATGAAGAAGAAATGTGTCATCGTGAGAGAAAGCAGGAGAGAACTCACACTCAAGCACCAGGGCCTGCCAGATACCAAATCAAACCTTTGTGTCATAGGGGGTTTATTAGTTCCTGGATGACTTTGCATTTGCATCAGCCGAGCATACCCAGACTGCCTGCTCCCTACCTCCAAGGCAAGGGCTGTGATTGGAGAGGCATTTTTCCATTCTCCCAAATAGTTTATGTCAGGAATAAAATGAAAACAGCTCCCCAAATCACAGCCCTTCTGATCATCTATCAGAGCATTCTGCTGAATAAGCACAACAGGCTGCTGGTGCCTCAGAAAGGACAGAAGCCAACTTGAGATTCCGATTCTGTTATGAAAAATAGGTCTTCACCAAGTGTGCTCAGCACAGTGTTGGCAATTCATGGGGAAGAAATTGCTCTCCACTTAGAAGCCAACTCTTGGTGTACACAAACCTCCCAGAACATACATTTGTATATGTATATATATATATATATATACAGAAATGGAAAGCATATATATATATACACACCTGCATAGGAACAAACATATGTCTGTACATACTGTGAGCAGATGAGAATCAGCCTTTTTAATACCCATTTATTAATTCAGCAAGGAGCTCATTTGGCCTCTTTCTATCTGCAAGAAAAGTACCAGTGCATATCTCTGAAAACAACAGACAAAAGGGAATTGCCTGTGTAGGGGAGGAAGACATTTCCTCTACCCTCTCTGGGTCCTCCTGGCCGGACAATGAATTAAATTGACATGACACAGAATAACAGGAGAAAATTAAACAAAGCTTTATAACATGTATACATGGGACAGGCTCAGGCAAACTGAGCAACTCACCAAAATGGTGGAAGTTCTCATCTTAAGTACCAGCCTCAGCTAAAGACAAAGTAGGATGTTGGCAGTGGGGAGAGTCAGTTATGGGAGATCACCAGATAAGCACAGTAAACAAGAGTAAGGTTATTAGTCTGATTTAAGTCCTTGCATTCTGCACTGATAAGAGTTTCTAGAGATAAGGTCATGCCCCCCTCTTCCTGGTAAAGAGAGGGAGACACCTTTACAGATGGAGATTTCTTTTACAAATGTAAATGTCTCTTAACAAAGGGTAAGTAAATTCTACTTTTCAGAGTTTCTTTCCTGTCTGCATTTTCTAAAAGTAACCAGCACAAAATAATCCTCATGCCAAAGAGACATATCTTGGGGTGGCCAATTCCAGTCCCCCACACCTGCCACTCATGAGAGGCATACAGTTTGATATGAAACCAGGAACACAGAGAAATCTTCTAGTGCGCTTCAAGGATCATGGAGTAAACACAACACTTAACTAGAAGCCCAGACCCCTGGGTTCTGCTTCCACAGAACTGTGGGGACTTTAGGAAACTACATCCTCTCCCAGTTCCTTCACTCATAAAATGGGGTCACAAACCAGATGATTTCTGACGTCTTCTCCAGTTTAGAAAGCATACGACTCTCCAAAAAGATAACACCTGAAGCTGCCTATGCTTTCTCAGAGTATTTTCGTCTCTCTCCAAATAATTAATGGATATTTTTAAGCTTAACACATTTAGTAAAGATGTTAAGAGTCAATCACACAAACATGAGCTAATTCTATAATTGATTAGAAACTAATTTGGAGCTTTGAAGAGCATTTCTGCTGATGTTGCTAATGACTCTGAGAACCAGCCACTACTGGATCTTAAGGAGTCATTCCCACTTGCTTTCAAAAGAGGGGAGGATTTCAATCCTCTCCCCCAATGTCTCTGCTCCAACCGAACAGTCCTGCTTTTACCTGTGGTCTTCACTTAGGTTCCTATGAAGTTCTGTTTGAACAGACAGATGCACAGGGAAAATGTTTAGCTCACTGCTCCAGGGGTAAGAAATCAGAGTGGAAGAATGTGGGCTCTGTGTTCAGACACACAGGTAAAGCTCCAGCTCCAGCAATTACTAGCTGGGTGACTTGGGCAGCCCAATTAACATCTCTAGGCCTGAGTTACCTCATCTGTAGAGTAAACCAATGCCCCCTTCCTTCTACATTATAGGGTTATGTGAGAACTCACAAATCTGCATACAAAGAACCTTAGGACAATGGTGGGCACGCATGGAGCACCCCACCCAAATATACTGAGTATTGTATTTTGTACCCCTTCAGATTTCCAGTGACAATGTAGAGCTTCCCATGTCAAAGACCATGAGAGTGGGAGAAATATTGATTTATTTATGCATTAGGTGAGAAATGTAGGCTGGGCAGGAACCTAAGATATTATAAAAAGTTCATTTGTTGTATTTTGTTTGGTTTGATGGTGTTGGCTGTCTCTGGAATCTTTTAACCAAAGAAAAAAAAAAGGAGTCCAAGAAATAAATTATTTCATTTGGACAAAATTACAAAAGCTGGAATAACTAAAGACAGTCATGAGCAATATGTCAAATCTGTGCATTGATAAGGAAAACTGTTAACACTTTAATAGCTACGAAATGAATCATTCAATTAATTTCCCACATGCTGAAACAGGTAACAATACATTTATCTGCCAGAATTATACCCTCCCTATCATATATTTCCACAACTGTTAGCAATTTTATACAGCATAATGGGAAATAAGTTGCACCTCATGGATTCCAGGGGAGAAAGTGGCCTGAGGTCTGCTGCCAGCTGAGCTACTTGATAGAAGAGGTTTCATTTTTCTGTTTTGGTTCTGTTTGTTTTTTTTTCTCTTTCTCTCTTAATCATTTCCAATGCACGTGCAGAGGGCTCTAACTCAATAAGTGAGGACAAACTAGACCTCCAGGATTTCTAGGCCAATGTTTTCAACACCCAAGCTAGGATCCCATGGGAAGTGACTATGTAGCTCCACAAAACCCTAGGGCAGTGAGGGACCTCCAAAGGGGTCATTAAGGGACATCAAGTCCATTCTCCAGCCTCAAGCTTCAGTGAAGGACCCCAACTCCTCCTAAAGAGCTGGTTCATGTCCTTAAAAATCTCTTTCATCTGAATCCAAGACTCAAAACCACATCTCCCCTGCCTCATCAATGCTTTCATTAAGATGACAACACATTCACTTCCATGGCCTTGATGCAGACTCAGCTGGTAAAAGAAAGGTCAGTAAACACCATTCCAACAAGCTCTGGAGAGCTACATGTAGGGAGCACACACCAGTGCCAGGTCACATCGTTGGAAAAAATTGCCTTCCCCACTAACGATATCGCCGAGAGCTGTTGAGCCTTCACTTGTGGACAGAAGAGAATCACTTTCCCCTAGCTCCCCTTTGGCCCAAGAAAGAAGTGCCCCCTTTGAGGCAATAGAAGAATCATACCCACCTAAGAAGTAGTAAACGCCCAGTGCTCTCTGCTTTCTTCTTTCTCAGCTCTAGACCTGCAGAGGCCCTACCTTATAAACAAAACACCCTCAAGGAGGCCTGAAATACTCCCCCAGGAATGTCACCACTGGGCTGTGTATGGTGCTGCCTTATTTGTAAAAGAGGCAGTTGGGTAAAATCACCTTACAAATAAGATCCCCTTAGTCATGGGAAGACCCAACTTACACCCATTTCTACTTCTTGTTTGGTCAACAGTGTATCCATGGATGAAACCCTCGTGTGAGAACCCTCCTGCATTCTAAATACATAGGAGGACATCCTCCATGCTCAAACAGTAAACAGCAAAGTGAGACACAAATCTCTGTGAAGACCAGGGAGTAGGTAGTTTACCTTGGGCTTCACCACCTTCATGAATGCCCCTCTGACCAAAGCTTCCTCTCGTTCTTGTTTAGTTACTTTTCGAGCATCCAGAAACTTCAAATTGGGCAGCTTGTGCAGAACAAAGCATCTGGAAAAGAAAAGTCAGAGACGACTCAGGAAGGTTGGAGTGATGGCCTCAAAGGTCCATGCAATCTGTCTGATGCTCAGCAATCTATACCATTAGGTCTGCAGAATCTTAGATCTTGGCTGCTACTTCTCCTCTTTTCTTTCACAAATAATGAATAATCGCTCTCTGGAGAAACCCAAATGGTTATATTTTACACAGACACACAAGTCAACTTTAAAAATGTACACTAATGGTTGCTTTTGACTCAAAGATAGATACACACACACATCTAGATTAGCCAGGAAGATCCTATCAATGTATTTCCCTCCTTCCATTCTGGAAAATGGGCCCAGCTTCTTTACTACACAGGAAGTTCTCAGTGAAACTAACCTAAAACCTGATTGTACCATTTATGTCTTTACCATTTGTATGGGTCATCTGTATCATTCTCATATCTGAGAAAACAACAAATCTTCAATTTGAAACTGAGACAAGAGAACTTGACTTGCCATCCAGGTAAGTAAGTTAGGATACAGGTTGTGATAACCTGGGATAGAAGTAAGAAACACACATAGCTGAGAAATGCTTCCTTGAGGAATCAAACAGGGGTCTTGAAGACTTTTTTCTCATCATTACTGAGTTATTTCTACTCTGGCACTAGACAATTATCTTTATCAAGGAAAAACAAGGGAAGTTGGTTTCCAGGGAATGTTAACAGCCCAAAAAATTCTATGTGGTCTCCATTCCCCTGGAAAGAGTCTTTGGTATCCATTACGGCCTCCATGGATAAGCCAATGGCTACCTGTGTGATGAACTGTCCTCAAGCAGGTATATACAGAGTTGATGAGAAGCAGGTATATAAACATATAAATAAATATAGAAAAGGTATAGATACTTGCCTATACCTCTCCTTCCTCCATGACAGTCACTAACCCAGATGCTTTCCATCAATCCCCCATCAATCAAAGGAGTAATTGTTTAGACCCTGTCCTGCTTAGGAAGAAGAAGTAAGTACCCAATGTCAAGACCAATGGATTATCTCCATGAGAATCTGTTATTTCTTTCCTGTACCCAGCCTCCTCAGTATTCATTCAACTTTCAAATCCCAACCCCCACCAAGTTTTCTTCTGTACCTCCAGCCCCCGTTGCTTTCTCCCTTCTCAGTGCTCCCAAGATACAATGTCAGCACCATACAGTCTAACATTTTGTCAGTTTTTAATTGTCTTATTGGTGTTTAGTTGATGTCCTCACCTAACTATAAACTTCTTTAGGCAGGGACACAGTTTTTTGCTTATCCTCATACCATCTTGGAAAGCAGCATTAGAACGGACTCAGTAAAATACCAGTGATTTTGGGGGCTGGCCCCATGGCCAAGTGGTTAAGTTTGTGCGCTCTGCTTCAGCGGCCCAGGGTTTCGTGGGTTCGAATCCTGGGCACGGACATAGCACCGCTCATCAGGCTATGCTGAGGCGGCATCCCACATACCACAACTAGAAGGACTCACAACTAAAAATGCACAGCTATGTACTGGGGGACTTTGGGGAGAAAAAGGAAAAATAAAATCTTTAAAAAGAAAAATACCAGTGATTTCAGTTGCACAAATATCTCTTGAGTACCTACTATGTGCCAGGCCATAGGTATACAGAGGTGATTATAACAAGGTTCCTGCTCTTAAAGGGGTGCTGAGTGTAATGGGGAATGATTGACTCACAAAGAGAAATTAGAAATTAGCATAGCTAAGTGCCAAGATTGAAGTTATGCAGAAAGCAGTTTTGGGGGAACAGAGAAAGGGACCTAACATTATTCACTGAATGCCTGAAAACTAATGGCTGGAGAGGAAGAAGAGGAACAGGAAATCTCAATCAGGCTTCAAAGAACCAAACTCTAAAGCAACATCAAGCACTTAGCTTTCTCTCAGAGCAAATGCTACTCAGGGTATGTAGTGCCCCCCTCCTCAGGGGAGCCTTGGGTACCCAAGGCCAGCTCCCACATTCATAAGGTGTTTCATGTCACCAAGTGACCTGCATATGCTTTTCTAGGTAAAAGACTTAGCTGATTACTCAAATGCCAAAGACTACAGCTTAGAGGCCTCCAGTCATAACCTTTGTATGATTCATTGTTAAAGTCAAAACACACTGAATTCTTCTGAGGTATAGTTTTTCTCCCCAGAAATGTCTACCCCAACATATGAAGGCCTGAAAATTTGACTATCTACATCCTGCTTCCTCTCTGGAATCTATTACCTTCTTTCCTACTTCTCCCTGAGCCTCTTCCTTCCATCTCCAAATGCCCCCTAAATGTACCCCAAATCAGAAAAGTTCCACAAAAGCCCAAATGACCTTTCTATCCTCCAGGAGAACTCTGACTGGCCTCAGTCAATGTCAGAGCAAACTTCCATCTTATTCTTGTAGCAGCAAAGTCTTGATGACAACAGATTCTTTCAAATAAAGACATGTACAGACGGAAACAACATGTCAGGAATGACGCGCAAAGGGATAAAGACACCCACTAAGTGTAGGGTGGGAAAAGATGAATATTCAGGTGAAGAAAACATCAGTATTAGAAAATCAGCCAATGTTTAATGATGGAATGAAAGATGTCTTCACAGGGCTGGCAGGAACCATGATGACAACAGACAGCACATTGTCATTTCGCCCCACTTTGGATCACAGCCCTGAAATCAAAGGAAAGAGAGAGAGAGAGAGGTGCTGGCTTTTAAGCTAGTTAAAACTTTTAGATGACAAAGAGCTGCTGTTTTCAGAGCACACTTCTTATACAATTGAAGAAATAGTCTATGAAACAGGCTGCCAGTCACCCCTGAAACTAGGGGTAATTTGACTCCCATCTTGATGACGAGCCTGGGGTTTCCAGGTGGTTGATGCTTGGAGAGGTTTGAGGGACACTAGGAAGGCTTCTCTCAAACAGTCCACTCTGAGACAGCCCAGGGTCCAAAGTTCCTCCCCCTGAGATACCTTCTTTCATTTATTTCATTTCATTTGCTCATACTTTCACTCAACCATCAAATAATTATTGAGCAGCTACTACCTGCCAGGAACCATGCCAGGTGCTGAGAATAAGATGCTACGCAAAACAGACAAGGTCCCTGCTCTCAAGGAGCCTATATTCCAGTACAGTGGTTCTCAAACTTGAGTGGGTATCAGCACGCCCTGGTGGGCTTGTTGAAATACAGATTGCAGCGCCCACCACCCCCACCCTCAGCATTTCTGATTCACTATGACTGGAGTAGGACCTGGAATTTTCATATCTAATAAGTTCCCAGGTCAGGCTGATGCTGCTGGTCCCGCTGAGAGCCTCTGTGGGACTGAAAATAACATCATGAGGAATAATAGTTTTGGAATTAGGAGGTTGACAAGGTAGCAATGAGTCTCCTTCCCACTTCCACTAATAGTCTGCTCTGCCCCAGTGTCTGTGGTACACAGAGTCCAGACAGTGGCCACGTCTACAGATCTCCCTGCCCCTTGGTGCTTTGGAACTAGCTCCAAACATTACTTCCAAGTGATAAGTCAGTGGGCTTTCTGCCTGCCTGCCCCATCCCAGTCTAGGGAGATCTATTTCCCTTTGTTCTAGTTCATGTCCGGGTGTCAAAAGCTGCAGCTTCAATCCTGAGGATAATACAAGTTTGCCATAAAAATACAAGAGAGGATTCCTGAAGCCACAGAATGAAGGCTTTTACAATATCAATTCAACCCTTGTAAATTTAATCCAGGGTTATTTGTTGCACCAAAATCTCTTTACCGTGATGTATGACTTAGTTACTGGGGTTATCACAGCCGTATCCTAAAGTTGCATAGTACATAAAACATTTCAGTTAACAATGCGGGAAGGTTAACTCCCCCAGATAACCTGCAATCACAAGGGCTAGTTCAGATGACATGCCTCTGTCAGCTTCCACGAGCTATTGATGGTTCAATCAGTTTGTTTTGAAGGTAAAGTACAACAAAAGGGCAGTAAACTTATTCAGACTGTCAACAGGGGCTATTGGGAATGGGGCTTGCAGGTAAGTAATTCTGGGTGTTTTAAGGCTATTACCAAACAGCAATGGTTGAAGGAAGAGACAGCTACTAATAACATAGAAGGCGGCCATCATAAACCACTTTATGGCAGAAACCCCCATCTATAAATCCTGTGACACCCAGAGACAGCTTCAGATTTATAAAACTGCTTGTTAAGCCAGGGCACTGTTTAATGAAAAGAGATCCGTCTAAGTTCTAAGTCTCACATCCCTAGCTCCAGAGGGCAATTCCAATTTTCCTGACCTTCCCAAGGTGGCTGGGCAAAAGTCCCAGGGCCCCAGGGGCAGAAGTCAGAGGCATTCTTGGCTGTGATATGGAAGGTGAGGTTATGGACAGGAGATCTGGGATCCTGGGAAGATATTTAAAGACTCATTTGTCTCTATCTGCAAACAGATTGTCTAAAAGTGAGACCTGGACACGTAGCTTTTCAGGTTCTCTCTCTTTTCACAGAGAATGCTCCATTTTCTTAAAGGATTGCTCTAAGGAGACACCTAAAACTGGTAGGGAGAGAAAAGAAAGAACAGAAAGGCTTTTTTGTTTGTTTGAGTTTTGCTCAAAAATCAATTTTCTCTGCCCAAATCCTGAAGCTCTGGCAGTTTTCATCTAGACTTCAAAGGGAGAGAAGGATGGTCTTTTCTCCTGCCTATACCTGCTACCCCAGGGGAACAGGCTGCTCCCCAGTAACACCACATAACGCCAGAAATACCAAGATGGATCTCCACCGTCTGCTCCTGGGCTTAGCTGCCGTGTTTCTTTCTATGAGGAGACTCTACTCAAGACAAACCAAGTTTCCAGACCCTGAGGGGAATGGGGGGGGGGGGGTCACTGGAGTTTTTTGCCTACTTCCTTCCTTTTATGGCATTCTATGCTTCTCATTACTTCTTGCAACCTTCTTACTCCCACGCTTGGGAGTTGGGAGACATCGTGCAAGGTACTGAGGCCCTACCAGGGGCCCCTGAAGACAGCAATGGGTGATCCATAAACTATTCTCATTCTTTTACAAAACTTAACAGAATAGAGGGAACATGTCAATAAAACATCAAGCTTCTTCACTTTCGACTGGATTACATAAGCCCCGTTTGGTAACACTGCTTACCTCATGCTGATCAAAAACACCGATCAACAGCTAAATGTGTCTGACTAATTTTAAAAAGTTAACAACAGCTTAAATGAGCTTACTTAGGAGACCAAATCTTTAACATGTAGGGGAGAAAATTAAAAAGAG
This sequence comes from Equus asinus, assembly GCF_041296235.1. NCBI lineage: Eukaryota > Metazoa > Chordata > Mammalia > Perissodactyla > Equidae > Equus > Equus asinus. The sequence goes on along the minus strand of NC_091791.1, from coordinate 64,176,880 downwards.
AGATTATAATGAAAAGCTTAGGGACTAATAGGACAGAGCAAAGAGTCCAGACTCTGGGCTTATCTTGTTGTGTGATCTTCGTTCAGTCTCTGTCACCCTCCTGAGCCTCAGATGCTCCATCTGTGCAATGAAGGAAATGGGCAAAATGGTGCCTAAGCCTCTTGGAAGCTTTAGCGTGAATTCAATGTGCCTCAAAGTTAATTTACAATAAATACATCCAATAAATACATCCTTTCTGACTACTCCAATTTCCTTATATAACCACCTCCTCACACCTCTAGGTAAAGGAGGACTGAGAAAAAAGTCCATAAAGACCAAAGAGTAATGAACAAGCATGGTGAGAGGAATAACGCCAGATACTTGGAGAGAGGACAATGATCTCACTTTAATGAGCCAAGGTGAGCTCACCTACAGCATTAATGAAGGCCTGACAACTGGCAAAGGCCAGCTGATTTTCCTCATAGTTCACCGGCAGCATGTTTGAAGTCTCTGTGCAAACAACACACCCACAGGACAGACTAAGGCCCTCTACAGAGGGTAACTAGCAATTACTCTGTGGGCTTCTGTCACTTTGATCTCTGGGTCGTGACCTTTGCTTTCTTGTGATCTTCAAAGCCCAGATTGTAGATTAGCTGGAGAATGCAAGTTGGGTTACATAAGCCACAAGTTTTACAGCTCCTATTGGGCTGGGAAATGATGGCAGCCCAGGATGGCCAACAGACGGTGGAGGATCCCTCCCTCCTTCCCTTTGGCTGAGTGCTATAGACACTGGGCAGACCCCAGTGCTGGTCCCTTGAAGGAACAAAGAAAGGGTGTCACGTTTTAAATAATTTAAACTTGTAAAGAGTACAGAGGGGCTTGCTGGGGAGGAGGGAGAAAGGAGAGGCCAGCTAAAGACTGCAGTGGCAGGAGAAAATGAATGACAAAGAGTTTAGTGACAGAAGGTGAATTAAGAGACCATGAGACCAACTCCCTTATTTGACAACTGATGTCTAGCACTTGTGTATTGTTGACCTTCACTCTACTGTCTTTCCTGCAGGAAGAAAAAGAAAAAAATTATAAAGAAAGACAAGAAATAAGATCATTCTGGTCACCCAAGTTTCCCATACTTCATTCATTTTTTGGCTAGTGTCGAAGTCCACAGCAACCCCAAAGTGGTTTCTTAGTAAGATAGTGGTCTTCCAGGCCAAGCTCTGCCCCTCTCCTCTCTTCCTGTCCAAATCCTGAAGGCTATTGGTTATCACATTCACCTCCATACAACATTCATCACAAAATAGCAGCATGGTGTGTACACACAGCAAAGCATGGGCAGGTTTAAGCTCCTATAATAACACGACATTTATGTTATGGACATTTCTCAGCCATGAACTATGATGAATGGCAAAGAGAAACTCCAGGCAAGGTTCTGCTCCTGCCACAGCAGGACCAGGGCACTGCTCAACAACTCGGTAGTATGTTCATGCTCACATAGAGATTTAATGAGCCTGTTTTACTGTGGGAATGTGTGCCAAGAAAATCCACCTGGGCGCACAGGGGGCAAGTGAGCAAGGAAAGGGAGTGACATGGAGGAGGGGAAATAATCAGCAGAAACCGAAGCATCTGTAAAGCCAGTTCCAATAACTCCCTAAACCTAGTCACTTCCCATTTCTGGTCCAGTGGTTGGCCACAACATGACCTAAAACTGGGCTGACCTCTCTGAAATCAACATCGCCATGGAAATGAAAGAACAGACATACTCGTTTTGATGTATGGCTGGGTGACATATTATAAATATTACATCACATAACCACAGAGGATGCCAATCAATAAGAAATTTTTTTAGACAGCACTAAATGAACCATGGGTTCTTACTTCTGAATACACTCCTTTAAGGCTCCTACTATTGCTTAAATGATTAATAGAAGACATATTGTCAGAAAATGTACTTAAAGTGAAAAACAGTAAACTGTAGAAATATCATTCATTTTTAAAGCAATTTTCTAGTGAAAATGTCACATAAATTTACATAGAGGCCCTACTATTCGGCTCTGGGTGGCACCTAGAAGGAAGGCACACCCCATGCTTTGTAAATAAAGGGCCAGGAAAATATTTTACCAGAAGAAAAAAAAAAGGCAGCTGCATTGCTTTGTAGAAACCCAAATGCCACAGGAACTCTGGGATTCAAAAGTATTATTGTGAAACTCTTAAAATTTCTCAGTGGCAAATGAAGCACAAACTCCAGGATGAACAAAGCAGACCTGCTTACAGACCATAGAACAGAACTGCATTATACACATATTTATCTCATCCAAAGGCAAGTATGAGAGTGCTTGTCAAACCAGAAATAAAAAATAAAAAAAGAAAATGAATAAAAAATTTAGAATTGCCAGAGAGTAGGCCTACCATTCCACTCAACCATTAGATGCCATGCAGTGAACGTGTAACTGGATGGGCACACATTTAATGTTCTCTCCACTGTTCTTAGTTCCTGTTTCTCTCAGAGTGTGAGCATCTTGCCATTGTTGTGGGTAACTGATAGATTTTCTAAGGTAATTTTAATTAGATGTGATTTCAGTTGTGTGTGGCCTCCAGAATCCAGTTCCTCATGGCAACTTTGCCATATATGCACTAGCAAACAGCATTCCCAGTCCCATCCCTCAACACCTTCCAAGGGAACAGACCTAACATGGGGAGAACAGGCTTGGAGGGTATCCAGGCCAGCCCATGAGATGAATCATTCCTCTAGAACCAAGCCCTCCCCAGAGAACAAGACCTAACACCAACACTTGGAGTAAGTCTGAAGGATAGTCCCTGCTTGTTAACCGTGTTTGTTGACATCCAAATGAATCTGATTCCGAATAGGCAGTGGGCATCTGAGGTGCCCAAACGGCCTTGCATCCTTCTATAAGTACTCAGCTCCCCAGAGGGAAGGGTAATTTCAAGCCAGCTCCAGCAGCAAACAGTTACCAAGCCCCTATTCCATGGTCAGCGTTACTTTAGGTATTGATAAGGCTTCAAAGGGCAAGAAGACACAGCCCTTACCAGCTGGAAGCCAGTCTCTGGATGTTGACATATATCAAGTAGTGACAGAAATATAGAAGGTGGAATATATAAAATGGGTGAGATGGTAAAGGAAGAACTGTAACTGGTTGGGAGCAGAATATTTCAGAATGCTGGAGCCAACAGGGATTTTAAATACTGCTTAGTCCAATAGTTCTCAATTGAGCGCCAGAATCACCTATTGACTATTTTTTTTGCATTTGCCACTAAACGAATCAAAATGCCTTGGATATTCAAAAGTGTAGCCATGGTTGAGGGTCACTGATCTAGACTGTCCTCCTTATTTTAAAGGTCCCACTGGCAAAGTTGGATTCTACATCAGATCTTCTGATGTGGCCCCTTACACGATGGGTCTTTGTATTTTTGCTAATGTAATCAGTTAACAATAATAACAAAATAGTATTAGCTTTTCTTTTCCTTTTACAATCTTATAAGCCTTCTATTTTAGACCGAATAGAATAAGGTGGAAGTGGAGACTTTCCTCTCTCTACTTCTCTCATTCTAGAAAAAAATAGCAAAAAATGTGCGTACAGTTCAATTCACATATAGCTTTAGGAATAAACAAATGTGTGTGAATGTGTGCACATATACCCACACACACATATATACATACACATACAGAGACACACATATACCCACACACACATATATACATACACATACAGAGACACACATATACCCACACACACATATATACATACACATACAGAGACACACATATACCCACACACACATATATACATACACATACAGAGACACACATATACCCACACACACATATATACATACACATACAGAGACACACATATACCCACACACATATATACATACACATACAGAGACACACATATACCCACACACACATATATACATACACATACAGAGACACACATATACCCACACACACATATATACATACACATACAGAGACACACATATACCCACACACACATATATACATACACATACAGAGACACACATATACCCACACACACATATATACATACACATACAGAGACACACATATACCCACACACATATATATACATACACATACAGAGACACACATATACCCACACACACATATATACATACACATACAGAGACACACATATACCCACACACACATATATACATACACATACAGAGACACACATATACCCACACACACATATATACATACACATACAGAGACACACATATATGCACACACATATATATACATACACATACAGAGACACACATATACCCACACACATATATATACATACACATACAGAGACACACATATACCCACACACACATATACATACACATACAGAGACACACATATACCCACACACACATATATACATACACATACAGAGACACACATATACCCACACACATATATACATACACATACAGAGACACACATATACCCACACACACACATATACATACACATACAGAGACACACATATATGCACACACATATATATACATACACATACAGAGACACACATATACCCACACACACATATATACATACACATACAGAGACACACATATACATACACATACAGAGACACACATATACCCACACACATATATACATACACATACAGAGACACACATATACCCACACACACATATATACATACACATACAGAGACACACATATACCCACACACACATATATACATACACATACAGAGACACACATATACCCACACACATATATACATACACATACAGAGACACACATATACCCACACACACACATATACATACACATACAGAGACACACATATACCCACACACACATATATACATACACATACAGAGACACACATATACCCACACACACATATATACATACACATACAGAGACACACATATACATACACATACAGAGACACACATATACCCACACACATATATACATACACATACAGAGACACACATATACCCACACACACATATATACATACACATACAGAGACACACATATACCCACACACACATATATACATACACATACAGAGACACACATATACCCACACACATATATACATACACATACAGAGACACACATATACCCACACACACACATATACATACACATACAGAGACACACATATACCCACACACACATATATACATACACATACAGAGACACACATATACCCACACACACATATATACATACACATACAGAGACACACATATACCCACACACACATATATACATACACATACAGAGACACACATATACCCACACACACACATATACATACACATACAGAGACACACATATACCCACACACACATATATACATACACATACAGAGACACACATATACCCACACACACATATATACATACACATACAGAGACACACATATATGCACACACACATATATACATACACATACAGAGACACACATATACCCACACACACATATATACATACACATACAGAGACACACATATATGCACACACACATATATACATACACATACAGAGACACACATATACCCACACACACATATATACATACACATACAGAGACACACATATACCCACACACACATATATACATACACATACAGAGACACACATATACCCACACACACATATATACATACACATACAGAGACACACATATATGCACATGCACACACATATATATAAATATATAATTTATTGGTCTAGTTTAAAGAAATAAACACAGGAATCTAAAAAAGAAGTCAGAAAATAAATGAGAATTTCCCAAACAATGCTTAGTTTACTAAAAATGTAGATTGAGAGAAATTTCTTGGACCTGCTTGACCCTTCCAAGACATGTCTTATAAACAAGTTGCTGCAAGAAGGTAAAATATGCTTTGTCAAATGCTTCAAAGTTGACAAGAGTGTTAAACAAGCAAATTAAGTTCTAAGTGATTAAGCAACTTAAAGGATTGATTTAGGAATTTGTTAACTATGCACCTGCTGGAAATTAACCATATTTCTCCTAATAGAACTCACATTCAAATCAACAGTATCGCCTTCCAAATGAAAATCTTCACAATGAAGAAAGACTTAACACATTTTTTTAAAAGCAGAGATACAGCTTTATTCTAAGATGGCTTAACAAGTCTAAGATCCTTACAAAATTAATCAAGAAACACGGAAAATGAAGTAAATGTACAAACTTCTTCCCAATAAATATAACTGAATTTCTATTGTAGCCTTACTTATATGTGTGTGTACATTTTTTAAATATATAGTGTTCAATAGCCTTCAGTATTGCTTACAGCTTTGCCTTTATAGAAAATGAATGCTTCCAACTACATTACTTCATGGGTCACCACAGAACAAGTGGTCTGAGTCCCAATAGAACAAGTTCCTCTCAAACCATTATCCTCTTTCCCCAATCTTTTCAAATTTATTTTCCAGTAGCCCTATCTGCCTTGTATTTCCTTCCTTCCTCTCTCTCTCTCTCCTTCCACATTGATTCAGTTGGGATGTTAATGAGAGCTTACATCATAATAGAGAGAGGCTACAGTCATGAAAAGATTATTAAAAACATTTACAAAACAACAATCAAGAATGAGAGCATATAGGGGCCGGCCTGGTGGTGTAGCAGTCAAGTTCACGCACTCCACTTTGGCACCCTGGGGTTCACAGGTTCAGATCCCGGATGCAGACCTAGCACTGCTTGTCAAGCCATGCTGTGGCAGAATCCCACATAAAATAGAGGAAGATTGGCACAGATGTTAGCTCAGAAACAATCTTCCTCAAGCAAAAAGAGGAAGTTTGGCAATAGATGTTAGCTTGAGGCCAATCTTCCACCCCCCCCCCACCAAAAAAAAGAATGAGAGCATATAGAATTCAAAATGAAGAAAAAAAAAGAGTTTAGTGAAACAGTTAAGATCAAGAAGACTCTCCAAGAGAGGTGAACTTGGATCAGGTATTTCAAAGCAGCTGGTTTAAAGGTAGAGAGAAGAAAGAAAAGCATTTCTGCTTGAGCCCCTCAAAGCACATGTTGGTGGCCACTGAGATATACCTTTTTGGAACAAAGTTATGGGCCTTTTGAGACTTCTTCTTGGAATTGTATATAAGCTTCCTAAACTTTGGTGGGATGTGCTCTGTCTCCAAACAGTGACTCTGAGTCAGACCACAGGAAGATCTTACAACACAGATCACGGGTCAGCAAAATATAGCAGGTCAAAGCCAGCCTGCTGCCTGTTTTTGTAAACAAAGTTTTATTGGGACATAGCCATGCCAATTCACTTACAAATTGTTTAAAGTTACTTCTGCACCATAACATAAGAGTTGGACAAGTTGTGACAGACACCACATGACCTTCAAAGTCAAAAATATTTATTATCCAGCCCTTTACAAAAAATTTGTCAATCCCTGACCTATACCACCCAACAACTTTTCACATTTCTTGGCTCCTGCGACCTCAATGAAGGGAACTAATGGCTATAGATCACCCAATGATGAAAGGTTAACATTATCATGGAGTCCACCAATATTTACCAAACATCTACTATGCACCCCATAGGATAACATTATCCCCCCAAAGATGCTATTTTTCCCTTCTCCCACCATGCTCAAACTCCTAGATACTCACCTGTACCTCTTGTAGTCTTCCTCATCCTTTTCCAAGCTGATCAGCTCATTGGGACATGCCACATTACCCAGCAGGCTGAGATACTCCAGAGCTGGTGTCACTTCTGCCAGGTGATCAAGCAGACACTCCAAGTCAGTAATGTGACAACAGTTAAGGATCTTGGTCCAGGAAAACAAAGGCTTAGTAAAGAGCCTAGACCGTTACTGACAAGCACAGCCTAGCAGCTGAGGAGTCCAGGCTGTTCCCATGAGATGACATGGGTGAGGGTTGAAATCAACTTAGCTGTGTGTCTGGCATGGCTAGTTTTTCACTCCTACTGCTGGGGACACAGCCCAGCTTTTCTCTGGACACGAAAAGCTAAGTACAGATCACTTGAGAGAGAATGAATGAACTTCATTATTTTATCACACTTTTCTCTATAGTTCTGTTTTATTAAACATGATGAAGGGTAGATTCCATGTAGTAAAATATTTTGCAATATGCAAAACTTTATTTTTCCCAGTATTGAAAGCAAGACATTATTTCCAAAGGCCTCATTAAAAATATGTTATTTCTCCTTAAGGGGGTAATTTACCATCAAAACATATGGGAATAGCATAGACTCAAACAGGGATTGGCATCCTCTTATGATCTGAGGGCCTGTGGCAGAGCTAAACATTGCTCAATGGCCTCACTGGTAGCAATAAAACCTTGGATTGAGGGGGAAAGGAGAACAAAGCTAAGAGAAGACAGAGTAAATTAGGACAGGTTTAGTCAAGCCAGGTCAGTCAAAATGCTTTTCCTAGGAATCTGTTGTAAATCTAATATTCTATGAAGGAAAGAATGAAAGATAAAAGATCAAGGAGGGGCATGGTGGTGAGATTATTCTATGATTCATCTCCTCAGTGGGATCCACTGTCCAGTCAAGGCAAACACTGAGATCCCCAAAACAAACAAGGCAGGAGTCATAGGTCCAGGGAAACACAGATGTTGGGGGGGACTAGTCTGCACATCAACTCCTGGCTTGAGCCACATACACATGAGCCCTAGGAAAGGTGATAATTAGACAGGCCATGAATAGAGGCCAGGACTACCAGGGGCCAATGGATAAGAGGAGTTAGCCAACATCAGCGGACAGAATGGTGTCCTTGACAGGGAATGACAGCAGAGCATACAGGGGTTAAAGATATAAGGGTGAATGAAACATACAAGACTCAAAGACTTGGGGTACAGTTTCTAGGAGTAAGGTCCACTTGGACCGAGGAGAGGAAGGTAAAGTCAAAGGAAGGGCTGCCTTTACTCTGCCAGGGTATCTAATCACGGGACATTAACCAGTGTTCTTGTATTTCATTTCAACTTGTCAGAGAAGAATGAACTCCAAATCCAACCAATGTCTGAATCCAGTCCCTAACATCTCTGCCAAGGGGTCACCACAAGGTAACTCACTCTATCTCCTACAACCATAAGAAAGAGGTTATTTTTCCCTCGGGGACTGAATCTTCAAATTCCTACCCACAGAACCAATTTAACTGCTTGGGGTCACAAAGAATAGGGGATTCTTCTCTTCCACATGATGGCCCTTCAGATAGTTGAAGATCATATGTCTTCCATAAATTGTCTATTCTCCAAACTAAGTTCCTTCAAGCATTCTTCATACACATGCTCTGCCACCACCATATGCAAGAACAAAAGCTCTACTCTGGGGGGGAGCAAGACAGAGACAATGAGAGGGAGAGCACAAGCAAAAAAGGGAGAAACTAGTCAAAGAGGATCTTAGCATCTACTTATCCACTGTGGGTTTCAATTTGCCAACATCATGCCCGTTTCCTAAACAAGCACAGACAGTGAACATTGAAGTTATCAATCCTAATAAATATTTAACAAATAAGAACTAGGAATGCCCACAAAGGACCACTGGAATGAGGATGATAGGAATGAGAGCATGTGGAGAAGACTACAGAGAAGGCCCCACCAGGGTAGTGAGGTTGGAAGTACAGTGGGTGAGTGGCTGGAGTCAAAACATTAATGCACTTCATCAATGAAGACAAAACATGCTTACTACTTTTTAAATTAAAGTTTAATCATCACACTCTCTCAGAAAAACATTTAAGAAACCAATTAAAATGAGAGTGAACAATTTCAGGGAAAACTTGGCTTTTCCAGCAGGTTCTGCCTTTGTATGCTTCACAGGCATTACTACATTGGGAAAAATGTAGTGGAAATATACATTAGAAAAAAAAAATAGTCCTATCAGTACATTCTCTACCAGCGCTGCCTTTAGACCCCAGCAAAGGCAACTCAGGGAGCCCCATGTTTTGGAGGCCTTCCTCAAAAATCTTTAAGTCTCTGTCTGGTATCCAGGACTAGCCAGGGGCAAACAGTGTCATTCAGGTGGGGTACTGCATGCCTGGACTTGGACATACTTAGACCTCAGTCCCAGCATCGGTTTCTCCCTTTCAGGGTTCTAGTCCACACATGGGACTCACAGTTACTCCAAGGAGAACTGGAACTCATGCCTGTCAGGTCGTCCTGAAGCCTCAATGACAGGCCCAAGTTCTAGTGGGGCAGCCAGGAGAGCTGATCACTCATGCTGGTCAGCACAGTATTTCTTTTATAGGATCCCAAGAGAGTGGGCTATCAAAATGGTGCTGACGTACTGATTTGGAGCGATTCGAATTATTTATGTAGACAGTGGCTCTGGAGAACCTAGGGGAAGCCCTTTCTACTATGGATGAAAAAGTCTAACTAAAACCTATTTCCCTCTTAGGGACAAACTCCTTAAACCTTCATCTAATTCTCATCTACTGTATGAAGGTGGGAATGTGAAGGAATGGAACTCAAACCTGGCATGATTTTCAAGTTGAGGAAACATTAGGCAACTGAGTTGGATTGAACTCCCAGTCATTTCTCAACCTTTAGCAACCACTGATGGGAAGCCAAGCATGCCATTGCCCAGGGAAGTAGGCTCAGTTTAATTTGAGTAAATCTTCACATGTAAATTTACCACAGAGCTAATAATGCTTGTGTGTGAGGGCTCCTTTCTTGGATAGGCCCATTCCAGGGCCCTGAGAAAGGCCCTAGTAATAGAGTCACATGGTCACATATTTTCGTAAAATTTGCAAAAGTAGGTTAAACTGCAATCAGTTAATATCACTGTGTTTCTCCACTAAGATTTTTTCCATGACATTTCCCCTGGAGTTGGGTGATGTTAGGAGTGGCCATGGGAATTCTGGGGACCTGGGTAAGAGGAACTTATGAAAGAGGAACATTTAATTAGGATTCAGTGGGATATACTTGTGTCGTATGCAGTCATTTCTGTGTCTGGTTATTACAACAGTACCAGAAGGAATGGTTTCCAGTAATATTCCTACCACCTGCCATGCTGACACAAACATATAGGGACCAACATAAAACTGATTATAAGTGGTTAAGGAGTTTATAAATTCAAAGAACATTTAAGATTAAGTTGTTGTGTGTTTACCCCCTACACACACACACAACCAACTTGAAATGTCCTGAAATCTTAATAGCTCATATATGAAAGAAATGTGTAAGAGTTTTACCAAAATTTAATAATTTTAACGTTGTTATCAATAATTTAGTGGTGAAATTACCAATAATGAATGGTGAAACAAAGAAACATTCCTAAACTATTAAAAATAAAAATCAATTTTCAATTGGATGGAATTATCTATTCTCTCTACATAAAATATTACAAAATTTAATTACATAAGAAATTATAGGGGAATTTGCAGAAAAAAATTGGGAAAAAGTTTTTAAATAGGCATGTCTAATACAAAGATTGTTACTTTTCTAAATATTTTAATATGTGTGGTATTTGTCAACTCCAATTTTTAATTTGCTTTGATATATTTTTTATTCCAAATAAACATTCATCTTTATACCTAATTTTACAGTCATAATTATTTAGTCATTGCCTTTAAGACGGTCTCCTCAACTCATGTAAGTTTCAAAATCTGGATCTGCCCCTGAGCAGGAGGCCATGGAGACGTGGACCCATTTGAATGTCCTGATCGTGGGAATTTCTTGCACAAAGGGTCTGCAAGCTTCAGAAACCTTCAGCCACCCTGTGCCAAGGAATCTAAGGAATTCTGGATTCCTTGGAATCCTTAGAGCCTGCCTCATTTAGGATATTTTGTGTGGCAGAAGCTATTCCACCTTCCTAAGCCTTTCAACTATCTGATAAATGGTCAATCGGGCTGAGCCAGGTGGTCTCCCCTAAATCGACACTAGTTATGAATCACTAGCACCTACTCCATGGGTGCTCTGGACCAGAACATCATCATTATGTACCACCACCGGAGGATGAAACTCGAGAAGGAGTTTTAATTGGTTTCTTGGTCTCCTGGGCCAGCAAGGACGAGCACAGCCCTGTCTTGCCTGATTGCAAGCTCTGAGATAGAACTTGTCACATTCCTTCTTGTCAAGCTGCATAGAAAATTAACCAGAGGCAATCAGTGGAGAGAACGTGGTGTCTTTGGCTAACCAAGACCACTACATAGGAGACATTTTCAGGGATTCTCCTAAGGGTGTTTTTTTTTCCCCTCCTTTTTTTAACATTTGAAGCTGTTTGGCACAGTTTCAACTCTCTCCAGTTGGATTCTCAGTATACACCTGGTTTCCCTCATCAAGTCTTCTCCAGAGTACTTGCTGTTCAGATTCTTTTTCAGTGTTGTCTACAGAAAGTTGCCACCATGCAGCCCAGCTGTCATGGCTAGCCTTGCCAAGGGAGATTTTCTGCAGAGAGCCCAAGATCAAAGCAACATCTTGCCTTGAAAGTTTGGAGCATGAGGGAGGAGGAGAGTCTCCTGGTGTCATGCCCAGTTGCACAAGTCCAAGCTGTTTCCAAAGTGAGAATGGGCATGTACCCTCCTTCTGTGCTCAGCTCCAGGTTAAAGAGCAGCATCAATAACCATGGTGAGGATTTCAATCAGAGCTTATCCTAACATAGGATTTTTGAATGCTAACTAAACAGTCTACATGATATATTATCTTATTTTTATTTGCACATGCATGTCAAAATTATCATCACATACAGATAATTAAGAAAACTGGGATCAAAGGTCATAGAGTCAGTAAATGGCAAAGTCTATATTCTAGGGGAAATGTTACTCGTGATTTCCTAACACAAAAGGGGAATTCAAAATACTGAAAAATGAGGATTCTAACATGCTTTTGTAGGAGACCACAAAGTGCTGTCATCCAGCTATGCTCTGTACCTCAGTTACTGCTAATTTGGGCTTATTCATTCAAAGCATTGAGGCTTTGGCTAACAGTAAAATGTACCACGAAGTTATAAAGTCTTTGGGTGTTAACAAAGTGATTTCCCATATATGAATATATGTATGTACATGTGTGTGTGTGTGTGTGTGTATATACATATGTCCACACACACATATATATACATTATGACATTTTAAATCTCAAAAATACTCTAAAATGTATATTACCCAGTTTTTAGATAAAGAAACTGAAGCATCTGACAAGGTGAAGGGACTTCCCTGAGATGACACTGTACATTGCTGTGGGAACCCTAGTCTAGCCTTCTGACAGCGCATTGGTCTCCTTACCACAGCCCAGCTGTATATTGTTAGCACTACAATTCATACTGTCTCTTCACACATGTGCTGAAGCAAACAGAGACAGAAGAAAAAGAAATGAAGTGTGATTAAAACAAAGTCAGCTTATCACCTGATTGTGCAGAGGTTAAATATCTCTATTTTCCTGACATCTCAGTTGTTCTCTTATTTGAGACTGGGTATTAAGACATGATATGGCTGAGACCATTACCAAGAACCCACTCCTATGGGGAAGAGCCAGGGATAGTGTGTATATGCTCATGGTGAATGAGAGAGAGAGAGAGAGAATATGAGTGTTGGGGAGAAGAGGTCAACTCCACGGCCAGTGCCTACAGAGCTCAGTCCAAATGAACCAAAGAAAGGAGAGAGAGCTAAGCTGTGAACCAAGAGATGAAGAGGTAGACCGGAAAGACCAGGCTTTTGGGTATACCAAGACAGCACACCAAAGCTGAGGGCTGAACAGAAGTGGGACAAAGGGATGGTAGAACAAAGATGGGAGGTCAAGCAGGAGGTATACAACCAGGAAGTGAGGCACTTGTGAATTGAGAAGAAATTTGCCAGATGCCGGGTTTGGGCTCTTGAATTCCTTTTGTGAGCTCCCTTTGCAGCTGAGAGCAGGGCCTGGGGGGAGATGGGGCTAGGCACAGGCAGCTGATTCCTCCCACATCTTATTTGCTCATCTTGTGCAGTGATTGCCTCCCTCCTTGGGTTTCAGAATCTGGGGCCAGGAATTCGCATACCTGGGTTCCAGACTGAGCCTCACCAGTGAAAATCAATGTGACTTCAAAAAGTTCATACTCTTCCAGTTTTTTCATAAAAATAAGAATAATTATTCACCAATGGTACTCAATCACAGAATGATATGAGGGTAATATTAAATTATAAAAGTCAAAGAAGCACTCCAAATCTATACTCTGGCCTTGGTTATAATGTAGCCCAAGTAAGATCAGATAAGTTCACATAATTCTCTAAGATAATAATAATAACATCAATAATACTAACCCTTACATAGAACTTACTATGCTACTACAACTTAACATTTCTGAGATACTTAGAGGAACCCTCACAACAACCTATGGGATGCATACTATTATTGTCTCCATTTTTCAGAGGAAACCAAAGCATCAAGATGTTAAGTAGCTTGTCCAAGGTCATGCAGAAAGTGGCAGAGAGGGGTACAAGCCCAGGAAGTCTGGCTTCAGAGCCTGTTCTTATCTGCTATGTGATAGTGCCTCTTGCCAAAGAATAAAAGAAAGCCCATAACCCAAGTTCCCAGGGTCCAGTAACATAGAACATTGTCTAGACATATATAACTGTGAGTAAAACCAAACTGGGAAACTCCAGATTTGCCAGGCAGATAAAATAGGCGTGGGGTAGGGGTGAATAACCATTCTAAATATGCAAAAGGCCAAAAGTTAAAAACAAAACAAACTTCACAGAAGAACTAAGGTAGAACCCCATTTGATAGCAAGCTTCCTAGTATGTTTAAAATAAGATTCAATTTATAAGAAAGAGTTAACACTTACCTTTCCAAAGGTGAATAGTTACTTGATTCTACATCTACCTTTCATCTGAAGGAGACAAGACACCAAGGTCTGTGTGTTAGATTGTTGCAGGAATGAGTCATGCCTCTTTGTATTCCCACCCTGGATAGTCCCTTCTCACATTTGTTCTACATTTGGTAGGTGACTTGCTTTGGCCTTGGGACAGCAACACACATGATGCAAGTAGGGCTTGAAACTTACATGAACACTGGGACTTTGCTCTTAGAACACTCCTCCCATGGGGAGAGGCCTGTGCTAGCCTGATGAAGACAGGTAGTTCAGCCACCAGCCAGCACCAACCTCCAGTCATATGAGCAAGGCCATCACAGACCATCTAACCCCAGCTGAGCCTCCAGATAACTAGGGCTGCACGAGTGACCCAAGATAATACTAGCAGTAAAACCATCCATCCAGCAGAGCCTAAACCAGAGAGCTGACACACAGAACTGTAAACAAATAAGATATTTGCAGTTTGAAGCCACTAACTTTTGGGGTGGATGATTATGCAGCAAAGCTAACTGACAGAGCCCAAGTCTAAGGCATTTCAAGGAATAACAATAGCAATATGGAACCTAGCAATTGTTGGAGAGCTGGAGTATTTTCACAAGTAGGTAGGAGAGCCAGTGGCTCAAAACATGGAGTTAGAAGGTATTGATTAAGAGGATGTCATGCAGTGTCACTGCTGCTTTTACCTGCCTTTCATTCTCTGACTTCTTGGTCAAGCACGTGGGGAAAGTAAACCGATCTTCATGATCACACCAGTAGAAAAGAGGAGAAACTGTATCCTAAGAAAGACAACTATAATCTTTTGTATCTACTGGTAATAAAGTATTCTGCAACAGCCAGTGATATAATCGGCCACCTTTATAGCTACATGTTGCCTTCTGCTTCAGTCTGTCCCAGGCCATTATCATTACTCCCTTAGCATTACTGCTACCGATTGGAGAAGGTGAGGCATAGGACAGGGAAAGGACTCAACCAAAGACAAAGACAATTCCTCAGCACTGTAGAGGCAAGAGGCCTGCTAATCTTTAGTGACAGCAACACTGAGAATAAAACCATCATCCAATCCAGCTTATTCCGTTAAAGATGAGAAACATCCTGTACAGCAAAGCAAACCATCAACAAAATGAAAAGGCAACCTACTGAACAGGAGAAAATAATTGCAAATCATATATCTGATAAGGGGCTAATATCTAAAATATATAAAGAACTCAAACAACTCAATAGCAAAAAAACCAAACTGATTAAAGAACGGGCAGAAGATCTGAATAGACATTTTTCCAAAGAAATATCAATGGCCAACAGGTACATAAAAAGATGCTCAATATCACTAATCATCAGGGAAAGGCAAATCAAAACCACAATAAGATATCACCTCATACCAGTTAGAATGGCTATCATCAAAAAGACAAGGAAAAATAAGTGTTGGGTGAAGATATGGAGAAAAGGGAACCCTTGTGCACTGTTGGTTAGAATATAAATCGGTGCAGCCACTGTGGAAAATAGTATGGAGGTTCCTCAAAAAATTAAAAATAGAACTACCACATGAACCAGCAATTCTGCTTCTAGGTATTTATTTAAAGAAAACAAAAACACTAACTCGACAAGACATATGCACCCCCATATTCACCACAGCATTATTTACAGTAGCCGAGATATGGAAATAATCTAAGTGTCCATTGATGGATGAATAAATAAATTGCGGTATATATATATATATATATATATATATATATATATATACACACACACACAATGGAATATCATTCAGCCATAAAAAAGAATAAAATCTTGCTGTTTGAAATAACATGGATGGACCTTGAGGGCATTATGCTAAGTAAAATAAGTCAGACAGAGAAAGACAAATATTGTATGTTTCTCTTATAGGAGGAATCTTAAACAAAAAATAAGCTCATAGATACAGAGAACAGATTGGTGGCTGCCAAGGGTGGTAGGTAGGGGGTGGGAAAATGGGTGAATTTTTATTTTTCAGTTTAAATAAACTGAATAAATAATAAGTAAAATCTAGAGTGGATTCCTGCACATTTTCAGCATATTCTGTGCTAGGTTATGAAAATGAATCCTCTAAAATGGGAGATAATAATGCTTAGTAAATTCACATGATGCAGAATCTTACTTATTAGTCTAACTAATTAGACTAATCAGGTAATCTGTCAGTCATCAATATTTACTCAATGTCTCTTCAACTATCAGGGGTAATGGAGGAAAGCAATACTATAACCTACCTATACAAATCAGCACTTGATCAAAAAAAATAATCACCAACTAGTTCATCTGCAGACTGGGATTTCATGAAATGATGTTCTCTCACAGTTAGTGTGCCCTTCTTTTAACTGTTTTGTTCAGGCTGGTGCTGAAATGAGCTTGGATTTCTCAGCATGCATGAATTAACATGACAGAGAAGTGGCCAGGAAGTGTGCTGAGTGAGAAGAGAAATTGAGTTTGGGATTAGCATTTGTACAGCACTTGCTATACAAAGTCCTTCTGGCTTGATCTGTGGGCTGCTCAGGAAGCCCTTCTCACTGCACCATTTCTTATACTACCTTCTTGACAGTATCCCAGGGCAGAGGCAGCTGGCTTTTCACCCATGTGGAAACCTGCTTTGCTCACGTTATTACAGCCCTTTGATTCCAACATGCAAAAAAAGTCTTTTATACATTCCTTTCTGCCAGTTCTCCTGACAGGTGAAAGCTGGGATGTTACCAAAAAAAAAAAAAAAAAAAAAGAGATAGAGAAACAGAAGCAGTTAAAGGATGATTTGTCCATGACCACACAGCTAAACATAACTAAGCTGACTCATGAACTTGGCTAAATCCATGTGACGTGGGACACAGGATATGAGCATTGGGACCCAAAGGAGAAAACATATGATCCAAATTCTAGCCTAATAATCCTTCTGTTCTTGATTGATTTGAGAATATTGTCCAACTCATCACCAAAGGCAGCCAAGGAAACCACAAGGCACACTGACTATAATAATTTTTCAAACAATGGCTAGGAAACTTGGTGGACCAAAGGATAGGAGAGGAAAAAATCCATCACCATTTCATCATGATAAAGACTGATATTTACTTGTAAGCCTGCTTCTACTTCTATTAAAGAGCCAATTAATAAAGGCCACAAGTAGCATATTTTACTGAGGAAAGATGTTATGGCTTGAAGTATAAACAGTGGCTAACAAATGATTTTGCAAATCATTCCTAAAGCTAACATATGCATATATGTTAAACTTAACATATGTATGTGGTCTTATTTCATACTCCAGGAAAAATGTCCTGATCCTTTTTCTACTTCTACCTTACCACGTGAACAAGTTATTAAGCCACTCCATTCACACTTATCTTCCACCTTAGCCCTTTCCTCGCTGTCCCCCAGCAGAACTGTTCCCCAAGTCTGCTGCAGAGACTTCCAGAAACCTCCTGGAAGGCCGTTTGCTCAGTGACATTACTCCTTAGTTCCACCAGAGGTCGCCCTCCCACACAAGCCCAACCCAACAGAACCCAGCTTTGCCTTCTCGGCGGCAGTGACATTATTTTCTTTCTCTATTTTTATCTATTAAAAAGATTTCTTCACAGCTATAACTTAGATCTCTACACTAAAATGGAGCAACAGGAAGATATAATGGTGCATTTCATTTATGAATGACCTATAATAAATTACTCTGAAGTGTCCCGAGTGCCAGAAGACAGAATGCTTTGTCTGCCCATGGACTGTATTTCACATACTTTAATTTAGCTGACACATAAAACTCATTTGACATTTCGCAGCTATTTGTGTGGGGCGGGGGAGGAGGGATGGTGCGGGGGAGTGAGGGTGGCATGCAGGAGGGGACTACTGTGGGGCTGGGCGGGGAGTGGGGGCAGCGGGCAGAACCAAGGATATTTGGTTCTTGTTGAGGGTTAAGGTATGGAGCCTGGGTAACCCTGGCAACACGAGGTCGTTCCCGAGCAGATTGTTGTCCAAGATGAGTTCCTCCAGGCTCTCGAACGCGCTCAGTCCTTCCAGTGACCTGCAATGACAAAGGCAACAGAAAAAATGATCCTGCACTAAATCAGGGAGGCCATTATGAGCCGAAATAAATATTTTAACCTTCCCTTTCAGGACTGGGAATAGTTTGGGCTTGGTGCCTGTCAGCAAAGTGAATGACAAGAATTAGTAGCAGGAGCCGGGGCAGGGCGGCGGCGGAGAAGGGGCCGCTGGCACTCACCGCATCCTTCACGCATTGCCAACATGAAGGATGAGGGTCACTTAGTGAGTAGCCAGGATCCAAAACAAAGGGCTTCAGATACGGCCTGCAGGATAAATTTGTCAATGTCTTGTGCCTTCAGGCACCCAGCCTCAGCTGACCCTAACCTCCATTCCCAAGATAAATAACTCTGTCACAGTTCACCTTCATTCCCTGGACACAAATTTAAGTTGTCATCCATCATTTCTGCCCAGAAATATCATACCCCTCTTACAATAATAAATATAACTTCAAGTATCATTTCTTAGCAGTTCTCCTCTGTACAGTTGGAGGAAACTGCTGGGAAGGCTTCCTTTCGCCCCATTTGCTGCCTCTGACTTTCGTTTTCTCTGTGCTTTTTTTCTTTACTAATCACGTAATTTGCTTCTGCCCAGTGTCCCTGTGGCTGCCCCAAAAGGCAAGGCATCTGTGGAAGCACATGATCACTCCAGTTTGAAAAGGCTGTTTGTTTTTGTTTTTGTTTTTGTTTGCGAGCTGAGTAGAGAAGGGTTTGGGGGAATTTCTGTTTCAATGACCCTGCCTTGAAGTTACTGTTTTAATTTATGGAAAGTGGACTTCTCACTTTATTTTTGAAAGAAGTGTAGAGTGCAAGCGATGTAGATGTCGAGGGAGTAAATAAACAGGCATCAGAAAGAATTAAGCACCCGGCTCGGGGAAAACAAGTATCAGAAAGGGAAAAATAACCTTGTTTATACACTTAGCTGAAAGTTAACTCAATGTTATGGACTCAGGAGTGTTGGCGGGTGGCAGTAGTGAGGGACAGTTGAGCACATGTGCTTGCCCGGGCGCACACAGACGATAATTAAAGACAGCCGCCCGATGGAGGGACTTACACAGAAACACACACTCCCAGCTCGTTCACCTGCCAGACCCAAGAGCCATGCTGAGCTTGCACAGGCTGACAGCTGAGCTACGACGTCGACCAGAGGGTGGGCTCGCATGGGACCTCCTGGCTATTATATAAAATGTGACGAATCAGGGAGATGTTGTCTACACTATTTATACATTTACTGATAGCACTTCCATTATAGACCTGCCTGCTTGCATGTGCAATGCCTTACACATCTGGTGTGCATGTGAACTTTAGCACCAGAGCTTTCTCGAGGCATCCATCTCTCCCTTGTGGGACCTCTGCCAAGAGGACTCCAAAATAGGGAGTCAATACTTGGAAGGTATAATATGCATTGAGAATAAGTAATTAAATACCCAGATGCCACTGGGCCCAGAGCTCTGTCAGCATGTCCCATTCCTGCCTGACCCTCCGGCTGGTCCAGCCAGGGCTCAGCACCCAGACCACAACTACTCCTACAGCCAACACTACCTGCTCCACAGCAGGAGGGCAATACGGCTTACATTTTATGTGAAGGGTGCATGGGGTCATCAGATTTAATTTCCTCCTCTTCCTTTATCTACTTCCTCATGTTTCAGGGAGGCAAAACACAACTTACATACACGTAGTCAGGAAAGTCTGGGATTCTGCCTCAGCTCTACCATTTACTTGCACTGTGAATTTGGACATATCAATAACCCATCTGAATTCTCTTGTTCTGTGTTGCATCTGGCTCATAGGATCTTATAGAGAATGAGTGAACAAGGACTAACAAGTTACCAGCACTTGTTAGCGCTGTTTTCTTTCTTTTCCTTCCTCCTTTCATTCATTGTTTTTTCTGGAAGCCCTGACCTGGGCGGGGACGGTGTTCAGGATGCAGGGGATGGGCAGATGAACAAATGTGCAAAGGTGTGCAGTAAGTCTAGCTTCTGCAGGGAAACTTCGACCTTTGCTGAAGTCCCTTCCTCCATGGGGTTTAATGAGTGATGATCCAAAAGAGCGTTTCAGGACTAGGCCCTGTTTACCAAAAGGGGAATTGAGGCCACCTCCCATCAGGGCACCTCATGGATGGCTAATAAGTCCTTTGTGCACAAACATCAGTTGGGCTCTGGTCAAGGGCAGCATCAAAATACACATTGTTCTCAAGTTATGTTATGCAAATATAATACTCTTATCATAGAATCAGCAGATGGTGGGCAACTGGCAAGCAGAAGAAAGCTCCCTTCCAAGAGTGCTTCACGGGAGGCATACGACAAAATGACACAGCATGAAGAGGGCTGAAGGCCGCAGAGACTGCCTTTCTCTCAAGATGGGCTCTGGGGCAAAGCTCCATACCTGAGTGAGCCTTCAGAGAGCAGTCGGGCAGCTCCGGCTCAAATCCTGTCACCTGTCTGGTTTTGAGATTCTTTTTGCCATGCAATGGTATTAGCTGCTCACTTAAAAAAAAACCATGTTACAGCGCGGGGGGGGGGGGTGGTTGCTAATTAATAAATCCCTGCCTTCATGTCATCAGTGTGGTGTGCATTTTGTGATTTAATCAGCTAAATTCAGAGCTGAGGGCCTGCGACAGGAGGCTGAGAGCACAGTGAAGAGTAAAACTGGAGACAACAGGATTTCTGTGGCTTGGCTGGCATGTGGAGGCCAATAAACACACACCTAGAAGATGGTTTTATCCTTTACTTTTTAACAATTTTACTTTTGTTGTTGTTGTTGTCACTGCTGTTCCCCTGGAAGGAGTAGGAAAAGAAATAATTTGCATCAATCCTTGAGTTCATACTCCCATATACGAGATTCCTGTAAATTGATAGGTTGTGTTAAATAAAATGACAAGGCAAAAAAGGCTTTCAGGATCCACACAGATCTATGCTGTTTAATGGGACAGCTACAGATCTACAAGGAAAAGATGACGGAACTGTAATTTCTCTGCTATAACCTTGAGTGTGGACAGCAAAATGGACCCAAGAGCCTTGGTGGAGGGGATGACTGTCACTCCAGGGTTACTCACCAGCTTGCTTGGCAGTGGTAGCAGACGTCTGAGGGGCAGGCTGGAAGGTGAGGCAGGCATGTCAGCCGTGGTCAGGGGCTGGAGGGGGAGGGTAAGGCTTCACCTGCTACCTCGGCACAGTCAGCTGGAGAGAAGTCTTCCTAGCCCAGTCAAGAGCCACCCAGGGCAGGCACAGAGACTGAGTGTGAGGTCCTATCTGTGGCAGGTGGTTTTGCTCTGGAAACCTAATCAGCACCTCTGAAGCATGTGCAGGCCGCCTGCCTCCCGCTCCACCAGCAGGAAAGCTGCCCATTATCTCACCCACAGGTACCATCTCAGTTACCTCATTCGCAGGGCTCTGCTGGGCTCCCTGAGGAGCCATGGCTGCTGCCTGAAGAGTCCCAGTGCCTTTTCCAAAGTCACATCAAAATGACAAAACATCACAATGCATTCGGCTCCAGTGGATTCAAACAGAGAGAACTTTTAAGTTTCCACTGTAATTAACCCTATCCTCGTTAAGATAATTATGATCAAGCTTCCTGTCACAGCTAATATCCCAGCATCATTGCCCATGGCTCACACTCTGCCCTCATTAGCTTATAAAAACAGTGGCACTAACAGGTGCTGCCCTTTCCAAGCGAGGCCAGTGAGCTCTTATGGAGAGGCCTCAGGCAGGGCAGCAGGCCCCCAAAGGGGCTGTCCTTTGAACTCCAATCCCTTCTGGGTGTGCGCACACTCAGCGGCCTTCATCCTTTACCTAAAAGTTAGCCACTTGTCAGAATGGGCAAGGAGAAGGACCAGGACCAGAGTTTGACTGGTAGGTTTGAGGCAGAGAAACTAGCCCTTTCTACCCCTTACAGCAGCAAAAATCCAGCCAGAAACATCGCCAGAGGACACTTCCAGCTCCCCTGGTTCAAGAACCACTGATCTTATTCCTGGAGTATAGGCTGTGGTAAAAATTACCTCTTTCTTCGTCTCCTAGCCGGAACCAGGGATGATACTTTTCTGCCTGGTATGAGGTGGAGGGACAGGGAGACAGTTAACCACACACCCTAAGAATGAAAGGTGACTCTCTGTGGAACCATAGTTGGCCTCAAATCCAGAACCAAAGATAGAGATGTTCTCAAACCAATTAAGAAAATAAGATCACCACTAAGATCTTTACCTACTCCCTCCACTATATCTACCTAAATACACATATTTCTAAGTGACAAAAGGAGGAAGCCATGAAAATTCCAGAGAACCTAACCCATATGTCTAATGTCTACCACACTGGCTAGTCCTGCAAAGCAGCAAGGGTCAGCTGTTGCCTACTCTGTTATGGTCTTTCTGGATGATTTTGGTCTGTCCAGCCCCCCAAAAAAGAGATTTCAATGTAAGCTCCATACCCCTGGAGACTTGTCAAATGCACAGTGATGGCTCAGTACCTCTTTGCCAACTGACTACTGCTCAGCCATGAGCCTGTGAGTGGCTGAGAGAAAAGCTGCCAACAGAATCCCAAGGGCAGTTCAAAGAGCAGACCTTGGGGTGGCTGGCCAGCGGCTAGGAGGGCAATCCCTAAGTTCACATTCTTTCAGAGGCCAGAATGCCTCTCCCTCCTTGCCTTGGGGCCAAATGTCTGAGAACATTCAGCGAGTCTGTACCCCTCCACCTGTACTGGTAACTATACTACCCAGATACTTCCTTATCAGTTGGTAAATAATTGCAGCTCTGATTACCCCAAGTGCCCCTCCCTGTTACCCTGGCTACTCCCTGGAGCCCTCAACCTTTCCACAACCCAGCAACTAAGTGTTTAATGCCCCCGACAGCACAGGCCTTCCAAGGACCCTGGTTCCAGCCAGGATCTTTCTGATTGGTCACTGCAGTTGTTAAATAATTTAAACATCACCTTTGAGAACAGGAGTACTAACTTGTACCTCTCTTACTCCCCCCACCACGCCAAATGCATTGCCTGGCACCCAGCAGGTCCTTGGGAAATGTCTGCAAACTGACCGACAACAGAGGCCATGACCAAAGCTACAACGACAGGACAGGTAACACAGAGCCATATGAGGGGAATGAAGGAAGAAAGAAGAGAACACAGGAGTTGATAGGACTGCTCATGTCCCAGAAAATGGCCCAGGGACAGCACAGACATTTTCAGAAAGGCTGTTCATCTGACCTCATGAGAGGTATTCTTTCTTTCTGCCATAAAATCCTTTTTATAGCCTCTTTAAATGGTTATATATATATCTATATAGAGTGATATATATAATATGCTATAGATAGTAATATGTAGTAATGTACTACACAGACACATATATTATATATAGTAATAAATAATAAATAAATATATTACTATAATAGTATATTATATATACTATTATTATATAGTATTTAGTATATAGTATTATATATACTATATAGTACTATGTACTAAGTTGGCTTAATATTTTCTACATATTTTTCTGTCATTCAGGTCACATAGAGATATATGTACAAGTAATAATAAAAATCAACTAGTCTATATGGTAAGTATATCCATAGGGGGTGAAAGTGTCTTTAAAAAATAGATGACTGTGGAAAAGGCTCTGGGTTACATAAGGCAGTGCATCCTGACACCATGTTTCAGTATATCACAGGGAATTTGTCAGTCACTCTCAAAGCCCTATTGAGCCCCCAGTCATGATGGATGATCCCTGAACTGCAGAGCATAAAATTCAACACAAGAGATCTGAATCCAAAACCAGTCACTAGGTGTTTATTAACTCTAAGTGGGATCAAGTCTGAAGCCATCATGCACTATACCTAATGATACTAAGAAAACTGTTAAACATGATCCCTAAAGAATTATGGAGAATAAGGAGCTAGAAGCCCAGAAAAGGGTACTTGCAGTTCCAATTATTTGAAAAGGGAAGTAAGATTCTCCAAACTTTAGATTTATAAGTTTATAAACTTATGAGTGTGAAATTCTGGTCAGATTATACCTCTGAGGAAGTGGTATTTACTTGCCTTAGGACAATGTAAATCACATATCTGATCACATTACCCTTTTTACTTTTGCTTCTAGGAAGCTCAGAGTTAAATTGTGACCCAACTATAAAAAGGTAACACTCCATCGTCTCTATATCTGCTTTCTAACTCCACTGTCAAAGCTTATGATTTTTAATAGCCTTGATATTTTATCTATATATTAGTTTTTCATTTTATGAATTCTAATAAGCTAGTTCAAATATTTTGTGGAATAAGGTAGGATACATACAAATTTAATATAGATTCTCAAACAGGCAGTTTCTGTGCATTAAGGATAAGTTCTGTGAGACCAGCTATTAAGGTGGATAGTTGACTAGGAATAAAGATATATATTGTATCCAGACTTCAATATAGCTTTGAAAAGATCTCTAATGATAACTTTCTGACAGGAAAGCAAAAAGGGGCTAGAAAATGACTTTAGGCAGAATCATAACTAGTTAAAATATACTAATTAATGGCTCAGCCTGCTCGACAGGAAGGTTCTGGGGACTTTGGTTCTTTTTTGTTTTCGCTACTGACTTGGTTAAGGCCATGTTAATCACATTTATGGAGGCCAGGACCCTGGAGAGATCATCAAGAGGATACAGTAGGATCCAAAATGATCCTGTTGGAATCAACCCATTGTTTCAGCCCAAAACAAGATGAAATTTCACAATGTCTAATGTAAAGACCTAAACGTAGATTTAAAGTTCAACTACCAAAAAAATACATTTAAAGAAAAAATTAAAAGGCAAATGAAAATTGTGGAAAATATTTGCAATCTCTTGAACAGTCTAAAGGTTTAACATCTTTAATATGAAAAGAGCTTTTGAAAACCATTAAGGAAAAGCTGAAAGCCTTAGGAGAAAAATGATCAAAAGATATGGACAGAAAATACACAAGGAATGCAAATGGCCAACAATAGAAACGCGGGATAAAATTTCAGCTTCATTTGGAATCTAAAATACTCAAATTAAACAAGACATTTTCACTTAACTAGAAAATATACTGTTTCCTTAAATCTTAACATAGTCCTGTCAAAAGTTCAAGGTAACAGACTAACAGAACACTAATGGGAGAGTGAAATTGTTATAACCTTTCTGGACGGCAGTCTACATTGAAAGCCTTAACAGTGATCACTTTTTATCCAGTAATCAAGAATTTATTTAGTAAATATCAAAGAAGTGTGATTGGGTTAAGTATGTTGACTACAGGATTATTTATAGTAACAATGTAAATAAGCCTAAATGCCCAATGACAGAGGAATGATTAAATAAAGCTCAATATATCTATATAATGAAATACCATGTAGCAATTAAAAATGATAGTATAGACAGATATCTACTAATCCAGTAAAATTGTCATGCTATCTATTTAAGCACCTAAAATTAAGTTATAAAACATACAGTATATACAAAGATCTCATGCATGGAAATTAAAAGTCTTCTATGTGCTCTGTTCCATTCTCCACACAAGTTTTAATTTGTACTGTGTTTTCCATGTTAATGGTTAAGAGTCATTAAAGTAGTCTTTGTTATTTGTTTCTAGTTTATATACTGCTGTTAATACACAATGTGTACATAGGTACTTTATGACAATTCTCTACATACATAAACACACAAATATACTTCAATATATATCTACATATCTATCGGTCTATGCATCAATCAACAGATATATCCCAGATATATACCACTAGCCCCTAAGTAGTGGGTTTATAGGGTTTTTTCTCTTCTCTTTTACAGTTTTCATTGGTTACTAGATTTTCTATCATGAATAAGTGTTTTATAATCAGGAAAAACTGCAGTAAATATTACTTTCAAATAAGACAACACGAGACAGGGGTGCCTTGGATGAAGAACAGCGTGTGTAAAGTGGGCTTAGAATGAATCGCCAGAGTGTGGCTGCCACCACAAAAGCTAATCTGATCCTAGTCCACTCTACCTGCCCAAAAGTAACTCATCCTGGAGCTTTGTTTCAATTCTGGATGCCAGACTCAAAGGGAGGGATGTGCAATGAGAAGAAACAGGTGGTGAATGATGTAAGAAAAGGCAGTGGAGACCGTCAAGATTATTTAACCAGGAGCAGAGGAGCCTTCATTGTTTCAAAGTACTAAGTCTATGACATTCCAAAAGGCAGGATCAGAAACAAATAGGAGAAAATCACATATGTTTGGAGGAGAGGTCCTGAGTCAATGTTTGAAAACTTATAAAAATAGAGAGCTGTTCATCAAAGGATGAGCTGCCTCACCAGTCACTATAGGTATTTGACCAGAGACTAGAATCATGGAGAATATGTAGAGGAAATTTCTGCATGGAATAGAAGATTAGATTTGGTGATGTCTAATATTCTATCCAGATACTGTGCTTACTTGACTGGAGCTCCTTCCTCTATAACCACAGTTTACAAGAGCTGCCAAGAGCCACTTCTTCCCTGCCTGAAGGGTCCCTGATGACTCAGCCTGTTGGAAAGAGGGCAGGGCAGCAGAGAGTTCTAGCTCTGTCATTCCCCATTACACTAAACCCTGGGCCTTATTCTGATCTTCTAGCTGGTACTGTGCAAGGCCTCTTTAATGCTTCCCTAACTATGGGGACATCTCCATAATTAAAAAGGCACATGTCAACACACGAGCCTTTTATGGCCTGTAAACTAGATGTCACAGCTCTATTTGTATGAAATATGCCCTGTCATGGTCTTCTTCATAGACTCGCAGACTTCGAGTCTTGGGAAATTTTAGGGTGTTCTATCCTCCACCTCACAAGAGGTGACTAACGCCCAGAGCGGTAAAGTGACTTACCTGAAACCATACGTAGTAACCAAGCCATGTCTAGAGCCTTTGGACATACAGTGGTGTTCCCTCAACTAAACTATGGTCAAGTACCTCTAAAAGTTTTCTAGTTAATGTCTAGAAATGGAAACTCACTATTGTTATGCCCTTTATCCAAACATTGTCTATAGCTTGATAATTGTGTCCTCAATAATCATGATCAACCTAGATAGACTTCAAAATTCTTTTGCCTTTCGATCTACACTCTCTTCCTGACCCTCCTAGAACAATGCCCTGAAGAACTAGCTCTTATAGTTGTGTTTTCTTTTGTTTTTCTGGTGTGGCCCTCATGAGGTTAAGTATGCATTAACAGCTGGGTTGAAATTTGCCAGCTAACAGTCCCCTTGGAAGTCACCTCTATAGTTTATTCATTTATTCATTTACAAAAATACATTAGTGCCATCTCTATGCCCAGTCCTTTGCTAGTCTCTGGGGCCACAAAGATGACTGTGGCATGGTCCCCTACTGTTAAGTAGCAGATACAGAGAGTGAAGCAGTTAGCAGATAAGGCAGGGTAATATGTTATAAAGGGATGATAAACACTACTCTGAGGAGAGGGAGGGTTAGGGAAGCCTCCAAGGAGGAGATGGGTTTGAGCTAAGTCTCAAGCCAACAGAAGTCTACTCTTTTGAGCATCTACTTACACTTTATGCCACATTCAGTGGTGAAGAAACATAAGAAGAGATAACTCGATCCTGGCACTAGAGTAATCAACATTCCAAAAAGATTATTTAGCCAGAAAGCATGTATGTGATATATACTTCCAGTATGGCAGGTTCTTAGTGAGCACCTATATCTGGGGATGTGAAAAATGTGCGAATCATGGCATCCACTCCCAATGGGTTTATCATCTATGGGAAGAGAGAAGTTGGACTTGAAATAAGGAGAAATCATACAGGACAGCATATTATTAAGCAGTCTTGGCAAGATGAGCTCTATGAGTTGAGAGGAAAGAAATGAGGGCTGCAGTGGTCAATTCTTCAGCCCACCCTCCTATGTTTGTCCTGGAGTTATTACAGCAAGTGACTCCCTAAAGACAGAGGTGAGGAACCAGGTACCTTCCCTATGAACATGCTAGATGCCTGCATGTCTTTTCCCATCACTCTGGCCATCTGACTGTCCTCTCTTCTCAGTGAATCTTTCCTGCATTTCTCCCACCCTGGTGACAAGGCTTGGTTCTGGACTTTCACTACATCTCTAAAATTATTTTGGTTGATGGCTTGAGTTTTATAAAACCACACATGCATGCATGGAGTCTGTGGCCTCAGGATCTTGTTTGTTTTTAAGAGTCCAAAGAGTAAGCGTGTTTGGCAGGTTCTATAAATGGAGGTTTTCTTTACTAGGGAGATGTAAGGGGATGGACATGGTGTGCTGCAGCCACGGTATGTGTGCACGTCTCCATGAGACAGGATTCAGTGCCTGGTGGGGGAGGCTCCCACAGCCATTGGACAAACATATGTTGGGCCAAGAACACAGCTCTTCAACCTCATGAACTGTTTTCTTGAAAGATAACAGTGTCTCTTCCACACAAGCCTTTCACCACTCTCCATAAAGGGAATTTTTAATTCAACAGATGGTGTCTACTCATTGCAAACCAACCAGAAAAGGAGACATTTACATGGCTGCACCTCAAGACCCTAGGGACCCAGAGGGGCCCTAACCAAATACTTGCCCAAAGACTAACTTCCCATGGGCAGGGCCCCCTGGAATGGAATCAGGCCAGGAAAACCAGCAAAAACGTGCCAACTGCTGATTCTGTGAGGTCCCAGTTGGCTAAAAAAGGTGAAAACATGTTTTCTTCCCCAGACTACAAGATAGCTTTATATCTCACACAGAAAAGAAGGCCCTGGGAGATAGGGTGACCTCCAAAAGTGGCTTGCTATTGCAGCCATGTTCCATCTCCCAAAACAGCCCTAGCTCTGTGCTTTGCAAAACCTTTCGAAGAACAATTTTATCAGGTTTACAGTCTATTTCATGTAATGGCACATTCTGGGCCTTGAGTACCAACGCCTAACAGAAGTAACAGTGCTAGGGACAAAGAGGAGAGATCAGACACTTGCAGATGTGCAGCATGACGAACGACGGATTTTCCTAGGACTCAGCGAAGGTTCTTTCATCCTCATCTGCCTCTCCGGTTACTTGATTGCTGTTCCTGGGGGTAGAACGTCACAGTGGTGTTTTCACAAGGAATGTGGTGTTCCGATGGAGACGACCTTGTCAACTCAGTGAAGCCAAACACAAATATAGTAAGTAGATACACAAAGTAAGAGCACTAAATTTGGGGATATGAGCTCTGTTTTCAAGTCCTGGATATACTGTAAGACCTTGGAAAAAGAACACCTCTGAGGTTTAATTTTCTAATCTACCACAGTGGCAGGAAAATCCCTGACCAGTACACTTTGCAGATATTGGAACGGGGATGACATGAGAAAAGGCATGTGAAAATAAGCCTAGATAAATATAAGGATTGTTGATTTCGGAAAGATTGTTTTTTAAAACAAAAATGTGCATTTTTGTTTTCAAAATAGGTAATTAGTTACCTCAGAAAAGAAAGCAAGTAGCTAAAGCTCCAAAAGAGATACTTATATGTATTCAGAATCATCCGACCTCATGGGGACAGAGCAGCTTGGGAGAACCTCCATCTGAAGAATGACCAGGAGCTTGATTCTTGTCCTGCCTTGGTCACTACCTTCCTGCAGTGCTTCAGTCAAATTCTTGGCCTGCTCTGGGCCTCACTGGACACTTTTGTAAATTAGGGAGGCTGTACTCAATTATTTTGGATGTCTCTTCCTTTTCTAACATTCTATGCTCTGAAATAGGTTGCAGGAGGAAAACTTCCAAACCAAACCAAAGTTTTATCATTGCCTTAATTATGCCACCAGTCAGTAAAAAGTTCAGCATGAATGTGGCAGGTCATCCCCAACCTACATATGGCCAAAAAAGATGAAGGTCAGAGGGCAGAGGTGAGGGGAGAATTTCAAGTCTCAAGTATGAAATGTGACCAATAAATAAGATCTGGGAGAGAAAATTTGGAGGAGAAAAGAATTCTCCCTGCCCTGACATGTTTTTTCATCTTGAAGTGCATCCAAAACTAGGGAGTGACAGGAAAAGTGAAACGGTGCTCAGAGAGCAAAAGATAAATGTTTGATGAGTTGGCCTTTGGTAGGGAAGTGATGGGTTTAGTTTGTCCTAATGGCCGAGCTGCCTTTCCATGCTGATCACCTGCTAAGATAAGAAGCTATAACGAATGGACCTTGTGATGCCCTGGACAGAAGCAGTTTTAATTTGACTGGTTTTAATAAAATTAATTTTAAAAAGAAGAACAAGAAGAAAATGGCAGAAGGAAGAGGATATCAATTTGGAGAAACCAGAAAGGCTGGGAAACACGCATATCCAGAGTGCACACTCACCATTGTTTTTTCCATTCATTGTGCTAGTCAAGTCATCAGAGGAAGAAAGTTTGATTTCTTACATCTATATGTCATCAAAAAGCTTGTATGTGCCCAGTATTGTACAGAGACATTTGGGATATGGAAATTAAATGGCCCCACTGAGTAGAAAAGTACCTTAATAAGCACAGAATGCATCATTCATTCATTCATTCATTCATTCTTCCTTCAGCAAATATTTACTTAGCATCCCTTACCCAGGCCTAGGATGAATGAAACAGGTCTGCTCCCACCAGCGTGCAGCCTGACGTGTTAGGCTTTTCTAGCCAAGAGAGCAATATTCTCCTCGTCTAAGCACTCTTACTGTGCTAGGTGCTCTCTGCTAGGTAGCCATGCCTGCACATCCTTGGGCACCTCCCCCTGCAGCTAATTTCCCATTTCCATATCTCTGCCCTGACCCTCTGGCCCTGTGTTTCTCTTGTCTTGACTAGTTTACTAGATAATTTCCATCAGAATACCACATTGGTGTTCCAGTTCCAAGAGCAGCAGTCATATAAGCAAAGAGGCAGACAGGAGAGAAGAGGCTCACATCAGCCCTAGAAAAACTCTAGCCATGCGCATGAGTAAATGACCTTGTGGACCTCGGTTTTTCCTATATGCAAAACTTGGGGTTGGATCAGATGATTTGTTCCATCTTTTGACTAACATTCAACTGTGGCCTTGTATGGATCAGACACTCCGATAGGCCTGGGAGCAAAAATATGGTTCAGATACTTTCCTCTCCTCAAGGAGCCCAAGATCTCATGAAACAAGGGCAAAAACACATGGCCATAACACAGTGAGGTATAAGTATCCTTCTGCCTTTGAGTGACCTTAAAAGATCTCTAAGATCCTTTCTAATATCCAAATGTCCTAAGATAAGTGCCCTAACCTCCATTTTTCTCTGGTTTTTATGAAAAAGTACAGAATTACAAAGAAGTTTGGTTATCCAAGTATTCTAATGGTCACCTTCCTTGATACCGTGCATTTTCCCAGTGTTAGAAGGAAAAATCCTAAGCAAAATGCAACATTACAAGAATTCTTCCTCCTGACTCCTACCTCTCAGGGTATACATTTTTCCGCAACTGCAAAAGGAAAGACACTCATTACTACAAAGCTCAGCAAGGCTCACACTATTGGAGAATATAAAGTTTTATGAACAGGTCTCTCCTCCTCTCTGTGGGTGTCAGTGAGAAAGTGAGTGAGAGAGAGAGCCGGCGAGGTCTGGCTCAGGAATCCAGGTGAATTATAGACTGCCGCTCAAGATTCACAGCTCTTCATGGTAGGAGGTTAATATTCTCACATGTCATTAGGTCTGCTGGCTCTCCTGATGGTTCATTGAAGCAGGCAGCAAATTATTTCCTTATGCTGCAGAGGACAGCACACTTCAAAGTAAGAGAACTCAGGTCAAGACAGGCCTCCGGGTGGATTAATGGCTTGGGATCACCAGGGTTTGTCTATAGGTAAGAATGGGTCTGAAGCTTTTAACAAAGCTAACCTTTTGATCTGTCTTAACCTGGCTTTCAAGCCAGACCTCCAGATTCTATTTCTATCACCTTCTAAGGAACTGCCAAGACCTGCAAGAAGACTGAGTAACCTGTCTGGCCATTTCATCTCCACTTGAAGTGCCTCCACCTGCTCTCTGCTGTTGTACATCTCACCCACAGTTCAAGGTGGAGTTTAACCCCCTCCTTGGAAGAGACTTCTCAGCCTGTCCCAAACCCGGCTGAGGGACCATGCCTGAACTCCACTTTCAAAAGGCTTCTATTTTACACTCTCGCTCCACCGCTGGTGTATAGACTTGCTCGAGTCTCCTTTTGTCTCAGGTGTCCACTCTTATCTCCTCGAAAATTAATTAACTTCTGGGACTGCAGGCCCATTGGATTATTTCTCTTTGCATCTCCCTGTGACGGCTAAGTAGCAGGAGGAGAAAACCTACCTACTACCCTTGGATGCAGGTCCAAGTTCCAATCGTCTCCTTCCTAGAAGAAAGTGCCAAGAAGAGTCCTAGAAATGTTTACAATAAAGGTTTATTAAAGTATTTGTTTAAAGGTAGTTTGGGGGCTGACCCCGTGGCCGAGTGGTAAAGTTCGTGTGCTTTGCTTTGGCGGCCTGGGGTTTTGCCGGTTTGGATCCTGGGCACAGACACTGCACTGCTCATCAAGCCACGCTGAGGCGGCATCCCACATAACACAACCAGAGGCACTCACAACTAGGATACACAACTATGTACTGGGGGTCCTTGGGGAGAAGAGGAAGAAGGAAAAAAAGGAAGATTGGCAACAGATGTTAGCTCAGGTACCGATCTGTAGAAGTGAAAAAAAAAAAAAAAGGTAGTTTGGAAACACTACTTCTAAAGATAACACTAACTGAAGGAAAAATGAGGAAAGAATGGTGAAAAGCACAATACATTCACGGAAGTCATGGGAAAACGTAAGGTTGTCTTTCCTCAGGCCCAGAATTGCTAAGTAAGTACAGTCATGCATCACTTATCAACAGGGATACATTCTGAGAAATGTGTCATTAGCCAATTTCATCTCTGTGCAAACATCATAGAGCATCCTTAGACAAACCTAGATGGTACAGCCTACTATACACTAGACTATATGGTACAAGACCACCATCATATATGCAGTGCATCATACCGAAATGTCATTAGATGGCACATGATTATATCTGTGGTGCAAAGACCCACCATAGTCTGTATTCTGTTTTCTCAGTTACAAGTTTTCTGAACAGCAGGAAGGCTCTCACTGGAGACAGTTACAAGGAGGCCTGTACACAAAGGCAGATCTCTGCTTCAGCACCCTCTAGGAGGGTGCCCCAGTGGGGGCTTGAGAGGGACTGTCAGGGGAGCTGGAGGAAACGCTCCTGACAGACCATCTCTGGGTACCACACCAGGGCTCTTTGTGTAGGTAGCTCCAGCCCAGAGGCCAGGAAAGAATTCTTGTCCAGTGGCTGTGGGTGAGTCTGACTGAACTCCCAAATGTTTTCTCCCCTTAGAGTGGGAGGCCTGCACCTGGGTAAGGGGACTAAACAGTACTAACTTTAGGCAGCACCCTGCCACTTTTCAAACCTGGATGTGCCAATGAAAGTTTGAGAAAGCTCTTGGTAAACGAGAAAGCACTCAAGAAATGTAAGGGGTGATCATCACTATTCCAATCCTGTCTTCTACCGAGTCTGTACTTACCTCGAAATTTTCTCTTTTGCTTCTTGCTGCTCCTTCCTTATCATTCTCCTCAGTAAGCCCACTCCCTTTCCTTAAAAATACTTTTAGCTTTTTTTTATGTAACATGTTTTTTATAACACGTGCAGAGAAAACAAGTAAAAATACACGTACACATCCATGTGCCAAATATCTACATACATGTAATGCAGACAGCTGAGAGGCCAGGCAAGTGACCCCCACCAGGTCAAACCCCAAAAGGCAGAGCTTCCTTGAGCTGGCCACAGGGCTAAGCAGTCCTTCCTTGTCTCACTGAGCATCTAGTGCGGCACCGAGGAGAATCCGCCATACCAGCGTCAGCAGACTTGACTCTAGGCCCTCCTCACCCGCCTCACTGGATGGGCAGGTCTCTTCCTGCCCCTCTCTGGACCTCAGATTCCTCTAGAGTGGAATACAGAAGGTTGACTACATCAGCGTGTCTAGAAGGGTGGTTTGTGGACCACCTGCACCAGAATCTCCTGAGACACTTGTTAAAAATTCAGATGCCAGGGTCCACCCCAACTTACAAATCAGGAGGTCTTTATATATCCTGGATATCTACACTTAATTCCCCATATCACTTCTATATATACCAAAGTGTGAGAGCCATTGGGAGTCCCCAGCTCAAATACCTTCAGGGGCCAGTCAGGTGACACACTGTCTTTCAATGAATCCAAGGTTCATCAGTTAGAGACACACCATTATTTTATGTATTGGTAAAGGAGGAAAACCACTGTTGATTAAAAATGACCCAATGCTTTCCTACCTTAAAATGACTCAGGAACTCTCTCCCTTTTTTATATCCTGCTTGTTGCTTTGTAAGAAACTATGAATCAAGGTCATTACTCCAACAACAAATATTTGCCTTATAATATCAAGTTTAAGCCCTTTCTATACTTTGTCTTTCAATGCCAAATCACATTGAATTCTTACATGGCACATGAGGTAGCAAAAATATGTATAAGTTAACTGAAGTGAAGATAATAAGAACAACCATAACCAAGTTGGAGTGTGCACTGACAACTCCATCACCACTGCCTTCTAGCCAAAGACAATTTTCAGATGCCATCAATTTTGAGATGGATTCAGCGATGTTAAAAAAAAAAAAGTACCTCTTAGAAATGCTGAAATACAGAAAATGCAGGCAAGACAATAGGGAGTGGTGAGGACTGAGGAAATCAGAGTACACACTCTACCCAACAGCACCCAAATTAGTATTTGTATGGTCCACAAACACAGTGGTTGGCTGCCACTGGCCCATGGGTAGGATGATCATATAATTTGTTTACTCTGGGGTACCTCTCAGAGTAAAAGGAGCACTATTCCTGGTTATGCCAGGAAAACAAGTTTTAACTAGAACTGTCCTGGGCAAACTGGGATGGAATTTACCCTATCCTGGAGCTAGCAAACAGCAACCCCTAGGTAATGTGACCACTAAAGTCAGATCCTTTCTAACATTCCGAATCTGCAACATCATGCATCACTTGAAGCTACTTTTCATGCTGTGTCTTTAAAAATCCCTGGAAGTCTGACATCTTTATGACTTGCATAGTTCCCCTAACTCTCCACAACTGCCTAGCATTTACCCACAACTACCGCTTCCTAATATGAGGTATCTGTTTCTCCTCCTGAGAGATCACGGCAGACCCCCACAGAGATCCCTACAATTGTTTAAAGGGATTCCATCAGTGGTTCTCATCCAGGAATGCTTTTGCCATCTCTAGGGAACATTTGGCAAGTCTGAAGATTTTTTTGGTTGTCATGACTGGGTGGTGCTACTGATGTCTACTGGGTAGTGGCCAGGGATGTGGCCAAACATCCTGCAATATATAGGAGAACCCCCACAACAAAAACTTATCTGAGCTAAAGTGTCATTAGTGCTGAGGTTGAGAAACCCAGATTAGATGAAGGATAATGCTTTTGCTCCCTCTGACAGCACAGCTGTCAGTCTCCACGAGGAAAGTGATAGAACTTCCCCAGTTTCATGGGAGCAGACAAGATTGACAGACTGCGTGACTTTTCCCTTCTCCAACATCACTATAAAAGAAAGTGACAGCAAACATATCAAGTGAGTTGGAAGCTGCAGCTCTTGTTAGCACTCAGAGGCCCTGAACTTGCACAGACGTGTGCACCTTTGGAAGACACCTACACTTCTTGGGAAGCCCAGAAGAATACACCCCCTGCAGAATGGGCTTGTCCCAAGCTTGAGACAGGTTCACTCGCATATTTCAGATTTACCCCAGTGCAGCCACCTGAGCGTGGGCAGAGAAGTCCCCTTCATCACACTTGATGGACTCCTTTTTCCATTTGGAAGCATCAACCAGGCTGAAAGTACAGCAAGAAGACACTGACCCCAGCTCCTTCGAGAACGGGTAGAATTCTGAAGGTAATGGCAGACCAAGGCAGAGAGTGGGGACAGAAAACAAGGGGACTGATTCAGGACCAAGGACAGAACATGAGGCGCAAGGGCCTCAAAACCAGGCCAGCAACACTCCTGTGTTAGTTTCCTAGGGCTGCTATAACAAAGGACCGCAAACTGGCTGGCTTACAACAACAGAAATTTGTCTCAAAGCTCTGGAGGGCAGAAGCTAAGGTGTCAGCAAGGCTGTGCTCCCTATGAAGACACCAGGCAAGGATCTGTTCCAGGCCTCTCTCCTAGAATTCACCTATGTGTGCGTGTCTCTTCACATGGCATTCTTTTTATAAGGACACTGGTTATATTAGATTAGGGGCCCACCCTACTCCAGTATAATCTCACTTTAACTAATTACATCTACAACACTCCTATTTCCAAATGAGGTCACATTCTGAGGTATTGGGAGTAAGGACTTCAACATACGAACTTGGGGGGACACAATTCAACCCATAATGCCTCCTAAGTGACTACCAATTCCATACAGAGTGCCAAGGTTCTTATTGGTGTCCAAGGAAGTAATACTGTGAGGAGAAGACACTGTAAGCTGCTATCTGGGCCAGGCACCAAGAGCTTAGAATCATAAGCACTGATGTGGTGGTCAGTCCCAACCTCCTTAAACCATATTCATTTTCACTCTCTTTTCCTAATACCTGGCTTCCTATTCCTGGTTTAACCCAACCATCAATCAGAATATAAAAATACAACATGCTATTTATCTA
This sequence comes from Equus asinus, assembly GCF_041296235.1. Taxonomy (NCBI): domain Eukaryota; kingdom Metazoa; phylum Chordata; class Mammalia; order Perissodactyla; family Equidae; genus Equus; species Equus asinus. The sequence goes on along the minus strand of NC_091791.1, from coordinate 64,139,445 downwards.
AAGTTCACACCTGCATCCATCTTCATTCTCTGAGACACAGACATGAACATAGAGGTAAGTGAATAATGCTGGTGTGAAGTCAACATTCAATGAAGGTTCATTCCTTTCTCTTTCCCCTCTCAGCCCAATGATGATGTTACAAAACTGGAATATTATGGAAGGGGATCTTAAGCATTCATTCAGAAAACTATGACTTTCAATCAAAGAAGCATTTTAAGATTCTAGTTTCCTAATCCTTGGCCAAAATTGGGAAAAGGCAGGGAAGCAATGGTTACTATATTGACATCAAAGGAAAACTATTGAAAACTAAAAACCACCTACAAAGTAAACAAATAAATAAACCAAAGCTAACAAATCAGAGTAGATTGGGACCACTCAGTGTAGGGGCAATCAGCCCTACACTCTTCAGTAACCATCAAAAATCATGGTCATGAGTTTGAAATCAACAATGTCAAAGAAAACAAAGTCAACATATATTTAAAGAGAACCTCCAGTGCAGTTGCTTTTATCCAAAGTATTAGACAGTTGCTGCATTCAAATTGTTTATAATTCTTATGAAGAGACAAGATGTCGACATGTGGAAATTAAACAATGCAAGATTCAAGGAATAACTCAAGATAACAATAGAACCATCACAAAGCATTATATGATTAGATGCCAAATAAACAATATAGAAGATAAGTGCTACGAGAACTCAGAGGGAGTGATCACTTGAGGCTGGAAGTCCAAGAATGACATTTGCAAAGATGTAGATTATGAGCTGAGACTTGAAAATTATAAAACTATACTCTGTACAATTTCTTTAAGAAAACAAAGGAGTCGGTAACAGAAGTTTTAGAAAGATTCCATGCTAAAATAGTTAATATTATTTAATGATTAAAGACAACAAGTAAAATGTGCTTAAGGTGGATACCTCATTCCTTAATGCCAGAACAATGGGATGTTAGACTGATAGTCAATGGTATGGGAGGCATCTCCTAAGATGGCTCCCAACCATCCATTCCTCTTGGTATTCATGCCCATGTGTAGTCCCCTCCACTTGAGTGTGGGCTGGACCTAATGACTTGCTTCTAATGAATACAATACTACAAAGTGATGGGATCTCACTTTTGAGATAAGGTTACAAAGAGACTGTAACTTCTATCTTGCTGGACCTCTCTCTCTCACTTGGTCACTTCCTTGAAAGCCAGCTGCCTTGTTGTGGGCTGCCCTATGGAGGGGCCCATGTGGCAAGGAACCAAGGGAGGCCTCCAACCCACAGCCAGCAAGAAAATGAGGCCAGAGTGCAACATCTTGTGAGGACCTGAATCCTGCCAACAACCATGTGAATGGGCTTGGAAATGGATCCTCCCCACTTGAGCCTTCAGATCATTACGGCTCTGTCTGGCACCTTAATTGCAGCCATGTGAGAGACCCTGGGTTAAGCCACATTCAGATTCCTGACCCACAGAAACTATGTGATAAGTAACGTTTATTTTAAGCTACTAAATTTTGGGGTGATTTCTTAAGTAGCAATAGAGAACTAATACAAATGGCAAAGTGCTGATGCTTCTGTTTCTCTAATTTGCCAACTAAGACCCTCTCCATCCTCATGATAAATGGATATCAGAATTACTGAGATCAAGAGATAAAGGAGAACAAAAGAAAACAAAAAATATTTATACACAAATGGGGTTGTACATCAGATTTTGAGTGCCAGGCACTTCACATTTACATTTGTGACTGAAGAGACACAAGAGAAACACTGGGAGATCTGGGCCCAAAACCTTCTCTGGCAGCCTATCCCAGAGGAAGTGGCTATTTAGACACTGTGTCCAGTGGTCTGGTCTTCTGAAATGGAGCTGGGCCACTCTATGTCAAGTTTCTCACAACTAAAATTTTAAAAGTGCTGTGCCCCAGAGCACTGAGCCACACTCATGGATCCAGAACCAGTAGTCTCAATTCTACCATCCAATCTTTCTTCTAGGTTTTTCCTGGCGCCTGTCTCCTGAAAACTTAGGGATGAGCTTAAGTTGATGAATGAAGAGGTTCAATGACTTCAGCTCAGTCCCTTCAGTCAAAGTGGCAACACTCTGCAGCATTATTGAGCTCTCCAAGCGGAGCTGCTAATTCTGGTTTACCACATGTCTGAAGGTGTAAACTTTGGACCCTGGATTCCATGCTTTTTGTGTGTGCACGCACACATGGTCTTAGTTTGGAGTTCCCAGAAGCAGACTTAGAGATGAGGATGGAGAACAAGTCACTTATTTGGGAGGTGATTACACAAAGCACCAGAAAGTGAGATAAGAAAGGAAAAGAAGTTGGGGCCAGCCCAGTGGCACAGCGGTTAAGTTCCTACACTCCGCTTCAGTGACCCAGAGTTCGCCAGTTCAGATCCTGGGTGCAGACTTATGCACCACTTATCGAGCCATGCTATGGTAGGTGTCCCACATATAAAGTAGAGGAAGATGGGCCTGGATGTTTGCTCAGGGCCAATCTTCCTCAGCAAAAAGAGGAGGATTGGCGGCAGATGTTAGCTCAGGGCTAATCTGCCTCAAAAAAAAAAAAAAAGAAAGAAAGGAAAGAAAGGGAAAGAAGTTAATAAAGGATGCATCACAAGGTGGGTTACTCCTGAGGGCAAATGGAGTCCAACCCCTCTAGGGCAGGTATCAGCAGACCTTTTATGTAAATGGCCAGATAGTAAATATGTTAGAATTTGTGGGCCAAATAATCTCTGTCACAAGTACTCAATTCTGTGTGAAAGCAGCCACAGATAATATATAAATTAGGGGGCATAAATGGGTTCCAACAAACCTTTATTTACAAAAACAGTTAGCAGCCAGATTGGGCCCTCTGGCCAAGCCCTGTTCTAGAGTAGTATGGGATGCAATGTGGATTACTTCTCAGCAATATCTTAAATGAGGGGCAAGAGGGCTGGAATATTTACCTATCTCCTGCCATCACTCACTGGTTGAGGGCTGAGTAGGTTCCAGTGGCCCAGGAAAAGAGTTGCAGGTGCCTGCAGTTGGAAGCCATGAGATTGGTGTGCACAGGAATGGTGACTGCCAAGGGGATGTGGGCAGAGCACTCCCAGCTACACTGACCCCGCCCCAGTCTAATCCATTCTTAAAGAGGAAGGTAGAGGATGCTGACAGAAATGAAGAGAGGCGCAAACACAGAGGCTGTCTACCGATAGGTGGTGTGATTTGTCAATGCTGCCTGCTCTCTACCCTTCCATCCCACCCTACTGGACTTTTAAGGAACTGTCATGGCAGGGAATCCAGCAGGTAGTGTTTTCCAGTAACATAGTTTACCTGTTGCCCCAGTTAAGTTCTAACCACAGCCCAACCCCATCAAAGGCCTCACCTCCTTATACACCCAGAGACTCGCCCTTCATCTTTAAAAAATTCTTTCTCCTGTGTGGGATTCTTTTTTAATTTTAAGATTGAAATTAAAATGTCATTTTGCTGGATGGGAAAACAATTGGGAAAATCAATGGGAGGGATTGTGCAACTATGGTGTTTACCGTCCCCAGCCCACCCCATCATCATGGAAAGGGAGAAAAACCACTCTTCCTCTCCTCTGTACCCCAGTTAAAGTCAAAGCAAAGAAAAAAATTAAATTAAATCATCTTATTATGTAATTGGGACTAGGCCTCAGGCTGCAGCAGTAAAGAAGGGATTAAGGGCAGAGCCACCTGGGCAGCCATTCTCCTGGGTCCCATTACCACCCCCCTCATTCCTTTTTATAGACAACAGATTAAAATGCGAGCCTAGCAATCTTTGATCTTTCACTTGCTGACACAAATCCTTTCAAGCTTCCAACATTTTCTGCTGAGGTAATTAGTACTAATTAAAAGGTTTCCAACAGTCTTTGCTCTGTTCTTTTTTTTTCTCCTGTGTGTCTCCCCTGCTCTTTCCTTCCCAAAAGAAATTGCTTTTACAAGTACCTTCCATCTCTGAAACACCGGCATCCCTCACTTTCTTCTTTATCTGACTTAGCCAGATCAAGTAGATTAGTGACTACATTATTCCAAACACAAAGGCAGACAACAGGTTTTCACTATCACTCCTGACCTGTTGAGAGTACATGGGCTTATATTCAGAAACAAGCATCTTGCCTTGTATGAAAAGACAGTCCAATTACGCGGGAAAAGACACCGTGCAGTGCCTTCTTCTGCCCAAGGAAGGACACCACTTAATGACGAAGTGTTTGGCTCTGGTGTCTGTCACACATACATGTGCACACGCACATACACACATGCTGCTTCCTGCTCAAACTAACAAGTTGCAAAACTCATCTCCTAGCTTGCTTTGTTCCCATGCTTTCTTTTTATTTGGAGGAGCTAAGAGGCAGGGAAAATCCATACAAACAATTTAAAGGATAATGCCAAAAAATTAAAGAGAGGATCATCCCATGAAAGTTTTTAAAAGACTTGGAAGGAAACACACACGCACACTTTTAGCCGTGGATTCTGAGTCTTCCACTGGCTCTTCGCCATGGGAATGGGCATGGCAGCCTGTGTTTTATATTGGAGCGTTGAGCCCCGCCCCAGAGTGAGTGTAGCCCTGACAGGAGTTTTGGAGACACACCAAGGCCCGCAGCCACTTCTCAGGACAAAGTGCTGCAGCTGCTGGCAGGGCAGGGAACTCTAGTTGGCAGGACACTGACCCATCAAGGAGGAGGGAACCTGATACAGACCAGGGGCGACAGCAACCTGGGACTCTATTACTCACCTTCTACTTAGCAAAAGTAAATACAGAAAGGGTAGATAGTAAAACCTCACTTGATCCCACAGAATTCCTTTCTTACAGATGTGAAAACTGAGACAGGGAGGGGTGAATCTTAATGAAATAGTGATGGCTGCTTTCCCAAGCACTTTATGTCTTGCAGACAGTTCTCATCCACTTCATCTCACTGACCCCAAGAGACAGGTGTGAGAGCTGCTCCACTTGTCCCATGAAGGAACTAAGGACTCAGATCCAAGAGACAGCCCATTCACTCAAGGTCACACACTAGCTCATGGCTGTTACTCCCAGGCTCTTCAGACCACCCTGGATGTGGGGAAATGAGATGGCCACATTCTCCCACACACTTCATGCTGGCATTCAGCCTTTTCAGCAGGTTGGAAATGATCCCTCCACCCCTTCTCTGGGTCCTACTACAGCAGTGGCTGCAGCAAGCAGATCCTTTTCTGATTCAGCTGCTGGAGTCTTTGGCGTTAAATGGGTAAAAATCCTCCTTCAGAGTCCTTAGGTCCAGAAATTAGTCACTTCAGACCCCCAAATGGGCTTTGATGAGGCTCTCCTGATTAGTGTGGGATGTCACTAAAAAATATATCCACTCCCTACCCCATCCTCCTAAAAGAAAGCTAATATTGAAAAGTAATGGATTTAATGATCTAGAAAATCTAGACGCTGGAAACTCCAAGGGCGATCATATTAAATTAGACCAGTACAAACAAGCCAAACTAGATTTATCCTCCTGTGGTTACAGATTTTATCTGCTAAACCAGGTTTTCCGGGCTAGTGTCTGTTTTCAATGAATAGAATTTTTGAATGTCAAGTCCCACGATTCCTAGTGGAGGACAATTTACCCCCAGGATCTCAGTTCAGCTGGGGCTAGCCGTGCCCAGGTCTCTGCAGAGGGCCAGAGACACACATCAGTCTTCTTCCTGTTCCTGTGGTGGGGCCACTTATTGAGAACCAGTCACAGGAGGGATTCAGAGGTGGGTAGAGGCAGAGATCAAAGAGGCAGAGTTCAGAGAGAAAAGATGAATTCTCTCCTTGACTCCTTCCTGAAGGAGTGAGAAAATATGAGAGGGAGAAAGATGGGAGAGTAAAGAAACTGCAGAGAATGTTCTGGAATGGATACACCTACTCTTAAAAATATGCATATGAACCAGATTAGGAGTACCCTAAATATCATTATGGACCTGGCATGTAAAAAAATTCCTCAAGGTCCTTTGCTAGAGCAAAGACGATATTAAATCATTTTAAGTTCTCCTTCTTCACAGGAAAATTACTCCACCAGCTTGCCTCTAAAAGCCAATGGTGAGGAAGCCTTTGGTTGTCCAGCATTCCTCTCTCAGGGATCTTCCCCCAGGCCAGCTGTGCAGGGCAGGGGGCGGGGGCACTCCCCCCTCAAGGGAGGGGACTCAGCTGCTTCTGTGCTGACTTGGGTAGCTGCTAAGACATAATTATAACTGAGAGAAGGCAGGTGGGGGGGGGGGGCGTGGAGGGAAGGAAATTACTTTTGAAAATTATGAAAAATACCTTGACGGCATCTCTTTGAGGCTCACATTTAGCTCTCTGAAAAGATTTCTGCCAAAGGGTGAGTTCTGACAGGGCGAAGATGAAATGAGGGGCTGGGGGAAGGAGGGGGGTCCAAGGCAAAGAAGCAGCCGTCTGTCAGAACTGATGACTCGGCAGTTGAAGTCAAACTGGAATATTTATCCACCCATTCCAGGGGGCAGCTGGAGAAGAGAAGAAAAGCATGGATGGCAGCCAGTCTGGCCAAAATGACCACACAGAGACACACACAAGCCCGTCAGGCCCTCAGACTACCAAGAGCTTCTCTAAAGACTCCAAATATCTGGGAGACGATTGGGTTTAGATGGTAATCCAGAGAGTCTCCAACTCTGTTGACTCTAACCCAGACCCAGGGCTATGGGCTCCTGGCCCAGTGACAGTGACAGAGGGGAGCAGCACCCACACTCACGCACCAGAGGAATGCAGGTGAGGCAAGTCTCAGAAAATCCTATCACTGCTCCTTAGGGGCCCACAAAGGTGGATTTTAAGACATCACACTTATTCTGCACCAGTCTCACATTCAAGTGGGCTTGGCAAAAGGCTATTTTCTTAGTTAATTCAGAAAGAAGCAGGGAGTACTTGTAATGTAGGACGTGTTCTTTGTTTGCGTGAGGTCTGTTTGATGGAGATGCATCTTAGTTTAGTGAGGAAAACACAAAACTGGGAGTCAGGAGCTGTGGTGTACCAAGGACATGGGGAGTGGGCTAGTGGGAGCACCCAGAGTGGCGAGATGGGGTATGTTATCACTGACACTGGACTTGTCAGCTCGTGGTGGTAATTAAAGTCAGAGCCAGGGCCTGTGTTATTGCTTATGTGTTATCAACAGACAATGCCCTGCCCCCACCCCTGGGTGCACCACTGCTCAGGAGACCCAGGTTCTAGGACCACTTTTGCTCCCTACAGTCTGTGTGATCTTGGACACAGCGCTTGACACGTCTGGGCCATAACTGCTTCATCTACAAAAATAAGGGAATTGGTCAAATGATTACTAAATCTCTTCCACTTAAAAGTGTCTAAAAATCAATATTTTCCCCAAATACTTCCACCTGAAAATCTGGCAGTAGAAGGTATTTCATGTGCTACCTTTAAGGAAGGGACAGGACTCACATACGTGGTGCTTAGAGACGAGTCCCTTCTCAGAGAGCCTTCCAGCACTGCTCAAACACTGGTTCCATCCTCAAAGGTGGAGAAGGAATTCTCTGATCCCAAACACTGCTGGTCAGCTTGTCCAATGTGGCCAAGGGACACAGTGGGGAAGCCAAAGGAGTGTTTGGTCATTGGCCATGCCAGTCCTCTGTGCCATGCAGTCAGGGACACCGGGCAATTTATGTAACACTCCAAGACAGAAGGTAGCCTCAGATTTGAAGGCAAAAGGTGCTTTGTTTCGTTTCTTTCCAAAGATGAGTTAATGTGTTTCAAGGTCAACTGGAAAAAGGGTACAACAGGCAAAAAGGAAAAAACAAACAAACCGTGTTTAAACTGCTGCAGCTTTAAAAGCTTAACCAGTAAAGCCCCTCCAGCCTTCAGTCAATGGGAATCAAAACAATGATTTCAAGCTATTTTATTCAGTCGACAGGCAGGATCACCACACGGAGGCTTACTCCTTTCTTCCTTTTCCCCCATCTCCAAACTGCAATCCATTCCCCACTCCTAAAGACCTATTTTGACAGAGTCTATTGTGCAGCCTTTTCAGGACATTAGCCACCCCAACACAAACACTCTTAAGCAACAGAAGTTTTCCAAGGGGTTCTTCTCCCCTTGCTGCCCTTCCCACTTCTTCAAAACCTAGAGACAATGCCTCAGAACTTATGAGCAGAGAGGATTTCTAATGCCTCCCACTTGCTTAAAATTGATTTTCAGACGAGAGCTTGAGAGAGCCAAGTATCCCCACAGTTTGGAACACTCATCTTCTCTGACGATGAAGTCACTTGCTGCCATAAGCAGAACAAGGGTTAATGACACCAAATCAAATAAATTACTGGATTCAGATCCATCATTACCATTTGTTTTAAAAATAATCTGGAGCAAGTGAGTGTGGACTTGGAGCCATCAGAAAGACGGACATGACTCCGCGCCCCATCCCTTGCTTACAACAATAAATCCTTCACAAGAGCAACTCAGGCTCGCACACCAATTAACATTTCTCATACCAGTGCACAAGGGGCCGTACAAAGTGATTCCACAGTGAATTAGTCTGGAAATTGCCTTCCTTGTGAGATGAGGAGATGTCCTATATGTTCGGGATGGGGGAGGGGGGAGAACCTTCTTCCTTAAGTGCCACTCCACAGTCTTACCCCGCAAGAGGTGGTGGGGATGCTGGGGCAGATGGCTTTCGGCACCACGGTAAATCTTCAAACGATTTCTTCAAACAAAGGCCAGCATGGGGAGAGGGAGATACATGGAAGCAGATGAGTAAGCGAGATCAATTACGGTGGGGGGTGACCTGTGGCCCCGCTCCATGACACAGATCTCAAAGCAAATTGTGCCAGAGTGGAGGTGACATGCCTGGACTGAAAACAGTGCTATCCTAAAGGATGTCTGTGTGCCCTCCCAGTCATAGGAGGGGGAGTGAAGGAGAGAATGGGAAAGGAGGAGAGGGTGGGAAGAGAGGGGCCAAAGGAGGGGACAGAAGGAGGCGGGTGAGTGAAAAACCACGCATAATGGGCTGAGGTTTATTTTACAGAGAACAAAATGGCTCAATTTGAGCACTTTAGACGTAGAAATTGGCTAGCGTGAGATACAAGGGGTACCTCCAAGAGGACTGTTACATCAGCTGCAGGAGACTGTAGATCCAGGGGGCAGAGAAAGGGAAAATAAATACATAATACACACACAGACACACACGCAAATAAATGCCTCCTCCTTCATCCTGCAAATTTTACTGGAACTGGGAGAATCAGGTGATTTGGCAAGGAAATGCTTAGCCGGGCATCTGAGCGCCCTTAACACTTTTCAAATTGCATCTCTAAAGTGTGGGGCTCATCGTACTTTGCCCTCTTGCCTTGTGCTCAGGAAATGCCACATCTTTTTAAAGAGAAGCCTAGTTTATTATTTAGTAAGAATAGCAGTTTTGTGGGGGTTTTTTAAGGGCTGAGAATAATTCTGATCCTCCTTTCAAAAACAATCCACCCCTCGCTAAGAAAAAGTCACAACGACTGACTAATGGGAGTAATTCAAAGTACCTCAATTAAAATTCAGGTTTTGGCCTTTCAAGCAGTCTATTTAAAGATTTTTTCCCCCTAGATTGGTTGTAGACAGATGATTATTAAATATTTATGTGTCTGTGAAAGCGGTTCTTGGAGCTTGGCTAGGCTGAGGGCTGAGCTTTTTGTTGCTGTTGTTTCTCCCCTTGGAGGGACAAGAAAATGATTACTTTATTTAGTTTCTTAACCACCTGGTGGTCCAAGAGCCCCATGTACCAGCCAGTTGGTCTTAATATGGTAGGACAGAGGCAGATCAGCTCTTTCCACACACATGATGGAGTAATCGAGAGCCTTCTCTTAGCTTAGTTAATTCAAACTCTCCTCCTGAACTCAACCCAAATTCTCACTCCTCTGAGCAGCTTTTGCTGACCACTACAGTCCAAAGAGGCTCCAGGGCTCTCTGGTTTTCCATGGTCCTTACAATATACTGCCCAGTATTATTGTGTTAACTCTCCAGGAAGAGAAAGTTCTATCTCCTTAAATGGTTTATAGACCCCTTAAAGGCAGCATCAGAGGCTGCTGCACCATCTAGACTTCTGACTGTCTGATTTCTTCTCCTTCACTTTGTGAAAAAAGAACCCCATTCCAATTCCTGCATTGGAGGGGTTCTCCCCACAGCCCAGAACCTTCCCTAAAAAGAACCAAGTCAACTTATTTTAACTCCACCTTCCTTTGGGGAATGGAGAGAGTTTCAACAAAGAGTACTCCGTCCTAAGTCTAGGAATGAAGACATGGAGTGGGTAGTACAAGATAGCTGTATCCTCTAAGTTATTTAGGCAACAAAGGTTTACAACATTTTTCTATGTAGAAAGCACTGAGTGAAGCAAGAGATTTCAGTAAGGCGGAAAGATTTGGTCACTTCCATACCCTGGAATATCATGTAGCTTTAAAAATACTTAAAAGTATTGAGGGACATGCATAACGTATTATAAAGAGAAAGAAAATGGTACAGTAATATTTATAGAATAGTCCTATGTTTGGGGAAAACTTGAACAAAAAATATATATAAACAGAGAGGACTGGAATGCTCCCTTGATGGAGGGGGATTAATCTGTCTTGTTTGACTTCTAGCAATAAGGATTTATTGCTTTTCTAATGTGAAAGCAGAAGTCAATAAAATAAAGATTTTTTTAAAAGAGGGCATAGTTTCTGCCTTCAAAGTTGACTTCGGTGCAGTGGTTCTCAAATCCCCCCACCATCTGCAACAAAATCACCTGAGAAGGGACTTAAAAAGACAGATGCTGAGAACCTACCTGGAACTTCTGATACGATAGACCCTGCTATGGCCACAGTAATCTGTCTGTCTGTCTCCAAGTTTCCCCAGAACTTTTTGATAACATGAAAAGTTTGGCAACCGGTAGACGAGAAGATCCACCAAACAGACCAATATTCTGCCTCCATCTCTATGTCATGATTAAAGACCGAGAGTAGCTACTGTCCATAAGCAAGGAACACTGATTAGTATGTTTATCAATCAGAGTCAGCTCTTTAAATACAAAGGAAAGGTATCTGTTGATTCTGAGAATATCCTCCACCTTGATTACATGTATATGTGAAAACCTAAGCTGGGACTATCACGTAATATCCAAACACACTTAAAGAAAGTTGGATCACTTTTCATTGTATTATTTGCAAATTTACACAAGGGTACAAACATCTATATTTAAAGCAAAGCACCTTAAAATAATTATCACTGAAACTAGACATTAGACTAGTAATTTATGGTGTGAACTTGTAAATTATACATTCTTAACAGAGACATGAGCTTTAGTCTGTCTTTACTCATTCACTTTTCATTGATTTACTCATTCATAAATTTACTCACTCAGTCCTTCATTCACTCACTCATGCAACAAATGTTTCGAGGCATTAGAGACCCATCAAACCCACCTGGGCTACAGAACGCAGGCTTGATGCCCCAACTCCCAATCTCCATTTGATATCAAGCACTGCCTGGTGGTACCATGAGCCATGAAGATGAGTAAGGGTAGGCAAGCATGGTCATTCCTCATCACCATAAACCATGTTTCTTAAATTTGTTAGGAAGAAATTATATTCCAGGAATTCCAGTGTTGGCTGGCTTCTTTCTCCCTCTACCAGACTGTTAGCTCAGAGACGGCAAATTCATTCTGACAGTCTGTTCCTCTGTCTACTTACTTCAACTCACTCACCTTCCTAATGAAGCCTCCCCTGACCACTCTGTTCAATAATGCAACCTGCTCTGCCACCTCCACCCAGGAGTGCTAATTTTATTACCTGCTCTTTTTTCCAGAGCATTTATCACCTTCCAACATACCATATAATTTACTAATGTATCATGTTGACTGTTTAATGTACATTGTTAAGGTTCATTAGAATATTTTGCCCATGGACGTAATACAAGCCCTTAAGGTAATGCCTAAGGCACACAGGGCACTCAAGTTAATGGAGGTAGGGAGGGAAGAAAGAAGGAAGACATTTTCTCCCCATTGTGGGCCACATTTGACTTGAGTCAGTCAGGAAGGTTAATCTGCTGACGGCATCCATGACTCAAGAGGAAGGGTTTGGGGGATTATCAGCTTGCTCCAATTTTATACCTGCCAATCCCCTCCAATTGTGGGATGTCTGGGAATGGACTATTGTCAGATCACTTCCCATCTATCCTCACAGCCAGCGGGTGGCACTCCCTGCTCTGATTGCTCCCTCAATGCTGGTCATTGGCTCTTTCCCCAGATACCAGCAATTTGCAAAGTCCAGGGCCATTTGCACATAAATACCAACCCCTTCTCCCACCCTAGGCTCAAAACTCCCTCATTTATAAAGACTAGTAACTTCTGTTTGTGTTCCCTATTCTGGAAATGGCAAAAGGGAGGCCCCATGAGGTTAAATTGCAGACCCTCTTCTGGTGAAAAGCCCAAGCTTAGTCTTCCCAGCTTTGGAGTCCTTCAGCCCTGACTTGTGTGCTGTCTCCAGGCCTCAGCCCTGAAGAGCCTTCTCAGGGCACCCTGTGCACTCTGGAATAACCCAAGGAGTTCCCGCAAGCCTGAGACTTTCCAGAAATGTAGAAACCGACTCCTCTTATAGGAACCCAGTCTTGCTTTAGTGCCAGGGACTTCACCTGTCTCCTGCCTCTGCCATATTCCTGGCCTCTGTCTCCCTCCTCTTTGCCTCTGTCCGTCTCCATCTCTTGCACATACAGCTGTGTGTTCTTCAAAAATAAGCTGCAGTATTTATTCAATTAAAGATGCCCCCAGGCAGCTGGGGCAATTATAAGAGCTACCTACTGGGTGCCAGGCCCTTTACAAATACTATTTCTAATGCAAATAACAACGCTGCAAATGGATCGTTATCTCCATTTTACAAAATGAGCAGAAACTGAGGCTCAGAGAGTATAACCAATTTATCTTAAGACCCATTGCTAAAAAGTGGTGGGACTGTTATTTGAAATCCATAGCCATAGAATCTGAGGCCCATGATTTTCCATTACATTGTATGTTAGGGACTGAATCTTTGTGTCCCCCCAAAATTCATATGTTACAGTTCTAACCCCCATAGTGATGGTATTTGGAGATGGGGTCTTCAGGAGGTAATCAGTTCATAAGAGTGGGGACCTCCTGATGGGATTAGTGTCCTTATAAGAAGAGGAAGAGAGACCAGAGCTCTCCCTTTCTCTCTGCCACAAGAGGACACATTGAATAGATAGCCATCTGCAAGCTAGGAAGAGAGCTCTTACCAGGAACTGAATCAGCCAGCACCTTGATCTTGGACTTCTAGCCTCCAGAGCTGTGGGAAAATAAATGTCTGCTGTTTAAATCCCACAGCAAGTGGTATTTTATTCTCTCAGCCCGAGCTGACAAAGACACCAGAGCAGGTGGAAACAGGAGTTCTCTGGGAGTCCTGAGGGTCACTTCTGTGATAGCAAGGCCAGTCCCTGGATAAGGGAGGGGCTGAGAAGAGGCTTGCAAACAAGCCTGGCTCATCTGGGGCCTCCTGAGGAAAAAGCAGCAAATGCTGAGTTCCTGGATTTGGTTTTAGGTGGGTTGGTGCAAGGATATTTGTTCTCAGTGCCTTGAATCCATGAGGAGCTGTAGGCATAGTGTCAAGTGTCTCACTTTAAATTTTTTAAGGGCCAACAAAATGTTTGATATCTGAAAAAAATGGTCCCAAAATGTGAAACAGAAATCGTACAACTAAGATTAATAAATGTTTAAATAAGTTTCAACAGAAAGAAACATTATATTCATTGGTCAGTAAAATATAAATCAAGTCAAGCTTTACAGTTAAATATAACAAACTTTAAATATAATAAGATGAATTTACTTTTAAGCCTCAAAACTGTAGAAATGACTTTCAGAATCCTTCTAAAAATTTCACATTGAAAATTTACAAATCATATTTAATGTGAGACGGGAGGTCATTTTAGTATGTTTGACACGTTGTGTGATGAGGCCTCCAAAATAAAAGTGCTCAGAATGGTCTTAAAATGGTCCTTTTTGCCAGTGGGAAGTCCAGGCTGGGAAAACACATGTGACGGTTAACATCTTCACTTTTGTTTGTGTGTATTGTGTTTTGCTAGGGCAACCTAGCATGACTGAACTAGGTTCCCAGACAGGGGAAACCACGAGGACACACGGAGACCAGAAGCCATGAGCAGAACAACCAAATACCAGGAAAGCATTTCAGACCCTTGGGCTCCTGTAGTAGGCAGGGTCTCCAGGAAGGCAAGGTGGTGTGCTAGAAAAGCACCAGATCTGAAGTGAAGAAACCTGAGTTCTAGTCCCAACTTTGCTATTGGCAAATTATAGGACTTGGGATGTATCCCCAGTGCCCAGAACCATGCCTGGTACACAAGAGGCATCTGATAAAATATGTTGAATGAATCAATGTGAGGGAACTTAATGAATCAGTGTTTTCTAATGGCACACTTGAAGACCCTGTGGAGTGGAGAAGGGGCAGGGAGACAATCTGGCTCTGAGCACAAGCATCCTCCTGCATCCTTCTCTTGTGGGCTTTATATAATCAGACATCTCAGAAGCCCTCTAATGCAGGAGACAGGGTCAGCAGTACCTCATGGGGTCACATGATATAACTCTGAAATGGTGCCTCCTGTCCAACATGCTTGGCCACTTTCATCACAAATGCAAAGGGCTCCATGAAGAGCACCAAGTCCCCACCTCCCTGCCCACCATTTGACTCCTAGTCTAGGTTCACCTCTAGGATTCACTTTCACCACAGGCCCTGAGCAAGGCTTCTCCAAAATCTCCAGACAAAGGAAAAATGACCACCTGGAGCTCAAGCCTCTCCAGGATGACATGCAGCCAGCCTTCTTCCTCACCCCTTCATCCAGAATGAAGCCAGGGGGAATCTAGGGGGGCATATTGAGTCAGAGCCAACCCTACACACACAGATACACACCCCAATCCAGCAACCTCCACAGAAGGAAGGCTGACAGCCTCCCGCAAGACACAGCAGTAGAAGCCATCTTCATTTGCAAGATTTCACATGTTCCCTATTTCAAGAGGACTTTCAGATTGAGGTAATCATCTCCCTTTTATCACTTGCCACGTGTATAATGTCAGGGCTCGAGCATTCATCAGCACCACCCTCCTAATCCCTGCCCCCTACCTCCACCAGCAAAACCCAAATAATTTCAAAAACATTTTTATCCTAAAATGTTCCCCTCAATTTAAAAAAAAATTATCTTCAAGAGAAGAAATTTCTTTCCATTTCAATCCCACTACAAGGAGAATGTCAGCCCAGCTTTTTTTTGACAGACAAATTATTGAATCAAAGAGAAAATGCCATTAAGCTCACAGGTTAGCAAGTGTCAGGAATGGTTTAAAGAGATATCCCCATTTATCTTCCAAACATGCACAAAATGTCACTAATGTGTGTTTATCATGTATAATCAGACAAAGAAAATATCGAAATAAAGTACTCCCGCATACAATAGAAATCTCCTTCCATCCTTCAAGATATCAGTGCTATTCAAATAGAATAATAATGATGAAGCCTCTCTCTTGAAAATGGAAATCAAGTGAAATGTAGATAGAAATGATTTTTTTTTTTTGGTAGTTGATGTACATTTCTAAAGTGCATTAACAGGAAATCCAGAACTTTTTAGGTCAATTATATTGTCAGTATTGTCAATGCCACTGAAATGAATACTGAAGCAGTGCCTGTTCTTGCTGGAATCAAGCTACAGAAGAAACCCCTAGATTGGGGACTTACAGAAGAACTAGAGACACACGGGAAGCCTGACATTGTTCATGCATGCATATATATGTATGTACACATATTTTTTCATTCAAATCAATCCAAGTGCCAGGCATTTTGGCTTACTGTAACTCTCAATAGGGAGAAAAAAATCTATAACTAATCTAAAACCTGGCTTTATTTTCCTCCCTCTTCTCCATTATGATGAAGCATATTTTTGTAAGCCAAGTACTATGACAACAACAAAACCTAGCCCCAAAATAAGTGCTCTGGACAACATGAGCTCTCTACTACTCATTCTGGACTTGCAAGACCTAGGAGCATGAGTTGTCCACTGGAGAGAAGATAGTCCTTGCACCAGAACTGACAGGCCCCTAAAAGTTTGAAGAGAGCTAAGCATTTCAACCTGGAGACATTTTCACCCCTACAGCTTTCTCTCCCAACAGTCCTATCAGCTATGTGACATCCACTTTCTGCGTAATGAGTTTCCCAAAAACAGAGGCCACACCTGTTTTGGTCCATCATACAGTACAATGATCTTCAAATAGCTGATGCTCAAGAAATTGTGAGTGAAGAAGTGAATGGATGGTTGAAAAAGAAGCTTTTTCTCTTAAGTCTCTCTCAGCCTCACACTTTCCTGGTTCTGGGATATTCTGTAGCCCCATAGAGGAATGGCCAACATACTGGACATCCACGTGCCTGGAAGGCAATAAGTTACCACCTCAAGAGAGTTTCTGCTCTGCCAAACTGACATTAAACTCCCACATTGGGTACAATGTAAGGAAAGGGGATGAATGCAAGAGGAAAGGATCCTAAAAAAGTAGAGCGCAGCGTCACGAGAGTGAGCTCTGGGGTCAGTCTGTCTCCTGGTCCCATCATCCAGCTTTGTGGCCTTAGACCTTGAATCCTCCCCTGAGAGTGGGGATAATAGTAACTCTCACTCCACAAAGGTATGAGTTTAAATGTTTAAAGTCCTTACAACAGTCTATGGCACAAAATAAGTGCTCAATTCATGTTAGCTATTATTTTAATAGCTATTATTATCTTTTTTCCATTATTTTAAAAATAAGGAAAATAAGACCTAGAAACTGGTACAACACCTCATGTTGTTGAGCAGCAAGAATATGAGTGGCAAGAATAGGACCAGGGTGCAGGTATGTAGATGCCAGGTGGTCAGGCCACTCCATCAGCTGCCTGTTGGATGCCTGCTGTGTATAAAAACAATGGGAAGCAAGTCAAAGTAGACAAGGGACAAAGGAAGGGAAAGTGAGAAGACTTTTGGGATCAGCTCTGAAGAAAATGAATTACTCTGGAGTAGGAGACCAAGACGACCCCCTGTGGCGGCACAGTGAAGGTTTGTCATGCACCAGAAACATCACTATGAAATTCACCAAACAGGACATTTCTGTTTCTTCCACGGGCCCATGACCATGTCTTCATCACAGTTACCTGTTTGCATTTTGGGTTTCAATCCCAGAGGAGCTTTGAGGATCCAGACTGAACCTAACACATCTTTCTACCCCCTGCATCCAACACCAGTGCTGGAACTTAATAGGAATTCCCCCAAAATGAAAAGGGAGGCAAGCAGACAGGCAGGCCAGTGGCCTGGCTGCCACTCTGTAGTAGTGCTGGGTGAGAGAAGAGAGCCACAAAGAGCAAGAACCCAGGAAGCCGGAAGACACAGTGAAACGAGATGGTTGACTTCTATAATCTCCATTTCACGGGCTGCAGAGGGGCACCGGGATAATTCACCTCAAAAGGTAAATAGAAATGTCCTACCCATTCCATTTCTAACAATTTATCTTAAGAGTGTAATCAAACATGTGTCTTAAATGGAAAAAGATGTATGTCCTGGGACAAACTTCACGATGCTGAGTAGAATAGGGAACAATGGAAAATAACCCAGTTACTCAACAACATTGTGATACATCCCTTATAACAGCATACTATTCAGATAGTAAATATTGGGTTTTCAAGAACTATTTATAACATGGGTAAATGTTTACAAGTAAAAGGCCTGGAACAAAACAGTATCTTTATAGAATGACCCCAACTTAAAAAATATAATCTACAGATACACGTACAAACATACAGAAAGGAGTATATGTGGGGGGAGATATATACCAAGTTTAAGTGGTTATTCCTGAAAAGTAGGGGAATTACAGGCAATCTTAATTTTTGTCTTGTGATTTTCAGCATTTTCCACAATTTCTATAATGAGTATGTACTATATTCATAATCAGAAAAAAAAATTCTTAAAAACATAATTTTAGAAACCCTGATCACAGCACTATTCTGAGATCAGTAATGGTAAGAGATGCAGAAGTGCTTTGAAATGTACAGCATGATATGCAGTTCACATGACTGCATTATTGCTACTATCTAAACATTTGTGGTTAACCCTGTCAAGCCGTCCTCCTCCCAGTCTAGGACTATTTCAAGCACAGAACGGTGATGCCCCACCATCTTTTCCAAGCAGACTGCACAAGACTTCAAACTCCCCATTTAGAAGTAGCACATATACAGCAAATAAGATCAACAACTCTGAGGAAGAGAATTCATGAAACCTCTAACAGACTGGGGAAAGTCAGCCTGGATTCCTCCCCACCAAAACCAATCAGGGAAAGTCTACACATTAGAAACCCCCCATGAGCTTGGATCCAAACATTCTATAATTTCCAGATGGCAGTCCACTCCAGATTTGTCAATTGGGTCCCAGGACTGCTGAAGAAGAGTTAATCCTCCTGCCGGAAGCATCAATTCCAATAGACCTCAACAAGCAAATTACTTCACAGAGATTTCAGGGCCCAAAGACGGTAGAATGTTTATCACTCTAATGGCTTTAAAAGTGTAAACAGACTGCATATCAACACAGTGATTCTTTTTACACACTCATCCAGGCTTTTAGATTGTGCTTCACTTTGTGGGCTTAAAAGCAGGTTGGTGAGCTTGGAGAGTTAGGGTTTCACAGGCAAAGCACATTTATTGAGTCAGTCAGTCAGTCATCAATCTAAAACTTTATTTTATCTTAGGAATTTTAGACCCTGAGATGTCCTAAGGGTGCCCAGGATCCAAAAGTTCACCCTTGAACACAGTCCAAGACAGGCCACTAAGTAAACCTCGTTCATGGCAGGAAGCATGACATTGACTCTCCTTGTCTCAGAAATGTCACACACATCACAATAAGCCACTCAATGACTGTAGGCAGGAATATAGATCAGGCAGGTAAATTGGCAGTGGATTAAAAGAAAAAAAACCCCACAATGATGTCTAATATTAAGATAGCACAACTCTTAATAATTCAAAGCACATTCATTTCTATTGTTTCATCTTAACCTAGTTACAAGCCTGTACAGGCAGGTATGAATGAGGGCTAGTAACCGCACATTTGAAATAAGGAAAGAAGTTCAAAGAGGTATATTATTGACTTGGCCGAAGTAATGCAGGCAATTAATGAATGCCTGATTCATAACCTGGTCTCCCACCTAAGGATGTCAACTTATCTATGAGAATGACCAGTAAGGAAGATTTGAAACCAGCAGCTAGGTCAAAGATGTCAACTGAGTAAGAACCCAAGAATCCTCCTCATGACTCAAGGATCAAGGTAGGATGAAGAAAGCAAGTGTCACTAGTGAGAAAGTTAAGGTAGCTGCCTTCTGCAAGGAGGAAGGAAAGAGCCATAAACTACTCCAAACTGTTACCAATTCCATCCTGCTTCACTCCACAGCAAATGCTTGGGAACTGCAGACAGGGGAGCTGCCCTCTGAAGCTTGGCAGCTATTTCTCATTCTTATCCTCAACAACATGGAGAACAAGACACAGTAAGTTGAGCAACATTCCATCTCTTAAAAAAAGTTTATACACATGCATGAGCATTCCATAAAATATATGTAATAAACTGGAAGAGCACCAAGTAAATAAAGATCAAAAAAGAGGTATGAGGCAGCCACACTCAACTCTTTGCTCTTGAAAATTTAAATGAATACTCCTTGAGAGCACACTACAAAATGCTAACCTTGAAGTGTTGAGTGGCAGGAAGAATTATGGGTTATTGTACTGTCAAAATGCCAGACAGCTGTATGTTGAGTTGCTGCGTTATTTAGACAATCAGAAACTTGGAAGCTAATGTGACATATTTTTTTCAGTGTGAAAGCTCTTGACATGTGTCACGATAATTTCGAAAGGGACAAAATGTTACATTAAAAACAGAGTGCCTTCAGGAGATGGCCTCATAGGTAGAACAGCCCTGAACAGGGAAGGTAGGACTTCAACAACTTGGACTTCCCAGAGGTGAGTACAATTTTCTTCCTGTCTTAGTCCACAGGGTGGTGGCTCCAAGCAACATGGAGTACCCAGCCTCTCACCTCCTGCTCCTAGTCCCTAAGGAATGCTCCCGAGTCAGCTACCTAACTGCAGCCTGGGCTGGGCCAGGCAAGGTCCATTAATTGCAGGATCATCTCCCATCTGGATGAGAAATACGGACAGCGCATTCAAAGGATGCTACTAGAGACTGTGGCACTGTGCAAACCCAAGGTGGAGATGTGGCTACAATTCTGCCACTGTTCCTGCAAATTAGTTTACCTTTCATGTATATTCCTGATTGGCTTGTGGACAAGTACAAACAGCTTGAGTGGCAGCCATTTTAATGGAATTCCTAGCTTTGGATCTCAGATTGGCCTAGAGATATAAAGGTCAGTCTGAGTGGAAGGCAGAGCCTGGTTGTTTGTACTTGAAATTCCACCTTCAACTCTTTGACTACAATTGAAATACAAATATTGCTGGGACAAGTAACACATTCAGTTTCCACGAATCAACTGTAACTTAGGGTGGATGTTTTGAGAACCAGTTTACTGGGCGAAAGTACAGGCAGACACTTGGAATCCAGGTAAGGGAGAAGGGCCTATGGGACAGGCAGGTAGATAAAGCCAGAGCAAAAAAGGGACCTGCTGAGATTCTCTGTATGGATATTCCCTCTCTTCTCTGGATTTCTTCTTGATCAAAAGGAAAACAATCCCAATGAGAAGAAGAGAAAGAAGCTGGAGGCTGATGGGACAAGGGGGATATTCCTCTCCTAACAAGCACTTCTAGTCACCAAGCACAGAGTCTATCCCAAGGCCAGCTCTACCACCACATACAAATAGCACGATCTTGAGCAAATTAGTTAACCCTGTTTCCTTAACTGCAAAAGGGGGACAACAATAACAGCATCCTCAAACTGATGTTGAAGGATTATATGGGTAATTACTTAGAGCAATGCCCGCCAGGTGATGATGGCTCTATTCAAATGTTAGCATAGCATCCTCCTCTTTTTCCTCCTCTTCCTCCTCTTCCTCATCACAGCTAACAGTTTATACCCAATCCCCATTGCCTTCTGGGGGAAAAGTAGAACTCCCTGAGATACCTTTCCCAGGACAGCAATGCAACTTTGGATCACAGAAGTTTCTGTGTTCCCTGCTGTGTGGTCCCAGACAGGATCTCACACTCATCGCAGGAAGAGGCCAGCACTGTGCACATTGCACCACACAGAGAAGCAAGCCCATTGCTTAGATGGGAATCACATGGGTTGAGATGTAGTCCTCTACAAGCTCCAAAAAGAGTTGTAAGTAAAGACACTCTCTTTTTTTCCACTTTATTTTTATTTGACAGTTGGCCTAAATAGTAAAATACCCTGTAACCTGAGTACTTAAAAGCTGATATGTAGCCAGAGGATAAGACTTGTAGATGAATGAATTTGACTCAAAAAGCTCTACCATTTGGCTAGCGCTACTCAGATAAGGATAGGTATATTATGACTGGGGCCTTCTGCCTTGCCACACAGCAAAAAGGCTCAATAGTTTCCACTCATGAGCCCCTGGGCCACCATGGGGAGGTCCTGACCTTCAGGTATGAGACTGACCACTCAAGCTCCCCACATGCTTAGGGAAGAGAAAGTCAAAGTCTGCTAGAGGGAAGATTGCTCCTTCCTCCAGCATCAGGGATCATTTCCTTCTGAAGTCAGGAAACATCTATACTCTTTAGCAAATTAGGATGGCATGTGTGCTAACCAAATTTAGCTTTTATGAAGTATGGGATTAATTCTTGCCTACAATATGCATAACTGAAGAAATGGGGACATGATCTGCCCAATTCCATCCAATTTTTGCTTGATTCATGGCAATACATGGAAAGTTCTATACAGAACACAGATGAAATAAATACAGGGAAGTTGTGCACTGGATAGAACATTCTCCCCTACTATCTAAGTATTGCCTGTCAGGATCAATAACCACTCTCTTTCCTAAGCTTCCTTTGCTACTTTAAATGAAAGTCTTTATTTGTGATAGTTGAAGGATGCATTTATGCAACCCTTATAGATGGCACCATTCACAGGCCCATAGGAGATGTATTCATATATAATCAGCGATCACAAACACATGCTTTGGAGTCTGAGAGACTTTGATACTTGCCAGCTTGTGACTCTAGAGAGTTTCTTAACCTATCTGGACTCCATTTTCCTCACATGCATAACAGAGAGACTGTCACCCAGTGATAAGATTGTTGTATTAAATAAGATAATATACATCAAATGCATGACCCAGGGCATGGAACACAGAAAACCTAAATAAATGAGTTGTCATCATCATCATATCGTTATCATCAATTCACATAGTGTCTTGACCTAAGCTGGCTACCACACACAGCAAGGACGATGTCCAACTTTGTCCACTTGAATCTGTACTTTCATAAGCCAGGGACAGCTGACTGTTGTGCTCCTGAGGCTGCACATGGTAACAGAGGCAGTGTAGTGTGACATAAGTAAATTGGAAGCTGGAAATCTAACTGTAGTCCTGATTCACCTTTAACTCACTAGGTGAGCCTGGCCAGTTGACTTGATTGTGCTAGGTTTTGATTTCCTTATTTAAAAAACAAAAAGGAAAAACAAGAGAATGTGAACTCCATCACCATTCCCCACTCATAAACCCTGGTAGGCATCAGTAATCAACCATGCAACTCTTTCCCACTGAGATGACTGTGAGTCAGAATTTTTCTCTACACTATAATACTTCTGGAATCTACCACCATAGAGTTTTCATACGCAATAAAAATTACTTGCCACCACTACACTAGATGATCTCTGAGATCACCTGCTCTGTTATTATATGTTACGATTTTAACCCTTTATTAGATGCTTAGAGATGTAGAGATTTAACCAAACCCTTTAGCTTATACCAGGAGGACATCAGGGAGAAGTTTCAGTTGGACTAGAAAAGCTCAAGGAACCTGATAACAGATGCCCTGGGCAGAAGAGCCCTGGTGGAGAGAAGGTACCCATTCATTGGCTATTCTCTGAGACCCTAATTTTTTTATTTTCGTATTGAGCTCATTATTCAAACCCATCCTATGTTCTCTATTTCCTGCTCAACAACCAGCAAGTACACACAAACACCCCAAAATGTACATATCTAGACAGGTGTATATGTATATATACATATACATTTTTTTCCTACCCCACGCTGCCACTTTTGCCCTAACCAGATTCTCTCTTTAGGCCTCATGTACATATATCTGTTTACTACTTTTGGAAATTCTAAATCTATACTGTTTATCATCATGATGATTTTGTAAGATATTAGCTCCATTTTACAGATGAATAGCCTGAGGTCCAGAAAAGTTCAACATTGGTCATCAAAGAGCTGTGCTACCCTAGGGAACAGCTGGAATCCAAACCAGGTCTCCTGATTCCCAGACTTAAGCCCTATGTGCATGGCCACTCATATTTACCATGACTCCAAGGTGCCCTCCACAGGGCTCCCTTCCTGCTCTCTCCCAGCCCTCATCTTTCCCACATCTCTCATCTGGGTCCTGGCAGCCTCTGGCATTTCCCAAGCACACAGTTCACCAAACTGAACCATTTCCTCTTTATTATCTACACAAATATTCTTAATTATTTCTCCTCCAACCCAAAGTACTTATTTCTTATTTATGGGTGTAAATATAAAGCCAGCAGGGCTTATATTTCACAGGGAGCATTCCAGTGGCATTTAGAGCCTTCCAAATTTAAGGAGCAGGAGAGCTGATTCTCTGCCTGTTTCATTGTAAAGGGGTTTACCATAAATATTAGAATTTGAATTCCACCCAAGTAATGCATTAATAGATACTAAACCATTAATAATTTCTGTACTTTGTCATAAATGGGAAAAGTCCAATAAATAAACTATATCTCTTTCACAGCAGAGCAGGGTTAACAAGTACCAAGGAGATTTCAAAGACATACTACTGGTAGGGGCTGCCAGGAGGTAAGATTCATAATGAAACTACAAATTCTGGAGACCCGTTTTTTACTGTCCACCATGGCAAGTATCTAAAATTAAATGCTAAGCAGAAATCCATCCTGAAATCTGACACACAGCAGTTTAGGTAAACAATCTCCGAAATTAAAAACAGATTCTGGATAATAAATAAGTCCGTGTGTGGATCTCTCTGATAACAGATACCTCTCCCTGATAAATCAAAGGCACTAGCCCTACTGAGCCTTTCTAAATTAGGCCAGATGATTCAGCCAAAGTATTTCATCTGGTGTCGCCTGTCTTAATGAACAGCAGTGAGGGATAGCTTCTTACTCACCAGTGACTGCAACAGGGCCAAAGACCTCCAGACTAATTATACTGAAGGCCTGGGGAAAGTGGCCCCTCTGAGGAGGAGCCAGTGGGCAAGGGGGATTTCCCATGATACCTATTTCCTAGGTCCCCAGACCTACGTCTACTAGTTTCACTTGCAACTGCCCTAGAATTCTAGAAGCCTGAATCAGAGATGCCAAATATCAAAGGTAAACAGCCCAGGGGGCAGAAGACGTGCATCCAAGCATCACCGTTCCTAGTTGTGTGGACTTGAACAGATCCCTGGATATCTTTGGGCCTTACTTTCATCATCTATAAAGCGGGGATAAAAACGCCTACCTAGCCTATCTCCTGGGGCTGTGGGGAGGACTAATGAGAAAGTGCACACAGACTCACTTTGTAACCCACAAAACACTCTTCTGTCATGACTATTAGTAGTAGTAACGTCCAGTCATTTTGTTGCCCAGTTTATTGAGCACCGTTGTGGGTCAGGTGCTAGGGTTGCCTCAGTGCCTAGAACAGATAAGACTCAGCCCTCGTGGAGGTGGATTCGGGGACGGCAGGTGCGCAAACTGCGTCAGAAATGTGGGCTGTAGAGCATATGAGAGGATAGTAAGGCTGTGGAAAAAAATAAAGCCGTGCAGGCAGCCAGGGTGGACCAGGCAGGGAGCAGAGTCGCTATTTTCTACAGGGAAGGACACACTGAGGACACAACTTTTAAGTGAAGACTTGAATGAAGGAGGAAAGCGAGTGAGCCTCATAGATACTGGGATAAAAAGAGAAGGAACATCAAGGGAAAAGACTTGCAAGTAGCGTCTGAGGAGCTGCAATGACAGGATGGAGCTGCTGGAGCGGAGGCCGGTGAGGAGCAGCGGGGAGGCTTGAGGGCAGAGGTCGCACTGGACCTTGGGAGGGTTTTAGCCTTCGGAAGATTTTAAGCAGAGGAGTAACAGAGTCTAACTTCACACTTTAACAAGAGCACCCTGTGGCTGCTATACTTGGAAAAATAAATAAATATTATACCACTATTATTGTTGCAAGATTCTGTTCTGGTCCACTGTGAATCTTCATTAGAGAGGAGGAGATGGGAAGGGAGCTAAATGGAGTGTCTTATAGTTTTCTTTCTTAAATGCGCAAAACAACTACGCATAGAGATGGTTGTGTGTGTTGCAGGGGTTGTGGGGGCACAGCGAGACAAGAGTGGGGGACAAGTGAGCCCCAAGTCAAATGGAGATTGGGGAGCAGTGATCTCACATACCCAGGCCTGCCTCTGTGTCTCCTGTTTGGTTGTGGAGAGCTGTGGGGGGAAGGAGGGCAGGGGGTAGAAATAAGAAAACCAACTTCTCCCAAATCCCACACCCTGGCTGCAGTCAGTGAAGAAACATGAAGCTCTATGCTTTTTAAGCCTGGGGACTGTCTCCTTATTAAAAATGAAAACAAAATTTTTTTTGAAGAAAGGGGAGCATGGGTGAAGGCCACGGACCATATTTCATCAGCATTTGGTGTCAGCTCAAGTGGCAAACACAACATAACAAGAGGAGCCACCTCGCCTCCTGCTTCAGAACAGAAAATGACACAGGGATCATTCCATTAGTGATTGCAGCTGCTCCTAAATGAAACACATATAACCGGAAGCCAATTAATGAAAGAATCAGGCTTTCCTCACTGATGCTAATGCTGAATGAATCTGTAAACCTTGGTCATCCAGCTCCGTGATGCCCTGTAGTTCAAAATCCCAAAAGCACCTGCTAATTCCTGAATGCAGGAAATTGTGACTCAGTGTTTCTTTGTTGATTTCTGGCAACTTGGCTTTTGTCACAGGGCTGGGCTGGGCCGAGTAAGGCTCCCTTCCTGGACTTCTGATACTTCTGCAAGAGTGGGCAAGTCCACACAGAACATTGTCAGAGCTCATTCTTTGACCAGTGCCCACAAAGAACAGGGATGTTCATTGCTCTGCACCATCTGGAAAGGCCTTGAAGTGGAGATGGTGATGGGGTGGGGTGAAGGTGTCCTGTTCTTATGCCAGTTAGTGGTGCTCCAGCTCACAAAATTTAACCAAGACTCAAATGCAGTCATTCATAACATCTTCATAACTTTTGCTATGCTATGTAGCACTGCTATTCTTATTCATTCCTTTTTGCTCTAAATCAGTGGTCCTCACTGCCTGGGGGACAATCATGTGCCCCAGGGGATTTTTGAAAACATCTGGAGACTTTTTTTTTTTTTTTTTTTGGTGAGGAAGACTGGCCCTGAGCTAACATCCATTGTTAATCTTCCTCTTTTTACTTGAGGAAGATTGTCACCGAGCCAACATCTGTGCCATTCTGCCTCTATTTTGTATGCAGGATGCTGCCTTAGCATGGCTTGATGAGCAATGTGTAGGTCCGTGCCTGGGATCTAAACCTGTGAACCCTGGGCCACTGAAGCAGAGTGCACAAACCCAACCACTATGCCACCAGGCCAGCCTTGGAGACATTTTTTGATTGTCACAACTTGGAGGGAGGCAGTGTTACTGACTTCTACGGGGTAGAGGCCAGGGATTCTGCTCAATATCCTACAATGCACAGGACAGCCCTCACAACAAAAGAACTATCTGGTTCAAAATATCATTAGTGCCAAGGTTGAGAAACCTTGATCTATGTTGACTCATTTTCCCTTATATTTATTTTAAAAGGGGATTCTATGTAACTATCATAAAGGGAAGACGAGGACCACCTGTTGTAAGTAGAAGTATTATCCAGAGTCACAAGTAGAAAGTATTCAGAGAAATATGCACAATGCAAACAAAATAATAACATTAAATTTTAGTTAGATATAGTGACCTGCTGAAGGCCTTGACCCTGAGGGCCACTCTCTTTGTTTAAAAAAAAAGTATTAGCTTCAAACAGAGACTTTCTCCTTATTGTGGTCAAAAGGACAGAAAGAGAATTGAAAGGGGAGTACCTTTTATTTATGTGATTAATGATATATCCCTGCACCTCCCCAAATCATCTTGGGTACCACCAGCAGAAGGTGATATTGGCAAAGCTAATCGCAATCAATCTTCTCAGAGCCAAAACATGAGTATTATTGAGGCTGTTTACTGATGAGGAAGCCCAAAGAGGTAAAGGCTATGCGAAGTCAGTGTCATTTGCACTATAAATCTCTCAGGAAGCTGGTGATGATGATTAGATGGTTGGCTTAGAGGTAGAGAAACACTACTTAGAGATTCATAGCAGAGGGAGGTCCCTTCCAACATCTTTGATGAAACTCCAGAAGGCTTTGTGTGTGCAAATCAAAAAAAAAAAAAAATACTGATTCCTTAGGCACTGTTTTATGAACCATATTCAACACTATGCTAGTTGAGAAAAGTATCCTATGGTCACATAAGACAGCTATAATACCTGGTTGAACAATATCTAAAAGTTTTCTTATTGCCAAACTTCTCAGACCCCTTAATTTGATAATGAGCATTGCAAGTGCAAATACCCCTCACCAAGAGGAAAGGAGATGCAACATTTCCCAAACTCATCAAGACACATACAGTCATGCGCCATATAACGATGTTTCAGTCAATGACAGACTGCATATATGATGGTAATCCCATAAGTTTAGTACCATATAGCCTAGGTATGCAGTAGGCTATAACATCTAGGTTTCTGTAAGTACACTCTATGATGGCTGCACACATTGAAATCACCCAAAACAAGACATTTCTCAGAACATACATATCCCTGTCGTTAAGTGATACATGATTGTACTTTTTCTTGTGGAACACCTAGTCACCCCTGGTATTACAGAGAGCACAGCTGAGCAACCAGAGGAAGAAAATATTTTCTTTTCATCAAAGAACATGAGAGTTTCAAGAAACTATGGTTGCAAAATGGCCCATACTTCAGAAAGAAATCAGAAACCTTATCTAATTGACTTTTAACTCACTGGTGTCCGCTAAACAGTAGGTACTCAAAATATGTTCATCCCAACTCATGACTCTCTGTTTTCACAAACTCTCAGATCCTCCAGAATAATAGCTCTAGAAATGATTAAGATCCATGGGTCCGAACAAGCATATTCCTTAATTCCATAGACTCAAAAAAACAAAACTATGCTCTGAATTGAGAATGCTATCTAGAAAACACCTTGCTCAACTCCTCTTTGAAACAAGGGCCCCTCTGCCACGACAGCTCCATCATCATTTGAACACCCAAGGCAATGGACAGGTTTGGTTCTCCCTGGTTTTCCATCTTCACTCCGCTATCATGTCAATGACTCTTTTTGGAACCCCTTCCAGCTTTATCACATCTTTCTTTGGCAGGTCTTTGCTTGCCCAGCATGCATTCACCTTTCTTCCCACACTAACCTATGACTACCCAATTGCTGAGTTCCATGGAGTTGACTCGGCTGCACACTCCAGGCAGGCATATAAACTAGCCTGCCCAACCAGAGCATCATAACCCAGAGACTGTTGAGATTGGTTCAGGATGGGTACATGACCCAATCCCCAGTAAGACTCAATTTTGGTTTTTTGGAACAGCTGGTAAGAGGGAATCTCTCTTTTTCCATTGAGGGTGCTGGGAAGATAACACAGAAGCCCTGTGGGGTTAGCCATCTTGCCTCTTTGAGGGAAAAGCCTGCCTGAGAGTCCCCAGTAGGAAAGTAGTGTCCTGAGGTAGAGGGAGAAAGACCACTGTAATTGCATTTTGGGGGCTGTGGATCCAGCCATGCTGAAAGTCCTATCCACCCCTGGCTTATTCAGATATGTAAACCATGAAATTTCCTTCTGGCTTACATTAATTTAAGATTCTGATTAACAAAACATGTAATATGCTGGATGCCATGGTTGTTATCTCTAATACTCCCTTTTGTTTACTTTCTCTCCACTTAAAAAAATTCCTTCTTACTTTTCCTACTCTCTTCCTTTCCCATTTTCCATTCCTCCACAGAATTCTCCCTTGAAGTCAGGAAAAAATAAATATAAGAATGGTTCTGCTAGGCCCTCATATCTGGCCTCCTCCAACATGGCATTCCTTCTCAAAAGACCACTATCAAACCTCTCCCCATTTGGGAGGACAAGTAGTGTAGCCACAGATAACTGCTAATAAATACAGAGTTTATATATTCAGGCTGTGGTTATATTAACACAAATAACTAGAAAAAAATCTTCATCCTCATTATTATAATGCATCAGGGTTCTCAGACCTTGGACTTGAAGACTTAAACATTTAGTTTTAAGGACTGAGGCTTAAGAATGGTGTTTGGGCAGAGGGTGAGGAAGAGCCTACAACCCTGTGTTCTTGAAGCCACTCCTCTCCAAGTAAGGGGTTGAAAAGGCAAAATGCAGCAGCTCCTGTGGAAGCTAAGTTTCAAAATGCAAAATGCATCCCTGGGAATTGAGAATCGTGGCCTTTGCCTCCAGCACGGCCCAGGAAGGGGCAATTCAGTTGGCACACCACATGAGCCCTGTGCCTGGCTGTGGAGATGCATTTGTCTTACCTAAGGTCACTAGATTCCCTTGATCCCCCAAACAAGGACACAGGCAAAAGGGACAAACACAGTACACTCTTGCTCAGACTCATGACAAAGGGATCCTTCCTGCTCTGGGCCCTGCATGTGGGACATGTGCCCTTGGACCATGACCAGCCACACGGCTGCTTCTCTTGGCAGGCTTGGCAGGCCTTCCCTGCCCCCTGCTGGGAGGACACGTGGTGGAGTTGCTGATGGCTTCATGGCCTTGACTGTTCCTTCCCACTCCGCAGACCAGGTCACCGCCAGGGAAGCTCGGCTGAGGCCTGTGCTCTTGTACCTTTCTCTTCCTCTAGCTGCTGGCCTGGATCTCATCTCTGCGGTGCATGGATCCCCAGGAAATCCAGGTAGACTCCCCTCACAGGACCAGGACAGCTTTCTCCGAGCAATGAGTACTTCTCCAGTCACATAGCCAGCACTTACTGTCTTCCTGCTGCACAGAGATGAGTCCAACAAGAACCCAGCTACATCGTGAAGTTGTTGAAGGAAAGGCCTGTGCCCAGACAAATATGTTGACATTTCCACCTGCCTTCCTGGTGCATGGTCAATGCTCAACAAGGTAAAGCTCACTTCCCTGGCCCAGCATTACCTAGCCTGTACCCTGCATGAGGAGCAGCATTGTGAGGATGAGATAAAACAGGAAAAATAAAAATGTTTTTGGTATTTGTATGCATGCATGTGCACACACGTGTACACACAATACATACACATATACGTACATATGCACACACATATATACGTACAGACACAGACTCTATTTTAAAGTACATAACTTCTAAATATAAATGAGAGTAATTTGGGAAAAATAAAAATGCTTTGGGGATATACGCATACACACATTATATGTCTATAAATGATTAAACAAACAAATGTAAATTATATCTTTTAGATCCAACAAAACCATATCAATAACTATACTTAAACATTCTTTTATGATTTTCTTACATTTAAAGGATCACCGATACGGGGCTATGAAATATCAGACAGTAAGCCGATGGTATTCTTTGCAGTACCTGTTTCTAAGACTTGTCCTCTCACCAGAGAAGAGTGTACAGGATTTGGAGGTGGGCAGGTGAGTTAGTCCCAAGCTCAGCCATAGAGCAAGAACAAAGAGTCCAATCCCTTGAAAGATTTCTAGATTCTGAGGAACGGAAGTAGCAGATTTCTTTTGTAGGAGGTTGGGGTGCTGAGCAGATGAACGAACAAGCGGTATACCAGTAGTGGGGACAGTGGAAGGGGCATGAAAAGGGCTATGGAAATGCCTGGATCACGTTCTCCACCTACCTCGAGAACAGGCAGAGGAATGTGCCTTCTGCCTGAGCAGGGAGTAGAAGGCCTATTTCTTCTTCCTGGGATTGTCTCTCCTCCTTTGCTCCAAACTGGGTCCTAGGGGCCAGACCCCAGGTGCCACCCTCTCTGTCTGCGGCCAGCACTAGGCAGCCCTGTTGTGAGTGGCAGCTGGAAGGCCGCTTTCTTAGTGCAGGCAATGAGTGGAGGCATGAACAAGAGAGCAGTTACTTCTCATCAACAAATATTTTAAATTTCTTGCTGCTGAAATTGGATGGCAAGCCACATGGAGAAGTTCAGAGGACCACATTCATTTGCCAGATAGGAGACGTTAATGTGATAAGCTGTTCCCACCAAAGTTCACTTTAGGGATTGGTCATACAATAGACAAGAACTCCCTACCCCCATGTCCATATTCTAATAACCGGAAATGGATCAGAAGAGAATTCATACACCTTAAAGGGCAAGAATGTGTCTTTCACTGTCCCCAGACTTCCAACCTTTCCACCTATCGTGATGGGTCCTACCAACCCTGCTCTATGGAATTTTTGACCCTATACCATAATTGTTCATGAAAAATTCAGAACTGAAACACTGAGTGAGTAAAATACAAAACATAAAACACAAAGAGTTCCATTTTATTGAGCGTTGGGTATGTGTCAGTGTCTACACCAACTCTCTCCTGTGCGTTATCTCATTTGGTTCTTGAAACTACAACTTATGAAGTAGGTACTGTTTTAGATCCCCTTTACAGTCAAGGAATCCAGCGTGGGAAAGGTTAGGTAACACAGCCAAGGGCACCCAGTGAGTAAGTATCAGAGCCCGTGTCTTCTGCTCTACTGTTTCCCAGGATATAAAAAATCCAAAGTGGGCTGAAGACAAAACAATATCCAACCACTTTTCTGTAAAGTTTATCTTACAGAAGGGAGTTCAGACGCTGTTTGCATTCCCTCTTCAATCCCTTAGGGAATGAATTCTCTGTCAATAGCAGTGGGGAGAAAGGAGAAGGGCTGCCCAGGAGAAAAAAAGCAATGAACCTTCCAAACTTTACACATTCCATCAGAAGTTTAGGGCATGGCCCCGTCCTCCAGTTGCTTACTTCAACTATTCACATACAAATCAACACACATGAAATGCAACACCAGGAAAATCCAAGCTCAAGTACATGGCACAGGTTCCACCTGCTTTAGAAACCCCAGAAGATGGAGACCAAAGAGCCACCTACCTCATGACCAGAGTGCAACAGTTAAGAAAGGCTTTGAAATCTGGAAAACCTAGGGTTCAAATCCAGCTCTACCATTTTCTAGCTATGTAATCTTTGGCTAGTTTGTTAACTTCTCTGAGCCTTTGTCTTCTCAGTTGAAAATGGGCATTACACCATCTACTTGACATGGTTGCCAGGGGAAGAAATTAAATAATATTTATTAAATGTTTAGCCTGGTGTTAAGCCTGTGTGAAGCACTCATGATAAGTGGTATCGTTATCATCATCAGAATCACCACTGACTCACAGAACCCCAGCCACATAAAAGTGAATTGGAATCATCACTTCATCTTCTGAGAGGAGAGACAGAAAGATACCACAAAGCAGTAAATGAGACACCAAAAAGGAGGTTCTGAGTTAGTGAGTCTGAAATTTTAATTTGGTTCCTGTATCCCCTCAGTTGTTGTGCTACAGCTTCAGCTGATCAATGGTATAGACTGGATGAGCAAAATGCTTCTGCATGGTGAAAACTGTCCTGGGAGCATTGATGGATAGATTTCTACATTCTCCACATCTAGAATGTTCACCACAACCCCCAAGCTCTCCCCTACCTTCAAGTGGAAGCCAACTTCCAAAGAAGGCAATGTGGCTCTGCAGGGAGAACACAGGATGCAAAGTCAGGCTTTGTCAGCATTTAAATCTCTGCCTGGTCTCTGTGGGCTATGTGACCTTGAGCAAGATATTTACCTTTTCTGAGTCCCAGTTTTCTCATCTGCAACAGGAAGATGAATACCTTCCTTGCAAGGCTGCTGGAAAGCTTGAAAGATAATTTATGCAAGGGGTCTATCTAGAAAAATGCCTGTCACATAGCAGGTACTCAATAATAGGAGCTGCTAGCAATGTGCCAACGCCTAGTTCTAACCTGACTACTCTCCTTTTCTGTGTGGAATGAAGACAAGAATCCAAGTCCCATAATGAAGATATCTCAGGGCTTTCAATGCCTACTCCCTTTTGGAGACATCTTTCAAAATCCAGTTAAAAGCTGCACCTTGATGAGTCCTATGCAACCATTCCCAAGTAATTACAAGTGAGCACCTAAAGTCATTCAGGCTGGAATCACCTTTAGCTTGTTTTACAGAATCTAGTTGTTGTAGATGCTTCTATCCACTCAGTGAAACCACCGATTTATGGTCCCAACCCTAAGAATTGTGGAATACTGTTCACTCAGGATAATGGGGGGAATCCACACAGCCTTCACAACTCAACAATGATCTAGTTTATGGGAACTCTGGGGACCCAGAAGATGTGAGGAACCCAGCCAGAGTTGCCCTGAAGGACAATGTAGGGTCTAGGATGGTCAACCATATCACTCCAGGAGATACAGTGTGAGAGGGGAATTACACCCTGACAAGCAAGGGAAGAAGAAGGCAATCTGCTTGAGACTCACTCAGCCTGCTATCAGGAATGAGACAAGGAATTCTGATCTACCCCCAAAGACATTCTGTTTATAGAGTCTTCAACAAAGTTAATAACACCCTAAGGAGAAGGAGAGTTCTGCTCACTATTCCCCACCAATTTGGGGTGCTGTTGACTGGCACAAGGGCGTGGGGTGTTTGGGGAGATTTAACAGGTCATCTATAGCCAAAAAGGGGGCACATATATATGAAGAGAAATACTGAAAGCCAACTTCTTCAAATCATAATTTTATATAAGGCAAATTCATTCTCCAAAATCTTTCCCTGTGTGTGCTGGCCATACTCCTCCTGTATGTTGTAAGAGAGGACCTGGTCGATATTTATCTTTTTGTTGCCTCCTATTACTCACTTCCCAAAAGGCTAAAGAACCTAAGAATAATATTGTCTAAACAAAGCCAAAGAAACTATTCCAGTAGAATAGTAACTATAGTATCTGAAAACCCAGCACTGTTACATGTTATTTCAATAGATGAAGCTGAAAAGAGAAAAAGACTTTGCTAACAAAAAGATTGATACAAGAGCCATGTCTGCTCACAGTGATACTCCAGAGTGTCTTGCATGGTACTCAGCACATAATAAAGTTCAATAAATATTAGATGAATTAACAATACATTCCAGAAAATATATATTCTGTTTTTCAGATGAATGAACTTAAATGACTAAACAGTGAACCAGCACACACACAAAAGACCTGAGAGCAGAAACTATTTAGTTAAAAAAGTGAAAGTAAAATAATCACAGGAAAATTCTAAATTAAGTATCCAAAAGTGAATCACTTTGATAAAAAGACAATTTTTGAGTGACATCAGCATCATGGCAGAGTGAGTTCTCCCAGCAATCTCTCCCCTCCACCATACAACGACAAAGACATTCATACTCCAAGAGAGGACATCCACACAACACAAAAGACATCTGAGAGACCCACACAGCCACACATCAGAGGGTGGAGGAGCTGGAGCCCTCCTTGGAGGGGGTGCAACAGAGTAAGGGAAAACTTTGCTCCCTCCCCAAAAGATTGCAATCCAGGACTGCACACAGCATCAGAGAGGGGAGGGGATGCTTGCCTTTGGGAATATCAAAGATCTTTGAGGTCCCTCACAGGCTAGGGGAAAGCCCCTACCAAGGTGAAAGCTAATGCAGGGGTGACCTCATCAAGCCAACACGTCAGGAGAGCAGAGAGCAAGAGCAGAGCGAGTAAGCCCACAAGAGCAAGCAGAAGAAAGTGCCCTTCCCTGCCATGTGCTCAGCACTGACTCCAGTGCCTGGTATCCTGGCAAAATGCAGAGGGCTCAGAATGTGCAGCTCTTGACCCTCACCCAGTGGTGATAGGTGGTAACTGTGACCAAATAATACCAGGATGCAAGAACAAAGCCACACCCTCTAGCAGTATCAAAAATTGTATTAAATCTCTGGACCACAGAGAAAATGACAAGTACCCAGAAATCAGTCCTGAAAACACAGAAATATGTAATCTAAGTGACAGAGAATTCAAAACAGCTATAATTTAAAAATTCAACAAGTTAAAAGAGAATGTACAGAAACAATTCAATGACTTCAGGAGCTACTTCACAAAACAGATTGAAACTATAAAGAAGAATCAATCAGAAATATTGGAGATGAAAGACACAATCGATGAGATAAAACAAAATATGGATTCCCTGAATGCTTGAGCAGATGTCATAGAGAAGCAAATAAGCATAATTGAAGATAGACATATTGAAATGTTCCAGAAAGAGGAGGAGAGAAAACTAAGACTAAAAAGAAATGAAGAAAGTCTCCGAGAAATATCCAACTCAATTAGGAAATGCAACATAAGAATTCTAGGTATTCAAGAAGGTGAAGAGAAGAATGGAGGAGAAAGTTTGTTCAAAGAAATAATAGCAGAGAACTTCCAAAACCTAGGGAAGGAGATGGAAAGCCATGTGGAAGAGGCTACCAGATCTCCTAAATAGGTCAATGTAAAAAGACCTACTTCAAGGCATATAGTAGGGAAACTGGCAAAAGTGAATGACAAAGAAAGAATAACAAGGGGAGCAAGGCAGAAGAAAATAATCAACAAAGGAACCCCTATCAGACTTTCAGTGGATTTCTCTGCAGAAACCTTACAGGCTAGAAGAGACTGGAATGACATTCAAATCTTTGAAAGACAAAATCTTTCAGCCAAGAATACTCTATCCAGCAAAAATATCCTTCAGATATGATGGAAAAATAAAAACTTTCCCAGATAAACAAAAGCTAAGGGAGTTTGTAGCCACAAGAAACCCCCTACAAGAAATCCTCAAGAAGGCCCTCACACCTGAAAAAAGAAAGCGGGCTGGGGGGGACAAAGGGGTTACAAAGCATGGACTAAGGAGATAAACAGGTAGACAAAATCAGAAAAGTGTAGCTATACATCAGAACAGGTTAGCAAATACTCAAGTATAACATTAAAGATAAAGGGAAGGAAAACACTAAAAACAAAGATAATCTTGTCATTTTAACCACAAACTCATAATACAAGATGGAATAAGATGTGAGAAAAACAACATAGGAGAGGAAGAGGAAAGGACTGAATTGGTGTAGTCTAAGGAAATAAGAGGCCGTCAGAAAAGGAACTATCTTATCTACGAGATTTTGTATACAAACCTCATGGTAACCACTAAACAAAAAAGCAAAACAGAGACAAAAACAATAAATAAGGAGAAAATAAAGAAACACAACATAAAAAACTACACAACTCAATTGGTAGACTGAACACATGGGATGAGAAATGAAGGAAATGCAGGAGAACCAGAAAACAAGTGACAAAATGGCAGCATTAAGCCCTCATATATCAATAATCACCCTAAACGTAAATGGACTGAGTTTTCCAATAAAATGATGTAGAGCAGCGAGATGGATAAAAGAACAAGACCCAAAAGGATGCTGCTTCCAGGAAACACATCTCAGCTCAAATGACAAACACACAGGCTCAGAGTGAAGGGATGGAAAACAATACTCAAAGCTAATGGCAAACAAAAGAAAGCAGGTATCACAATAATTATATTAGACAAAGTAATCTTCAAGATAAGACAGGTAAAGAGAGACAAAGGGGGCAGTATATAATGATCAATGGGACACTCCACCAAGAAGACATAACACTTATAAATATCTATGCACCCAACACAGGAGCACCAAAGGACATAAAGCAACTATTAACAAACCTAAAAGAAAATATTAATAATAACACAATAATAGTAGGGGACCTCAACACTCCACTCACAACAATGGATAGATCATCCAGACAGAAAATCAGCAAGGAAACAGTGGAATTAAATGAAAAGCTAGACCAGTTGGACTTAATAGACATATATAGAACACTCCATCCAAAACAGCAGAATACACATTCTTCTCAAGTGTGCGTGGAACATTCTCAAGGATAGACCATACGTTGGGAAACAAGGCAAGCCTCAACAAATTTAAGAAGATTGAAATAATAAGCATATTCTCGAACCACAATGCTATGAAGCTAGAAATTACAAGAAAAAAGCTGAGAAAGGGACAAAGATGTGGAGACTAAACAACACGCTATTGAGCAACCAATGGATTATGGAAGAAATTAAAGGGGAAATCAAAAAGTATCTGGAGACAAGTGAAAATGAAAACATACCATACCAACCCATACGCTGTGCAGCAAAAGCAGTACTAAGAGTACAATTCATCGCAATACAGACAACACCTTAACAAACAAGAAAAATCCCAAGTAAGCAATCTGAAACTACACCTAAGTGAATTAGAAAAAGAAGAACAAACAAAGCCCAAAGTCAGCAGAAGGAGAGAAATAATAAAAATCAGAAGAGAAATAAATGCAATTGAAGCAAAAAAGTACTAGAAAGGATCAATGAAACAAAGAGCTGGTTCTTTGAGAAGATAAACAAAATTGGCAACCCCTTAGCCAGACTTACAAAGAAAAAAAGAGACAAAGCTCAGATAAATAAAATTAGAAAGGAAAGAGGGGAAACAGTAACAGATACCACAGAAATAAAATGTATTATAAGAGAATACTACAAAAAGCTATATGCCAACAATATGGACAATCTAGAAGAAATGGATAAATTCTTAGACTCTTACAACCTCCCAAAGCTGAATCAATAAGAAATAGATAATCTGAATAGACCAATCACAAGTAAAGAGATTCAAACAATAATCAAAGGCATCCCAAAAAATAGAAGCCCAGGACCAGATGACTTCTCTGGAAAATTCTACCAAACTTTCAGAGAGGATTGAACACCTATCTTTCTGAAGCTATTCCAAAAAATCAGGGAAGATGGAACACTTCCTAACACATTCTACAAAGCCAACATCACCCTGATACCACAGCCTGACAAAGACAACACAAAAAATGAAAACGACAGGCCAATATCACTGATGAACATAGATACAAAAATCCTCAACAAGATATTGGCAACTGAAATACAGCAATACATGAAAAAGATCATACATCACGATCAAGTGGGATTTATACCAGGAATACAGTGATGGTTCAACATCTGCAAATCAATCAATGTGATACACCACATTAACAAAATTAGGAACAAAAACCACATGATAATCTCAATAGACGCAGAGAAAGCATTTCACAAGACCCAACAGCCATTTATGATAAATACTCTTAACAAAATGGGGATAGAAGTAAATTACCTTAACATATAATGGTCACATATAACAAACCCACAGCCAACATCACACTCAATGGGGGAAAGCTGAAAGCCACCCCTCTGAGAACAGGAAT
This sequence comes from Equus asinus, assembly GCF_041296235.1. Classification (NCBI taxonomy): domain Eukaryota; kingdom Metazoa; phylum Chordata; class Mammalia; order Perissodactyla; family Equidae; genus Equus; species Equus asinus. Next base: position 64,100,943 of record NC_091791.1, on the reverse strand, counting down.
AAGGCAAGGATACCCACTATCACCACTCTTATTCAACATAGTACTGGAGGTTTTGGCCAGAGCAATTAGGCAAGAGAAAGGAATAAAAGAAATCCAAATAGGGAGTGAAGAAGTGAAACTCTCACTGTTTGCAGATGACATGATCTTATATATAGAAAACCCTAAAGAATCCATTGGAAAACTATGAGAAATAATTAAAAAACTATAGTAAAGTTGCAGGGTACAAAATCAACTTAAAAAAATCAGTTGCATTTCTATACTCTAATAACCTATAGAAAGAGAACTCAAAAATACAATTCCATTTACAATAGCAACAAAGGAATAAGACATCTAGGAATAAATTTAACCAAGGAGGTGAAGGACTTACATAATGAAAACTATAAGATATTATTGAAAGAAATAGATGGTGACATAAAGAGATGGAAAGAGATTCCATGCACATGGATTGGAAGAATAAACATAGTTAAAATGTCTATACTACCCAAAGCAATCTACAGATTCAATGCAATCTCAATCAGAATCCCAATGTCATTCTTCACAGAAATAGAACAAAGTATCCTAAAATTCACGTGTCAACCAAAGACCCCAAATTGCTAAAGCAATCCTAGAAATAAGAACAAAGCTGGAGGCATCACAATCCCTGACTTCAAAATGTACTACAAAGCCATAGTGATCAAAACAGCATGGTACTGGTACAAAAACAGGCACATAGATCAATGGAACAGAACTGAAAACCCAGAAATAAAACCACACATCTATGGACAGCTAATCTTGGACAAAGGTGCCATGAACATAAAAGGGAGAAAAGATAGTCTCTTCAATAAATGGTGTCGGGAAAACTGGACAACCACTTGCAAAGGAATGAAAGACCATTATCTCATGCCATACACAAAAATAAACTCAAAATGGATCAAAAACTTGAAGATAAGTCCTGAAACCATAAAACTCCTAGAAGATAATATAGGTAGTATACTCTTTGACATCAAACTTAAAAGGATCTTCTTGAATATCATATCTTCTCAGACAAGGGAAACAAAAGAAAAAATAAACAAGTGGGACTTCATTAGACTAGAGAGCTTCTACAAGGCAAAAGAAACTAGGATTAAAACAAAAAAACAACCCACCAATTGGGAGAAAACATTTGCAAATCATATATCTGACAAGGGGTTAATCTCCATAGTATATAGGGAACTCACACAACTGAACAACAAAAAAACAAACAGCCCAATCCAAATATGGGAAGAGGATACAAAGAGATATTTTTCCAAAGAAGATATACAGATGTCCAATAAAGACATGAAAAGATGTTCAACATCACTAATAATCAGGGAAATGCAAATCAAAACTACACAAAGATACCATCTTACACCTGTGAAAATGGCTATAATCACTAAGACTAAAAATCACAAACGTTGGAGAGGGTGTGGAGAAAAGGGAATCCTCATACACTGCTGGTGGGAATGCAAACTGGTGCAGCCACTATGGAAAATAGTATGGAGATTCCTCAAAAATCTAAAAATAGAAATACCATATGACCCACCTATCCCACTACTGGGTATCTACCCAAACAACTTGAAATCAACAATCCAAAGTAACATATGCACCCCTGTGTTCATTGCAGCATTATTCACAATAGCCAAGACATGGAAATAATCCAAGTGCACATTGACTGATGATTGGATAGAGAAGATGTGGTATATACAGTGGAATACTACTCAGCCATAAAAAAGACAAATTCATCCCATTTGCAGCAACATGGGTGGACCTGGAGGGAATTATGCTAAGCAAAATAAGGCAGACTGAGAAAGACAAACACCATATGATTTCACTCATATGTGGAATATAAACAAACACATGGACAAAGAAAACAGTTCAGTGGTGACCAGGGAAAGGATGATAGGGGGTGGGCACAGGGGGTGAAGGGGAGCACTATGTGGTGACAGACAAATGATACACAACTGAAATTTCACAATGATATAAACTATTATGAACTCAATAAAAAAATTTAAAAAAGACAATTTGTAGAACTTACAACTTTGGAACTTTCTAACATTTATAACTACCTAGAAGTATTCTTGATGTTTGTGATTAGAAGATTAAGTTGGGCTTCCAACTTTTGTGAACTCATATTTTAAAACACTCTAGGGAAGAGTTATGTAACACACAGATCATGTTGCTTACTTGTTACCAATGGGTTAATATTAGAAACAGTATTGACTAGTTTTAGACTGGTTGCTAAGCAACATTGCTTCCTTGCCCTATGGTCTGAGAGAGAGGATTAAAAAAAGGGCAGAAAATGAGAAATGTTGGAAAAATAGGAAAGTGAAATTCAATGGATCATAAGGTACAATTTGTAGGAAGAGTAAAAGAAGAAATAATTCTTGCAGGATGTACTAAGACATCAGTTGCTTTATGACATCACAAGAGTAACATGTTAAGCCTCCAGCTCCAAAGATAGAGAAGAGAGCATAAGATGAATGTCCTGTGATCCCAGCATCGTGCTCCTCATGGTCAATTTATGCTGAGCCAGAAACACAGAGTCCATGGATGGACAGCAAGTCACAGCCCAAACAAAAAAAAATCTGTCAAGTCCAGAAGGCCCAACCAAACCTTATCCACTGTAATTCATTGTCCCATTCCTTAAGGGGCCTTTTGTTCCCTTCACATCTGAAAAGCCTCTGGTAAGTGATTCATACACTGTTATATTGACTGAGTGCTCACCATGTGCCCTGCACTGGACTGGGAACTGGATGGGGAGAGATGAAGCTCTTGCCCTTGACTGATCACTCACCAGTGTGTTTGGTTCCCTCTCCATCACCATCTCAGTGGTTCCATTTTTGTCAGGACTGTATGATAGAGCAATTTAAAAACATCACAGAATGACCTAGGAGATGTTATAGGACAAGCCCCCCTCGGTCAGCTGCAGAACGTGCCTACAAGGCTGCTGAACTGTTTCCTGCTGGAACTCTCCAGACCCATTCTAAAATGAATTACCCAGAGAGACATAGCGTATTAGTCCATTAATATCCTTTTTAGTAGATTATTTCCTGAAACTTGAAGCTGTCATCTGCTGTGTCCTGCAGGAACACGGATACTGCACAGGTCAGTTTTGACAGTGGGGAGAGGCTTAGGAAATGTCTGCCATATGCACTAGCTGGCAAATGGAGCATGGGAAGGAAGAGGAATCAGAGGGTCCTGGAAGCCAGGGAGGAATCAAGGAGTCCTGGACAACCAAAGGCAGGAGGGAGCACCAACGGGAGATGGGGAAGAGAATTTTATCCACAGGGGCAGGAAGCTGATCCCATGTGGACATGCAACATTGAGTAATTTACATAACCAAGCCCAGACCAATTCTCTCTATCTGGAGAATAGAGGAACTGCAAGCTTGTGGTGCTGGGAGAAGTAAAAGTGTAATCTTTAAAGCAAACCCCATGGTACCTGGCACACAGTAAATGCTCAATAAACTATAATCAATGTTATTATCATATATGGAACCACTTTAAACTACAAAACACTAGTTTGAGCTGTTAATAAAAACTATTATCTATAGCTGTGTCTAAAATTGGTCCTGGTTAACTGCCAACCTCATTCCTGTAACCCAGCGTTTCCCTAATTTCAGTCATGTGTGTACCACCCTCATCATTTTTCCTCTATCTAAATGCTGTCTTTTGTGATTAATAATAACAGTACTAGTAAAAACCACAATAATAATAACAACAATAACAGCAGCAACAACAATGACAAACATTCATGGACTATTTATCACATGCCTGGCCCTATTCTAAGACCTTTAAAGTACTAACTCATTTGATTCTTAGAACAATTTTAGGAGGTGGGTACTATTATTAAAGCCATTACAGATAAGCAAACCAAGGCATGGAAAGTCCAAGGTCATTTGGCCAATAAGTGGCAAAATGCAGATTCAAATTCTGACAGTCTGGCCTCAGAGCCCACACTTACCTATTATGCATACTGTCTCTCTCATCTCAGTACTCCTGCATTTACTTACTTTTAAAAAAATTGACTCATTTAAGTTTTTTAAAAAACATTATACTACTACATGATATCTATGAAATTCTGGGTTTCACATTCTGGGATAAGTTTGCTCACGTAAAAATATAATTACAAGATTATTTAAATAAAAAACGTCCACAGACTACCTAAAATCATCAGTGAAACAAACTTCAGGAAAACACTGCTCTTTGCACCTGGGAATTCCTTCTACCTCAAGCTACAAACACTGTTGGCCAATACTAACAACTCCCTGATAGTTGCCTACTTCAACATCCACTCTACCTCCTTCTTTGTAATGGCTAGATTTTTATCTGGCATGTGACTGCTAAGATGAAAGAGTACATTTTCCTTTCAGCTAGCTGTGGCTCCGTGATTAAGTTACGACCAATGAGATGTAAAAGGCTATATTACATGGGACTTCTCAGAAGTTTCCTTAAAAAGAAAATGAGCCTATTGTTTGTTCCTTCCCTCCTTCATGCTTCTTGGAATGAGCACGTGATGACAAGAACACAAGCTGCCATCTTGAATCATGAGAAAACAAGCTAAGAATGTCAGAACCTCAAAGAAAAGGAACCAAGCTTCCGACTGACACCATGAAATTACCACCTGCACTGCCTACATCCATACTTCTTTTATATGAGAGAGAAAGAAAGCTCTACAATGTTAAGCCACTGTTATTTGAGTTTTCCTATTGTGTGTAGCTGAACCTGGTTCTAATGAATACACCATCCATTGCTTACTTGAGCACCCCAACTCTCCAACCAAGACACAGCCAGAAAAACTTCACCCAGAAAATCTGTCTCCTATGTACTCAATGAACTAAACACATCCTGGGACAACAAGCACTGCCATTTACGTATTCGTTTATGAGCCACTCTGCTCCACGTCCTTTATATATAGTATTCTATTTAATCCTCCCAATAAACCTACATGATAAGGGCCACTATAGCTTCATTTATACAGATGAGGAAACTGAGGCACAGAGAGGTTTAAGTACCATGCCCAAGGTCACACAACCAATACACAGCACAGCCAGAACTCAAACCCAACAGTGTGACCCCAAAGGGTAAGTTCTCAATCCTAATACTTTCTCCCTGGAATGAAAGGGGCATCAGATACTGGACTCTCAGAGGAGCTGGCTTCTTAGTGGCTCAAAGAGCTTCACCATCACAGACACTTGGCCAACTCCCCTGAAGGTCAAAATGACTTTGGCCTCTCTAGAGATCATCATGGGACCCCAACAGACCCTTTTCTCATTATATTAACATAATATTATAGATAGGACCAAAAACAAGTCTGATTTCTAAGCATAAATGTCTACTGATTGATTTATTTTTCAGGGGAAAGAAACATTCAAGAACATAACCAAAAAGAATATCCAGAAAATCCTTGCTTCCTGCCCCTCAGGAATTCCACCCGGCTCCCTAGCTGCCCTGGACAGAGCAGGGCCTGTGGCCCCCACCTACAGGCACCATGGAGTTAATTCATATTTCCAAGGCCTGGCACATGTTCAGTCAAAAACCTGGCTGAGTGCCTGTTGTTTACTGAAGCTGGAGAAGAAGCATCTGCAACATTACGAAAAGCATATTGTAAAAGGCAACACATGCAAATTAAACCTCTTGAGCTATGAGTAAATTGCTGAGAAAATTTATAACTCATTTAATAAAACTTGAAGTAAATACATAGCCTGGCTCCCAGGGAAAATAAAATATTTCCCACAATTCTCTCCTCTTTAAAAAAAAGCACCATTGAGCCAGACGGCTCTATCAAGTATAAATAGCAGCTGTGGTGATAAGCAACCCATTTTGGGTTGTGGGTCACTTAATACCCACATGGGCAGTGCCACACCCTATGCTCTGGGATGTATTTAGCAATGTCCAGGCCTAGGACATTTCACAATAATCCATGATCGTGCTCATCAATAAGGCTCTACTGGTTATCTTCTATTCACTAATTCATTCAACAAGTATTTATTGAGTGTCTACCAGAGAGGCACTGTAAGGTGATGATGAAGAACACATGATCTGGAGCCCTGCCACCTGGTTTTGAATCCAGGGTCTGCTACTTATTAGCTGTATGACCTTGAGCTTTTACATAAACCCTCTGTGACTCAGTCTCCTCATCTGTGAAATGGGAATAATATCCACATCCCAGGGGCATTGTAAAAACTGAAGGGGTGAATACATATGAAGTGCTTAGAACAATGCCTTGAAAATAGTAATCCTTTAATAAATATTAGCTCCTGATTACTTACTAGTTGGAATTATGGACCAGCCACTCTGTGGGGTGCATAGGATACAGGAGTGAACAAGGTGGATGAGGCCCTCTCTCATGAAGCTTATATTCACTGGGGCTAGACAGACAATACGCATGTAGACAAATGAATAAACAACACTTCTGAGATAGTAATAGGTGCTCTGAAGAAAACAAGAGAGAGTAATGGAATAGAGAGTGATTGCCAGTTAGGGGTGGGAGTTGTTTCAGTTATAGTTATCAAAGAAAGTCTCTGTAAGGAAGTGACATTGGAGCTGAGACCTGAATGATAAGAAGGAACCAACTAAATCAAGAATGTTCTACGCAAAAGGAAATAACTTGTCAAAGATTCTAAGACGTAAAAAAAAAAAAAGTTTTCCCTCCTTGAGTGACAGCACAAGGCCAGCCAGGCCAGTGTGTCCAGAATGGGAGAGGTCTACAAAATGAGGTGGGAGCAGTTGGCAGGCCAGATCACACTGAGCCCTGTAAGCCATGGAAGGACTTTAGATTGTACACCAAGTGTGACAGCTAACCACTGAAGGGAGTTAAATAAGAGAATGACAAGATCTGATTGACAACTTAAAAGCCTCCTCTGGCTGCCATGTGGTGAATGGATTGCAGGAAGGTGGGAAGAGAGAGAGCAAAGAGGAAGCTCTCATGGTTGTCCCAGGAAGACGTGATGGTGGCTTGACCCAGGGTGGTGGTGGAGGATACTCAGGGATTATTTTAGGAGTAGAGCTGACAGGACTTTGCGATGGTTGGGGTGGGAAGGAAAAAAAGAAATCAAGAATGACTCTTGCTTTGGGAAGGCCTGGTTTTTCATCAGTCTGTGATGGACATTGTAGAAGACTAGCAGACATGGCTTCTACTTCTGAAAGAGCTTTAAAGATAGTTGGTCAGAGCAACCTAATACATATGAAATAGAACCAAGAGAAAATGTGATAGAAGTACTTAAGTGCAAGGTTTAGTGCCAAAGTTTCAAAGAAAGGAGAGAGCACAGGCGTTTTCGTGGAAGGCCACAGAAAACACCTCATTTGGCCTTGAAGGCCCAGTCATTGGCATTCCATGAAGAAAGGATCACATGAGCACACTTGTGGAGGATGAAAGTCCAACATGGTCCACTCCAAAGAAGCAAGGCAAATTACTCAACAGAAATAGCGGCTTCCATCTAAATCACCACCAATTTACTGAAAAATCTCCTAGAAGTCTGGTGCTGAAGGGAAAGTGGGGAGGGAGGTAACAACCTCATTGCTATTTGGTGACCCCTGTTTCTATCTTTCAGGAAAGAATTAGGAAGTCCTTGGAAACAACTGTCAATGTAGAGACCCCCAGGCATGTGTGGCAGTGGTTTAGAGCCAAGAGCCTTTAGTCAAGCAGTCCTGGGTTCAAATCCCAGCTTGAACACTCACTGGCTGTGTGACCCAGGGTGAGTTACTTACATTCTCTGGTCCTCAGTGTCTATAAAATGGAATAATAATGGTATCTACCATGTTGAATTTAGGGAAATAGCGCTAGTAAAGGACTTAGCACAGTGCCTGACATGAAATAAAAGTTCTCAGTAAGTTTTATTTAGAGAAATCATGCTTCCTTCCATAGAATCCTGTAGATCTTCTATCATAGCTTGTATACAACTGATGGCTATTCCCCATTTAAACATATCTGTTACTCACTAGTTTGCAAAACATACAGGTGAACTGGCTTTCAGTTGCTCATCTTTACTATCAGCAGCTCACGTGGTACCTAGCATTAATAAATATAATACTGTAATTATTATTATTTATAGCAGTTAATACTTACTGAACTTTCACTATGTGCCAAGCACAACACTAAGCACTCTGCAGGTTTTATCATAGGAAGGGAATAGGATGGTGGCAGGAGCTGGAATACATTTTGAATATCTACTCCATTGTTTACTACCCATCTGACCTTCCGCAAATCACCTAAGCTCTCTACAACTCAGTGTCCTCGTCTGAAAAATGAGGGAAAAGCAGTAATACCCTCATTGAATTGTGCTGGTATTTGAAATAACAGTGACATAACTTTTAGTATCACAGCAACACACAGCCGCCACAATTTCACAAGTAACAGATGGGTAGTGTGATTCCCTGATGGGGAAACAAACCCAGGTGTGGCAGTGGGGAAACAAACCCGGGTATGGTGGTGAGAGCACAAAATCTTAACCACTAGACCACCAGGGCTGGCTGTATAAGTGTTAACTATAATCATGATTATTAATCACAACAACCCTATGAGTCAGGAACTGCTGTCATCCCCACTTTACAGATAAAGAAACAAAGGCACAGAGAAGCTCAGCAACCTCCCCATGGGCTCACATTTATTCAGAGGTAGAGGCAGGATTTGCACTGAAGCAGTCTATCTCCAGAAACCAGATACCTAACTAATATGTTTTGGAGGAATAAATGAGCATCACACTTGGCTGGGTAGCTCATCACTTTAAAGCTTTGGGCCTGAAAATCAACGAGTCATGGACGGGAGCATGCTTGGCAGGGTGTGTTATCAGCCTCCCCTCCACGGCAGCCCAAGGAACCATTCAGTGGAACATAGGACACACTCATGGATGAGGAAGATGCTGTATCTTCAAGAGAAATTAACAGAAGAAGAAAACCGGGGACAATGGTATACCACAGATTAAAGAAGATGAAAAATTGACCTCTTTAAAAACGAAAAATTTGGGGTTGGCCCAGTGGTGTAGTGGTTAAGTTCGCATACTCCACTTTGGCAGCCCAGGGTTCACAGGTTCGGATCCTGTGCACAGACCTATACACTGCTCATCAAGCCATGCTGTGGCAGCGTCCCACATACAAAATAGAGGAAGATTGGCACAGATGTTAGCTCAGGGACAATCTTGCTCACCAAAAAAAGGGAGAAAATTTGGTATTCATAGTTCTGCCAACATCTACAAGTAACCACTGGGACTGCCCAAACCATATACCACGCCCTGGCAGGACAGCTCAGAACCAAAAGGTAAATTAGGCTCCACCCTGTGACCTAAAGCCAGCCCTGGTGGTCTTCTGGTTAAGATTGGGGGTTGTCCACCACAGCCCAGTTTTGTTTCCCCATCAGGGAACCACCATCCATCTGCTGGTTGTCATACTGTGGTAATGTGTGTTGCTGTGATGCTGAAAGCTATACCACCATTATTTCAAATAGCAGCAGGGTCACCCATTGTGGACAGGTTCAGCAGTGCTTCCAGACTAAGAGAGACTAGGAAGAAGGACCTGGCCCCCATGTCCAAAAGTACTGGCCATGAAAACCACATGAATAGCAGCAGAGCATTGGCTGATATAGTGCTGGACGGAGAGAGGATGGTGCAAAAAGATGGGACAGGGTTCCACTCTGCTGTCCGCAGGGTCACTAGGACTCGGAAATGATTCAACAGCATTAACAACAAATATGACCTAAATCAAGCACATGTGACTATGTATTTTGGGGTCCCTTTGTAGATACTCTAAATCCAGTTTGCTTTCAACTAGAGAACCCTTCCTTCTGGTGCAGGTGGCCTTTCTATCTCACCACTTGGAGCACCTTTGACACCCCCATACTCACGGTGCTGTGATTACTTATTTCCTTTGTTTTTTAATTATTTTCTGTGTGTGTGAGGAATATTCACCCTGAGCTAACATCTGTGCCAGTCTTCCTCTACTTTGCCCGTGGGGTGCCTCCACAAGATGGCTGACGAGTGGAGTAGGTCTGCACCTGGGATTTGAACCCGCGAACCCTGGGCTGCTGAACAGGAGCATGTGGAACTTTAACCACTCGGCCACAGGGCCAGCCTCTACTTATCTTCTTAATCCAGGTGGCTTCGTGCTTCAGAGAATGAGGGCACAGGCCTCACTTGTCTTGCAGATCATTATGATTGTCATGTTTCCTTGCACCGTGGAAAAAAGACAGTTGTGGCATATGAGAATTACATATGGCTTAAGGCTTGGGGCAGCAGTGTCACATAGACCTAAGTATGAGTCTCAGCTCTGTCACTCATTTGCTGCATGGCCTTAAGCAAGGTACTGAAGTTATTTAATGGAGCTGAGCCTCAGATGCTTCATCACTAAAATGGGATGAAAAATAGTACCTACCACAGGGCTGTTGGAAAATGAATGGGATAGAGGATGTAAAACACAGTGCCTGGAATATAAGTACTCACAAATGTTAGGAGTTATTACTATTGTTGCGGCGGTGGTGGTGGTTGTTGAAGTGGTTTCATCCTAAAAGGACTCACTCCTAATGTATTAATTTCCTCAGGCTAGGGAGGGATGAAGAGGCAGAGGATTTTTAGGACAATGAAAATACTCTGCATGATACTATCATGGTGAATACATGTCACTATACATTTGTGCAAACCCATGGAATGTGCAACACCCAGGAAGAACCTTAATGTAAATTATGGACTTTGGGTGATCATGACGTGTCAATGTATGCTCATCAATTTTAGCAAATGTACCACTTTGGTGGCAGATGTTGATAATGGGGGATGCTATGCTATATGCATGTGTGGAGGCAGGGGTTATTTAGGAAATCTGTAACTTCCTCTCAATTTTGGTCTGAACCTAAAACTGCTCTAAAAAAATGAAGTCTTTAAAAAAAAATCATTTCCCCAGGGTAACACCATAGGCCAAAGGAACTCAATACAACCTGTTAACTGGAATTTCTGGAAAATATGCTCAAGGAAGCCCCAGTCCCACCCCTTGCATGCTACTGATGGCAGCAGTGGAGATTTGGGGATCCTGGCACAGGGGAACTTTTTCAACTCCTGACAATTCTTCTAAGAATAAAGCCGGAAGATGACTGCTTCTGATGCACTGCTCTAGGCCTCTCTCCAACCTCTGCTGTATTTGGGCATCACTCAGGCCCATCAGAATCCCAAGACGGCTGTCTGCTGACTGACAACAGAAAGAGAAATTTAGAGGTGTGAGTGAAATGACAGAGTTGTCACGGCTGCCTCTGAAACGACTCTTTTCTTAAAGAAAGGAAAGATAACAGTAAAAAAAAAAAAAAAAAAAAAAACCCTCAGACAGCTGCGATACCCTGTCACAGTGGCTGGGAGAGGTATTTTCAAAAAAAGCTTTGGATGAATTTTAAAAATGAGAAGGAGAAAATAGTTACCCCAAAATTTAATCTCATGTCTTATCTGAGTAGGATAGAATTTGGGGACAAATTCCATCCTTTGGACCCCGTATAAGAAAATGTCAGCTCAATAATTTTACTTGGGAAATGGGAGATTTTCTCACCTTTTAAAAAATGTGTTGAAAAAAAAAACTCGAACTCCAAAACCCAGACTCCAAAGTCTCCTTCCTTTCCCTGAGACCAGCTCATGACTGCAGATTCTAATTGTTAGGTGGTCTTTTGGTCAACTAATTTCACATTAGTTGTGGTGATCTCCAGCTCTGGCTTCTGTGACCCAGCACATCAAAGTCACATGTTTGTCAAACATTCAGAAAACAGCCTGGGCGATACGCCAAAGTCTCAGATCTCACTTCCCCTTCCTTGTCATCCAATATCTCTGCCTGTGTTAGTAGTTTAAAATGTCTTGTTTCTTTCTTTGACATCCAAAACGTGAAAAACTGACCATTTGAGAGGGCTCTCTTAAAAATAAACCACTCTGGACTGAAATGCACAGGCTGGCTCCACATCTAGCATCCTGTTAGCAACAGAGAAGTCTTTGGCCAAGGAGATCATGTTTCAAAGGCTCCCATTTTTCTCGGTTTTCTGAGAGCCCTAACTTCACAATAACTATGAGAAGAAACAGATTCCTAATCTCACCCACAGGTCAAGCACGGCCCAGAAAGGAATGCCTTTATTAAGATAATGCCTTGGAAAAACCAATAATTCTAATAGCAACTAAAAGAACAGATTATAATAGATGGAAGGAAATTGCAGTTAGAGTATTTTTCCAAGAGTCCAAGAAGGGTGAGCAGACCAGGATACGAAACCTCATCCCTGCTTGTAAAACACTCCAGGAGAACCACAAACCTACACTGCACTGCTGATGGACAGAACACGCGGATTAGAAATAGACTGCATGAAATACAATTTCCAGAGAGGGAAAGGAAGTTCTTGATGAGCCTGGTGAAAGAGTGATAAAAGCTTCACTCAAGGTTTCCACTTTAGTATCAGATTGTGGGAAACTTTCACTGAAACAACCCAACTGAGTCCATTAGCCATCCATCGGCAAGTACTACACAAGCCCTTAACACCTCAGCTAAGAGAAGGCCCCATAATCACCCTGCTTTCCTGCCGGGAGGAGAGGAAAGCAAAAGCAGCACATAGAGAGGCTGCCTAAAGCCACCCCGAGAATAAAAGACATTCTTCTTTGATGGGGAGAGAAGGGGACGAATAAAATATCCAAAGGAAGGATGAAACAGACGAATGTGAATTTCTTCTCCTCTTCACTAGCATCTATACTATGGCAGTACTGACTTAGGGGCCACTGAGAGACCATCCACCGTTGGAAGAGAAGAATGGAAATAGCATTGGACCAAAAGTAAAAAAGACTGCGTCCTATTTCGGCACACACTATCTCTGTGAATTGGGCACATTATTCGTCGCGTAGGGGCCTTCATGCCCTCAGGTCCAGATCCAGGGCAATAACCACTGTTTTTCCTACCTTTTAGGGTTATTTATAAGATCGCATATAACAATGGCTATGAAAGTGTCTTCAAGATTTTAAAACACTGAACAAATATGAAGCATCATTACTCTTTTAGCATCTACATAAATTGTGACTCAGGAGTTTCTTGTACTTCTCAGCTTGCCCGAGCTGTGATTAGGACTGACAGGAATAAGAAGACATAGATATAAAGGACATGGTCCTCTATGCCCATCCTGCTTCCAAGCCCTCTCTCTGCTCACCTCCAACCCCTTCCTAAACTCTTCAGCAAGTTCCCTAGCTTTGTCTTGACTTTTGGTCCCCAGGGGTGCCTGAGAAAAGAGGAGAGTTCAGTGACCAGAATAAAATTTCGTAAGCTGGCCTCATAAAATGTACATGCTGGAAAGTACCATGATGCATACTGTGACCCAAAGAATAAAAAGTCCTGACTAGAAAGGGGAGGACATGGAGGTGGTTTTCAAAAATTTTTGAGTAGCGGCACTTTTTTCGCCAAATGAATTCTTTGTAAAAGTCTAATAAGATAAGGATATCAAGGTAGAAGTATTGGGGCT